>NC_141375.1:24569692-25769692 GCF_017979445.1 Akebia trifoliata | reverse complement strand
TGAACATTTCCCTATATATATATATATATATATATATATATATATCTATCTGCTTGTTCATCTCCTTCCCTCGAATAACAAGGTTTGCAATTTGATACAAAGGTTTTTAGATTGATAATTAAATCATCTTAATTATTTGCTCGATTACCAAAGTGTAGGAGGAATTAATTAGTTTTTGAATTCTAATTTATTATATGTATGCCATGCATTCTAGATTAATGATGTGTTCAGTGAGTCAGTGCATGTGGTCAAGGATTAGTCCTATCGGGTATGGTTGGAAAACCTGAGTTGGGCCTGTCCTATGGTCTATCTAATGAACTGGGTCCTGATCCTCTACCAAGGAGGATACCATGTTTTAAAATATATGCCACGTATTTCCTATTTAACGAATGTTTGACTGAAATTGCAATCCAAAATCAAATAAAACTCAAAATTTTCACATATCAAATTTTTGCCGTGTATAAAAATTGCTAACATGGAACAAGACTAATAATGGCTTCAACTCGATACTTGTCAACCCGAGTCGAATCAAAGCCTGACTCATTGACAGTCCTAAGTCCCTAACTATATTGGCATCCGAGTTACCATTTTGTTGTTGCATGGTTTTAAGCGATTAAGACCCAACTCTCCCCATTTTGGTGAATATTTGGGCTTCTCTTATAGATTAATAAGAAAATGACCTAAATGCGTAGCAATGGAAAAACACATGATCCCGAACGGTTGAGATTTATCCTTGAGATGAGAATTTTTTATATTTGTGCCATGGGGATATGTATAAATCTCGATCATTGGATTTTGTGTTCACATGATTATGTGTTTTCTCTTGAGTCATTCTTCATGAGTCAATAGAACTTGGCCCCATTATTAATTTACTATTAACATCATTTTCATTTTAAAATATTTTTTAAATTACATAGTAAAAAAGATGTTTTTATAATTTTAAAAAAAGTAATCTAAGTGATAATGGGGTTGTGAGTTACAATTTTCTTGATTTTTGATCAAAATGACCATGATTATATTATTTTTAAATATAAAGATTGGGGGCATTTGTGAGATCTAAATTTTGACTTAGAATTCTTCTACTCCACTCTTAAATTATCAAAAAGAGTAATGATTTTCTAACTCCCCCAGGTGGCATGCTCAAAATACTCTCTTGATGTGGCATGTGCTAGAACCATAGATTTTTTTGCCTCGGGATAAAAATTGCAAATATTTATGAGGATGTGCAGATTGTATCCCGAGGCAAAAAATCTATGGGCTCATGTGGATACAGGAGCCAGAAGCACTTAGAACATAAGTACTTTCATAAGTACTTTTTGAAGTACTGTCTAGAGTAGGTGGATAATTGTTGTGTGTTTGGATACAGATTCTGAAAAGTACTGTCAGAAGTACTTTTGATAAAGTTTTGTGTTTGGAAACTATTTTGAATTCTGTTAAAATGATCAAAATACCCTTATAAGTATCAGTTACTATTTTTAACATTATGACTCAACAAATTATTCTTCAAAAGAAATAAAAGTTATTGTTTTTATCCATAAAAACTACTATAAACACCCAACAATTATAAACAAATAGAAGATATTGTGAGCAAATATATATAATCACTAAAATATGAAGAAACTTTCACCACATCAGTAGATAGTAAATTTGTGTGCAATTATTCACATCAATCTTGCAATAAGAAAATTTCAACTATGGTTGGAATGCTCATGGATAAATCATTGAGTGAGTAATTGGGAGAGGTAGAAATCAAAATTCAAATGCTACACTAAAAGGTTACCACCACATCAATGGATAATAATAAAATATTATTTAATTGCATTTTTGAGGATATGCTTATAATTTTCAAAATTTATGAGGGGCATACTTGTCCCAAATGCTAGACCAAAAAGCTACTACCACATCAATGGATTGTAATATAGTATTATTGCAATTGCATTTTTGAGGGTATGCTTGTAATTTTCAAAATTTATGAGGGGTATACTTGTCCCAAATGTTACACCAAAAAGCTACCACCATATCAATGGATAATAATATAATATTATTCCAATTGCCTTTTTGAGGGTAGATTTGTAATTTTCAAAATTTATGAGAGGCATACTTGTTCCAATCCCATCATTTTGACAATGTTTTGTGGTTCCACACAAGAGTAATTTAAAGAGTAGCACCATCGGTACTCCATAAAAAAGCACTAAAATGACTCCACAGTAAAGTAGTTTTTTCCATGAGTTATTTATCCAAACACTTTTAAAGTGCTTCTAACTCCCTGCAAAAGTCAGAAGTACTTAGAAAAATCAATCCACACAGGCCCTATGATTCTAGCACATGTCACATCAGTAGAGTATTTTGAGTATGCCACATGGGAAGTCCGATTATCACGACTCTTCCAAAAAAGAAAAATCTTTTTAAGGGCATGTGCATGACAAGTGATAACACTCCTATTGAGTGTAATGATTTTGTAACTCAATCTGATATGTTCCCTGCAAGAATTGTAGATTTTTCCCCCTTGGGATACACAAATGCATATCCCCATAAAATATGTGCAGATGTATCTCGAGGCAAAAAATCTATGGTTCACTTGTCACGTCCATGAGTTTTTGAGTTACCTTGTTATGTTGAGTTACAAAATTGTTACTCCTCTATTAAAGGGGTGTGTGATAGTAGAATGGAACGCCATTTTGGATTGTGACTCTAAAATTGAATTTTTAATCAAAAAGTTATTTCCTTGCTTAATTAAAAAACATTTTATATGGGTTTGGAACAGAAAATATTTGTATGGACAGAAAATTATCAATGAAAATGCATAATTATACACCTACATTTTTCTATAAAATAAAAATGAGGAATTTTTACCAAAACATGATCAACTTTGACTAAATTCTGATTCTAGGTCACTATTCATTTTAATTACCAAAACGTGAACGTGAAAATCAATGATCTCGCAATTTAAAGTGGCAATCTTGTAGGTTTTAAAGTGACAATCTCACAGAGTGAGATCGTCACTTGTGTAGATTAAAAAAACCAACGAAATTGTCACTTTAAATCTGAGAGACAGACACTTGAAAAACCTATGATCTCGCAAGTTCACGTTTTGGGAATTCAAATGAATAGGTAGCCAGAATTGCAATTTCATCAAATTCGGCTCACAAAATGGTAATTTAATTTACCCTAAAATAGAACATTTACCAACTGATTTTTCACCATGCCAACACACACCTCAAGTAATTTGAATAACCTTTTTTGCATCCCAACCTTGGTCTGATAAATGATAAGGGTTGCTCAATCATGGTTTAATTCTCATATGAGACCGAGACGACTCATCCAATATGTCTCAGTATTGTCCACCAACGAAACAAATAGACAAGTCAAACATATCAGACGAGATTTAAAATCACGATTCATTTTTGTCATTGTTGAATGAAACCACTCAAATGTATCAGAAAACTCGTCTGAGACGAGTCTCATTCATGAACGAGACGAGATGTCAAAACGAGTTTTAAAACCATGTCCTTAATGAATGTTTTATTAAATCGACCGAGTATTTGTAAAAATTATTGGCACATAAAAAACCATGGCCTTTGCTAAAAAAGTAAAATACAAACTTGACCTTACAATGGGTATCCTTTTTGGCATAAATAAATACTAAAATAGATATGGCTCTTTTGGTAAATATTAAAAAAAAAAGATTGGGAAGCCAATGATTTCACCTTGTACAACTCTCACCCCACCCCTTTTTAACTAGTATAGGTAGATCCATGAACATTAATTTATTGACATTAAAACATCTTAACAACAACTGAACAACTATCACAATCAGGATATAAGTAAAAAAGAAAAAGAAAAACAAATACAGAACACAAGAATTAATTAACCAAGAGTGCTAATCAGATCTGTAATTATATTGCAAAACCCTTGAAACTCAAGCACTTTCTCCGGGATTTTAGGTGGAAGCCTCACCACTGGATACCGTCTAAATTTGTCGAGACACTTAAGCATCAATCCCTCAGCTGTCCTCACTTCTTGCTTGGCACTAACATAATCATCACAATACAACATTGTAGTACCATTCATGATATGTTGGTTCATTGGGCCAAATTGTGGGAAACAACCAAGAATTGAGACTCTCAATCCGCCATCTAGCGAATGTAGTTCTAAATAATTAAAATAGTCCAACAAGAATCTAAGCTCGTTAATCCCACAAATTGCTAAGATTGCGATTAACCCTTTTAAGTCTGATGTGTTGGCATGTGGGTCGGGTGTCAGACACGTCTGGCACAGGACCGGTGCAATTGTTTGCTTGCACATTTGTTCCACAAAATTTGCGTCACCATCAACGAAGTGATGACTGAAGAGAGGTAGGAACAAAAGAAGAAGGAAGAAGTAAGTTGTTTTGGTAGAGGAGCTCATCTTCTTCAAGTAAAGAACAGTTTTGTTTTTCTAATTGAATAAGATCAATAGGGCTCTTTCACTATTTATAAATCCCTTATGATTATGTTAATAATTTAGTTTACTTATTTGTAATAAGGATATAAGATTATCTTGCAATGATTAATAAATAAATATAAGATTAGATTTTTTAGGATAAGGAAAGGCGATTTAAATTAGGAAAGATCTTTGCCTTTTATTTAATTTTTCGATGTGGGTGTTAAGGATTATTCCAAGGAATCTATCAATCTGCTATATTTGGGTTGTCACTAGGTCGGGTTGCGCCCGATTCTATTCGGACCAATAGAGATTAAAGATGAAAGACAATAAAGTAGGATGATGTGGACCCCACAACTTTAATCTCCAGCAAAACTATAGTTGAATGGAATTCACAGTTGTATTTTATCATATATTAGAGTTCACCAGTGTCGTAGGCACGGGTTGTGTGCATCCTCTAGGATTAAGGGTGTAAAAACGAAAAATATAAAATTGGTGTAAGGGTGGCAATCTTAACACGACTCATGAACAACACAAAATTAGTTTAAGATTTAATGGGTAAAAGATGAAAAATAATCAAATGGGTTAAAAGGGTAAAAGAGAAAATATAATGAAGTTATGGGTGGTGAAATGTAGAGAAAATAAAGTGGGCCTATAATAATATAGTTTTTTGGGTGGGTAAAAGGGATAAAAGTAAAAATAAAAAAAAAATAAAAAAGATTAATAGAAAACATATAATAAAATTAAAGGAGTGAAAATAAAGTTGATGGGGTAAAATAAATAAATAATAAAGTGTTAAAGTGGATCCCACACAAAGATTTGTGTCAAACAACCGTAACAATTCAGTTGTGTTTTATTATATAGATAGATAAATATTGCTATAAATGAGTACCTATTTAATTGGAATAGGAACCGATTAGAGTTGGATTTAAAATGGAATCAATCCGATAGAAACCATAATCGTTAGGTTCTATCCCGTGGATGCCTGGAACCGTTTTATTTTCATTCATTTTTAGGCCACACGTGATTTAGGGTGTTTCTACATTTTAAAATTAATACATATTATATAAAGTTCTTCAATTTTTTTTATATAAACTAGGCATTGGTGCTTAAAATGGATCATCTCTTCTAAAACTTTATCACTTGCAGAGATGATGAATTTTAATTTTATGTTTTTTTAAACAAAACAAATCGTGAACACATAATTTTAGTGGAACAAATTATAATTAAATTGATTCATTGAACAAAACATGTTAATTCTTTAAAGGAAAAAAAAAATTATTCAATTCTTGAAAATTAGAAAAGTACCTGTGTTTTTCATAGGTTTTCCTTATGGTCCACTTATTTTAGAGTCAAAACTGAAATTGAAAGAAATATAATGGTTATGATTCAGGAACCCAACCAAAACCCGACCCATTGACACCCTAGCTCTAGCAGGTTATACAAAATAAAAATATGTGCCAGCCTGGTATTACTAAACGGGACTAGTAACACACTCAATACTTGATAGGCCGAGTCGGGTCAAAGCATGACTCATTGAGAGTCCTGAGCTCCCCCACTCTATTGGCATTCGAGTTACCATTTTGACGTCAGCATGGTTTAAGGGATTAAGACCATCTTTCCACGTTTTTAAACTGATGACATGCTCCCTTGAACTTGGCCTTCTCTTATAGGCCGATAAGAAAATGACATAAATGCCATAATCTTCAAGTTCTTACTCAAAAAAAAAAAAACCCGTTAATTTTCTCTCACAAAAATAAGGGTGGCAATGGGTCATGTTGGGTTGTGTTCCTGTCATGTCGTGGCAATGGTTCACATCCATCAACGCTATCCACTTTTTTTCTCCCATTCTTTGTTTTGTAAGTTTTTAAGTAGCACATTCCTTCCAATTGGGACTATGGTCAACTTTCTTTGCATTTGATTTAATGATTCCAATTGATTTTTCCTTCGTATCTATCGACGGAAAAGAACATAAAACGTGGGAATGGTAAAGTTTTATCATGGATCGCGAATTTTGGGTGCTTTGTTGTATATTTACCGTGTGGCCCAATGAAAAAATGAAGTAAAAGATGAGGATTTCAACGAAATCTTTTGCAATAATAAAACTCCTGAAAAACTCTACTGTTCGTCTAAGCACCTCCATAGAACCCTCCTCAGTCTCAATAGTCAAAAGTCAATAGTCGAATGAACGTGAAGAAGCTCTCTCTCTCGCTCGCTCTCATATATATATATATATATATATATATATATATATATATATATATATATATAGGACAGCGTTATTACGACTCACATTGCGACACACCGTTTTGTCTTATATGGGTAAAAATATTTGGAATAGGCTGATTTTTTGTGAGGATGATCTCTATGATGAGGGGATCATCCTAGCAAAAAATGATCCCATTCCAAAACTTCTGACCCCATCAAAATTGATTTACAAAAATTGGACGGTCTATAATTTTTCAACAAAAATTGGACGGTCTAGAAGTTTCATAATGAGCTGATTTTTGGCAAGGATGATCTCCTCACCATAGAGATCATCCTCACAAAAAATCAGCCCATTCCAAACATTTTTGCTCATATAAGACAAAACGGTGTGTCGCAATGTGAGTCGTAATAGGGATATACGGAACGTGACTCTATATATATATATATATATATATATATATAGGGAAATGTTCAACAACAAACATTTTGGCAAAACATTTTTCAGAGCATAGATTAGAGGTCTTGGAATGGGCTGATTTTTGGTGAGGATGATCTCTACGGCGAGGAGATCATCATCACCAAAAATCAGCCCATTCCAAAACTTCTAACCCCATCAAAAATGGCTAACAAAAAATGGACGGTCCACGATTTTTCAACTTGTAAACTGGGGCTAGAAGTTTTGGAATGGGCTGATTTTTGGTGAGGATGATCTCCTCACCGTAAATATCATCCTCACCAAAAATCAGCCCATTCCAAGATCTCTAACCCATGTTTTAAAAAATGTTTTACCAAAATGTTTGTTGCTGAACGGGACCCATATATATATAGGGAAATGTTCAGCAACAAACATTTTGGCAAAACATTTTTCTAAAACATGGGTTAGAAGTTTTGGAATGGATTGCTTTTGGTGAGAATGATCTCTACGGTGAGGAGATCATCATCACCAAAAATCGGCCCATTTCAAAACTTCTAACCCCATCAAAAATGATTTACAAAAATGGATGATCCACGATTTTTCAACTTGTAAACATGGGGTTAGAAGTTTTGGAATGGGCTGATTTTTGGTGAAGATGATCTCCTCACCGTAGAGATCATCCTCACCAATATATATATATATATGGGATGGGTCATGGGACATATGTAAAAACAATGGTATTTCAAAATATAGGTTAGAGGTTTTGGATTGAACTGATTTTTTGCGAGGATAGTCACTATGATGAGAAGATCATCCTCACAAAAAGTCAGTTCAATCTGAAACTTCTAAATTCATCAAAAGTGATTTACAAATAATTGACAAAAAATCGATGGTCCACATTTTAAATCACTTTTAATGTAGTTAGAAGTTTCAGATTAGACTGATTTTTTTTTTCGGATGATCTTCCCATCATAGTGATCACCCTCACAAAAAATCACCTCAATCTGAAACTTCTAACCCATATTTTGAAATTTTATTAATGTTACATTGTTTTACATATGTCCCTTGATCAGTTCCATATATATATATGGGAAATGTTCAACACCCTACCATTTACCCAACAATTTGCCCAACATGCTTTGTCCTATATGGGTTAGAAGTTTTGGAATGGACTGATTTTTGGTGAGGATGATCTCTACGGTTAGACGATCTACCTCACCAAAAATCAGCTCATTCCGAGATACGTTTGCATGTCCTAGATGATCTCTACGTATGTGTGTGTGTGTGTATATATATATATGAGTCATGCTGGAGTGACCTCAGCAGGGGACATCTTGACATGGTGGCGTGTGCATATCCGTAGATACATTTTACTCGTATCTCGGAGAAAATACATCTACGGGCATGCACGCACCTCCACATCAAATGTCCCTCGTGTCCCCCACTGGTTCATCTCCTTCCCTCAAATAACAAGGGTTGCAATTTAATACCAAGGTGAGGATCTAGAATTAGATTTAGATCAAAACAATCAAAAACATGTTGAAACCCTGATTTGAAATCAAAATGACATTGAATCTTCAAAATCAGATCTTGATCAAGCTCTGTTTTTCAATTATTTTCTTGTTTTCTTCTATTTTTCTTCACCAACTTCTGTTTCAAATTCATTTTGATATGTCTGGGTATAATCCAAGACAATTTGCATAACTTTCTTGTGGATGGGGTTTAGATCTATTTTTCCACCTTTTTTTAGTTGTTCTTTGCATCACCATACCTTGATGTTAGCAGTAAAAACCCATTAGTAGCTTTGAGGTTTTCTTACTTCAAACCCAACTCTTATTTCAGACCCATACTAGTTTTCAATTTCAAAAACACACATGAAAACAGCTGAGACATGGTGGGGTTCTGTCATGAGTATAATGGGCAATGGAGAATTAGTAAAACAAAGCACAACTAAGTATTTCAGTTGGGGTACTTTAAGAAACTAATCAGATCCAATAAATATGGCCAAGAAATGGTGGTTCTATCAAAATATTAAGTTTGAAATGCTTTAACATGATACTATTTGAATTATTGGTTTGTCAATGCCAGTATTAAAAGGAGAATTGAGTCCAACTGCATCTTGGGCTATACAACTATACTTTTCCTTCGTAATCCACCATGAACATCCACACACATTTGTAGTCTATATTTCAGTCCCAAAACATTGCTAGCCCAAACGGAAGGCCATACAGACCATGCCATAATCCTTTAACCAATTGTACAATAACCTAAAAAAACATTTGATCATGACAATTAGGCATTTTGGATTATGCATGTGATGGGTTAGTTGTATTCTGAAGCATGTAATGTTATTGCATGGTTTAAATTATAGATGGACGATTAATATATTCTTGGAAACATGTGACATTCGCAGGTATAAAGAGATATGTCGCCGAAATTGTAGGAAAATTATTTTAATTTTCAAGGTTATGCGCCAAAATCAATATTTTTATGAGAAAACCTTAATAAATATGATAATAATTATAAAAAATCCATATATAGACTTTTTTGGGATTTTTAAGTGTTAGATTATTGAATAGTTTTAAAAAATGTTAAAACGTTTTTTTTTTTACAATTTTTTGCGTTAAATGCGCAACCAAGCAACTGCAAAGTTTGATGAAGGGATAACGAGTCTACCAAGCACTACAATTGCAAACAACCGCAAAAAACAGGAAATGCACAATTTTACATTTTAATGTCTTTTACGGGATACCAAGCAAGGCCTTAGTTTATCACCTATTCAACCTAATGCCTAGTACTACATTTGTATGAATGAGTTAATTTCCACTTCTATCTTTTCTAATTTGTTCACTATTCCATCTACGTCAATCAACCCATATGATACAACTGAGGTTTCATTAGCCATGCCACTTTTTCTTTTTTCTTTTTTCCTTTTTCTTTTTTCTATTTTTTTTTTTTTCGCTTGGTGGGGTTAGCGGTTAACAGTAAGCATTTACTCCCAAGGTCTTAGGTTCAAACCCCTCGAACCTCACAAGGTCTTACCACTTTGCTATGCCTGACTTCTTGTATAGAAGTACCAGCTACTTTTGAAGCGAAGATAGTCAAATGTTTTGAGTGTCTGAGACTCTGAGGGACATGGTCTATCATCAAATCATTCCAACTTTGCTCAAACAATACCGAACACCTGTGTAATTTTCATAAATAAATAAAAATAAAAAAACGAACACCCGGTACAGCATCAAGATTCCATGTACTTTCTCAATAAATCATAGACGGCTCCACTAGGACAAAAAGTAAGTTCCCAACTGCATCCACTCCCCAAATAGTAAACCACAGAACCATATGACACGGGCTTACCATGCAACTCGAGACTTTCCCATACTGTATTGGGGGAAAGCTTTACTTGAACTAAACAGGAGAGAAAGCTAAGTGTCATGTATTTGCTTCATTGTTTATACCAAGTGAGTGGATTTGAAGGGTGTCAGGTTGCTAAGTTTGTTAAGCCTGTGTGTTGATACTTGATACCATGACTTGGGTTCATAATCCACCTTCACCCACTAATTACCAACCCCTGACTAGCTTGCTTTTCAGAAGAAAAAAAGAGAGAGGGTGAGTCGATAGAGCCAAAACGCACAACTCTTGGAATAAAACACAGCCAACTTCAACCATTTGAGATATAAGCATGGTACCTATAAAAGAAAAATAATAACAAAATCTGCTGCTTCCAACATTCAAACTAATGGGTCCTTTCTGTTTTTCTTTCTACCCTTTTAACTTCAGTAACATATCAAAATTTTCTTACGAAAACTAAAATGAAAAGAGTGTGTTTACAAGCAAACCGAGGACCTAAGTAAATTGGACTAGTCTGTCATAGGAAAATATTAATGGCAAAGCTCAAGGCACAATCAGCAGTTTTGATGTGGAGTCAATCACAGATAATAAACACTCTTCATTATATTAGTAAAGCAGAACAATTACTAGACGTGGTCAAATTATGGAACATATTTCTTATCGATAAATGCATAACAAACAAACAAACGAACAAGTGTTGATTTGCAGAGAAAACTTACTAATGAGTGCTGACTGAGCCAGTTTCCGAGCATTGCACTGGAGATGGATTTAAGAAAAATGTTCATTTAGGATACAATTTGAATCGCTTCCTTGCTTCCAAAGGAACGAAATGCACTCTCTACATTCGTTCAATAGAAAGCATGGTGAAGTAACCAAGGTAATAATAATACCATAGAAAATAATAAGCAATCAACAAGAAGCTAAATTACTACTAAAGTTTGATGTTTCATTCAAACAAACTACAGTACGGAAAGATGAAACAACAGGACACCCTTTTTCATGGGACATTAGAAATTAAGCAAATTGAACTTTTATCAGTGATTTAGAACTTTCACAAGCCATATTCCAACTTGTTCACAAGAACTCACATACACACTTCACCGCTGAAGTTGTCTCCTTGCCAAAGCTGGGGCTTTATTTGGAATGTAAACCTTGTAACTCACCTGCCACACACATATGACATCAATCCAGATGTTCAAGCTTGCTATAGTATCCGAACTATTCAAATATTCGATATTTATAGATAAAATAGATCCCAATAATTGAGAAAAGAAGAGAAATCTCACCTGCACCATTTCACCACCGCGCATCACAGACATTGTCTTCTGCTTAAAGTTTGAGCCCCCTTCAACTTCATTCCTTGGTTCATTTGAGCCATTAGTGTCAGGTGTCTCAGCAACACTTTTATCAGGAATATTTCTAGTCTCCAACAACTTTCCCTTAGGAGAGTCCTTTGATATGGGTGCTTTATTTAGAATAGAGGGATCACAAGAAGATTCTTGCCCAAATGTTGAAGTACCCTGCACAGACCTAGTATTAATAGCACCAGTGTTCCCCTCCGTACTCTGACTATTATTTTGCGAAGAAGTATCAGACTTTCTCTCCATCGTTGGAATACCAACATATCCCATGTCCTTGGCTACAATTTGCTTTGTTCCCGTTAATCTACTATGTGCTTCCTTGTGGGATTCAATTCCGATGGATTCCATCTTTGCAGTAGATAGTCGGTTCACACCACTATCACTCACACCTTTCTCATCACTAGAAGCTTTTGTGTTTGTATGGAGTCCCCCACGGAACTTTCTAAGATTTTCCAAAGCCTTTTGTCTTAAAACTAACTCCAAGTCATCCCCCTCCATTGGATGACTTTTATTTCCCACCTTGGTTGACCCAATAACATCTTTGATAGGAGCATCATCACCACATTGAATGATAGAATCATCCTTGCCACTATGAACAAATTGGGTTTCCCTAATTTTGGAAGAATAAGCTTCTTCAACCGTCCAATCGTCTACCCGTCTCTTCTCATAACTATCATTGCTTCTGCAGGATGGGCAGTCATCATATGCTTGGATAATCTCAGCCTTGTTCTCATCCTTACTCTGATATCTTCCTTCTTCTTCCTCAGATTCCTTTGCAACCATAAGAACTGATCTAAGACGTCTCGAATAATTCTCACTCGTCAATCTCTCCTTACCCTCATAACTACTATCATTGTTGCATTCATTGCACGGAGAATGACTCCTAGACCTGTCCTTTTCACCAATCCTCTTACCCAAACTTCTCTTACCCTTCTCTCTTCCTTCATACCTTCCCCTTGTCCTTTCAAATTCACTCCCCCCACCACTACTCCCACTCCGACAGGTTGAACAACTACGCGAATCACTACTCATAGAATCCACACTCACATGTCTTTGTGAGCGTCCGTTACCACGTTTCCTCTTTTGGATTTTCTTCCTCTGCTCAGACCCATCATTTCTCTTCGACACTTTTCTCTTCTTCCTACGGGGTGACTCCCTTTTGTCTTTATGACTCGATGAGCTTCTTCGAACCCTCTTCACACTTCCCTTTGTATTCCCTCGAGTACGTGAACGAGTCCTTCCACGCCTATAATCCTCTGAATCAGAAGATGAAAATGATACTGAATCCTCAGTCCTTGAATCTTCATCCAAATATGAAACAGAAACATCACGGCGACGCTTCTTAGATTTATTTCCCTTCCTACTACTACTTTTCCTCCTCACCTAAACAACCAATATACATAGAGATATATACAGAGAACCCAAATTTAGACACATTTTCAATTTTTCATTGCCACAGAACCTAATTCTCAATGACGCAATTTGCAAATAAAGATTAAACAACCTAAAATGAGATTGGTTATTCAAGAAGAAGAGATGCTTAACTAGGTGATCTCGATCTCAATGTTACAGAATTTATTTCCCTTCCTACTTCTATTATTCCTCCTCACCTAAACAACCAACATACATAGAGATACATACAGAGAATTCAAATTCAAACACATTTTCAATTTTTCATTGTCACGGGGCATAATTCTCAATGTTATAGAATTCAAACAAGGTGGCAATTCTCAAAGAAGGATTAAACAACCTAAAATGGGATTATTTCTTCTTCTTTTTTATGAATGAAAAAGCTTTATTAAAAATGGGGGAGGTCGAGATGACGAACACGAAGAAAAGAGTACAAGAAACAGGAAAGAACAAGAGAAGCAAGACTAAAGAGCTACCCAAACAATTACAAACCCAGTCCCATCTCCCCAAGAAATCCTCAAAAAAAGATCCCTTTTGCTTCAATAAAAACTTAACTCCAATGGAATAAAAGACCCAAAACGTCAACGATGCTCTCGTGATCTTCGCCCAAAACGTCAATGATGCCACAACCCCCAACAGATGGAAAAGGGGACAAGATAATTTATTCTTCTAGTAGGTAATCTCGATCTCAATGTTAAAGAATTTATTTCCCTTCCAACTTCTACTTTTCGTCACGGAAACAACCAATATGCATAGAGATATATACAGAGAACCCAAATTCAAACACAATTTTCAATTTTGCATTACCAAAGAACCTAATTCTCAATGTTATAGAATTCAAACAAGGTCTTAATTCGAAAAATAAATATAAAAAAAAAAAAAATTTAAACAACCTAAAATACGATGAATTATTAAAGAGGAAGACATGCTTAAGTAGGTAATATCAACCTCTAAATTTGCACGAATCTTTGAATACCTCTTTCCCTTCTATTAAAATCTTATTGGAAAAAATACGAAAAAAACCCTAAAACATAATTGAAACATCAAATATATAGAGATCGATTAAGATATATAGAGAGGGAGAGAGAGAGAGAGAGAGAAGACCTCAGAGGAATTCTTAGTGGGTTTCTTCTTGCGAGAAGAGGATTTCTTTCTGGAGGAAGAAGTACCCGCAGCCATGGATTAGGCTTTGTTACCTGCAACAACAAAATTCAAAAAAAAAAAAAAAAAAAACCCAATAGCAAAACAAAACAAATAAAGGGTGAAAAAGAATTAGCAATTAAAAAGCGAATAGGAACGAATGAGTCGAGAATTGCAGTTAGCCATAGTTGATAACAGAGCAAGCAGCCTCTTTCTAACGAAAATCTGTGGAGCAACAAAAAACCCAAATGAGGAAAAAATGAGCACCACGGTTACGACTGGCAATGGGTCGGATAATACCCATCTACCCGACTCATCCGACCCGAATAAATTGGATATGGGCATGGTTTTTCTACCTGATCAAGAATTTGGGTAATATTACCCGATACTTGTTTACCCAAAAAATTTGTAGTGTCAAGTATGAATGTAAGTCATCCTACCCGATTATCCATTTACGCGATAACAAAAGTATAATTTCATATTCTATATATAAATATATGTAAATAATTAGTTTTTTATTATATAATTTTGTTATTAAAGTAAAAAAAATTTAGACGAGAGTAAAATTTTGATGACCCAAGAATTAGTTAAGAAATCGAGTATGGTTATTCACCTAAAACTTAGGTAAAAATTTGGATTTGGGTAAGAAATCGGGTGGGTGTGTGTTTCAATTTAGGTATAGAGTCGGTAGAAACAATGTTTTAAAAATTGGACCAGCATTAACCTGTGTGACTGATCGAATCGATCCAAACTGGTCGGACTAGTTGGTCAAATCGATTGGACCAAAAATGAGATATTAATTAAGTTTTTGGGGTTGCTTCCCAAAATCTAATTGCTCTACTTAAAAAACATGATCCAATGCAGTAGGGATAAGTAATAAGATTTTTTTATAAGAATGTAGTAAAAGTGCCTTCGATCCGCGGATTGTGGATCCGCTTTTTTGAGTTTGAGAGTCGACAACTAGTATTATGGTATATGAACCGAATATTGACTCTAAATAGATAAAAATATTGATTTACAAAAAGAACGAGTCCTGGGATCATGTTACGGGGTTGGAAGGTGTTAGCCACCAACCCCGCCCGTTAAACGTCGATCTCTACTTTCTCAAAAATTACATTGCTAAAAAAATGACCTAAAAAAATAATAAATAAATAAAAATTACTTTTTACCTGAGTGATTGTGATAACGGGTTCTCTCAAAGCTGGCGAAAAGTGTCCTCGTGTGAGTTTTCCTACTTTTTCTCTATCACTAGATTTGCTTCCGATCTCCAAATTGGGGTATTTTCCTCTTAGATCTGAGCATTTTCTGATTTTTTTATAAGGTTTCTGAGTATTTTTTGAGGGTTTCTGAATTTTTTTAGCAATAACTGGGATTTTGATATTAGGTAGGGGGTTGGGGATTCAGATTTAGGATTTTGAGAAGGTTGGGGAGTGTTTCTGACCTTTCTTTCATAGGGTTTCTCTTGACTTTCGAAATTGGGTTGTGGAGGCTATTTATTTATAGAGTTTTTTGGGAGTCTTTCAGTTTGACAAGTCCTTTAAGATAATGTTAATTAGGGTTTCTATTCTTACGTACAATGAAAGAATATTTTTTTAATTTAAAAAAAAAAACCCTGATTATATTTTAATTCTTTCGGACCCCAAATGGAGGGGTCTTGTAATAAATATCAGGTGGACTCCACTTGAATAAGTGGGCCACCACTTAAAATTTGGCCTGTGAGCTTAATTAATTGATTTTATTTATTTAAAATTTTAAATTTAATTTATTAAGGTTTCACTTTACGTTCATTAATATTTTAATTATTAATTTCAAATTTTTGAATTTTTAGGGTTGAAAATTTATCGTTTTGCCCTCAAAGAGGGCTTTTGTGTTTCGAAGTCGTTTTTTCATGTTTTTGGATGTTTTGAAATCGATTTTTCATAAGGAATTCAATGGGAATATCAGTTTGTGTCATTTATGGGTTTTTTGCGTGAAGTAGTCGTGGATCCTATGACCATTGGTATATTGATAATTTGATCATTTTTTATAATTTTATGAAAATTGGCAAAACAGTTTATTTGGTTTTTATTTGCTATTTTATGTGTTCGAAAGGATTTTCCTAAGCATAGTATTTTGATGTCATGGGTATTTTGATAATTTGATCATTTTTTAATGATTTTTCTCATAAAATTTCTTTTTGTCTCAAAGTGACGATTTCTATGTTTTTTGGGTCATATTTTTCTAGCGTAGCGTAGTTTCTAAAATTTTGTTTGCTTGAGATACCTCATCTAAATTTCTGAAATATATTTAGTAACAAATAAAAAATATTGAAATATTCATCCATCATTGGAAACCATCACAATCTAGTTGACAAGTTGATTAATCAGATGAGTGCGAAAATGGTGTGTCTACATGTAAATATTTTAAAATTTAAAAAAATTAAAAAGATAATTTTTTATCATTGGAATTGAATTTGAAATTTAAGAGATACTTTTGCATTATTGGTTTTGAATTGAAATTTAAGAGTTATATGGATCAAGCCAAAAATAAGTACATTTTTCTGTTTTATTTTTTATGTTTTGATTAGGTTTGGGCATGAATTTTAGAGTGTTGTAGTGTTATTTCTCCAATGTGGCAATCCATGTGGGTCAAACAATTAAAATTTTACTAAATTAGATTATTTTCCATTAATTTACAAGAATAGAACTTAGGTAAAGAGCCGTGTCATCAATTTCAAAACACAAGGGGCAACTCAAATAGTCATCAAATTGTGGAGGGGTATGTTAAAAATCACCAAAAAATTGAGTCGACCATTTCACAAACCCGACCAAGTCACCAGTCCAAACTAGTTGAATTGGGCGAGTCAATTGGTTTTTACAAAATTGAGTTTTTTTTCAATTGACTTGACCTGTAGAAGTTAGCAAGTTTGGTCCAACCTAGGTAGAAATATTATCCGACCCACATTAGACCGCAGGATTGTCAATGGATCGGGTCCGGATTAGATTGATGTCAATTTGGTACAAACCAATAAGGATCGTATCAAATCTAGAACTAGTTTGATAAGTATCGGATCAGGCTTTATTGGGTCTCAATATTAAGATCCAAGTCCAATCCATTAACAATCCGATCGAGGCAAATTCGATTTTTGTATACAAAATCTAAGTAAATAATACAAATTTCAACAAATATATAATATAATTATATATTTTCTAACCTATTATCGAATCGGGTCCTTGTCGAATTAGGACATGGTTGATCTAGACTCGGTCCAATAAGATGTCAGATCGGATCCTTATCGGAATCCAAAACATTTATCCAAACCCGAAGTTATCAAAACGGATCAGATTTTAGGTCTAATCTGATCTATTGACAACCCTACTCGATAGAACGATCGGCGATGGTGCGGCTACTGTGGGTCGGGTTTGGACCGGGCTATAAGGATCTGGTTCTAATTGGGCCACAAAATTCAAGCCCTGGCTCGACTTCTCTACTAACTGATCAGACTAAATACACATCCAACTCAGGATGAATTGTGGGTATCAAATCTTCTCTAATTTCAATCTCCATTATTTCAATGTTGGTGGCAAAGTTCACTTGTGATCTATAACTTTGTGTCCTTACAATTGTATTTTGATGATCAAGTCGATATGAATTTTAGTAAAGTGTAAAGAATCTCTAATTCAAAATTGCATACATTTGTCGGTATTGTATTTATTTATATAGTTTTTCCTAAAAATTTATTGTATTGTACAACATCCCACCTATATAGCATTTGGAAACATTAACATGTGTTTATTTTGAAGTTTCTGTATATTATGTTCTACATGATGATCACGTGTCGATGCAAGTCATGTCCTTAATTTGAAGTATGTGTCTGCTGCCATTTTGTGTTATGGAGTTTGAGTAAAAAAGTGTTTAGATAATCCTAGTGAAACTCTTGGAGTTAGGGGTTTGCTCCACAAACTCTACAATCATCAGGAGATGGATTTCTTAGGGGTTAGGTCAATATGGTTTTTGGATTCATGTCAATGTTTTTGCGATCTCCAATAATAATAATTTATTATATTATGTGAGGCAATTCAACAGGTCTAGCTCCCAAGCCCAGTGGGAGTCCAAGGGCGGATTTACAATGAGGGCACTTTTCCTCATAATAATTTTCAAAGTCTATAAATTAATGAGCTATTGCAATAGATATTAGCGGTGGATAAAAAAATCTGTCATTATTGCCCCCAACAATTTTTTTTTTTTTTCACTCTAAGTTGTCCCCACAAATTTCTTTTATTCTTAGTTTCCCTCACATGGGCAAAATCCTGGCTCTGCCCTGGTAGGAGAGGTTATGCATGCTTGATCTATTTATTGTATCTTTTGGGTAATTTAGACGTAGTCCTCAAAATTTTGGTCAACATTGGGGATGCACCTTACGTTTCAAACCAATGAAACAATGGTCTTACATGAGAAAGTAATAGAAAAGGATGGATATACCCTCAACTTTTGTCACTTGCCAACAACCCTTAATTTTTTTTCCTCAAATAATCCATCGACTTACAACAACAACAACAAAGTCTTACCCAAAGATTTATGGTCAATTGAGTGTTATTTGGATGTATCATGTGGTGTCTAATAGGTAGGTTTAGATTCAAGAACTCACACCAATAATCCTCAACCTCACAATGCTTTAAAAAAAATGAAGACCAATTATTTGTATTAACCAAATGTCCATGTGGCATCCAAAAACATGATCGGGTGCCACATGGATGTAGAGCATAAAATTCATATACTAAAAAAAAAAAAATCAGTGTTGGATTTGAATTATAAATATGAGTCATTTTCAAAGTTTTAGATCATGCCAAAGTTAAATTTTAGGTTTTTTGTATTTTCTTATTTTCATATAAAATGTGTACTATGAACTATAGAGGTTGAAGTGTCATTTCATCTAAGAGTCATGATAATATGACGTCCCCTATGACATATGCCCTCATCACAGAATCGTAGATCATTTGCCTTGAGATACACAAGAAAAAGATTTATGATTCTATGTATCTCGGGACAAATGGTCTACGGTTCTGTGATGGGGGCGTATGTCAAAGAGGGGGGGGAGAAATCATTATTCTTCATCCAAAGTGACAATTCATGTGGCCAAAACGAGGATCTCAGTCCAAGCTCTACATGGTGTTAGGTTATATACATATATGCATTATAAACTTAGTTTGCTGTAAAATTGTGCAACTACAAAGTTTTGATCTCATTGAATGAGATAATTTAACAAAAGCCAGGTCTCATTATCAAATGAAAGCCTCAAAACAACATTTTTTTTTTAAATTACCCATATTTATAAATCTTAATATATATATACAAAATAAAAGTAATCAATAAAGCTTCAAGTATTAATTATTTACTAACCCACACCTTTCTAATTCATCAACCCATCTTTGGTGTAGCTAATTTGGTATGGATTTCATGACAAAATAAAATATCTTGCTACATGAACTAGCTAGGGTGCACTTTTTTTTATTGGGAAAATTACTTTAAGGACTTTTTCGTAGGGACTTTTTTCTAAATAATTCATAAGTTTTGGGCAATCTCTTAATAGTTCATTTAGTAAATTTTTCTTTACTTAACAGTCACTGGACCTCATCTCCCATATTTCTCACAATTGAATATAATAATTATTTGATCTTGTCATATTCATAAAAAAATTGAATTTTTGACATCTCAATTGAATTCCAAAAGACTCCATTCAGTTGAAAAGGATTTAAAAAGGAATAAAAAATCATTTTCAAGGAATTTTTTTCACTTTTTTTCTTAGTTTTTGGATAAAAATCAATCTAGAATGATTCTTTTGGTTTGAAATCTTTTAAACAAGCCCTTATCTCAAGTTTTTAGTTGATTTTTCCATGTATTTTGGTAAAATAAAAAATAAAAATTGAAAATGGGTGGGTTTTACTAGTAGTGAACATGACAATAAATAGTGGTGAGTTCGATAGTAAAAGTTGTGAACTTGACAATAAATAAAAAATGGTGAACTCAACAATATAAATAAAAAAGCAGTGAGTTCACCAACAACGAGGGACCATTAAGAAATAAAACATTTATTAGATGTCCTATCAAGCTATAATTCAAAACTTAAGGACTACTTAAAAATAAATCCCTCTTTCAATGTCTTTTAAGTAATTTCCCCATTTTATTTAGTTTCGTATGGTTTACTCAATAAAATATCACATCGATTCCGCACACATGTACAATCAAGAAACTTTAAAATTTGTGCCTCCATGCACAAGGGTACCTAAGTGGCAGTCCTATATGCAACTAAAATTTATTTACATTAAAATGTACATGGTGGAGGACATTTTTGACACGGATGTATGTCAGAACCATGGATGTGTGTGTCAGAATCATAGATGTACATTTCAATGTTAATCCGGCAAGACTCTTAATTATTTTTGAGTAATGCTCGGGTGACATTGGGATTTACTACGATTCTCACATTTTGTGGAGGTGCTCACATATCATAGATGCTTTTTACTCATATCTCAAGGAAAAAAATTATGGCCATCACATAGAAAGTGGAAAACAAGGCCTACACATAATTTTCCATTTTTTTTCTGAGGAATTTATTAAATAATGATAATTATATAAAGTTTTCAGAGTATAATCCCTATAATTACAAGTTCGTAACTTATAAGTTAGAAATCCTATAATTTAGACTTGACTTTATTGTTTGCAAGTAAAGCAGGTGTATGTGGATCCATTGATTGATTTCCTTCACTAAAGGACAAGTAAAGCCTCTCACTCAAAGAATTTTAACTTGGCTTTGACCTTGTCCAATCTTGATTCAACCAAAAAAAAAAATGTGTTACATTCTTTTACAATTTTATTTTATTTGTTCACACTTGGCTCTGAAACTTTCAAAAGTTAGATCTGGAATCTCTATTGTATATATAATAAAAATAATTGGATAATGTTGATGTAACATTAAAATGTACATTGATAGTACATTTTGATGAGGTGGTGCACACATAACCATTGATGTTTTTTATCGATCAAGATACAAGTGAAAAACATCTTTAATTATGTGTGCACCACCATATCAGAATGTCAAAATCGATGTACATTTCAATGTTACTTTAGCACGACTCAAAATAATTAGTAATTATATAAGCATTTACACATAAGTTTTATTTTTGATTAAAATTACCGTTGTAAGTACCTTTAAAAAAATGTTTTTATAATTAATTTAAGAGATTATTTTTTTAAAGGAGAAATTTTATTGAAAGTACTCAAATTCCCATGATATTAATAAAGAAACAACTCACATTTTGGGGTGTTTTTAGTAAAAGTTGGTGTGACAATAAAAACTCTCTTTAAAAAAAATTATATAAAGAATAATGGGTTTTTGATGCCTCCTCTTACACACGTCCCCGACGTGACGTGTGCTAAAACCATAGATTTTTTTTCTTGAGAGACACAATTGCACATATTTACGAAGATGTACAATTCCATACCTCATCAGGAGACGTGTTTCAGAGGGGGCATTAGAAAACCATCACTCTTCCAAAAATCATTCACCACTATCGTTTCACTGATTTCATTTAGTTTAATGATTTTGTAATTCAATTGACGTGTACCCTATAAGAAACGTAGATTTTTCCATCAAGATACACAATTGCACATCTTCATAAAATATGTGTAATTGTGTATCTCAAGAAAATTTACGATTCTTTTACCTGCCACGTCAGTGAGTTATTCTGTCCGGTTGAGTTACAAAATCAGTACTTTTGATTTTAGGAGGATGAGTGAAAGTTTCAACAAAGGTTGGTGGTGGTGGAACCCACTAAATTATGCATCCTTCTGTGCCACCCCCACGTGGAAAATGGAGATGCTCCGCGTAGGGTACAATACAACGTCACAGTGTACGATCAAATCACAAACACAAAGTGGGCCTCCCTCTACCAGACGGCCAAGAATCGTTGTGAGGGATCTGCAACTTCGCTGTGGTGGCAGCAAATCAATCTAAACATTTTATAGCTACATAGTATAGCTGAAAAAACTATTAGACTCAGCTTTGTACTTGTACACATGAGAAATATTCTTTCTGGCCAATCACGTGGACCCATCTCTGTGTTTACGTGCTGATGGTGCTTGATGTTTGATGTGACATTAAAGAAGTCAATTGGGCCATTGGCCCATTAACATGACCCAATCTGTTAAAAAAAGGCATTTTAGAAACAACCCCTGTAAAATTTGTGATATTAGATTTACCCCCTTGCAAAATTCAAGATTAAACTTACCCCTTTGACCGTAAGTCAACGTTGAATTTTTTTGATGATTTAACGGTGAAATTTTAATTTTTTTCCCCAAAATACTCTTTAAATACTTAAATTACTAAATCAAAATTTGAAAAATATCAAAATTTCACTGTTAAATCATTAAAAATAAAAAAATAAAATAACTTGACTTACGGTCAGGGGGTAAACTAAATCTTGCATTTTGCAAGAGGATAAACCCAATATATCACCACTTTTATAGGAATTGTTTCTAAAATATCAAAAAAAATAAAAATAAAAATAAAAATAAAAACCTAAGGATAAGTGCTTGATGAAGAGAGCCTGCAAAGTAGAAATGGGCTCATAATCTTCAAGCCCATCACATCTAGCACTCAATTCTTGAGCCCATGATTTATTGTAATAGCTGCCCTAATACCCACTTGTATTATTTTATCTGTTCTCATCTTTTGTTACATCTAAACATCAATTAAACCATCGAACCGCCCAATCACCAGAACATTTTTTTTTTTTATAATAATATTGATCATTAGACGTGATTGATCCGATAATATGTATCAATGTATCATATAAAAAAACTCAATGACCTTAATATCAACAACTACACAAACGTGCAAGACTAAATTTATTTTCAACAACTCAAAAAGAAGAGAGATTTAAAGGTAGACCTAACTCTTGCATTTTTATTACAAAAACTCCCTTGGAGTTCTCAAACCTTGGAGTGGGGATCCACCTCATAGAATTCAGATTGATGTTGCTAATTTGTTACTTAGCATACCTTGGAATGGATACAAATCACATCAATTTTTGGCATTCAAAAACATAATCTGATGGCACAAGATTGTTAAGGAAATTTTTTTAAGCTCTTTGAAAAAAAAAGGTTAATTTTCACCGTCGAATTTTTGTTTTAAATTTGAGAGTTCAATGTACATTAATTTTCAACAACTTCAATCAAGTTCAAAAATGATTTTTTTTTTCCTCTTGAATCTGAATATTTCCATTAAATCTAAAAGGTTGAATTTCCAATTTGATAATCCATGTGGGTCCAACAACCCTTAGTAAGATTTCAAATCTTACTAAGGTAGTCATGCTAGCCTCATTCATAAAGTAATGTTAGATAGTAGATAAAGTAAGGTGGGTTTTTTATATAGTAACACGCACATTCCAAACACAAATAGAATGGTATAGGTTTTCAATTCTATTTTATCTTTAATTAACTCGTGGCAAATCGTTTTCTTAGGGATAGGGGGAAGGTGAGAAAAGCTTTTTTTCTTGAACCGACAAATCTTTTTCTCTATCTTATTAAATTTACTTTGTTGTCAAACACCGAAAGATAACAATTTTCCACAACAAATCATTTGTCACAATATTTTCAATGTAATCAAACACGCCATGAGAAATCCAAACAATAATTGGACATGCCCCAAACATTGATTTCTAATGAAGTAAGTCAACGGTGCTTGTCCAAGAAGTCTAATAGAAAGATACATTGTTTATAGACATTGATATGTATAAAGACAAGCATTGGATCACAAGAATACATTTAAATCTAGAGAGATTGCATTAAATAATTTGGATTATATGGATAAAGGTTATTCCGACAAGACCCAATTCAATGGAATAAAAAATTATTTACTACTTGTAGAGGGAAATAATTGCACATTAATCTAAACTATACACTTGTCCAAATCGATTAAGTGATATCAGGCACATGTCAGATACAAGCGCTGCCCTTTGAGTAGGACAAATCAAAGCAAAGATCTCCCTAGCCTAGTTGAAAGGGCAGCACAACATTAAGGGAAATTGGACTAGTCAAGCAGGGTAGGCTGCGTCATAAAATAACCGTAAATCTAATATGCATATGTCAATCCCAGAGATCTTGGAGAAGGTCTTTGCAATTTAGTACGATCAATTCAGATGATTTTCATTTGGTGAACAACTCCATAAAGTCAGGAGATATCCTATGATTGTCGTCCGAAAAGGGAGAAACCCTGATTCGTAATAATGAACTATAAGTAGCACAGTAGCATTGTAGAATGGATCTTTTGGGAAGATACGAGGTCTAACCAATTTTTAAAGATTATTCTTCTACATCTCTAACTTGAGCATCAGAGTGATTTTGATAGGTATCACGCCGTTGTGAGGAGGGAGGTGTTGAGAACGATTTCGAACCAGTGAGATAGAATCCATCAGAATCGTCCACTAAATTTTGACCGCACACTATTATATAAATAATTATTTCAAAAATTAAAAAATATATAATTTTTTATCTTTAAATTATATTATTTTTATCAAAATTATAACTGATTAGATTGTTAAGAAATACGATTGCATGATTCATTTGACACAAGATTAATCACAAGAAATATTAGGATAGTATTTGATCAATAATGGGAGAATAATAGTCCACACCTACTATCATAAATAGACAAAAATTATGGCGAAGTTTTCCGATCCCACGGTTTAGATTTCACTAACATGATGAATTTATGATGCATGTCAAATCAAAAAAATCAACTGTTCTCTTATACCTCGCACGCGTGTATCCTCATTCAGTACACATGTCTTCTCTCTTCCAGTCATACTTTACACATGCAAAGTCACGACAAAAATTTTAAGTCCACGCGGCCTCAGCCCTCAAGTACGCGGCACACGTACATCTCATGAAACCCAAAAAAAATAAAAATAAAAATAAAAACTCCTACTCCAAAAGAAAAAACAATAAAAAATAAAAAATAAAAAGAGTCCAACGGACCGGACCCACCACCAACTCACCGCCCAACTAACTCAACTCGGTAATACGTATTTCTCAAGCTGTCTCCCGCAGGCTCGACCTATTCCACTTCACGTGGGGAGGTGCAACATCACTGACATCAACTAAACCCTATTGTCCTCCCACATGTTGACACGTATACCTCTCTCGCCCACTCCCTGTGCCTCTAACATAGTCTGAATGAACAGATAGAAAAACAAAATTAATAATAATAATAAATAAAATATGTCTATTAGCGCCGCTTGTCAGTCCGTACAATCAGTAGGGCTTACGTCATCAGTAGGGTATGTGATCACATGAGAACGCCTGCGACACGTCAAATCATGCGGCGGCTTCTGCTTTGAGGCGGCCGAAGACCCCAACACTCCAATATCTTCCCAACACCCAAATCCACACACCTACGCACTTTATTTAAGAGAGAGACTGTGTGGACCTTCCTACCTTTCGTTTTTCTTCATAAAACTCTGTCTCTCTTTCTCTATAGCTTTCATGGCTTCTTCTCGTGAAGGTCACTACAGAGGAGTAAGAAAGAGGCCATGGGGAAGATACGCAGCTGAAATAAGAGATCCATGGAAGAAAACTAGGGTTTGGTTGGGTACATTCGACACTCCTGAAGAAGCCGCCATGGCTTATGATGGCGCAGCCAGGTCTCTTAGAGGTAACAAAGCTAAAACTAATTTTCCACCTCCACCAACTTCTCTATCTTTCGATCTAAACCACCTTCCATCAGACCGTTGGTCTGGTCCACCCGGTTTAGTTCTTGGAGATTTCATACACACTCGTGTTCTCAAGACCTGTGATGGAGAAGAGAAGGAGTCGTCTTCGCTGAAAAATAAGGATGTTTCTCAAGGTCCAGTACACGTGGCAGAACCTGTAGCACCATCACCACAGATGTTTTTCAAGGTTGCGAAGCGGGGGTTGTCGATCGATTTAAACGAACCACCACCTTCAACTCCCCCATTGTTGTCTGGTTGAGAGAGAGAGAGAGAGAGAGAGAACTTTTTATTGCTCTTGTTTTTGCTTCATCTTTGATGTTTTAGGTTTTTCTTCAAAGAAAAACCCATTTGTAAATAGTCCTTCGTTCCCACTTTAGATGGATATCAAACTGTCTGATCTATTTCCTTCAACATGCAACATCAAGATCATCAACTAGTTTTGTTTTTAAAAAGTTTAATCATAATATTTTACGGCCAAGATCTCTTGAATACATTTTGTCTTTTATTGTGGATAAAAAAGATCGTATTTTTGGCGATATGGATTGATTTCTCGTGTTCCCCAGCTATTTCTGCTTCTGGATAAGTTGCTTTTATCGATGTCAGAAATCCTTCAAATTTTTAAAATTTTTTTTTTAAAGGAGAACGGCTGTACATGTGCCGGCCGTGCGGTCCTCACTATGTAATTCTCGCGCTCTTTCTCTCGGTATTTGAGATTGATTCATAATTCATTATTAATATCTCACGATATTTTAGATTAGAGTCCAACTACTAGCCTTACTAACATAGTGAGGAAAAAGGCTTCACACAGTCTCATCCACCATCAAAAAGACCTCAAGCTTCGTTAAGAAATCCTTTCGAGGTTTTGTTTTTACGCATCCCGAGGTCTAAAAGCTGGTATTATTAAATAGTAAAGCGTCCGTAGCGGTCGGCCGTCACTTTGAGAAAAAAACAGCGAAGAGTTTTGACGTTTTTATGGGTCCCACACTCCATTTTTATTATTATTAATGTTTAATATTGTGGGGCCCAGTAAAATTGTACGTGGCAGTTTGATACCGCTGTTAGTGTCTATTGGGGTCCACAAACGAATATGTCGGCAGCAAACACGTCACGACTATACTTACTGACTTTTATTTTTTCTCTCTCACGCGCCTCCGTCATGCTTACGTTTGAATGTGGCAGCTTCCGACGTAACGTTGACGGTCGTCTACAGGGGGAGCAGCCTAACGTAACCTAACCATGGTTTGTTGAACTAGAGTTTTAACTTTAACGGTGCCGTTAAACTCATCATGTCATGTTATGTTATGTCATGTCAAGCCATGTATGATCATGATATATGAGATGGTATGCTATATGATTTGACCGGTGGAAAGATGGAAGAAATCGTGTCCGGTGTACAACACATTGGCTCGCATATCGCTATCTAACTTTACGGGAATATTAAATTTTGTATTTTATTTAAAATTTAATGATTTATAAAATTGTTTGTCACTCCTCACGACACCACGTGTGGCACGAATATTTGAGAAGGGTGAAGGGTTTGGCACGCATAGATAGACTTTAATGGTTGAGATAGATTTGGATTTTTTAATAAATCCAAAAGCATAATCTGATCATGAGAAAATCGAGAGATAAAATTATCATTATTTTAATCTCATGTCATATGCACGTCGTCTTAACTTTATTGCATGCTTATTATGCCATTTTTATGATCATGTCAATTTATTTAATTCGATCTACTTTTAAATTTGATTAGTAAACAACAATGTAAATTTGATTTAATAATAACAAATCAAATTTTACCCAAATTAACATGCATAACTAATTAAGAGAGCTGCGATTGGCACCCTGATTTTTACTTATTACATCCCAATCCCAACTAAAAATAAAGAAAATAAGTGAATTGCCAAGCATGAGTAAAAGTTTGGGGTGCCTAGAGAATTTTTTTTCTTCTTTTGTTTAGGTTTCTATTTTTTGGGGTTTACAATTTTCTATGAGCTTGATCATAATTGTAAACAACTATTGAAATCGTGTTGGACGAGTGTTATAATGTTCTGTAACGTTGAGATTATAATTTGAACAAAACATTTCTAATGTTTGAAGAGTTTTAAAAAATTAGAATGTAATAAGTAAAAGTTGGAGTGTTAATAATAGTTCTCTAAATAATGGGGTTAAGTTAGGATTGATTCTATTTTTTTAAAATATATTATATGGGGTGGGGGGCGGGGGTAACATAATACCAAATTGTCCATTAAAGCTATTTGTGTCGTGAAAAAAATAATGTTCAATTCCCATGCCCCGCAATAAATATAAAAAAAAGGCATAATTCCTAGAGGTCCAATTAACCAAAAATCACTCATCAAGAGATAAAGATAGCAATCAATCCTTATAAAAGTCCAATCAAAGGCGAAAATCCATCGGGGGAAGAGGGTAAAGGTACATGCATTTTGATTTATCTTATTCTACATATGTTTCTGGTCTAATATTTACTTGAGTGTCAGAATGAAATTAAGAAGTACCATTGGACGAGGAAATTGAGATAGAAAATGATAAGACATATAGATCTCAATAGTTCATGACATTCCATCCCTACTCTCTTCGGACTGTAATCCTGTTATATGACACCTCATGGTCCTGAGTGCAAACGTAAACTCTCGATCACTCTCTTTTGATTAAACAAACATGTATGTGCCTCTAAAAATCAATGGTGAGTTCTTTTACATCTGAGAAACATGTCGAAAGAATTGTTATTTATATGGAAGAGAAATTTATAAATAAAGGGTCAATTAAAGGCAAAGATACGTAATTTTTGAAACTCATACTGTTACTCTATCAAAATCTTAACTAATTTGATTATTGAAGTGTTTTCATAGGAATCCCGCACAGGAGTATCAATTGGAGATTGAAAAAAGAAGCCTCGAAGGATCTCAAGAAAAATGTCTCCCACCCCCACCAACTATTAATCTCCAACTAGTTTAACCCTAATCGATTAAAATATATGTTATATAGTAATTAAGTTTATAATATGAGGAATTTAACAAAATATTCAATTAAATTGTACTAGAGATAGATTATTAATTGTTTCTTAACTTGAACATCAGAGTCTTCTTCATACCATATACATTAGAGTAAACAAAACAAATTATAATATGAATTAGTCAAAAAATCCAAATCTTTTAATTAGTTAAAAGTCAAGGCAAAGCCAAGTGAGATTGGGTCAAGCATGTCTTGACTCAAGGACAAGTGTATGAAACACTATATTTTGGGGCGGATATAAAATCAAAAGATGGGGATCCACTTCAATGGGCCCAAATGTTATATATTATATTTACTAAATCCAGCCCATAAAATAATTACTAGTATCTTATCTGAGATCCTAGTGGGACACACCAAAGGAAAATTACGGCCCGTAGTAGCTTTATCTATTATTTGATTCCAAAACTGGGTTTGCTTTGCTGACTCATTTGAAAGTAAGATTAGCAAATAAAAGGAGAGGAGGTTGTTTTATACGAAACAGATATTTTATCCAATCTCTGTTTGCCACGTAACCAATAGATGCATCTGAGGTAGGTGAGATGTATGGGCCGTATCTGAAGTTATCAATTATCCATGAAGATTGGTATCTTAAGCAAAATAATAAAATCTTCTAAAATATAGTATAGATTATCACACGTGGTATATTTGCTTATCATTTTCTTTATTTATTTGTTTTTGTTCTCACAGCAACTTTTACTTATAATAATAACAATCTATAACGTTTAATTTCAGAGGGATTAGTGTGTTGTAAGTAAAAAAAGTTGGTGTGCCAATAGAATTTCACTTTAATTATTATTATGAGGATATCCTTTTTGTCATTTATCATAGTTTTAAAACTCGTTGAGTAGAGTTGAAACTCAGTTGAGTGTAATCCAATTAAATTTTGAGGTGACTCAAACCCAAAATGAGATGGAACCAACTCTCCAAGTCAACTCTTCAATTTGGACTAGATCAAAATGCACCAAGAATGGTCAGAAATCAAGTTATTTGGCAACATATAATATTTTTGGTGGAATGGAGAGCAAAACATACCTATTCAATAGTAGTTTGTGAATATTTCCAAGTTTAGTATATTTTTATTTGACTCATTGTAGTTTACTTACAAATGGTTGGAATTAAAATTTCAAGTTTTAAAAGTGCTATTGGCACCTTAACTTTTACTTATTATACCCCAATTAAAAATAAATAAAATAAGTACATGATTGAGAATATGTAAAAGTTGGGGCACCAGTAGAAGATCTCTCACATATTTTTTTGTTAGATTTTTAATTTTTAGATTTAAGATTTTATATAAACCTAATCATAACTGTAAACTACTACAGAAATTGTTTGAACGAGTGTTATAATGTTTGAGATAAAAATTGAGTCAAATCTTTGCAATGTTTGAATGGTATGTTTCAATCTTTAATTGGGGTGTGATAAATAATTTAAGAAATTATGGGTATAATAAGTTTTTTTTTTTTTTTTTTTTTTGTGAGTGGATTAATGGGGTTTTAGACATACCCCCAATCAGAAAGTAGAGAATTACACCCTATCATAGGCATGCCCAAATAGGAGTGCCCATAGCATCTCTCTTTTAAAACTATTGGTTAGGACTTCTTAAGACAATGGATTTTATAAGCCAAAATCCAAAACTAATGCTGAAAAATATCTTTATTTTCAAATTAACTACTCAAAAAGAAGAATCGATTCAAACTTAGGTGGAGTTGTTGAACTATGCACCTATTCCCCTCTTCACATTTTATACAATCCTAGGAATCATGGTTTTAAAAGTCAGTTTTGACCGAGATGACTTGAGCTGAGTCATTCAGATCTTGTGGAAACCAGGTAAGAGAGTCAATATGAATCTTCCATCACTTTGACTCATCTGAAATCGAAAGATGTCTCAGTCAAGTCAACAGGATTTTATTTATTTATTATTATATAAAACTAGAAGGTGGCGTGTGCAAACGCATATGTATCGAAAGGGCTTATTTGTAAATTAAAATATCCAATCACTTCTCCTCTGCCTTCTCTTATTAAAAGAGTAGGGATAATTATAAAATTACCCCCACAAATTAATAAGGACTACCCACATCATAGCCAAATTATTTCATCTTATATGGGTTAAAAGGTTTGGAATTAGCTGATTTATTGGGAAGATAATTTTTATGATGAAGAGATCATCCTCACCAAAATCAGTCCATTCCGAAATTTCTAAACCCATCATAAGTGATTTATAAAAAAATAGACGATTTATGATTCTTGAACCTATTTTGATGGGATTAAAAGTTTCCAAAGATCTCTTCGTCATAGAGATCATCATCACCAAAAATCAGCTTATTTCAAAACTTTTAACTCTTATAAGACAAAATAATTCGGCTATGCCATGAGTTGCCCTTATTCATTCATGAAGTGCTTTTACCCTAGTGGTAAAGATGATTAGTTTTTAAATGAATTAAATATTTGTTATCCATATAAAAACAAGATTTTGTGACTTACCATCCACTAATGCACCTAATTATTAGAAAATTATAATATTTTAAATATAAACCCACAATCACAACTTTTAAACCAATTTAAATGGATTGACTAATCCGAGATTAGACGACTCTGGCATGGCAACTTGGGATCAACCATGCCAATACGACAGATCACATCTTATCGTAGTATCAAGTTAAACAGGGCCATTATATAGTCAGTCAGTCCTACTCCTTTCATCATCATCATCAATATCAAAACCTTATCCCAAATATCTGATATATTGATCTAGAAAGAGATGAAAAGCAAAATCGGATTTATGTTGCAAAACCAAAATATTTGAAGTGCACAAGGCACGTATACAAGTCTCTATAACCAAAAGATGGTAACAGATCGGCCCTATAACGGGTCAGCCTTACCATCCCAGAAAATTTAACTAGTGTTCGTAACAATCTCTTCTGCAGTTTAGTATATAGAGTATATAAACAATTTGTACAGCAATTATTTTTCACTTTTTGGGGGGAGGATGGGTAGAGTAAGTCATCCTAATGTTACCATTTGTGTTTCTAATACAAATGTTAATAGATTTTAAGCATCTTCAGCATCACTTACCCCAAAGCGAGCATCAAGATAGTACTCCGAGTCGACCTCATCAACAATCCTACCCCTGCTTGAAAAAATTTTACAAAAAAAAAAAAGAAGCAAATTAGCCAGATAACAATGACAGATATAGAAGTGAAAAAATATAAAGAGAACTGAAACCAAATTCAACATCACCTTTCCAAAACAATCTTCCCTTCTTTATATTTCTGGTTTCTATCATGTGCTGCTTCCTAGATTCAACAATAGAAACAATAAGTAGCATATCTAAAAGCATATCAAAATTTAATATTAAAGGAATAAAAGAGGAAAGAATATAAAATTAGAGGGATATTATTGAAAAAATGGGAGGGGGTGGAAAAGAGGAAAGACAATAAAGTTGAAAGGGTATATATTATTAAAAATGGGGATAAAATTGAAGGATTTTCTTAAAAAGGGAGGAAAAGAGAAAAGACAATAGAGTTAAAGGGGGGGAGAAGAGGATTTTCTTAAAAGGGTATGAGTTTAGAGGGGTATCATTGAAAAAGGGGGGAGAAGAGGAAAGACAATAGAGTTGAAGGGGGGAGAAAAGGAAAGGTAATAAAGTGGGGTTGTGTGGAATTTGCACACTACTCCTTTATTTCATTCTTTATATCCTGACAAAATTGTAACTGAGCGGAGTCCATCGTTTTGTTTTATTATATAAATAGCTTGCTAATATAGAAATGTAGCCAACGAAACAAGAGTTTTACTCCAATCAAACTGAGATACATGTTGCACATGACACAATTGTTTGTTGTGGAGTATCCATATAGTTTTTGCTTTGGTTAATACAATTGCTATTACTTTGAAAGAGATGGTAAGATAAAAGGCTTGAGAGAATTACATATTTCCAGCCAACGATCTGTCCACAGCAGCAACAGAATATATCTGCAACAGTATGTACTCCAGAAAGCATCATTCTGTCCTCTTGAGCTCCAACTGTGACATTCACCCTGGAACAACAAATGCCACACCAAATTTAGTCCACCAGTATATATACTCTCATTCAAATATGTGTTTAGTGTGCGCAAGGTTTTGACACCAAAATTTTTGTAAAATCTACACCCTGCCACCATAAAAATAAAAAAAATAATCTAAGTCCTCAATGATTGTGCATTAGATGTTCAGTATAAACCAAAGATACGGATTGTATAAAGTAGAATATACTAAAGAGTTGTGATTTTCTGACTCCCCGTCTAACACACACCACCTGACGTGGCATGGGCTCAAACCATAGACTTTTCCCTCAGGATACACAACTGTACATCCCCATAAATATGTGCAGTTGTGTATCCCAAGGAAAAGAATCTATGATTCTAGCACATGCCACGTCAGGGAGCGTGTCAGAAAATCATTATTCTATACTAAAAGTCTAGAAGGAGTAATGATAATGGTAGCAAAAGGTGGCCTTAAATACTAATTAACACCTCAGATATTAGTTGTTACCAAGAATTAGTTTGCATATTGCATCCTACACTACCGGTAAGCATAAATTTGAGTCCTCATAAAATCAATAAAATAATTTCACAACCATAACATGTCACCAAATGGTTAACTGTTGCCACAGATCTTCATAACTACCAGACATATGTATATAGCCAGATGCAGAACACTATGACAGCTAAATATGTTGAGGAATGCCAATCATAACATCATCAAGCCTTATCCCATGGTATGGGGTCTGCAACATGATCCTTTTCTATCTAGATCCACGTTTTCCCTTAAACAGGAGTGCTCAAATCTTTGCTAGATAAACTTTCTAGGAATTACCCATATGTTGTATCCAAGGCAATAAAGATCATGGGGGAACTCTTCCCCTTCTCTAAACTTCTCCATAATTTGTCAAAGTAGGAAGATTGCCCCAATAATTGATTACACCATAATGAAGTCAAAATGATTCCCTGATATCGTTATTTTTGTTTTAATAATTGCTCCGTCGCTCTCTCCTTTAAAAATGTGTCTCAAATTCGAACATGTTCTATATTTCAATTGACCATAATCAGTTTCATGCAAGGACAACCCCAAGGGGCTGGCCTAGTGGCAAGCCAAGCCTTGATAAGCTCCTCAGAAAGGGTAGGTCAAGTGTTTGAAACCCCATGAAGCAATGAGTTCCTTGGGGCCACCCTCCAGGGTCCGGTTGACCCTTGACTCAACCAGTTGCACGTAGGACTTTTCGAGGGGGCGGTGCGTGTGAGCGTGGGATTAGTTTCACCCAAAAGGTCGGGATACCCACGATAAGAAAGAAAAAAAAATCATGCGAGGACCAGGTGAAATGAAGGACCATACATACTGTCTTGAATATAATTAGTAAAGAAACCATAACCAATCCATTTTATGATAATAAATGTGCTAAAGTATCCGCAAAGCCACAAATGAGTAAAACAATAGAACCCCCCCCCCCCCCCCCCACCTCGTGTTCACACACACGCACACACACAAAATAATAATAATAATGCAGGGTATGCGACACCACTTTTAGGATGGGCCTATAGTCCCACAGAAGTTTCCTATTCTAACATACAACCAAAGGGAGCAAACCCATCACTAGTTTTACCGTTGAGCCAACCTCCAGGGGGTTAAGTGGAATAATAGTTGCTCAATAGTCGGTACCATGAACAAGTCATAATAACATGTACTACATTGCATACATATTTAGAAATCACGGAAATTTACAGCCCCCACCTGTTTAACTTGTAATTTCCATCTAGCAAGCCATAATAACTAAGCCAGCCACAAATTTTTGGGATGATACTTTGATGATGATAAAGCTATTACTAGGAAACATGTTGAAACTTAGTAACTAATCATTACACTAACCTAAATATGTCATCTTGCAAAGATGGTACAAGGAGCAACAATTCTTTCAAAAAAAGTCATTTCAGTAGGCAAAAACTGGAGATGTAAAGGGACAAATGACAAATAAGATGATTGAACAAACTTTCAGCTAAAACCCAATTTAATTTTTAAGTATTCATTGAACATTGCATTTTATATATTCCATGAATTTCATATACTTCTGGGATGAGCTATACCTTTTAAACATTAATGTAATGTACTTGTTCCTATTTTAATATACTTACTAATATTAGAATGTACCAAATATATTGTATTGAGCCATAACATTCCTGGGGGGGTGTGTTTCTAACATCAAAAGGAATAAAAGATTGACGTTACGAAACTGGATTTTCTATTTTGGGTGGGGGATGGAAAAGGGTAGCCCAAATTTGGATTTAAGTGTTCTATGGATGGGGTTTGCAAGAGAAAAATAAAAAGGGATAGGAGTAGAGTACAAGTATAGTCTCACCACTAAAGAGAGAAATGACTCACCTTTGAAGGAAACTCGCAAAGAACAAAGTCAATTCTTCATTCAGCCAATTTTATTCTCTACGATAAGCATGGAGCCATTGACAGGATAAGACGTCCTCTTATTCTCATTTAACAAAGCAACTTTTTAAATAACAACAATAGAAACTCAAAAAAATCTAAGATACCTAAATCTAGACTTACGAAATAATAAAACTCGAAATTCTTGAACACAACTTTCACTAAATAAATAGAAAGTGAGGGGGGCAAATTTTTTTGCAACCTACATTTGATGTCCGCATGTCCCCTCAAGACGTGCAGATGATCCTTGTATTAGGTAAGTGTAAGGCACACTAGTCGCCAAGCTCATCTACACAAGTACCTCGGACTCATTCCTTTGATCATCTTTCTTGCATTGGGCATTCCAGACATAAATCCCCCCGACTCCAGGAATCAATAGTAGCTCGGATAGAGATTTCGAGCTATCATTGATTTTTTTTCCTGAAACCAGAACAGCTTGGATCCACCTGTCACAGCTAACACCTTGGACTAGTAACCCATCTGAGGTCTTAATTGGAATCCCTACTTTCAAAGTAACTCAGACTTAACCAAGCGCCTCCCCTCAATACCACAGCTCAGATAATGATGCTATCCATTAGCTCAGACATGGAAGCATATTCACGAGCAAGGTAACTCGGATATAGGATTCCTCTTAATATAGTTCTCAAGGCATCTCATTTAGAAGCCTAGAAATCTATACCTCACCATCTGCACGATTGGAAAGTGGGCCATTTACCGTGCTAGGCAGTTACAAAGTAAAGCGCATGAAGGAGCAGTTATGAATCAGGGTATCACAGCCCTCTTTCAGTTTTGACTATAAGAGAGAAGCCCCTACTGAAGAGGATGACCAAATCTCCAACATTATAACAAACCCTCCCTTCAACTCTCTTTTGGTTTATGAGCTAATATGATTGTTGGATTGTGTTGTCAAAACCATTTGTTTTTGGTAGGCAAGCAAGGAATTCAACTCTTCACACAGCTTACCAATTTGGCTATATTGGCACCTTCATTGTCAAATAACATATACTATGTTGTGCGGCTCTGTGATTGCACAATATCATATGCAGTTGCATAAAAAAATTGAATAATAAGAAAAAATGAAAATAAATGGAAGAAATTATTATAGTATTGAAAAAAAAATTGTAATCTTTTACAACCAATTTCATTATAATATATTATATTTGCATGTTACTCAAAATTTTGAAGAAAAAAAAACTATGTAATTTGCACTAATTTTTTGGATAGATATAGAAAATAGAAAAGGAGGTCAAGTCAAACTACCCAAGTCCTAGTGGTATTACCAGCCATGTACTCCATATATTCATCCCTAATCCATTGTCCTACTGCTTCAACCATTACTTTGAAGCTTTTCAATTTAAAGGCATAAAAAACAATGTCGGATTGGAACATCCATTTTTGGCAAGATATTGAATTGTTGTTTTCCTATCTTTACAATGATTTTCCATCGTCCTTTGAACAGGTCCTTTACCCTTCTCCCTTTAGGCAGCCATGTGCTTTGGATGTGGTTTACACCATCAATTTAGCAGACCATGTCCACGAGCTCTTTTGGGAGCTCGAGATGATGGTGGAACTCATGGGTCTAGATCACTCCGTCATTGTCAGGGGCATATTGTATTCATAAAGATGATCACCATCATCCCCACCTTAAATGTAGTTTTATAATATCATAGCATCATGTTTTTCCTTGATTGTCCATATACTCTATGATTCCCCTTCAGATTTCAGGTGTAACGTTGTAACACACCCAGGCATTTGATCCTGCCATGTGCCATTTGAACAAGGTATTTTTTGTATTGTGCAATGCCATCATGGCTTATGTAGCCACACAGTTCATAAACAACGACGGCTTTCTTCATATTACTAGTGTAATGCCCATATTTCCAACACGGATAATTAGATTGATGCCTTAGAGAATAACTTGACGAAGACATGATTGATGATTGATTATAATAATATAAATAATTTATAAATGAAATACTTGATTAAGGTCTAAGTTTTAGAGAATATGAATTTCTTGATATCTTGAGTCTTAATTCTTACTTCTTGATTGGTTGAGCTTGATGTAGATGGTTGATAACATAGAAGTAGTAGTGGATGTAGCTTAGTGCATGAAATGTAAGCTTAAATGAGTGTCAAATAGTAAAGTAGGTTAGAATGTAGTAACAACACAAATAAAACCCATTTAATGGGCTGCTCAAACACTCAAATACCTTCCTTTTAAGAGGCTGAAACTTGGGCCTGCTGGACATTTGTATTAGGCTAATAAAATAGGTCAGAAGTGGGTAGATCAGGACCTCAAAAAAGGTCCAGATTTTGCATGGATTTTGGACCTGATTAGGGGGTCCAAAAGAGTGGAAAAATCTGGTTTTCTGTCTTAGGGTTACAAGCTTCTACATCACAAGGTAGTCAGAAACAAGAAGAGGTGCAAACACGGTTGGTATTGTCAGTTGTGTAATATAAGCTTCATTCTTAGAAAAATATTTATTTATTTTTTTGATAGATAATCCTTAGACGGTAAAAAAGGAGGAGAAACTATAAGCAAATTTGAGAAGCTAACATCACAGAACTTCTGTAACATGCAAAACAATAAATCTAAACCATATTCATCAAAGTTCTGCATTTACTTTCATCTAAATAACACACAGGTACACACACACACACACACACACACACACACACACCACACACACAGATACTAACAAAACTAACACAACAAAATTCAAACAATTATCATTTAATAATAGTTTGCGTCAATTGCTATCGAATGAAAATTATTGATAAAATAAATGGGAGATTTAGTTTAATTAAGAGGGAGGTAATGTATAATAATAACAAAATAGAAGTGGATGGAGAAAGAAAGAAAACATACACTTACAGCTACAAAGCACACCAGCATGCGTATATCTACGCATACAGTGATTAAAAAAAATGAAATGAAATAATAATCATATATGGATCTGCTTTGTGTCCTGAGGTTTTTGTGACTCAAATGTGCCTGGACTGCACCTAGTCCCAGGAAATCAAGAACTAGTAATCTATAAGTGAGAAAACCATTCTTTTCAACGATCAAATTTTGTATGTAACCAAATAGAAAAGAACTCACGCAGTATTGAAAAGGTAAGCCTTCCCTCGGCGACAACTAAACGCCTAGTACAAATAACAAAGAACAAGTTAGATTCAAACATTGAGCAAGGTCATAATTAAAAATTTAGGAGAACAATGTAGATAGTTGCATACTACATAGAAATGAAGCAGTAGAAATGTGCATTCCCAAAAAGAATCATGCAATTGTAAAACTGTTGAAAGACTAAGAAGTTTTAAATTTTTCGTTCATCACAAACAGATGGATTAATTCCTAAAGCAAAACAAACATATGTGACAGAAAACAATTGGTAGAGAGCATGCATGCACACATGCATTGTGGAAGCATTTTGGTGTGCAGCAGAGGAACTTTTTTCTTTCTTTCTTTGGGATAAGATAATTGGAGAAACTTAAGAAGTAAAAGTTGAGAAAGTGGATAAGGTCTTAGTTACACAGAGACCGCAAGTGTCCAGAGTATAGTCTGACCACTGAGATGGTCGTTTGAAGGTATTAAGATTGCTCAGCTATGTCATGGAGTCTAGTCCTCTTTTTGGAGACCCCCTTCAAGTATTTATAACCTCAAGAGAAGAGAGGGGATGCAGGGCACGCCTCTCCAACTAGGATGCCTAATCCTAAGGTGGCATCCTAGTTGGAGGTGTCATTCACAGCTTGGTGGTGTTCTAGCTGGAGGATCTATCTACAAATAAAGTGAATACAGTGCTAATGATGGGGGGAACCTATTAAGAATCAAAGCTCACAACACAAGACACCACATGTCACAAAGACAGCTATCTCAATATGCATGAAAGTGCATGGGAGTATTATAGATTGAGCTAGGAGCAATTCCAAAAATTTGTCTTACCCCCAACAAAAAAAATAATATAGAAATGTCATGTAACAAATACAAAACAAAAAATTTAAAATAACTCTTAGGATAGTTCTAGAACACTTGCCAAACTTGTCTATTACAATAAGTAAAATAGTAAATTGTGATAAGTAAGTTTAAAATATCAAATGCAATGAAAAATCGAATCTTTTTAGATTCATCTATGCAACATGGGTAATCCAAGAGCACAACCGACCTTTGAAATGGATAGGTTCAGAGCATATGTCAAACTCTACCTGTTGGAAGAATCCAACTCATCAAGTTGACTCCTGCTTCAACTAACTCTTTAATCAAATGAGAAACTCAGAATCATGGTTTAAAGTTTTGTTCTGTTTTGAAATGTTTCAGCAGAAATATCCCAATTTCAATTGAGACCCGGGAACAAATCATTGAATGTTTTGGGAATGATTTGGGTTGTCTTGGAATATTTCAATCGAGGTAGTACATTTTTTCTACTGGCCAAAACATTCCATCAAGACAAGATTTTAAACCTTGTTTGGAATAGTTATCTTTCTTTGTATTATGTCACCAATAATTTTGTTCCTTCAAATTTAAGAAAGGTAATTCAATCAAACTAGCAAATATGTGTACTTTGTTTATTCTAAAGTAGTAACAAGGTATTAAGAAAATTGTGAGCACAAATATTTGCAATTGATCTAAGCCAAACACATCTCTCCATGAGATTAGTGAGAATTGGAAGGACTTCTTGGCCAAGGCGTGTGAGATCAGTGTCTTGGAAAAGAATCTAATGGATGCCACGTGCACCACCCAATGTAGCCGAAATATTACCAAACCAATCAATAAAAAATGTTGCCAAAAGATGATGAAAGACTTCAAGATTGAATTCAGATTTCTCAGTTCAGAAAGGTGAGGAGTTTTTTTTTTAATAAATTAATTAACAAGAAAGGCCCGGTCGGGTTCGAACTTTTTGATGGGTAAGTGGAGTTGAACCCACGACCTCAAAGTTTCTTTGCAATGTGTCAAACCAATTGAGCTATGGATCTAAGCCCCAAAAATTTTTATGGGTAAGATGGAGTTGAAACCATGACCTCAAAGTTGCTTTGCAATGTGTCAAACCAACTGGGCTATGTGTCTATGCCCTTCTATGATTGGTAAGCTTGTTTTTAATGAGTTCAGTAACTCGGTGCTGGCGGGATTTGAACCCAGGTCTTTGGTATCATCACCCAAAGACTTTACCAACTAAGCTAGTTGACTCCTGCTTAAAAAATATATATATATTGTTCGGTGACCCTGTTTTTAATGAGTTCAATAACTCGGTGCTGGCGGAATTTGAACCCAGGTCTCTGGCAAAAACCCAAAGACTTACAAACTAAGCTAGCTGGTACCTAAATGTATCAACTTGGTGAGGAGATTGTTTTGAAAAGAGAATATATCAAATCTTGTAATTTAAGAGATTGATTATCTCTATCATTAGTAATTCAAAGATCCCAACCCCATCAAGAGAACGAAGTAAGTCCTAGAACATTATCTCCTGGGAACATCTTTTTCAAAGAACTGGAGAATGATAGTAGTTGTCTCTATAATTTTTCCATTAAGGGCCTTGTAATCCTTGAAATTGTTAAAAAATTATATTTTATCTCGAAAAGAATGTAATCTTATTCTGAAATTAAAAGTCTCCTAATTGATTGGGAAGTTTCTATATCCTATTGATTCGGTATTGATAATTCATTGATTTTGGGGAGGAAATAGATTCCTTCTTTTGAGGGTTAATTTTATCTTTATCTATTTAAAGGAGGGCTAACATGTAAATTGTGGAGGAAAAATGACAATGAGAGCTACTATGTAACAATGGTATGATAGTGTAATAGTTCTTCGGAGTCTAAGGGCATGGTTCAGATTTCTGATGAACCCCTTAAAATAAAAAATCATTTGTGTGATGTTTCTCTTTCTAATACATTTGGGTATCTTGTGTGCATCGATGAATGGAGCTTGTTGGGGGCAAATCTCAAGGGATTGACAGCATCTCGGATTTTGCTTCTACAGAAAATATTTTAATGACACATATTCTAAGCATCCATAGGTTAACATGAACTGAAACTAGATTCAAATTAAGAAAAGATTGAAGCTTTGTTAATTCCACCCTTGTTAAGATAATAAATCAAGAGAATCCCTACAAAATTTTGTCAAAATTTCAAAGTTTCGCGAAATTAAAACAGAATCTCGAAATTCTTCTTGAAATTATAATGGGTTTTATATGCAAAGAATTAGGGGTTTATTGGATGGATAATTAACGAATTTCTGGCCCTATTTTTGAAATTTTTGGAGATACCCTGTGTTTGGAATTTGAAGAGCTTTCAGCGCAGCTTGTTAAAGACATTAAGACAAGCAGCGTAAACATAGGGAACAAGAACGCCTAAAGATGATGGAAACAGAGAGAATGAGAGAGTGAAGAATAATACCTTAGAGACCAAATCATCTGCGAGGGCTAAGTGGCTTCGACAGAATTTGCATTTGTAAACTCTTCCTTCCAACTCCACCAAGAACACCCTCCCCATCTCTCTCTCTCTCTCTCACTCTCTCTCGCTCTCGAAAAAAAATATATATAGGAGAGAGGTAGATGAAAATGAAGAAGAAAAAGTTGCTCAGAGGCTCTCAGCTTCGGTGATGAATAGATTGAGTCCAACTAGCCTTACAAGTTAGTAAGGATTTCATCCTTACTAACTCCTTGGACTTTTTGGCATCCGAAATCATGATCTGATGCTTCAGAGTCATAGAGGACAAAATTTAAAAAAAAAAAAAATTTTAAAAAAAAAAATTATTATTTATGTAGATTTTTAATTTTAAATTTGGGACTTATGTGGAGATTCGGTAGCCCGTCCATTTTCAAAATCTTAGTTAAGTCCAATTGTTTTTTAATCTGAGTTATTTTTATTATGAAATTTAGAGGTTGGTGGTGTTGGATTACTATTTAAATCTTACTAACTTAGTAAGAAAAGTTTTTCACTAATAGATTAGCTTTGAATGTGCTGACCAGTCACATCAAAACCCTCAAGTCATGGTTTCAAAGCTCCGTGGTTTCGAATGTTGGTTTCGTGTCTGCTCACGTTAGTTGAGTAGGCCGAGTTGTCTTGACTAGTCAACTGGTATCTTATGAGATAAATAATTCGATGAATAATTATTTATTTATATGTATTTATAAGAAAATAATTATACCTTTTTTTTATTATCAAATAAGTGGATTGGAAGATGTTTAGCTATAAAATTATATTTTATTTAAATATTAAAATTTTAAATTTATAAATGATTATTTTAATTAAAATATATTAAATCCTAATTGACTCGGTACATTAGAACCCTAAAGTCATGGCCTCGATTGACTCTATACATCAAAACCCTAAAGTCATGGTTTCAGAGCTCGTGGTTTTAAATCTTGGTTTGGTGTCTCATCACGTAAGTTGGAGAGATCGAGTTGTCTAGACAAGTTAACGTGTCAAACAGGATAAATCATTTAATTCAATTAATAATTATTTATTCATATATATATTTATAAGAAAATAATTATACTTTCTTTTATCAAATAAGTGGCTTAGGAGATGTTTAATCATAAAATTATATTTTATTTAAGTAATAAATTTAAAATTTTAATTAGAATATACTAAACTCAGATTGACTTGGTCGAGTTTTATTGACTTATCTTTGATTTTCAAAAGAGTTAGGCTACTTTTATCAAGTTAGTAAGGATTTCACCCTTACTAAGGGTCCTTGGGCTCACGATGTGACATCCAAAAACATGATCGATATTTAGGGTGGTAGATGAAAAAATTCTTTGAACTTCGAAAAAAAAATTAAAAAAAAATTAATTTTCACCATTGAATGTCAATTTTTAATTTTGGTGTTAGGTGGAAGTTCGATAGCCGTCCATTTTCAAAACCTTGGATCAAGCCCAAAAGAAATTGTTTTTTCATTTTTATTTGTCTTTTGGATATATGAGTTTTCCTATGAAACCTAGAGGGATGTGGTGTTGGATTGCTAATGTGGTAATCCATTTGATCAAAACAACCATTAGTATAAGGCTTAAAATCTTTACTGAGTTCGTAAGGAAATTGTCTCTTTTCAAAATATTGTTTGAGTTATCTCATTTATCTCTTGAGTTAATGTGAAGCCTAAGACTTTGTGTGAATCAGTCTATGACAAGATTCAAAATTATGATTCAAACTCCAAAATGAAGAGGTCTCGAGTTCAATCCCCCTCATTGGCCACCCACAGGGATTTATCCATGCTTATTTGGTAAGTGTGGTTTGTGGGGTATTGTATGTTCCGAGTGATTTGAACGAGATACGGTGCTCTAAAAGGCCAATTGCCTCACCCTTGCTAGCCAAGTATATGGGTCTGGAACCCCCGTCATAAAAAAATAAAAAATGGTTCAACCTTCAAACTCATGTTGTTTATATCATTTCATTCGCTACCAAATTCAGTCTAACAAGTCATATCGTATTAGACGAGTAAACCATTGGAAATTTATTCAAATAGACATGAAGAACTTCGATTTATTAATTAGAAAGATCCATAGCTAAGTTGGTTTGACACATTGCAAAATAACTTTGAGGTCGTGGGTTCAAGTTCAATTTATCCATCAAAACAAAAAATCTATTTATTGAAAATTAGACAAAACTCAAGATCCTTGGAACATATAATTTGAATATAGGAAGAGGTGGGAAAAGCATCGGATCTAATACTATATAGGAAAATATAAATCACATTCTTATATTATTTATTTTATATAATTATAAGATCTATACGTTTGTTTTCATTAATTTCTTGATGGAGACTCTTAAGCCCTACTTGATGCATTGCAAAATGTTTTAAACCCATAAAGTTTTGTGTTACAAAACATTCTTCTAATTGATTTATAACTTCTGAAAAAACAAAATCGCTAGTTGTAAATGTTTGGTTGATTGAAAATGTAATAAATTATATAGTACATTTTAAACATTAAAAATAATTTTAAAAACATATTATTGTCATATAACGCATTTAGGATTTTTTTGGATCTCTCACTCTTTGGGATCTATGTAACAATTAATTCATTGATCCTCAAACCACATGTCGCAATAAATATATACTATGGTCATCCTTTTTGATGAGCTTTCTTTTTTGGCATTTTCCTCGTCAATCTTTACTTGAAAGACATCAGTGTAATACCGACCAAAGAACCCCCGACGATCAAATTAGTACTTAATGAAAATTACAGAGTAAAAAAGAAGAAAATAAGAATAGTAGAGTTATGTGTACCTTTAATTTGAGTGGGAGAAGTTTCCCTTTTTATAGACTTGACTCTTTAATGAGAATAGTAAACTCAGTTGTAACCACTCCCTCATGTTGTACCTTTAACATTTATGGTATTAAAAGCCTATGATATTTTGATGATAATGAAGACCTGTTCCTCATGGTTCTTGTAATCTCTATGAGGAGTGTGGATGATTATTTTTTAACACACTAGATTGCAACATGTGGCACAAAAGAATCTGGGCCCCACAAAAAACATCATTCTCCGAGTTAGAAGCAACCCATAGAATTCGAGTCAAATCAACAAGAGATTAATAAGACAGATTCGGAGATAAGTAAACATTCCGAGTCCAAAGTTATCTCGGAGCTCATAATCGAACAGAAAATGGTAAGACATGAATTTCGAAATTCAAGGGATTTTACTAAGGTATTTTCCGTTGGATGACTGAAAAATCATAGATTACCCTAGACATAGGGGATCTGTTGCAAAATTAGTTGAATGAACTTAAATATAATCTTAAATGAGATACATTTCAATTAAGATTCCAACTCTGAATAGAGAGGAAAATAACATTAGCCCATGAATGAAAAGATTAGGGTTTTGACCTTTATAAATAAGGGAGGCAAAAACACTAAAGAATATGTATTTTTTTTCTACACTAAAACTCTAAAAAAAAATGCACTTAATTTGACTTGAACGTCAGAGAAGTGTTGTTGCAGGCACAACCAAGAGCAAAAGGATCCAGATCCAAAGTTTTAAGGAGAATCTTGAGGTAGTGCAAAAAATTGCATCTACAAGAAATAACCTTAAGTGTATGTTTGATTACATGAAAAGTGACTTTTCATGAAATTTGAAATCTATGAAAAAATGATGGTAGAAAATAGTAGGGTTGGAAAATAAAATTTCATTATTTAATTTTGCTTGGATAAAATCATGAAAAAATATCTGAGGAAGATGAAAAAGAAGAAGAAGGAGAGGAGGAGGAGAAAAAAGATGAACGGAAAGGAAGAGGCTTGATAAATGATAAGAGGGGGAGAGGACGTGGTGGTGGTGGTAGTGGAGGTAAGTGAGGAAGAAAAGAGAAGAACGTGATGGTGGTGGCAACGAAGGTGAGGGAAGGAGAAAGAGAAGAAGAAAACGATGAAAAAATAGAGAGAGAGAGAGAGAGAAAATGTGACCAAAGATAGTGATGACGACGACGACGATGAGAACGATGGTGACAACGACGAAGTTCATGGTAGCTATGATGGTAAGAAGGAAGAAAAAGGTGATATTTTGGGGATGAAAAATATGCATTGATTTCACTTGGGATTATATGGGTGGAAAAGAGAAATCCATATTTTGGTGAACTTTTTTATTTGGGTGGAAAATCAATTTCCATGGAAAATGTGTTTGATTGTATTTTTCCATGGAAATTGATTTTCCACCCCATTTTCCATGTGCAACTAAACATACCCTAAATGTATAATTGTTCTAACTCGGTGACTACTTGGTTCTTGAGTTAACTCAATCAAGTTATGTAATCGCAACTCTTTCAGGCACCATACATATTTTACTTTGGGAGACTTGTGTTATTCGGGTAACTTTGCGTAAGATTTTTTCATTTTTTTGTTGAGTAGATTGATCTACTATAATTGACCATTGGCGTGCATGATTATTTGATGAGTCTATGAGATTAATCCACTTAGAGTTTTTGATATTGAAGTTAGTCGAGGTGGCAGATTCATATAATGTATGCAATAGGAGGTTGACATTAGGTAGTCAAACCACATAAGAAGAACAATAGGGAGGTTCAATCAAGGGGGTCGAACCATCACAATAAGGGGTCAATCAAGGTGGTCAAGCCACTGAAGAGGAGCAATAGGGGGTTCGACCAAGGTGGATAAACCACTTAAAGGGAGTAATAAAGGATTTGGCTAAAGTGGTCGAACATTTTAGAGGGGCAATAAAGGGGTTCAACCAAGGTGGACGAACCTCTTAAGTGTGCAATGTTGAGCAGGGTCATCCAAGGTGGCCATATTTCTTGTTTTTTTGGATTGGGTCCATGGGTTGGATCGTAGACCACCCAAATTTGGTAACTTTACTAATCCCTAAGAAAAGAAACTTTTTGGTTCTTACAATACACCTAATGTAATGCCCCATGTGTAGTCGACTCATATATATACATGGGTTAATATCGTGGGATACATTTTTTACAACGTCCATCTAACAAGATCCGACAATGTTGTAAAAATCATTTTAAAATATGGACGAAATCCAAGAGGTATGTTGTCAAAAATGTTCTATAAAAACAATATCCTCCAATCCCAACCCTTATGAATTTTTTGGCGTGAAATGATTGTCAACCCTTATGAGGGGCATTTTCGTATTTTTGTCGAATTTTATGAAAATTGGCGGAATGGTTTATTTGATTTCACCTTGTTGTGTTATGTATTTGAAAGGGTTTTCATAAGTATAATATGAGCTTTAAGGATGTTTTGATATTAGGGGTATTTTAGTAATTTAGGTCATTTTTCAGTAATTTTTATCGCAAAACTTCTTTTTGTTTGAAAAATGATGATTTATACGTTTTGGGTCGTATTTTCTTAGCTTAGCGTGATTTCTAGAGTTTTGTTTGCTTGAGATACCTTATCTGAATTTCTGAAACATATCTAGTAACAAATAAAGTATTGGAATAATCATCCATCATTGGGAATTGTTGCGATCGGATTGACGAGTTAATTAATCAAGTGAGTGCAAAAATAAGATTTCTGTAAATACAAAGGTATTTTAGTGAAGGGATTGTCTAGTTGCACATCACCCATTACCAATTGCATTCCACTACTTAAAAATTCCCCTTTGCACTCTATTTAGATGATTCCACTCTAAAAATAATAGAATTTTTTTGCACTTCTTCTTCTTCCCCAACCCATACCCACATTAATAATTGTTGGTTCACTCTTTTTTTGTATAGTACTATTTGCAAACAAATCCCTTGTAATCACCATGTACAAGATTTATAAACCAAGAATAAAGGATTGGTTTTGACAATTTTATAGTCATTATAATTGCTTAAGGAACTCGTTGGAATTCATGATAACACTTCGGACGAATCAATGATCATCGAATTCCAAGTGATAAGATTAAAGCATAGGCTTTTATCAATTTCTAAATAAAATCTAAATAGACATTGAAAAACCAATGCATTCAATTGGTGTCAGTGAGATTATGAGCAAAATCAATTACAAGAAAAATAGAACCTGAACATAGAAGAAGCATAAGAAGATGTGTAAGCCCTTAAATCATTTTATCATAGCAAATTGCAATAAGTAGGTTAAAATTGAGGTTTAATTATTTATTTTATTTGTTAATGTTTGAGTGCAACCAATCACTAGTGGCATGCAACTAGTTGATCCCTTTGAGTGACTTGTTAAAAATCTTGCGTGTTCTCTTTTCTATTTAATTCATGATGTTCATTTGATACGTGCAATTAAATCGTGATTATTAGGAAAAAATATTGAAGCGTAGACAACTGGTTGGAGATTAACCCGACAATGACCATCTATTCCATAAGTGTGGGATCAATATAGAAGGTAAGCCTCACTCTCTCACTAACATTGTCATTTTCAAAATTAAAAGTATATTATTCTTCAATTGTCATTTACCATTAAAAAAATCATCGAAAATGATCACTATCGTTGTTGAAAAATCCAACAATGTGAAGAAGATGAGAAAAATGGTTGTTTGGGTATTTCAAAACTATTAAAACAAAACATGAGGTTCATGACCATTAAGAAATATTTTTTTGTACTAAATGGACGGTTAGACACCGCCTAAAACTTAGGGACTACTTAGAAAGAAACCCCTCTGCCTGAATCCTTTAAGTAATTTACCCAAATTATAAACAATTTATGCCATTATCAATGCTGCCATTTTACATTTTGCATAGTTTGTTGTATTTTAAATAAAAGTTTTTTCAAAGGAAAATGAGGCGAATGAATATGTAATTTGGAACACAAAGGTAGTTTAGAGAAGGGATTGACTAGTTGCACATCACCCATTACCAAGTGCATTACACTACTTAAAAATTCCCCTTTGCACTCCATTTGAATGATTACACTCCAAAAATAATAGAATTTTTTTTGCACTTCTTCTTCTTCCCTAACCCATACCCACATAAATAATTGTTGGTTCAATATTTTTTTGTATACTACCATTTGCAAACATCACAAATCCCTTGTAATCACCATGTATTTGGATTTATAAATCAAGTATAAATGGTTGGTTTTGATGATTTTAAAGTCATTATAATTGCTTAAGAAACTCGTTGGAATTCACGACAACACTTTGGACTAATCAATGATCATCGAATTTCAAGAGATAAGATTAAAGCATAGGCTTTTATCAATTTCTAAATAAAAATCTAAGTAGAGATTGAAAAATCAATACATTCAATTGGTGTCATTGAGAACATGAGCAAAATCAATTACAAGATAAATAGAGCATGAACATAGAAGAGACCATAAGAAGATGTGTAAGCCCCTAAATCATATTACCATAGCAAATTGTAATCAGTAGGTTAAAATTGAGGTTAGAAAAAAAAACATTTTTTTTTAATGTTAGAGTGCAATCAATCACTAGTGGTGTGCAACTAGTTGATCCCTTTAGTGAATTGGTTCTAAGAACTCAAACCCTGTTAAAAATCTCACATGTTCTCTCTTCTATTTAATTCATGATGTTCATTGATATGTCCAATTAAATCGAGATTATTAGGAAAAGGGTCATGCTGGAGTAACACAGGACTTGTTGTGATTCTCACAATTATGACGTGGATATACATACATAATCGTAGATGATTTTTACTCGTATCACGAGAAAACACATTTATGGTTATGTGCACATCTCACGTCAGACTTATGAGAATCGTAGTAAATACCCTATATCATTCCAAGATTTTCCTTAGAAAAAATATTGAAGCGTAGACAACTGGTTGGAGATTAACCCGACAATGACCATCTATTCCATAAGTGTGGGATCAATATAGAAGGTAAGCCTCACTCCCTCACTAACATTTATCATTTTCAAACCGATAAGTCCATAATTTTGCCCTTTTCACATTGAAAATTTATATTATTTATTATATGACTGGCCAACCACGTTAAAGATTGTTACGCAATTATTATTCTTAAATGCTACAAAGTGGTCACACTTGCATTTTCAAATTCGAGTTAGAAAAACTAATATTTATATCAATTAAAATTATCTTTATAATTAAATTTAGATATTATTTTTTTAAATAAATTTGCAAAAATGGTCTAAAATTTTCGAAACCAATTGCGAGCCTTCTCTCGTTAAACACAAACAACCTGAGACAGTGAAACGGAAATAATCTCCTTTATAAGGGTAATTTTGTCTACCTAAAGTGGTAAAAAGCAGTTCTCCTTAAAAATATATTTAAAGACACAGCTGTCAGAAAGGGCTTCTTCTTGTGTTAGAAAAAGAAGGCGCGGCTTTCCTCTTGCCTCCTTCCCGCCAAACTATAAGACACGTGTCACATTCACGTTGGTTATCTACACGAATTTCCAGTCCACTAGAGCGGTTCAAATGCGTAGCACATTTGCAATAGCCCCCGATCCAATTCACACGGCGAGAAGACAAAAATACTGCCAATTGTTAACTCCGTCATCTTTTCCGTCCTACTATATTCCTAAAACTAAGCATAAAGAGCATACAAGCCATCTTAACGGCCGTTATCAAAATGCCGCACGTTTGTCGTTCAACACGCGTCCACCTAAACCGCGTGACACGTGAGGCAGACAGGAAAAATATAACACGCTCGAAGCGGGGGCCGCGGCGGAGGATCAGTCAAACCCCTCGTTGACTGCACTTAATTATTTTAAACCCCCTCTTTCAGTCTCTCCCCTCCCTATATAATACCCCAATCTCTCACCGCTTCAACCGTGTCCTCTCCGTAACACGGTAACAGAACACACTCGCAAATAAAAATGGCTCCAAGAGAGAAAATTAACGGCGTTAAGGCTGCGAAGCTTAACGGTGACGGTAAAGAAGTGCACTACAGAGGCGTGAGGAAGAGACCATGGGGAAGATACGCAGCTGAGATCAGAGATCCAGGCAAGAAGAGCCGTGTCTGGTTGGGTACGTTCGACACGGCTGAGGAGGCTGCGAAGGCTTACGACGCCGCCGCTAGAGAATTTCGCGGTGAAAAGGCGAAAACTAACTTTCCTCTTGCTTCTGAGAATCTCGACATCAACAACAACCAAAGCCCAAGCCAGAGCAGTACAGTCGAGTCTTCGAGCCGAGAAGGTTTCATGCTCGCGCCGATCGTTCATCCCTCACCGTTGGATCTTGATCTGATGCAACGCAGCGGAGGAACCGTCCGATTTCCTTTCAATCATCCTCATGCCGCAGTAGGGGTTTATCCGACCGCTCAGCAACTCTTTTTCTTTGATGCAATCGTTGGATCTGAGAGGAGGAAAAATCGTCGGATCATGTTTGATCCAACCGCGGCTGATTTTCATCTCGGCGGGGTCCAGAGCGACTCAGATTCGTCCTCCGTCGTCGATATGCATCACAGCCCACCAAGGAGAGTTCTTGATCTTGATCTGAACCTCCCTCCTCCACCTGAATTTTCTTGATGAGGTAGAATTTTGAGATCAGCCGCAAGGACGAAGAACAAAATCGGAATTTGAATTATTATTTTTTTAGCTTTTATATATTTTCTTTTTTAATATATAAAAGAGAGGGCAGAAGATTGGATGTAAATATATCACCAATCCTTTTTTGCAACTGAGAAATCAGGACCGTAGATTTCTCAATGTTGTTTGTTTATCATCTATTCTGCTGCTTCTACTATATATATGTTGTAACCTTTTAATCAATGTTTTGTTTCATCAATGGAAGTTTGATGATTTTTCCCTCTCTGGTTTTTATCCATCTTTATTGAATTTTTTTTTCTGCTTATTTCCACCATTAATGCAAAATTTTAACAAAATTAGAGTGGGCTCCTTAGTCTTAATCTTTTATTTGGATTGAATCTGAACTCTAAACTGTAACACCAAAGGGTGATTGAATTTGATATAATAACCAATGCTTTGATCTCGGTCATCTCTTTTGAGTTTTGAAAATTGACCAAAATGCCATCATCTTCAACCAGAAGCACTACTTTATTTTTCTCCCTCAAAATTTGCCAACTTCAAGGGGTAAAAATATCACTCGTTTTGAGGAGGAAGGATATGAGGGGGTAATTTCTAATCTTGAAAATGAAGGGTATTTAGGTCATTTTAAGTAGTCTAACTATAGAAGACCAGGGCCAAGGGGTTTTTTAGCTAATATCAAAGATAACCAAATTTGGTTCATTTTCATTAGTTTTCTAGTTAAGACCAAGGTCCAGGGACATGCCATGCTTTCGAAAACGTAAGGGTATCTAAAAAAAATAACACCACTTTAAACAAATTTACCATTGGGTTGAAATAATAAAAAAAAAAATAGAGGGGCCAAGTATGTAAAAATTTAAGATTAAAAGGACTACTAATTCTTTTTCTTTTTCTTCCATCCTTGTTTCTGCGTGGGAAGCCATGTCAGTACGGCTTTAGTCCAGTATTTTAACCAGGACGGCACCGACGGCGATGTTGCACTACCGGATCACCATTTTAAGTGGACCCCACATTGATTACGTGTTGACGACATTATCGGTTAGAGTATCACAATGCTAACACGTGTACGTCTTGCCGTCCTGTCTGTTTTTTTATTTTATTTTTTATTTTAATTATAAAAGACAGTCAGAGAAGCAGACAAAGTAGGGCCCACAGCATTAGAAGTGGAGGAGTGGCGGCCGCTTTTGGTGGTCCCGGTCTTCGTCGTCGCAATCTATGCAGAAGATTTCGCTTCTCTTTTTCAAACCCCCCAAACAATCTCTCTCACTCTCACATGCCATGGATGTATGTATGTCTATAATATCCATAACATGGACATGGATGTCATCATGTACATGCATCATACATCATACACTCGTTATAGTTGACGTGACGTGTGTTTGATTACGACAGACAATTAATGCGTCCACTTCTGTTTCCAGATTCGCCACGTTTCGCGCTGAGGGAGCATGAAAAAGCAACCGCCAAAAGGAAGAAAGTTGGGTGTGGGGCGGCTTCGCTGCCGTAACTTTTAGAATTAGAATTTGTTGCTCACGTTCCGCGTGATTATCGAAGCAGCGTTCTTAGCTTTTTCTAAGGTACTAGAACGAATGAAATAATGCCACGTGGAGAGAGCTTTTTTTTTGGTTACCTAGAGAAACAGTTTCAGTTTTTTTTTTTTTTAGAAAATAAAGAGGAAGAGGTGAGGAGATGAACTGGATCTATAGGTCACATGTCAGAATCTCCTTAGTTGGTTGATGTTAAATTCTTTTTAATAAAATATAGATGGATTAGGAGTTTAAATATGTTTAGTTTAATCTTAAATAATAGATTAGATTATAGGGATGCGTGTTAAGTTGATTGTCCGTCAAACACGCTGAAGATAGCGTGACCTCTTACACGTGACAACTTGATACGCATCGTTTCCCATTTTTTTTTAAAAGAGGAAATTACTATAACAGCCATACATTTTGTCAAAATTATTATATCTGTCATTTTTGGGACAATGACTTTTATTGGTACCCATTTTTCTACTTATTACACCCCAACTAAATTAAAAAAATAAAAATTTATAACTTTTCATACTTTTAAGAGAGAAAGTTAAAGATATTTTTCTCTTTCATGTGGAGAGAAATCGAAGAGAGGACACCATGACAGCAATATCAAAAATGTTGAAATAGACGATCATTGTCGACGTCAACATATTCTAATTGATGGGTTGTGGTGGATAATATATTGCAATTTAGTGGATTTTTCATCTTATGCATTTTTATTTATTAATGTATTATGATAAAAACATTAGGTGGAAATGTTAGTTCAAGTGGCACGTTGATTTTTTATAGGGAGCAGATCATCATTGGTACTTTTTATCTTGTAATTTTCTCCAGTACTCTTTCAATAATAGTGAGATCATGTTGGAAAATAAAATCTAATCTATCACCTATGTTTTGATCATGATTTATATCAGATTTAAAAAAATATTAAAAAAAAAAAATCATTTTTAAGTCTGATCAAGTAGATTGAAAATTAGTGATTATTAAATTCTAACATTTTTCTCTCCAAATCAACGAAGGGATTTTTGTCTCTACACTATGTGGTAATTTCTCAACCATCTAACCAAATTATATGAAATTGCAGGATAAAAGTACCATAGAGATTTGCTTCTTTTTTATCATGGGTGTGGAATAATTTAAGTAGTTGGGATGTAGTAAGTAAAAGTTGGGATGTCAATGTTTTTTTTTTTTTTTTAATATTTATTAAAATGATTGTGAGGGGTTAAAGTGTTTTCAGCCCTCTAGTCAAAGAAAATTTTTAAGCTCATTATGACAAGTATGACAATATAATTATTGAAATTCGATGACAAAGTTCTAAAGAATATTTGTGGAGAACAGATCCTCTGTAGTCCATTTTTCCTATCTCTCTCTACAGCTCTTGTTCTACAATCCACAAACTATCACATTGAAAATAATAATAATAATAATAATAATTCTTTTATCAAGTGAAGTGTTTGAAAATGGTTACTGAACTTCAAAATTTAAACGATTGGATGTAACCATCGTGATGATGTGGCACACACTGGATCGAGTAAATCCGATAATCAAATCAATTTATATATATATAATCTTAAAAGACAAAAGGTAAAAACATTCAAACAATACTCAAAATCTCAAATCCCTTTCTTAGTTTCTTTCATCTATTCACTTATTTATTTTCTATTATTTATTTGCTTGATTCCTATAATTTTTCATATTATATTTATTTTTGTTATGTCTTTTGACTAAAATCATTGATAATTGTGAATTTATTTATTCATTTAATGTTTTTACTTTATAATATTTAATATTAGTTAGCATAAATGCATAATTGCTTTCTCTATGTTGTTCTAGATTGATATACTTTCTTAATTGATGATGGATTCAACTTTGAATAAACAACATTTTGATGCATGTTCTTGATATTGATTTTAAGAATGACTTTGATCTTCAATCACCCCTTACAAGGTAAATGTCAAAATTGACTTTTTTGATTTATCTTCTAATTTTTTCATGATTTTTATTTTTAATGGGTTATGTGTGACGCTTTGTTTATGTTGAAATAATAAGTATGTTGATACTCTGTTTATGCGTGTTACATGTCATGTGTGATGCTTTATTTAATATTTATTTTGTTTAGTTTTAAGTTTTAACTATTTTAACTTTACTATTGAAAATAATAAGTATGAAAATAAAAAATCGATCCGAACCAAAGTTGATTTGGATTTGTTCAGTTCTATAAGGTAATTGGATTGGTTCAATTCCAAATTTGTAGAACCGATCATGTTTGGTTCGATTCCGATTTTGCCACAAATTCGAACCATGTGCACCCCTAGCACACACCCTCAACTATTGATAATAGTTATATAGAACTACATGAAAAAAACGAGTTACAGAGGACCTATGTCCCATATTTGTGTCCCCTTCTCTTCTTTTTTTTCTTTGTCTACGTATTATTCATAAGTTGTTCTTTACATCTTTGGTATTAGAAGTCGGTGAATTTCAGTCTTTATTTTTCATCATTAGCCTTGGTTGTGTGTTGACAAAATATAACACTTGTGGGAGCTTGGGGATTGATCTACGCTCATCTCAACATATCATATACATAGATTTAAATCTTGGTCGAGACCAAGATGACCTATCCAAGTCATCTCGGTATCGTCCATCAACCAAACAAATTGTCAAGTCGTCTCTAATTTGACGCGTCTCTTAAAAGTCAATCAAATCTATCATGTTGAATGACACGACTTAGATAAATCGAAAAACTCATCGGAGACTAGACGTCAAAAGGAGTTTTAAAATCACAATCCTATGTAATTACAAAATTCAATTCGCACCCACCAACCGAAATCGAGTCAATTGAGCTCGAGAATGTACCCTCCTCTTGAGATGGGAAAAATCAATCACGATTCGCATTTATGGGACTTGTAGTCTAATAGAGAGACACTGGGAACTCACCTAGACTATGGGGTTTGGTCATCTTTATTCGAATGAAACCCTGCCTTATTTGCACCTCTATAGTTGGCTCGAATCAATCGAGCCATTGGGTCTGATTTGGATCATTGATTGCATGGTTTGGTCATCTTCCATCATTTTGATCTTTTATTGCACCTAAAAGTCTATATCTAACATCATTATCTCACTTTAAATTTTCCAAACCTACAACTATAAAAATTAATCAATTAATCACAAATAATTAAATTAATATTGAATAATAGTTATAAATTGTGGGAATTGTTCAAAATTATAAGCGTTTATTGTTCGTTCTAGCATTACTTCTTAGTCTATAGCACAATTGACTATTGGAGATTACTTACCTCAAGGGAGATAACTAAGTTTTCAAAATCTCACTCTGAGAAATAAGTTGAAACTTGACACCAACGTGAAAGGTGCTCTCAATGTACCACGATAACACCCATACATTAAATGTGTCTTGGTCTAAGATGAAGTCGATCAAGACACCATGGCTATCTTTTTTCAAGTGAGAGAATGGATTGGTTAAGCCCTAGTTCACTGTTTCGTCTGTTCGAGAGGGGGCAGGACTGAAGAAGCAAATACGAGGACTTAGATTAGTCGTCGATGCCGCCATGTCCATGGATTTTGGTGGGTAGGGGAATCACTATGAGAGAACGACAAAAACAGTTTGTCCTAGTTCAAACATGGCAATGAACATCGTCAAGAATGACTAGAAAGTTTTAGGCTTTATTCAACCATATGTATTTAAAAGAGGGAGTGAGAACTCTCTTTCAAGTGACATGATCCGTAAGTGTGCCGCGCACACGATTATGAAATATCGACTGGAATTTGAGCTGTACCATTCACTTTGCCCTACCACCTATAAACGTTTGATCGTCCTTCCTACAACTGTTCGAAAAAGGATTGTAATGATCTTGAATAGCTTCCCTTGCATTGTCACGCTCCGAATCTTGGAAACTCGTAACTTGATTTCTAGTGTAAGACTCCATTTGTGATCCAGAATCTCGAGTTGTGAGAAAAAATGGGAAAAACATTTTGTTTATAAACTGAATTATTCGGTACATAACAAAAATTATTTAATATTAACTTTTACACAAATTAAATATTGAAACCAATACAATGATTTATTAAATCCATGTTTACCAATCACGCTTCATAGCTATTCTGAATCTGATTCCATAGAGCATATACAGAAATCGATCAATAATAGAGCATGAGCTTCACGAGCCTATGAATTCATTCTAACACCTTAAATATAATTGTTAATACTTTCGAAATCACCAAGTAAATAAAATATAATATTTTTCATTAATCTTATATGCAAATAAAAAATAATAATTTAAAACTACAATTAACCCACCCCATCGTTCAAATCGTCAAATTCCATTTTTTTCTTTGTTCCCCTACAATGAACACCTCACCGATTTAACCTCTCGGTAAACCTTACTATAAGGTCGTATTTCGCACATGAGACCAAACAATCCCTAACGTGTGCAACCCCCGTCACATACCACATGATCATGAGTTTCTTGGGTCTTACATCCTAGGGCTCTCCACACCCTCATTAACCGAGTCACAACTCAATCGTGACAAATCAGTTCATATAAGTTATTAGAACCAAGAACCAATTTCTGTATATGTATACGCCATATAAAATTTTCTTACCTAAAGGATGTTTCCTCTATCAAATTAACAATGAAAATTAAACTACTTATTCAATGTCAACATCCCATGGCATATTTAAAGAAAAATTTATTGATAAAATTATAAACTAAAATCAATTTAATACAATTTTTTTTTTACAATATTAACAATCACGGCATAACATAAATAATTATTCACATTACTAACAAAAACCATGACTAATGTCGAAATTAGCATTGTAACAAGAGGATAATTAACGTTCTTAGTAAAACTAAAATATTCTTTTAGTAAAAAACTTAACAGAACTTCCAGCTAGGATAACTCATAGTCATCGTATTTGATTTTACCCGAATCCGACATTGGAGTAAAAAGTTATAATACTTGTACGAACATTGAATAGAATCCGATTTCAGACACGGGAAAAAAACAAATTTTTTGTGCTTTCGATTTTATCATTATAATTCTTTTTTATATATACAAAAATAAAATAAATATGAACGCATCATGGTAATATCATCATACCACTATCAATCATATATCTAAAAAAATCAAAATGATGAAAGAACATGATTTTCATAAAAGTTATTTAATTATTAATTATATTTAAGGGTTAGAATCACTCACCCCTTTTTTCGATGATTTTCATCTAGAGAATGCATCTTTCTTCACACATCCAAGCTTTCTTCTTCCTTTATAAATTTCCAAAACAATGGAGAATAGGGTTTCGAGTTTTAGAGAAGAGAATAATATATGAGAAATGAGGGAGGATTTCTTGATGAGAAAGAGATTAGGATTTTATAGACTTGAGAATTATGGAAGTTCTAAACACTAACCATTTTGGGGAAGGGGGCTTTTAAAAATAACTTAATTTAATTAAGATCACACCCTTGATACATCTAGATATCTACACCTAACTTAATTAATTTATTCAAAAGATTATTTTATGCTTAATAAAATATTAAATAAATAAAAAATATCTTCAATAGTTCATTTACCATAAAAATTTATGGGCTTTGGGATTTAAGAATCATTAACCACATAATCCCATTGTCTACCCTCATAAAATTTGGGTTATTACATATACTATGTAGAATGGACTATTTTCGGATTGGACACGCCTATAATTAAAGGAACGTACTCCAAAGACCTTGGGAAGCATCTCGTCGTATTGAATCTCAACTTTACCAAAAGTGGAAGGGTTGGGCCATAACATGAATTCAATCATCAAAACTCCCTCCAACTCGATCAATATCAATAAACATGTCACTAGACAAGTTTGAGAAAAAAAATTGAGAACTAAAACCTTTAAGAGAACTTTTTTTTAATAATGATTTTTTGACATCCCCCTCTAACACACGCCCCTTGACATGATATATGCTAGAATCATAGATTCTTTTCCTCAGAATACACAACTGCACATACTTATAGGGACGTACAATTGTATATCCCAAGGGAAAAAATCTAGAATAATGATTTTCTAACTAGAAAATCTTCACTCGGATGACGTGGCATGGGCACATAACCATAGATATTTTTCCTTAGGATACACAACCACACATCCCCACAAAATATGTGCAAAATCCCATGGAAAAAGATCTATGGTTCTGTATCTGTTGTCAGTTGAGTATTTGATCGAATGAAGACTTTTAGTTAGAAAATCAAAACTCAAAAATCTATGATTTTAGCCCATGCCACATCAGAGGGGTTGTAAAAAATCACACTCTTGTTTTCTGAATAATGATTTTCTAATTAGAAAGTCTTCACTCGATTGATGTGGCACGGACACAAACCATAGATTTTTCCATGGGATACACATCTCCATAAAATATGTGTAGTTGTTTTAAGGAAAAAGATCTATGATTCCGTGTCCATGCCACATCATCCAAGTATTGACCAAGTCAAAGACTTTCTAATTAGAAAATCAACACTTTTTTTAATAATGATTTTCTAACTAAAAGGTTTTCACTTTGTCAATACTCGACTAACATGGCATAAACATAGAACCATAGATATTTTTCCTCGGGAGACACAACTGCACATCTTTTATGGGGATGTCCAGTTGTGTATCCTAAGAAAAGAGATATATGATTCCTTGTTCGTGTCACGTCAACCGAGTATTAATGGAGTGAAGACTTTCTTGTTTGAAAATCAGCATATATATATATATATATATATATATATATTTTGAATTTTGAATTTTGATAATATGACGTTGTTTTTGGCTAACACTCTTGATGTTATTTTCTTTCTTTTATTTATAGTGAAAAAATAAAACTTTATGATCTGATCACTTTGTGAAATTCAAAAACATGATACACTATAATGGAGTTAGAGATGACAGAAATATATGAACTTTAAATAAAAAAATTCAAAAAATAATTATTTTTCACAGTTGAATTTTATTTTTAAATTTGAGTATTTTTTAATCGCTCATTTTTAATACCTTGGATCAAGTTTTAGAAATAATTTTTTTTAAATATAAATATTTTCATAAATCTAGAAGGGTGTGTTGTTGGATTATAAATGTGAACTCGCCTAAGGACTTCTTTAAGATTTGAAATCTAAAAAGAAAAAATATCTGGGCAGCGGGTAAAAGAGAATCTCTCCATTACTACTTATATAAAATAAAAAAATCTCTACTAGTGATGTTATTTGTTCCACATGTCGAACGTTTGTTGGAATGTAAGCGTCAAGGGCGTGAGTCAACACCGCGTCATATTATCAGCACTCTTTTTTTTTTTTTTTATATAAATACATTTCCGGTTCGTAAGTCGAACCGTAAGTGACCCGTTGACACTCCTCTGTTGTTCAGTTTTCAAAAAGTTCAAATAAAATTTGAATTACAAATTTTCTCTTCTTTCACCACGTGTCGACCAGGCAGCATTCCTCGTCTTCTAATTGGTCCGCCGCCCTGTTCCGGTCCTCTACGTCTTCTTCCCATTTGTTTCCAAAGTCCACGTCCGCTGCTTTCACCCCCACTTTTAAGTCGAAGATGACCAGTTCGATAGGTCTCTCTCATTCCTCTACAATGCCAATTCTCACCCAAAAACCCTAGAAACAATCGATGCAGAACCAGTGAAAAGTAGAAACCATGGATCCTCAATCTGTGGCCGATAAGGCAGTTTCTGTAATCGGTTTCGGTTACGATCTCTGCAGCGATATCCTCTTCTCTCACTGCAAATCTGGTCCTTCTGATTCTCGTTTGATCGAGCTTGATGAAACACTAGGTAGAGAGCTAGTCTTGCCTGGAGGAATTGTTGTTCCAAATGTATCGAAATCGATCAAGTGTGATAAGGGAGAGCGAACGCGATTTCGGTCAGACGTTGTTTCGTTTCACCAGGTGAAATTCTGAGTTTGGTTTGAGGCAGAAATCTGATTTTTTTTATTTTTTATTAAAAAAAAAAACTGTTTTTTTATTATAAAAAAAAATTGGGTTCTGTGGATTTTTACAATGTTTTTAGATTTAAAGAAATGAAAAAAGTGAGTTTCTCTCCACTTCTCTTGTTTGTATTGTTAAGTAGGGAGAGAAATGGAGAGCAAAGAAAAGTTCATGTTTTCTCTCTCCAAGCTTATGTTTTTCTACTGTTAAACCAAACAGGGTGGAGAGAAACAGGATTTCTTTTCTCTCAATCCAAACATACCGTAGAGTTCTTTATTGATATAGTAGTCTTGGTTTGGTATTTGGTAGATTTGTTTCATTTGCAATCTTTTTAATTGTGAAACTGATGTTGGTTGGTTTTAGTTGAATAAGGCTCAATTTGAAGTGTTGAATTTGATGGATTCCTTCCAATGTAGATTATTTCGATTGTTCCAATTCAAAGGAACAGTTCCAATGTTAGGACTGTTCCATTGAACCCGGAATGGGCCATGTGTTTCACTTCAACAACAAAACAAAAAAAAAAACCATCAGAGGGATAATGATTATCTGGGTCACTGAAAGAGGAAGTTTTGCTTGTCGACAACACTTGGAATCAACCGAATTGTGTGCATGTGCGTGTGTGCGCGAGACAGAATGGTTTTTTTGATTAATTATATTCAATAATAAAAAATAAATAAACTGGAGTCCTAGTGGGCTCCTTCCCGAAATCTCCCATTATTTTGTGGAAAATTGTTGGGAAACTGTCATTCTTGTAATCTTGCTTAGATTTCATAAGCACCCTTTGTACCAAACTATTTGAATTAAAAAGACTATAATTCTCAAGATTAATTGAACTTCCCCAGTCTTGCAGCATTGAATCTCTCTGTTTGTATTGGAACTATATGAAAAGGAAATGAAAGCTTTGAAATATTGCAGACTATTGAAACTGCAAGACACACAAGTGAGAAGTAGAATGATAGTTTCTGGAAAGAATAATTTATTCATCTGGTGTCTCACACAAGGGTATACTGTGGATTGGGCTTAAAACAACTCAGGATATAAATAGCCTTACAATAGTAAATAACTCAAAAGTCTTTTCATTGCTTCATACGTCACTATTACTAATGGAGCTAAATATAAATTATACGGATGGTGCATTTCACTTCATTACATCTTTGAGTTTCTCAGATCTTGCTAATCTGTTTGGTTATAGCCTTATGGGAAATGCCATTAATTTTGAGAATGATAATTTTGTGGAATTACCTTGTCTTTCAAGTTCTCCCCCATCGCCCCTTTCTGGTTGCCTTTTAAATGCATATTCTATGTGAACTGATCGGGAAATTGATGTGGTTGTTGAGTTTTCTTTGATACTTGTGGATGAATTTGATGAGTTCAATATTAAATAGAAAATTTTAAGGGCACTTGGTGCATTCTCTTAACTTCTTTTTTCTTTTTCATTTTTTTTCTCCAGATGTCAGAGCAGTTCAATAAGGAATTATCTTTATCTGGTAAAATCCCCTCTGGCATATTCAATTCAATGTTTTGTTTCCCAGGCAATTGGCAAAAGGATGCAGCTTCCACAAAGAGTCTCGCCTTTGATGGTTGGTTCTTGACATTGTACAATATTGAGTTAGCAAGATCTCAGATAGTGTTGCGTGAGCATGTGAAACAAGAAGTTCCAACTTCGTGGGACCCTGCCGCCCTTTCTGGGTATTTTTTCTAACTAAAATGATCTGCTCTTTGGGTAGTTAGCACTTTATGCATACCGCTTAATTTTTTGTTTGTTTAAACTGAGGTATTTGGCCCTCTTAGAGCACCCAACTCATCATCGAGGTATGTACAATCCCCTTCCACACCCAACTAATCCTCAAGACCTCCACTTCATGAGTTGTGGTCCTGGCCATCTTGCCGACCCTTGCTTTCAGTCTAAAATAATATTTTGTTTCCATTTTTTCTTATGTAGATTGGACATGGGCACAAGTTGGTCTTGGACAAGCCAAGCGTAGTGAATGAAGTTCAAAATATATATTATAAAATTAATTTGTAGAATTGAACTATATGTTACTCTACAACCTTAAATCATGCAGATATAATTCAGATAAGTTATATTAAATTAATGTAAGTGTGGTACTTTAAAAATGCCTTAAGGTAAATAAATGTGATATTAAAACTTTAAAATAAAATGCGAACTATAACTCAATAACAATCTTCGAAACAAAAGAGTGCCCTTGTCATATGGATTGATTCATTTGTTGAGTGGATTTGTATTTTTGGGATGTGTTCTTGTCACATAGATTGATTGTTTTCAGCGTTCCTACTGCAACCTACATGGATAAAAAATTCTCAACATTTTATTTTTTCGTGGATGCTAGAAAAATAAAGGGACTAATGGGTGTCAAAAAGGTAAAAAAGAATTCAGGTTTATATTCTGGTATCTTGGAAACAATAAATATTGTGGAAGAGTGGTCTGTATGCCTTGAACATGGTTCAGATTGATGGAATTTTTAGATGAGCATCTGCTTTGAATTTGTATTCTTTTATCTCACTTCTGAAAAATGATAGTCCTGGTCTATTATTCCACTAGTTCTGTCATGCATAATGTGAGAGTGATTTTCATTCTCAATTTGAAAATTCAGTTCAACTCCATAGAGTGTTTCCACGCTTTAAGTTCTTTCCAATACATGATTTTCCAGGTTTATCGAAAAGTATGGTACTCATATTATTGTCGGAGTAAAGATTGGAGGTAAAGATGTAGTTCATATTAAGCAGCTACGAAACTCAATTCTTCAGCCAAATGAAGTGCAGAAATTGTTAAAGAAGTTAGCTGATGAGAGGTTTTCTGACAATGTCAATGGCAGCTCCATCTTGAACTCTGATGCATTGTCAAGAAAGGGGAAGGTACACCAGATTATTGGTAGCACAAACCATTAAAAAAATGAAAAGAAATTATGACAAGAAATAGTGGAATTAATTAAACACAAAATACTTTTTTTTTTGTAAGTATTAAAAGCAAAACACAATTACATAGAAGCAATATTAGTAATACATGAATAAGTGAAATACCTTTAACTCTAGGATCTTTCTAGTATGAAAGTGAAAATATAAAAAAGAAAAAGGATTTCACTAATGCTGAATTCTCGTTGAATTAAATTTATTAAACATTACTGAATCTTAGCAGATTATGTGTGGGTCTTTTGAGTTCTAAAATTAAAAGAAAAGGTTCAGGATTCGTTGATATTTAGCATGTTGAAAATAAAATGACAATGGCTATAGGGTCCACATGGAGATGAGTAGATGGCTAATTTTAGATGAGGATGATCTCCCCAAGAAATCCATCCCTACGAACTACAACATTCAAGTTAACAAAGAAATGGACTATTATGATTACTCAACTTCTCACAAGTCTAGAAATACCAGAATGGGTTGATTTCTGTTGAAGATGAGCTCCTCACCATGGATATCACTCTAAAAAAGAATCAGCCCTTGACTCATAGCCATGTGGGCCCTATGAGCATATGTAATTTTAGACATCAACTTATTCTGCCCTCCCCTTGCAGTATATACATATTAAAGAATAGAAAGACAAAGAAGAAAATTGTTAACAATTTACTTAATGTCAATTTGCCACAAAATTTACTTTAATGATCTGCATATTGTATGAGTATCCATGGATCTTTGAGTTTTTTTATGGTATAAAAAACTTGAAAGAACGGTAGTAAGAATTAAAGAATGATAGAGAGAAAAAAGTAACCTATTCGAGAGAGAGTTCAGAAATCAAAATGTATATCAATTATTCCTGGATTTCTGAGGCTTTTGAAGTCTGAAAAAAGTAGAAGAAAAATGAAAGAAACAGAAAAAAAATAAAAATAAAAATCAATTGTTGCTAAAAAAAAATACTTAGTTTGTTCTAATTTCCTAATACTTCATCATTTCAGGATCAACAATTCGTGGCCTGGGAACATAATATAGCACACTCAAGAAGGTCCGTCGTTTCTCACTTGAAGGAGGTAAGTTTCTCTGTCTTTCATAACAGTTATATGTAGATTTGGACCCCCTGGGGAACAGGTTAACTTGATCACAACTATTATCTCCTTTCCTTTTGTGCAGGATATAGTAAGCATTTGTGTCCGAAAAGGGGGTATTTATAATGGTCAAAGTCATAATCAGTGGCTTTCAACCATTTCACAGTCGCCTGATGTGATTTCAATGTCTTTTGTGCCTATAACATCTCTACTGAATGGTGTTGCTGGCAGTGGATTCCTAAGCCATGCAGTGAATCTCTACCTCCGTTGTAAGTCCATCTCTAGTCCATTTGAGTGAAATTTACTGTAAAAGATCAAGTGTTGCTTGCTGATTATCAGTATCAAAGTAGTAATTGTGATCCAAACCTCCATATTTAGTAAAAATGAGGTGTAGTTAGTGGAAAAGTGGGATTAAATAGGTAAAGAAGTTACTGTACCACTCTCCCAACCCAATCCTTCCCCTTCATATTTAGAAAGATCACATATTCCACATGCCTCTGGAATCTATCTTGCTTAACTCCAAACCTCCATATCCATTTCCCCAACAACACAATGTTCATGACTGTAGAGTGTTGCAATTCATCTTTATAATCTCCTACAAAGTAGTTGACATTTCCTCACCAAGAAAAGGTTCTGTTTGTTTGGTGATTCCTTAAGAAAGTTTCTTCAAGCTTGCAAGTGCTAATTCTTGCAGGCCCATCTCATTCTTCTCTTATTTTCTTCCACTTCTCAGTTTTTTCTACCGTTTAAAACATCGATTCTCATCTCTTCACTTACACCATAGTCGAACATACCCTACCAACACAATGCTCATGATCGTAGAGTGGTGCAATTCATCTATATAATCTAGGAATCTCCTCCAAAGTAGTTGACTCTTCTTCACCAAGAAAAGGTTTCTTTTATGCGGTGACTCCTTAAAGAAAGTTTCTTCAAGTTTGCAAGTGCTAATTCTTGCAGGCCCATCCTATTCTTCTCTTATTACTCTCCTCTCTTCACTCACACCATAGTCGACTCTTACTCTAATTGATAAACCCGAACATTCTCTTTCTTAACAACCAGCCCATATTCTTTTGATTGATTCGTGGTCGGGAAATTTTCTTACATATATATATATATATATATATATATATATATATATATATATATGGGAAATGTTCAGCAACAAACATTTTGGCAAAACATTTTTCAAAACATGGGTTAGAGGTTTTGGAATGGGCTGATTTTTGGTGAGGATGATCTCTACGGTGAGGAGATCATCATCACCAAAAATCAGCCCATTCCAAAACTTCTAACCCCATCAAAAATGATTTACAAAAAATGGACAGTCCACGATTTTTCAACTTGTAAACTGGGGCTAGAAGTTTTGGACTGGGCTGATTTTTGGTGAGGATGATCTCTACGGTGTAGAGATCATCCTCACCAAAAATCAGCCCATTCCAAAACCTCTAACCCATATTTTGAAAAATGTTTTGCCAAAATGTTTGTTGCTGAACGGGACCCTATATATATATATTTGTGTTACTTGAGCTAAACAGGAATTTTCATAGCTGAACTCAGTAACATATGGAAGTATGACTTAAACATACACAATATTAGCTAATGAGTTTAACTTTCAAAAAATTATTAACTAATGAGTTTATCTTGTATAACTAGCGACGGGTGCCCTCTTGTTTTACCCTGTTGCACATTGGGAAACTTCCGTGGGGTTAGGGAGTGCAACCGTAGGGATTAGTCCATGTCCCGAAAGGGATGTGGGATACCCTGAGTTATCCACAAAAAAAGAAAAAAAAAAAGTTTATCTTGTATAAGAAAGGATGCATGCCTAATAAATTTACCTTGGGGGAGAAAGGGGATATCAAATTCAATTTTTGCATGACTATTTCTGACAGTTTAAATGTCAACACTTTTCCTGTATCATAGCACTCAGGGATTTTTCGGTCCTTCAAGAATCTATCAATTACTGTTTTTTTATTTTGTTTTTCTATGTTTCTTGTTTCTATAGAGAATAGTGTTGCTCCAAATTAAAATGTGACTTTTCTCGCCTCTGATGATTGATTATTGATAATTGATTTAGATAAGCCACCAATAGAGGAGCTTCATTATTTTTTGGACTTCCAGTTACCTAGGCAATGGGCTCCGGTGTATAGCGATCTTCCTCTTGGTCGTCAGCACAAGAAACATGGCTCCCCATCACTCCAGTTCACCTTCATGGGCCCCAAGCTTTATGTTAACACAGTCCAGGTGAGTTATTATCTCTCAGAGCAAGGAAAGATCATATCCATTACAAATTCCACAAATGCTGCTTTTACAATTTAAGTTCTGATAATATCGTTGTTTTTGAAAGACAACATTAGTATGCTTTGTTCTGATTTGTTTTTTTTGTTTTCATTTTTGTGTGTTTCCCCAACCAAATAATCCATCCTGAATTCTTTTTCATACCCTATCAATTAGCCCATATTTTCTCTCTTTATGGTAATTTTACCCAGGTGGGATTGGGATTTCATCAATAATCAATATATTTTGTCCCTTCGAATTCAAAGTTAATTTTTTTTCTAGTAACTTAAGAATAACTCATCTAGGACTCAACACCAAAAAACCATCAATTCATCATAGTATTTGGGATCTACTTTTAGAATACCTATCCTAATCTTTTGAAGCATTTTTTAGAATGTCACCTGTACAAGTTCCCGCACTATGATGGTCCATTCTAGTGTTGGTATCACCCATATTAATAAATTAACTTATTTTCTTTTTTATCAGACAGAATAACACATTTGTGCACCAATTTTATGCTCAATGCCTGTTTGTAATTATTCAACATTTGGTCCTCTGAATGTCCTGGGCATATAATTTTACTACACTGTATTATCAAATTTCAAGATCCTACAAGTTTTTCTAAATCTGCTATTTTCAGGTTGATTCTGGAAATCGACCGGTGACAGGTCTCCGTCTATACTTAGAAGGTAAGAAGAGTGACCACCTAGCAATCCACATCCAACACCTCTCAACGCTTCCTACGATACTCCAACTCTCAGAAGACTACAGCTGCGAACCCAATGAGGAAATTCCTCGGGAACGGGGCTACTATGAACCTGTCAAGTGGAGCTTATTTTCACATGTGTGTACGGCCCCAGTCCAGTATAATGGTGCCTGTATTGATGACTCTGCCTCCATTGTGACAAAGGCCTGGTTAGAGGTGAGGGAATGTGGGATGAGGAATGTTTTGTTCCTGAAACTTGGCTTCTCTATGATTTCATCTGCTAGGATCCGTCGGTCACAGTGGGAGGGGTCTACCACCTCATCTCGGAAATCGGGTTCCCTTTCAATGTTTATTAGCACAAGATTGAGCACGGGACTACCTCCACCTGAGAAGCCTGTGAAAGTGGAGGTGAATTCAGCTGTGTTTCCGGGGGGACCGCCAGTCCCAGCAAGAGTGCCAAGGACATCAAGGTTTGTGGATATGAAGGAAATGGTTAGGGGCCCAGAGGACCTTCCAGGATATTGGGTGGTCACCGGAGCGAAACTATGCGTTGAGGGTGGAAAAATCTCATTGAAAGTCAAGTACTCATTGTTGACTGTTTTTTCAGAGGATGGCCTTAATTGATTGCATGTCATAGATAGGAATTCGAAAACGATTGCCTGTCATATTTTTTTGTAAATGTTGTTTTGTATATTTATATCAACTTCAACACAAGGCATTTGCCACAATATCAATCTGATTGAATGAATCAACTTCTTTACCGGTGGGAATTCTTTACACATGGCTTAGGAGCTATTGCAGTATTGGCCATTGAAATACAGTGTGGCCTTTCACAAAGTAGTGCATTGTACCAATGTGTGTGTGTGCAGGGTAATGAATGATGATAATTCATCTCGTAGTTCAGGTACAAGAGAGAAAAACAAGAGGAAAAGGTGACACTTCACTTTTTGTTCTTCAACTACCAAGTTTAACTTCCATGAGAAATGAAGAACATGGATGAAGAGGTTTAACTTGGCTTCTTACAACAGGTGAATATGGACCATATCAGGCCTTCTCAATCTAGAACAAACCATTTGCATGCAAGATAAATTTGTCTAAGCCTTCATTAATTGTATTCCCATTGCAAGGAGAGTTGTTGCTGAAGCCAATTACAGATGAACAAGTTTTGTTCGTTCATAGGCTTTTAGTGGATTATCTTAGTAGTGTGTCTGGCTCATATAGGTTCAAAGGATTCATGTGATGTAGAAGAGAAGCAGTAGCTTGCAAGGAGAATGCCAAGAATTGTTGCTGAATCCAAGTATGGATGACCTCACTCATTTATTGATCATTGACAGAATATCTTATTAATGTGTCTGGTTCATATAGGTTCAAAGGGTTCAAGTGATATGGAAGCAAAAGCGATAGCAATTTGAATAACATTCTCTTTGGATGAGGCCATTTGGGGTTGCAGATGGGTGTCCTTATTGTTTAGGGAGGTCTCTCAACGAAAATAGAGGGTTATATGTAATCAAAAGGGTTGTTTGTTTTGGGCATGTTCATTGTGAAGCAAACTGAGTTGCCATGTCATTGGCCTCTGAAAATCTGCTAAATTTTTCTTGCTTTGTTGCTCATTTTGGCAATGTCCCATCTTTCGTACTTACTATCTTCTCCAATCAGAAAATTTGTAAACAAACTTAAATGAATGTTAAAGTTGCATGTATTTATGCATCCCGATCTCTGAATTTTCTCAATGCCCATACGATAATAGGTAAGCAACATATTTGTTTAAATTGAAGAGACAATGATCATTGAAAACATAACACCACCACCACCACCTGAGGTGCCAGCTAGCTTTGTTGTTAAATTCTACGGGTGATGATACCATTGACCTGGGTTGGTTTCTTGTCAGCATCAAGTTAGTAATCTTGAATCTTATTCCTCCTGTTTAAAGCCAAGTCTTTTGTTATTGAAAGTGAGTTTATATTTGCTTTTGCTATCTTCATCTACTTCTTTTGGATCTTCCTCTCTTTTAGAATCTTCAACTTAAATATCTCTTCCAATAGAAGTTGTTGAACATGGCCAAACCATCTCAACCGACTTTCTCTTGGTTGATTGCCTATTGGAATTAATCCTACATTTTACGCTATATATTAATTTCTAATTTTATCTTTCTTAGTGTTTCCACTCATCTATATCAACATCCTCATCGAAAACAAAACATAAATTAAAATCACGGGAAATGAGATGTGCAAATGATGGACATTTCTACAAACATCACTAAAAAAAATCCTCTGTAAATATTGATATCTTCACTCTTAATTTTATTTTACTTTATCTTTGAAAAAAATTAGTGATCATTGGAGAAAATGACAACTTACTGGCGATTTGGATTTGGAAGAATGCCAATAACCAATGGCTACGATCATCCAATCAATGAAATCTTGTGGGCATGACCATTCAAGAGATGGCCCATCAACAAGACAGTCTTGAACATTTAAGACGGCTAATGGATTGAGGTAATAGATAGGCTTACGGGTTGAGTTTCAGAACGTACATCAAACAACGAGAGAATTAAGTAGAAAAAGTGTTTATTATGAGCACAGTACCAGCCCTAAATGTATATAACAATGAAATTGTATGTAACAAAAGAATGGAGCATGGGCGGAGGTGGTTAGCTTTTCCAGTTAAAAGTGGAATTGCAAACATCCTCCATAGATGTTACCAATAATCCCGACAAGAACATGACCCGTCTCTAAAATGGTGAAACCGATTGATGTCTCTTACAATGATCTCCCTCGAAACAATCCTACAAATAAATTTGAACATGGTGTGGCAATCCACACATACACGAAGGTTCTTCTTCACTCTAATGGGAGCCCCCGCTGGCGTTGCAATCAGACCAAATGCCACAGCGAGCTTCTCACTGTGCTGGTACAGAAGCACCTCCTTCTCACTCTGATCCACGTCGTGAAGGTCGATCTCTACCATCGGCATATAACCAGCTTTACTCAACAGATCACTCAATTCATCAAGCTTCCCATATATCTCCTTGGTTCTAGAGTGGCTTCTATCCCCAACTACGAAGGTATGTACTTTGTCTCTAACCTCAACCCAACTCATTCCCGGCTCCTTCTTCACCTTGTTGTCCTTCATCAGCCTTCTCACCTTGGCAACATTTTCCCACATACCCGCAGCTGCGTACACATTCGCAAGAAGAACGTGCGTTCCCGATTTCTCTGGTTCGAGTGCAAAGAGCATCTCGGCAGCACGTTTCCCAATGTCAAGATTCTTATGAATTCTAGAAGCACCAAGTAGTGCCCCCCACACTGACGCATTGGCTTCAAATGGCATCTTGTTTACAAGCTTCAATGCCTCGTTTAGTCTCCCTGCACGTCCAAGGAGATCAATCATGCATGCATAATGTTCTTGCATCGGTTTGATACCAAATACCTCTTCCATCGATTCGAAATATTGTTTGGCCTCAGTTACCATACCTGCATGATTGCATGCACAAAGAACACTAACTAAAGTTATATGGTTTGGGAGTACACCCTCTTCAAGCATCCGATCGAATAAGTGTAGAGCCTCTTTCCCGTGGCCATGTTGCGCAAGTCCCCCAATCATAGCGGACCATGACACAATCCCCTTCTCCGGTATCTCGGAAAAGGCAAGGTTTGCATCCCCGATGCTTCCACACTTGGCATACATGTTAACAAGTGCATTTCCAGCAAAGACGTCCAACTCAAACCCCGACTTCAAGACATGAGCGTGTATTTGCTTCCCTTGTTCGTATGCAGATAGATTTGCACAAGCATTGAGGAGGCTACTACAGACAAACCTATCCGGCTTGAGCCCCATATCCAACATCTCCAAAAAGAGCTTCAGAGCTTCCTCGCCTTTCCCGCATTGAGCATAAGTCGTGATCATAGATGTGAAAGACACCACATCTACATAGGGGGATTCATTGAAAATCCTCACCGCATCCTCCACATGGCTGCATTTCCCGTACGAATCGGTAAGACCATTTACAACATAAATATCAAACTGAAGCCCTGATTTCACAGCAAGGGCATGAACTTGATTACTCATGTTAACGTTCTGTACGCTAGCAATGGATTTAAGGATCATTAATAAAGTGGTCTGGTTGAAACTAATTCCATCTTTCTGCATCTCAGAAAAGAGTAAAATAGCTTCTTTGTCGTTCTCATTCTGAGAATATCCCGATATCATAGCATTCCATGCAATCAAATCTTGCTCTTGCATAGAATCGAAAACAATTCTGGCATCTTCCATAAGATCACATTTGGAATACATATCAATGAGTCCAACACTCACAAACAAGTCAGATTTGATATCCATTTTTATCAAACTAGTGTGTATTTGCCTACCCAAATCTTTCATCCCTAAACCGGCGCAAGCTTTAAGAATGCTTGATAAAGTGAACATATTCGGAATGATTCCCGACTCTTTCATGTCCACCAAGAGTTCTAGCGCCCAATCATGGTATGCATGAAGAACACAACCAGCAATAACAGCATTCCAAGAAACAATATCAGGTTGAGAGATCTTCTCGAAAACCTCCATTGACGCCTCCATATCTCCAAGTTTTGCATACATGTCAACAAGTGCATTAGCTGAGAATGAATCTGAATCATACCCAAGCTTTATCAGATACCCATGTACTCGCCTTCCTTGGCCATAATCCCCCGAACCCGTGCAAGCGTTCAATATACTTGATAGACTAAACTCATCAGGTTTGATCCCACTCAAAACCATCTCCTGGAACAGACCCACAGCTTCTCCGCAACAATCATTTTGCACGTAACTAGCAAACAAAGTGTTCCAAGAAACAACGTTCCGCTCGGGAATCTCATCAAACAGTCTACGTGAATCCAAAAACTCACCACATTTTGCATACATAACAACCATAGCATTCGCAACAAACACATCAGATTCAAACCCGGTGGCAATGACAATCCCATGAATCTGCTTCCCTCTATTCAAATCCTTTATAATCGAGCACGCTTTTAAAACACTAGGAAACGTAAATTCGTTACACTTAACCCCCAATAAATGCATCTCATGGAAAGCCAAAAGGGCTTCTTCACCTAACCCATTCTGGGCATACCCAGATATGAGAGAAGACCAAGAAACCAAATCTGGTGCAGAAACTTCGTCAAACAGGTTACGAGCGAAACCAAAAACCCGGCATTTTGAATATAAATTGATCAAATGGTTGCGGAGAGTTGTGTCTTCTGAGAATCCAGATTTGGTGATATGGGCATGGATTTGCATCCCTTGATTGAGAGATTTGGTGGCGCTGCATTCTGATAAGAGCTTAGAATAGGTGTTGGATGTGGGGAAGAAATCGCCTTTCTCGATCAAGCTTAGGATGGCTTTTGTTTTTTCTCCGCTAAATTTAGCGAAAGTTTGAATAGATTTAGATTCGGAGAGAAGATTAGTAGGTGGAGTGGAAGATTTGAATGGCGGGTAGAGACGTTGGTGGGAAGGATTTTGGAGGGAATTGAGACGCCAAAGCTTCATCCCCCATCAGTTGGACCCATTTGCATTTCGTTTCTATTTAGTTAAACTAAGGGTATGGGCCCCCACAATGGAAGCGCGCGCCCATAGCAGCCGATCCGATTTACTATTTAAAAGTCCATGTGGATTCGGGAGCAACTCGGACGGGTTTGGAATCAACTCAAGTTGATCACTACCTAGCCTATTTTGATTTTACGGATCGGGTTTGGACTTAAATTAACATAAGAGACTTACGTGGTTTGACAAGATTGCCTACATCCATGAGTAACGATGACAATTCTTTATTGATGAATTAGTGAAATTATAATACAATTTTAGTTGGCCCTCACACCCCCGACTCAACAAGGCAGAGCTAGTAAGGAGATGGTGAGGGCAATTGCACCTATAGAACTTTGAAACACCCTTATATTTTCGACTAATTACATGCCCCATTTGTCCCCCCTCCCTCCAATTTTTTAACCTCCCTCTCAATTTTTTGTTGATGACGTTGTCCTTTGAGTGAGTCTTCCCATATTCTAATTGGAAATGACATAAATATCATTTTTTTCAGTTTCTAATAAAAAAAACCTCTAAATTTCTCTCTAAGACCATTCATCTTCAAGTTTTTCAACTATACAATTAATCATAATTTGCCCTCACTACGAGAAAATCCTAACTCAACCCTTGCGACTCAAGATACACCTAAAAAATAACTCAAGTTAAGACTATAAACCAACATCTTTTACTATCGTTTGTTCGGTACCTAGGCTTTTGCTTTTATTCAATATATAATGATTGAAGCTAACTTCGGGTGATTATTCTGATCAGTTCATTGATGATTCACAAGTATGATGGTCCTATAACAATATTACTAAAATGTAGAAGAATTGAAATCTTAACGCTATGTAAGGATGGCATGAACCGCCTATAGAAGAATTCTTTACTTCCTACATAAAATCCATTCCAATTCATTGACAATTCTAAATTAGGGGTCTAGACCATTAACGCATTAAATGGATTGGATTTTATCCGATATTTGAATTTAGCATGTTTAAACTCTTGAAATAGATCCAAATAAAAAAATAGGTTGATTATGATTTGATGTCTCCTTATCTAAAACGGATACTAATTAATCTATTTATCCATCTACATCAAATGATATATATATATATATATATATATATATAAATCAAAATATTGTTTTCAACTAATGCAAAATATGAATTCTTATAGAAAAAAAAAAAAAAGAATTAATAGTAAAATAGAATAATGTAGCAATTAGTAAAGAAGTAACGAAGAAAAAACATGTTAAATGGTCTGAACTAAACGACCTGAATCAAGCTATCCAGACCAGGTTCGGTCCAATCCAATTCACGTGAAAACGAAATGATTCAAATATACATTCGGACACGGATTTAGATCCAAACAAATATCCAGACGCCATTTTAAACCCTAATACGAAAACCACGAGTCATTAAGCCCACAACAAAAAGACCTTTGAAGTTCTAACCTTTGTTAGCAATTGAGAATTCGATCGATTAGTAAAGAATTCAAGTTCTATTTGATTGTGAATTACAAAAATCCGATCAAAAACTCAATATATAAAAAATGTGGCATATAGTTGTTACATGTATCATCCATCTCAATTCGATAACCAAAAATTCATAATATGATAGTTATGGTGATGATATTATATTAGGGATGATAATAATGATGTGAAGGCGATAATGAGGGCATTAAGATTATTATTCCATCAATTTATATATTAAAAAAAAAGACCAAAATCATGGGGCATATTAATAATTTGAAAAATTAAGGTGTAATCTACAATAAATTATTTTTTTTCAACAATTACTTGTAGTGAATTTAAAATAACAGAGAACGAGTTATTGAAAGGGAGACTTACAACTTACAAGTTTACACTTATAAGGGAGACTTACAACTTACAAGTTTACACTTATAAGCGACATATAAGGAGAGTTTTTTTTTTTTAATTGAAAAATTCGTGAAAACAAGAGTTTTGGTCTTTTAAAACTTAAAATGTGTGAATTATTCAGAATACTTCAATAATCCGGAGAAGAAAGAAAAAAAACGTGAAATTTTGAAGAATTAAACGGGGGATTACGAACATGGGTTCTAACATTACATTTTACAAGGCATTCGTTCATTCCACCATTAGTAAATATGGATGGAGACTCATCAAGTCAAGTCAAGTCAAGTCAAGTCCAGACATAATCAAGTTCAGTGGGCCCCACAGACGTCTGAGTCTTCTCAACCATTTGATGATGATGCTCAGATTCTTCCAGCCAATATTCACCAGCTGAAGTGCTACACACACCACCCCCCATCTCATTGTTCTGCAATAACCTTCGATTACTTGGGTAATTCATCCCAAATTGATCAGCAGCAGCAGCAGTAGATGTATCTTCTACTGAAGCATTGATGATGGATGAAACCATAGCAGATGATGATGATGAAAATGATGATCCCAATGAAAATAAGTGGTGATGATTGAAGTTTGCATGAAGAGTATCAGCAGCAGCAGTGATGGTGGAGAAACAGGACACGTGCTCCATTTCGGAAGCAGCAGCAGCAGTATAATCAAGAAGTGGAGGAAGAAGGGTAGTACATGAAGCGGATGGATGTTGGATCCAACGATCTTTCTTTCCTCCACCACCACCACCTCCTATCTTCTGAAACACTCTAGAGATGACCCACTCGTCCTACGTAGTATTACACGTTCATGGAAATCAAAAGTAGTGAGAATTAACTGACATATCTTCTACCATCATACAACTGTAGCAAGCATATGGAATGACAAAATTACCCTTTTCTCACTATATAGTACTATAACAAAATATGCTTTTAGGTGGACTTTTTTTATTTTTATTTTTTATTGTGTAGTAGATGTGATAGCCATAGATTGTTTCCTCGAGATACGAGTTAAAAAAGTATCTAAGGTTATATCCACACCTCCACGTCAGAAATGTGAGAATAGCAGTAAATCCAAATGTCACCCCAGCTTTACCCTATACTATTTACCTATGAAATGAAGTTATTATTCATGGGGATTCTCTAACTATTATAAAGAGAGCTTTTCTATTAACACAGCAACTTTTACTTACAACACCTGAATCTAATATCTATATTATGCAAAGGACAGCAACTGCATTTCAAAAGGATTGGTGTGCTGTTAGTAAATTGTGGTGTGCTAATGGAATATCATTATTAGAGAAAAAAAAATAAAAAATTTATTAACTTCAATGGCTGAGAGATGATTAATGATTATTATAGTTGCCCACAATCCATTATTTTCTTTCTTTCTTTTTTAAATTTTATTTTATTTCAATCTTAAGGCACTCCCAAGTTTTTTTTTTTTTTTTCTTCTGTTCCTTTACCTTCTTTTTCGGTTTTTTTTACATCTGAAAACATGTTTTTATAAACAAGTTTTTTATTAATTTTGTTTTTCCCCTTTTAATCTGAAAACTTTTTTTCCTTAATTTAAAACACATTTTTAATATAAAAACACTTTTTTTTTTCTTTGAAAGAAAATAGCTGAAACCTAAAGCACTTACTTTTTAATCGAGAAAACAGCGTTTTTTTTTTTTTTTTTTTGCATTAAACGCAAAAATATGTCAAAAACGGAATTAAAGAAATTCCCAGTCAATAAAATAAAGACAATGTTTTCAGATTAAAAAGTTTTAAAATTATTAAAAGAAAAAAAAAACTAAAAAATGGTGTACCTATAGAATATCTATAAATATTAGGTAGAGAGAAAACCTTGGAACTCCTACAGAGATAGTGGTAGGAAAGCTTGCCATCAAGTCGATACTCGTGCATAACCCAATTACTCTTCTCACCCTTTGGAGCTCTCCCTTTGTAGAACACTAAAGTCTTCTTCATCCCGACAAGTCCACATGTTCTCGAACTATGTATCTCCCTATCTTTCCCTGTTGCCTTCCAGTAACCACAACCAGTCGCTCTGTTTGTTCTTAGTCCTGTTGGATACTTTCGATCACGCAAGTTAAAGAAATACCACTCTTTCTCTCCCATATTCGCTTTCTCTACAATACAACAACCCCTCATTATCAGATATCAAATAAAGATTAAATTTTTCTAGGAAAAAAAGTGGTAAACTTGAAGAGAGAGAGAGAGAGAGAGGTACCTGGAAGCTCCCATGGTTCACATTTGTTGAGGTCTACTTCTGTAATGGCTCTTCCTGTGAAGTTTCTCTCCAGGACTTTCTTTGTTAGGTAATATGTGACGAGTTCTTCGTCTGTTGGGTGGAATCGAAAACCAGGAGGAAGATGGGTTTCTTCGTTGTTGTCCATTGAAGCAGAGAGAGAGATGCAAGAACAAGTCAAAAAAACCTGAACTTTAAAGAGGGGAATTCTAAGTTTAGGTGAAGACCCAAATTTGATTTATGAGAAAATTAGAAACAGAGTGGTAACTCAAAGAGAGGAACTAAGAAAATATAGTTGAAATTTTCGGGTTTTATGCGAAACCCAAATGCAAAAACACTAAAAACAAACGATTAGACATGAAAGCCAAAGACTTGCTGAAAACAAGGGAAAAGGAGGAGTGATTCGACTGAAGAGATGAAAACGATAAAATTGATTATTTGGATTTGAAATGTGAGGTTATATCATATTGGTTTCATTTGATGAATCAGGTGTGACAGTAGAAAGGAAGGTATGATCTGGTAGAAGATCTGCTTCTATGTTCTGTCCTCCGCTGTTGTTCTGTGCTTTTCCTGCTTTGCAGCAACCCATATCATATACATTGCAGCGCTCTCTCTCTCTTTCTTTCTTGTTGCATGAGAAGGTGTGCAGGCATTCCTCGTCTGTAAAGAGAGAAAGAAGAAGAACAGAGTGGTTTTGTTGAGTAAATTACAAATGGAAGAGAGAGAGAGAGAGAGACAGTTGGGGGATTTGATAATGGATCAATAAAGCTGTTTCGTATCTCACATGTCAGCACAGTAAAAGTTAAAATAAGCGGATTGACATAAACGAAGTAAATTCACTGCCTATCTCTTCTTTCTTCTTTATTGTTTGTTCCTTTGTTTGATACCCCGTTTTTGATCAACCAGCCCTTTGGCTTCTCTTTTCTTAATTATATATTATAGAAAAAATATATAATAAAAATTACCCAAGTAATGAATTTGATTTAGATCATTTCTTTCACTTTTATTAACCATCCTCTTTATTATTTTTAATTACATAAAAGAAATGTATATCCCCATCACCCCCACTTATGAATTTGATTAAAATATTGAATAATGTTGGGAGTGACATTAGGATTTATTGCAATTCTCACATTTTTGTCGTAAATGATTTTTACTTGTATATTGAGAAAATACATCTATGACTATCACATAAACACAGTGAAAAACAAAGTCCCTCCAAGATTTTACTAAAATATTTTGTGATGAATAAGTTAGATTTGAACCCATGACCTCAAAGTTGCTTAACAATGTGTCAAACAAACTGAATTTTATTAGGATTACAATTTAATAATTTATTAAGTATCTCCAAATAAGGGTATCAATCAAAGAAGGACCACTTAAGTTAGTGGTAAGAACTTGTAGAGGTTGTTCTTAAGGTCTTAGGTTCAAACCCCTTGAACCCCTCCTTGTGTTGTTCTGGGTCTACCATAACCCTACTCACCTTTCAAAAAAAAAGTAAGAGCATCAATGGGTAATCCTCGTTAGATGAGTCTAAAATAATTTGTTACCCATGAGATCCATACGTGTATTTGAATTCCTAATTTTACTATCCACACCTTGCTTAAATATGTAATCCTCATTAGATGAGTCTAAAACAACTTGTTACCCATGAGATCCATGCATGTATTTGAATTCCTAATTTTACTATCTATACCTTGCTTAAAGGTGTTTCACTTCTTTAATGTTCTCTTATAGTAAGATTGAAACCTGGGTGGATTGGAGGGTAAACCAAGCTCAATTCATCCCAACCATTTGGGCTTGAGCTCACTAACCCAAGCTTGATATTCTAAAATCAAGTTGAGCTCGGGTTAGCCTGAGTTGGGTAATTTTGAAGAGGTTAGAGGGGTTAGCTCCTTGAATATCCTTAATTTCATTTTAATCGATTCATAGATTTTATATCTTAAAAAATTCAACACCAAAAACAAAATCACTACTAAATAAAATTACATACAACCTCCAAATCCATCGAGAGAGAATTTTAGACAAACTATACTTAATCAAAGCCCACCTTAACAATATCCAATTGTCCACAAGTCAAAATAAGATGGAATCAAAAAGTTAAACAAAAAAATTTTATAATTACTACCAAAATATTTTTATATTAGTACATTGGCAAGGGTTTCAGGTTGAGTCGAGTTATTTAATCCCTTAACCTGAATTAAGGTTTGGTTGAGATATTGTAATCCAGGCTCAATGAATGCCAATAGCAAGATTGTTGATAAGGCAAAGTCATTATTTTATCAACGAATTCGTAGATTATAAAAGTGACGAATTCATTGTAAACAAATGCTTTGAAAATAAAAATAGGCAGTGTACCGAAATTTTGGCAGTGTACCGAAATCAAAATTTCGTCATATTCAACACACAAAATGGAGAATTACCCAAACCTAAAAATAGAAATCTAACAAATTTTTTTTTAAAAAACTACTAATGGCACCCCAACTTTTACTTATTCTTAACCATTCATGATTTTCATGAATTTATAAATAAACAACCATTTACGTCAATGAGGGAAGTAAATAAAAAACATTTTTATTTTTGGGTAATTTAATAAAAAGTCCATATGAAATGAGTGATATTAGTGCTACCCCCTTGCGAAATGCAAGATAAGATCTACCCCTTGACTTTCGTTGAGCTAGTCAAATCATTAATAAAAAATGATTGTCAATAATAAAATAAAAAAGATGGTAAAATGTCCAAGATACCTTCATATGTTGAAATTATGAAAATATCCTTCGATTAGATCAACCCAATTAAGTTTAATCTAATCGTTTTAAACATAATAACCTTGAGAATCCTAGTTATTTTCAAACCAATTTCTCACCAATCAAAATCGAAATATTAAAACTTAATCTCATCGTTTCCAACCCATTCTCATCATTTTCATCTCAATTTCATATTTTTCAACCTAAAATCATTGTGTTTATCTCAATCTCATCATTTTAATATCATCTCAAATGCATTATTTGATCCAACGCTTAGAATTTTCATATCAAAAATATTGAAAAAAAATAAAGAGAAAATACGATACAATGAAGAAAATGAAATCAGTAACACCCCCTCCTGTAAATATTAATACTACTTTTACCTCTCTTAGCATAGTAAAAAATACAAACATGTTTTTTTCTTGATATTTTTTTTCCACGAAAACTTGAGCCTTGAAGTCAAAATTGTTAAAAAATCTCACATGAGAGTCTAAACTTCCATCCATTCCACGAAACATGACATCTTTACCCAAAATCAAAATAGGTTTTGAAGATATTAATGATAGGTTTTCGAAGTAATGGGTTTAAAGAATAAAACCCAAACACTCTCAAGAATATTCCAACAATAATAAATACACACCTAAGTAGAATAAATGAGATAATCAAAAAAATCTTAACTTCATTTTCATCTTATTTAAGAAGATGAAATTTGAATTTTATTTTTAATCCAATAATATAAAATATTTCAATTCAATGATTGAGATTAAATTAGATTTTTTATTCTTTTAATTAAAATAATGATATTTTGATAATTTAAATATTATAAGAGTAATTTAGGTATTTAAACAATATATCGTTAATTGAATTGAGAAGGGTAGAGAAAGTTCAAGGGTAAACCTATGATTTTAAAACTCGTTCGAAAGCGAGATGTATCGTCCGAGTCGTCTCGATATCAAGTATGGATGAGGTGGATGGACAAGTTAATTTTTCAGATGAGATATTATATCTCACGTTCATTTTTTTATTTTTTCTTAACAGTACATCTCAAATGTATCCAAAAGTTCATCTGAGACGACTCGATACGACATGGACGAGTCGAGACGCGAAATCGAGTTTTAAAATCATGGGTACACTTCATCCTGCATTCCGCAGGTGTGTTACTCAAATACACTTTATTTTCATAATTGAGAATCTCGAAGTCCATCGAAGGGTCAAAATCTCAGGATGACCGAACTACGCATCCATCGAGGGTGAATAATAACAAGCACTAAATTTTGAAAAGTAGCTCGAATGTCGAGAAATATATCAACGATTGCATATGACGTCATCATTAGCTCACCCGCCGCCTTCCGTGTTCTGTTAACTGTTCATTGTTGTTCAGTAATGATGACTCGTGAGTCAGCCCAGCCGAGTCAGAGAGTCCCCCATTATGATTGGTCATCTTACGTGGACTATATAAGCCGTTGCACAGAATCTGAGAAGATCCTGTAGCATGGAGTGTGTGATATGTGTTGTCTCTATCGGATGACGTTGATTGGATGTAAATGTGATGTAGATTGAGATGATGGGATATCATCTAAGATCACATGATCTGAAAGCGTGTGTAGCGATAGAGGTCCGCAAGAATAACTAAACATATAGTCTAGAAGAAGTCTAGGAGTCTAGTTTATTAAATGTAATCAGGTAGCATGTGATCACATGAGGTCGTCCATCTATTTGGGGGACCTACTAACGACATGTCTTGTCCTATCAAATCACATCACCTATCATCTCCATTTTAGTTTGACTTGTCCTCTACTCTGACTACTCCTTATCTCCACTTCTGATTTCTTTATGACAGGTGTCAATAAGTCGTTCAAAGGAACTCAAACTTTCGATGTTATGTGCTGAGATTGCAAATCCTTAATTCCCCATGTTACTAGGTTCAGACCCTATGCTGCTTGGTTCGTAGGTTCGCTCAATAAATTTGGGTTCATGCCCCCTTCGAACGAATGCGATATGGGCTCAGATTATTACATTATTCTTATAATTTAACTTCCATCTTTAAATATTTATATATTTGAAAAGTACATTTTTACATTAAAAATATTGAATTTTAATAATGTTATTTGGCTCGAATATGACTCAATTCATACTCGAGCCCATTAGATCCAGGTTAGGGCTTAGTAGACTTAAGCCCGGTATAGGACAGGTTCAGGTAGAGCCCGCTTCTTAGGGGCCGGACTAGGGCTAAACCAAGCCCAGCTTGAACCCATCCACTGACAGTCCTGAGCGTAGAGAAAGTATGGCAAGGAAATTTTTATCTTCATTTTCTTTTCAAGTGTACTTTTAACTTAATTGTCTTTCCTCTTTTACTCATTTTTCAAGAATATCTCTTCAATTTTATATATTAAATTTTCTCTTCCATTTTTTTAATAACACATGTTCCAACATAATTATATTTTCTTTTCTCTTCCCTTTTCAACAAGACCCTTCTAACCCTATTATCTTTCCTCTTTTACGCATTTAACTTGACGTTCAAACTCTAGTGCAATTATTATATTAAAAAAATTGTTTGTTAAATAAAAACGACTTCTTTTACATGTCCATTTGCACAATACCACCTTCTAATTTAATTTATAAAAAGAAAGAAGGAGAAACAATTTTCTTTCTAATTTTGTAAGATTTCAAATCTTAATAAAGGTTGTTGAGTTGAAATGGAGTCCTTTAGATTTAATGGAAAAACCCTTACCCAAAAAAGAAAATTTCAATAAAAAAAGAAACTTAGACCGAAGGTATTAAAAATGACCAACTATTGAACTCCAACCAAAACTCCCAAATTTAATAGTGAAAAAAGAAAAACATTTTTAAAATTCATAGACTTTTGTTCTCTACATCCTGTGGCATCGGTTCATGTTTTTGGATGCCACAAGGTGACCTCAATGACCTTCACTAAGATTTGAAATCTTACCAAGTTAGTAAGGCTACACTTACTTTAAAACAAAAAGAAAAAATACCTATACGACTATAAATTAAAGATTTTCCATGTGCTTTTCCAAGATGTGCTCAAACAGTGAAAAAGGATTTGCCTGACAAATCATTTGATAGGTAAATATTTTCCCAGCAATCAAACACACTCTTGAGCGTAATTCAGTCCTTTTTGTTAAAAAAAAAAAAAAAATCTATTATTCAAGATTATGAAGAAAGAAGGCTAAAAACGTAAAATAGCTAATATCCTTGGAAACAAATAAACAAGTACCGATTATATGGGCCCTTATGATAAATATTTTAAATACTAGGACAGTAATTTCTGCCTCATACATGACTCTGTCAATCCTTTCCCCTCGTTTTACTCAATTCTCAACCACAAGAAAAATCCATGTTGATAGACCTAAGGAGCATAAAATCAGCTCAATGTGCTGAAATTTTAACGCATGTGCTTTTCCAAAAAGAAATTTATATCAAGATAGAAACACTTCGTGGGGGATGAGTAATGATTTTCTAAGATTAAGCTTTCTCGATTGAGAATCGTGTTGTTGGTAGAAGTTCAAACAGATTTGCTTCACAAATCAAACTTAGTAGTAGTTTAGAACACTAAAACTTCAAGATTTCTGGTTTAGGTTTGCTACATGGTACTGGCAAAGATAACGAAGGGGTACAAGTAAAATATAAGAACCTGCACCATTGGATGGCAGCAAAGAAGTTAGATGACGATAGCCATTTGACCAAAGCTACTACAAGATTTCATACTCTAGTCTCCACAGTGGACAAATGACAGAAGAACTTTGGTCCGGTGTGAGTTCTAGCTAAATGAACCTTCGTCACTCTGATTTCATTTGGTTTAACTCTAATGGTATAAATCACATACACAAATTAAACTAAGCACCAAAAAGTTCAAGGATATCTACCTTAAGATCAAGTATAAGTCAACAATTACTGTCGAGATAAACATAAAAGACCTTGCTCGAAATTGGCTAATGCCGTCGCTTTCGATCATCATCATCTTCTTCGTCAGAATCGCCACTCTCACGAAAACGTGGATTCTTTTCCTGTGCAATCAAATTAAGTGTTAAATTGTTGGAAAAGGGTAATTTTTAAAGTTATGAGGTGTTGAAACACAAGAAATTATTGCTTTTGTTATTACCGGTCTAGATTCATGATCAGATACTCTCCGGGAGTCATGATCAGAGGTTCTTCTTGAGTTCCCATGAGCGTGGCGATCATCCTCTCGGTTTCGCTTGCGCTGGTAATCTGTTTTTTTTTTTAGGTTTAAAAACAAATCATAAAGCCCAAATTAATCTTTTTTACTGAAGAAAATATATGTTAAAAACAGCAATTTCACAGGACTGGTAGAATCAAACATATGGATATATGAGTAAATAAGGGAATATACCTCTACTGTATCTGTGCGAACCCCCATGACCATGGTCTCCTCCTCCATGCCTACCATCTGCGAAACACAAAAACATAAAAGGACTCAAAACTAGCTGAAAAATAAACTAGCACGCTGAACAGAAATTGTCCTCAGCCATCAATTTAATGTTTTTTTGAACACTTCAGTGTGAGGCGAGACATTTCACTAGTGAAGCCTTACGAGCATGCATTCTTTCAATGATATTTAATTAAATATGTATTTATTAAAAATATATTTAATTAAATATATAATAAATAGCAATTGTTTTAATAAAAAAGCAAAATCAGGAGAAATCCCCAAAAAAGGAAGAATTATGATGATTCACAATTTCACATACCAAAGTGCAATATCCAAATCTAAATTTCAAACTCATCAAAATCAAATTAAATTGACGACGACCATAATTTCTTACTATCCAAATTTCTAAGTTTTAATCCTTCAAACAAAAAAGCAAAACACTTTGAAGTGAAACAACCAGTATAACTATAAAAGCATAATGTCACTCTATAATCAAAATAAGAAGTGGAGTAGCTTTAGCTTTAGATAACACAAAGGCTTATAGAGACTAGAGGCAAAAGAAAATATGGAATACAAGGCTGAGTTTCAAAGAAGGTCAGATCTGGATGAGAGATTAGTTGGAGACAACAGTCCACAGCGAAAGAGTTAAAGAATGGCAACAACAATATGAAATTCTTCCATCAAATGGCCAATTGCCATAGAAAATCTAATTTCATTTCTCAGATGATCCGAGTCAATGGGGCACTGTTGGAAGAGAAGGTTGAGATCAGGGAAAGCATCCTGGAATTCTATACAGAGTTAAACGCTAACGATCATGACTGTCACTCATTCCTCGACAATCTAACTTTTCAATCCATTTTGTTGAATCTGCAAGCATGGCTAGAGAGACCATTTGACAAGGAAGTGTAATCAAGCTACTGTGGGCTTTGTGATGACAAAGCCTCAAACCTAACAGCTTCTCTATGGCCATCTATGAATCCTATTGGGAGATCATTAAGGAAGATTTGATATGGTAATCAAAGATGTCCAAGACAGGGTTTTCTTAATTACAGCCCGATGAGCACCTTCATATCTCTAATTCGAAAGAAACATGAAGCTGAGACATTATTGACAAGGATACATGTGTCAATGTATCGCAAAAATGTGTCAGCATGCCCCAAAAATTCCTAACACATGACCTCCCCCAAGGTTGGTGAGATGACCAAGACTACGCCTTGGGAAGTTGAGGTTTTGAAATCGAATCCCCCCCCTTAGGGAGACCCCCTCAGGGATTTATCCCAAAAATAACCTGGTGCATGTGGGGGGTGGTGGTTGTAGAAATTCTTATAAAGGTTTCTTGGTTATTTACAATCTTCCAAGGGTTCTTTTGTTATTAGTAACACTCTTTTCATCTCTTTTCTTCTTCTCCACAAAAACCCTAACCCTAAAACTCTCTAATCTACTTGGGATCAGAGCTCAAGATCAAAAAAGACCTTAAAGACAAATTTAAAGAAAAAGGAGAGAGACAAGAAAACTCTCTTACTTGTTGCATCTGATGACGTTAGCGGCTGGCGTGCTAATGTCATCTGACACTGTTTTCATCGGATATTTTGATATTTTCTGATTGTTTCTAAGAGAGGGTGATTTTAGAGAATTTTTTAAACAAATTTCATGTGATTTGGAATTGTTTTGAGCAAGTTACGATGTTTTTAGTGGAAAATCAACAAAAATGATGAAAATTCAGGATCTGTCATTTTCTCTCTGTATGTTCATTTCGATTACTTTCTTATGAGTTTGGACATAAGTAGTTTGGTCTTCTTTTATGAGGAATCTAACGGTGGTGATCGTTGATCGATTGGTTAGATATTGAAGCTTCGGTGATCTTTTCTTTGGACCCCTTTTCTGATTTTTTATTTTTGTTGAAAATGGTGTTTTTTATGCAAATCTAATCTCTTGTGCTATCTTCTGATCTGGATTGGTTTGTTTTCCATATTCTAATGCTTTTCATGTGCTATTAAAGAGAATAATAAGTGTATTTCTCCATCGGGTTAAGTGAACATCAATTTCAGGTATCCAGTGGAGTGTATTTCGTACTCACAAGGTGTTCGTTGTTTTTTTCGAAAGGCTTTTTACAATGTCTGAGGTTAGTTAATCTTCGAATATGCATTTGAATTATGAAGGGAGTATGAGTATTCCTCAAAGTATTGCTCCTAATCTTCAAATCACTACAATGAAACTAGATGGCCATAATTTCCTTGCTTGGTCTAAATTGGCCATACTATACATTAAAGGAAAAGGCAAAATGGGATATTTGACCAGTAGTTTACCAATTCCTGATTCTGAAGATCCAACCTTTGATAGATGGGATGCAGAGAATGTTATTTTTATGTCTTGGCTTCTCCATTTTATGCAACCCGACTTTAGCAGTAATTACTTATTTTTGCAAACCGCCAAGGAGATATGGGATGCAGTTACAGAGACATTCAAAAGTAGGCAACACAGCTCGTGTGTATGAGTTGTACCATAGTATTTGGCAAATGAGGCAAGGTAATAAGCCCTTGTCTACATATTACTCCACTCTCCGACGTTATGCGAAGAGTTGGATCATTATTAGACATTACGAGCCCATTGTTCTATCGATGCTATTGCATATAAGAAGTTGGTTGCAGAAACTCGTGTATTTGAGTTGTTTGCTGGTTTAAACTCCGAGTACGAACAAGTCAGGGTTCAAATTCTAGGAAAGGAGCCTCTTCCATCATTAACTGTAGTATATTCCTACATCGTGAGGAATGTCGTCGTAATGCTATGCCCCAATCTACCATTCATGAGAGATCGGCTTTAGCCTTGATGTCCTAAAGAGGAGGTTGCAATGGTGGTCATGCTCGAGGCGATGGTCGTTCAAGGACAACTGTTGATGATAAAGATAAGTTGAAATGTGACAATTATGGTCGTACTCGCCACAGTAGGGATACTTGTTGGGATCTTCATGGTTGTCCATCGCATAGAGGTTTATTTACCATTAACTGAGGAGGTAATCGTTACAATAGTGGAAGGGGTTCAAGTGCTCTTTCTATTGCTTCCATGGAGATATTAGAGCCTACTCCAATTCTAACACCGACATTTGATAGTACTAACCTCTCTCGAAGTGAGATTGAGACTTTTCGGCGTTCTATGAGTTGTTGTCTTGTCCTTTTTCTCTTCCCTCTGACAATGTTGATAGTGGTCATAACAGTGGTGATGATGGCCAGGGGGAGGTTCCTATTATACAAGAGAAAGAATTACAAGTCGACAATAATAATGGCTAGGGGGAGATTCCTATTATACAAGAAGAAAAATAATTTCTTGTGTATTTTAAACATGACATAGGTATTAAAGAGAGTCCTCATGAACCCAACCAAGAATCCTCCCCAAATCCATCTGTCAAAGGTAATATCCCTACTCCTAAAATTGATAATTCCAATCTTCCCATTGCAATTAGAAAAGGTGTTCGGTCATGTACTCGACATCCTATCTCGAATTTTATTTCATATAATGTATTGTCTTCTTCCGATAGCACTTTTGCTATTGTTTTGTCCTCAATATCTATTCCTCGTAGTGTTGTTGATGCCCTGTCTCAACTAAGTTGAAAAAAGGCAATGGAGGAGGAAATGTAGGCCCTTGAGAAGAATAATACTTGGGATATGGTTGTTCTTCCTGAGAAAAGAAACCAGTAAGATGTAAATGGATCTTTACTGTGAAGCATCGCCTAGATGGATAAGTGGACAAGTATAAAGCCAAGACTTGTCGCCAAAGGGTTACACTCAAACTTATGGCATTGACTATTGTGAAACATTTGCTCCAATAGCAAAAATGAATATTTGTTATCCCTTGCAGCCAATCAAGATTGGCCATTGCTACAATTTGATGTGAAGAATATTTTTTTGCATGGTGATTTGGAAGAAGTGTATATGACACCTCCTCCTGATTTTAAATGTCCAGCTGTTGAAGGGAAAGTATGCGGAATAAAAAAGGCATTATATGGCTTGAAGCAGTCTCCTAGAGCATGGTTTGAAAAGTTTCACTGTGCCATGGTGGGGTATGGTTACAAGCATAGTCAAACTGACCACACATTATTCATTAAACATTCCAATGAGAAAATTACCTCTCATAATCTATGTTGACGACATTGTAGTGACTGGTAATAACCATGATGAAATGAAAAAATTAAAATGCCAGTTAGCAATGGAGTTTGAGATTAAGGACTTGGGTCAATTAAAATACTTTCTTGGGATTGAAGTTGCTAGATCAAAGAAATGTATTTTCATCTTGCAACAGAAATATGTATGGATCTCCTTCATGAGACAGGTATGATGGGTTACAAGCCATGTGATACTTCCATTGAGTCAAACCATAGGCTTCGTGAGTCCAATGGTGAGCCCTGCATTGGTGTTGAGAGCTATCATAGACTTGTGGGCTGACTTATCTACCTCACCTTAACTCGTTCAGATATTGCTTATATAGTTAGTGTGGTAAGCCAGTTTATGCATGTACCAACTGCAACTCATTTAGATGTTGCTTATAGAATCCTAAAGTACTTAAAATCCACTCCTGGACAAGGTTTATTATATGCTTGTCATGGTAGTTTGCGTGTCGAAGCCTACGCAGATGTTGATTGAGCAGGATCAGTGTCAGATCATCGTTCCACCTCTGGGTATTGCTCATTCGTTGGGGGTAATCTTGTTTCTTGGAGAAGTAAGAAACAAACCGTGATTGCAAGATTCGGTAGAAGCTGAGTTTAGGTCTATGGCTCATGGGGTGTGCAAGCTTCTATGGCTTCAAATCCTCTTAACCGAATTGAACCTTCCTATTCATGGGCTGATGAGTTTGTATTGTGACAATAAGGCAGCTATTAGTATTGCTCATAACCAAGTTCAACACGATAGAACCAAACACATTAAGGTAGATAGGCACTTCATCAAAGAAAAGTTGCAGTCTGGACACATTTGTACTCCATTTGTGCAAATTGAAGATTAGTTGGCAGACATCCTTACTAAAGGGCAGGGAAGTTTACTTTTTCATAGCATTGTTAACAAGTTGGGCATGAAAAATATATATGCACCAACTTCAGGGGGAGTGTAGAAATTTATAAGGATTTCTTGGTTATTTACAATCTTCCAGGGGTTCTTTTGTTATTAGTAACACTCTTATGATATTAATATATATATGAGTGTGAGAGAAAATAATAGTAACTCTCTTTTCATCTCTTTTCTTCTTCTCCACAAAAACCCTAACCCTAAAACTCTCTAATCTACTTGGGATCAGAGCTCAAGATCAAAAAAGACCTTAAAGACAAATTTAAAGAAAAAGGAGAGAGACAAGAAAACTCTCTTACTTGTTGCATCTGATGACGTTAGCGGCTGGCGTGCTAATGTCATCTGACACTGTTTTCGTCGGATATTTTGATATTTTCTTATTGTTTCTAAGAGAGGGTGATTTTAGAGAATTTTTTAAACAAATTTCATGTGATTTGGAGTTGTTTTGAGCAAGTTACGATGTTTTTAGTGGAAAATCAACAAAAATGATGAAAATTCAGGATCTGTCATTTTCTCTCTGTATGTTCATTTCGATTACTTTCTTATGAGTTTGGACATAAGTAGTTTGGTCTTTTTTTATGAGGAATCTAACGGTGGTGACCGTTGATCGATTGGTTAGATATTGAAGCTTCGGTGATCTTTTCTTTGGACCCCTTTTCTGATTTTTTATTTTTGTTGAAAATGGTGTTTTTTATGCAAATCTAATCTCTTGTGCTATTTTCTGATCTGGATTGGTTTGTTTTCCATATTCTAATGCTTTTCATGTGCTATTAAAGAGAATAATAAGTGTATTTCTCCATCGGGTTAAGTGAACATCAATTTCAGGTATCCAGTGGAGTGTATTTCGTACTCACAAGGTGTTCGTTGTTTTTTTCGAAAGGCTTTTTACAATGTCTGAGGTTAGTTAATCTTCGAATATGCATTTGAATTATGAAGGGAGTATGAGTATTCCTCAAAGTATTGCTCCTAATCTTCAAATCACTACAATGAAACTAGATGGCCATAATTTCCTTGCTTGGTCTAAATTGGCCATACTATACATTAAAGGAAAAGGCAAAATGGGATATTTGACCAGTAGTTTACCAATTCTTGATTCTGAAGATCCAACCTTTGATAGATGGGATGCAGAGAATGTTATTTTTATGTCTTGGCTTCTCCATTTTATGCAACCCGACTTTAGCAGTAATTACTTATTTTTGCAAACCGCCAAGGAGATATGGGATGCAGTTACAGAGACATTCAAAAGTAGGCAACACAGCTCGTGTGTATGAGTTGTGCCATAGTATTTGGCAAATGAGGCAAGGTAATAAGCCCTTGTCTACATATTACTCCACTCTCCGACGTCTATGCGAAGAGTTGGATCATTATTAGACATTCCGAGCCCATTGTTCTATCGATGCTATTGCATATAAGAAGTTGGTTGCAGAAAATCGTGTATTTGAGTTGCTTGCTGGTTTAAACTCCGAGTACGAACAAGTCAGGGTTCAAATTCTAGGAAAGGAGCCTCTTCCATCATTAACTGTAGTATATTCCTACATCGTGAGGAATGTCGTCGTAATGCTATGCCCCAATCTACCATTCATGAGAGATCGGCTTTAGCCTTGATGTCCTAAAGAGGAGGTTGCAATGGTGGTCATGCTCGAGGCGATGGTCGTTCAAGGACAACTGTTGATGATAAAGATAAGTTGAAATGTGACAATTATGGTCGTACTCGCCACACTAGGGATACTTGTTGGGATCTTCATGGTTGTCCATCGCATAGAGGTTTATTTACTATTAACTGAGGAGGTAATCGTTACAATAGTGGAAGGGGTTCAAGTGCTCTTTCTATTGCTTCCATGGAGATATTAGAGCCTACTCCAATTCTAACACCGACATTTGATAGTACTAACCTCTCTCGAAGTGAGATTGAGACTTTTCAGCGTTCTATGAGTTGTTGTCTTGTCCTTTTTCTCTTCCCTCTGACAATGTTGATAGTGGTCATAACAGTGGTGATGATGGCCAGGGGGAGGTTCCTATTATACAAGAGAAAGAATTACAAGTCGACAATAATAATGGCTAGGGGGAGATTCCTATTATACAAGAAGAAAAATAATTTCTTGTGTATTTTAAACATGACATAGGTATTAAAGAGAGTCCTCATGAACCCAACCAAGAATCCTCCCCAAATCCATCTGTCAAAGGTAATATCCCTACTCCTAAAATTGATAATTCCAATCTTCCCATTGCAATTAGAAAAGGTGTTCGGTCATGTACTCGACATCCTATCTCGAATTTTATTTCATATAATGTATTGTCTTCTTCCGATAGCACTTTTGCTATTGTTTTGTCCTCAATATCTATTCCTCGTAGTGTTGTTGATGCCCTGTCTCAACTAAGTTGAAAAAAGGCAATGGAGGAGGAAATGTAGGCCCTTGAGAAGAATAATACTTGGGATATGGTTGTTCTTCCTGAGAAAAGAAACCAGTAAGATGTAAATGGATCTTTACTGTGAAGCATCGCCTAGATGGATTAGTGGACAAGTATAAAGCCAACACTTGTCGCCAAAGGGTTACACTCAAACTTATGGCATTGACTATTGTGAAACATTTGCTCCAATAGCAAAAATGAATATTTGTTATCCCTTGCAGCCAATCAAGATTGGCCATTGCTACAATTTGATGTGAAGAATATTTTTTTGCATGGTGATTTGGAAGAAGTGTATATGACACCTCCTCCTGATTTTAAATGTCCAGCTGTTGAAGGGAAAGTATGCGGAATAAAAAAGGCATTATATGGCTTGAAGCAGTCTCCTAGAGTATGGTTTGAAAAGTTTCACCGTGCCATGGTGGGGTATGGTTACAAGCATAGTCAAAATGACCACACATTATTCATTAAACATTCCAATGAGAAAATTACCTCTCATAATCTATGTTGACGACATTGTAGTGACTGGTAATAACCATGATGAAATGAAAAAATTAAAATGCCAGTTAGCAATGGAGTTTGAGATTAAGGACTTGGGTCAATTAAAATACTTTCTTGGGATTGAAGTTGCTAGATCAAAGAAATGTATTTTCATCTTGCAACAGAAATATGTATGGATCTCCTTCATGAGACAGGTATGATGGGTTACAAGCCATGTGATACTTCCATTGAGTCAACCATAGGCTTCGTGAGTCCAATGGTGAGCCCTGCATTGGTGTTGAGAGCTATCATAGACTTGTTGGCTGACTTATCTACCTCACCTTAACTCGTTCAGATATTGCTTATATAGTTAGTGTGGTAAGCCAGTTTATGCATGTACCAACTGCAACTCATTTAGATGTTGCTTATAGAATCCTAAAGTACTTAAAATCCACTCCTGGACAAGGTTTATTATATGCTTGTCATGGTAGTTTGCGTGTCGAAGCCTACGCAGATGCTGATTGAGCAGGATCAGTGTCAGATCATCGTTCCACCTCTGGGTATTGCTCATTCGTTGGGGGTAATCTTGTTTCTTGGATAAGTAAGAAACAAACCGTGATTGCAAGATTCGGTAGAAGCTGAGTTTAGGTCTATGGCTCATGGGGTGTGCAAGCTTCTATGGCTTCAAATCCTCTTAACCGAATTGAACCTTCCTATTCATGGGCCGATGAGTTTGTATTGTGACAATAAGGCAGCTATTAGTATTGCTCATAACCAAGTTCAACACGATAGAACCAAACACATTAAGGTAGATAGGCACTTCATCAAAGAAAAGTTGCAGTCTGGACACATTTGTACTCCATTTGTGCAAATTGAAGATTAGTTGGCAGACATCCTTACTAAAGGGCAGGGAAGTTTACTTTTTCATAGCATTGTTAACAAGTTGGGCATGAAAAATATATATGCACCAACTTGAGGGGGAGTGTAGAAATTTATAAGGATTTCTTGGTTATTTACAATCTTCCAGGGGTTCTTTTGTTATTAGTAACACTCTTATGATATTAATATATATATGAGTGTGAGAGAAAATAATAGTAACTCTCTCTTCATATCTTTTCTTCTTCTTCACAAAAACACAAACCCTAAAACTCTCAAATCTACTGGGACTCCACATGCCTGGAGGATTAGTCAGGTGTTCTAAAAGGCCCGGGCATACCTTGGTTCCACAAAAAAAAAAAAAAAAAGTTATCCATTAATAACTTTATAAATAACAATAAAAAATTAAATGGGGTGGTGTTTTACCTCCTCCACATATATTTTATTAAGTTTTAAACAACTAAAGTGATTTGATAGTGTTTTGGCTTATAAATAAACTAGAGTTTGCCCGTGCCGTAGTTTAGGGGGTGAAAGAAGAAAAACAATAAATTTAGAAGAGTATTATTGGAAAAGGGGAAAAGAAATATAGAAAGTTGTAAGAGTATTTTTGGAAAGGGGCAGAAGAGACAAGATAATAAAGTTGAGGGAATTCTTGGGAAGTAGAAAAATAGAGAAGACAAAGGAGGAGGAACAAACATCCTCGAGATACATTGTTTATGGGGTATAAATCTTGAGACAAAGGAGAGGAGTCCACCATTGTGTTTTATTATATAGATATGTTTTGGATAGTAAATGTTGTATGAAAAGTGTTATCATTTTTTTTTTTACTTTTTCTAAGTGCATATATATCTATATAATAAAACACAACGGTGAACCACACTCCCTTTATCCCCCTCACACAAGGAGAGGTTAGGATTAACTCTTGATATGAATCTCAAGGACAACTTCAGTTCTATCGCCTTTTCTCCTCCCCTTTCCAAGAATACCCCTTCAACTTTATTACCTTTCCACTTCAAACCTCTATTCCAAGAATGTCCTTCAACTTTATATATTACCTTTTATCTTTTCCCCTTTTCCAATAACATCCCTTCAACTTGATTATCTTTCCTTTTTTACCCCCGTAACCCTAAAGAGGATGTCGGTGCCATACGCACGGGCAAACTTTAGTATATATATAAGGTGAAACACAATATATATGGGGAATGCTAACGTACAAGATGTCATGGGGACGTTAGCATTCTCCAACACTTTTTTTTTCCAATAATTCCCTTACCCCATTTTGTCATTTAGTGAAAAAGACAAGGGTATATTAATCTTTTTACATAATAAATGCTTATATATGTAATAAATCCTTGTCTTTTTTATAATAAATATTAAGAGCATTTAATCTTTATAATTAAATATCTTGTTGCAATAAATGATTTGGCAATCAATGCAAACAAGCATTTATTGTGTAAAAGACCAACATACCCCTATATGTTTTCACTAAAAGACAAAATGAATAGGGGTATTATTGGAAAAATAAGTGTTGGAGAATGCTAATGTCCCCATAAGGTCTTGGATGTTAGCATTCCCCTATATATATATATAAATATGTTAAGAGTTTAGGCAAGGCCATCCTCTTAAGGTCAATGGGACAGAAAAGGAAAGAAAATAAAGTTGGACAAGTATCATTGGAAAATGGGGAGAAAAGGAAAGTCAACATATAGAGTTGGGCAGGGTATTCTTAGAAAGGGGGGGAAGAGAAAAAGGAAATAAAGTTGATAGTTGTCCTCGAGATTCTAGGCCAAATTATATCTCCGCCCTCTTTATTGGGGGGGGGGGTCAAATGTCCTGTTTAATAATATAGACTAGAGTTTTGATGGAGGACCATCAAATTTGCCCATGCAGACACTACGAGCATCCTCTTTGGGGTTGAGGGAGTAAAATATAAAAGACAATAAAGTTAGAGGGGTATTATTTGAATAAGGGAGAAGAGGAAAGTAAAATATAAAGTTGAAGGAGTATTCTTGGATAGGGGGTCGAAGAGGAAATGCAGTAAAGTTGGGGGTATTATCGGAAAAGAGGAGATGAGAAAAAGGGATAAAGATTGAGAGGGGGCCTTATTTTATACCCGCATCCCTAGAGAATGTCGATGCCTATGGCATGGGTCATTCACATGTGCATATGTTCCTTACGCATGACAAAACGTCATACACAAACACATGTACATTTAAAGAGAGGGACTCAAATCTTACTAGTGGTTGTCTAGCACAGATGGATTGCCATGTTGGCCAACCAACACCACAGCCCTCAAGATTTCATACATAGCATGAATCAATCCATCTCATTCTCACGTCTAACATTCCCCACCCTCCATGTTGAACAGCCAACACCACAGACCTCTAGATTTCATAGCATAGATCAATCCATCCCATTCTCACGTCTAACATTCCCTACCCACCATACATCTCAAACCCAAACCCATCCTTCTTACATGTGGTCCCCACAATCCCTTCCTTACAACCCACCAATCAACCCCACTCACACAAAATCGTCCATCACACCTCACCCTACCCTTCACATCTCTCACAACAACCTATGATTGCTCCTTTCTCAAATGGATTTGACGATTTGATCCCATTCCCTAATTTTTTTGACCAACCATCTCACTTCCTCTCCTCTCATTGTGACACATATCTCACCACACCCCCAAAAAAAACCCGACAGCCCCATCTTTTTGTAACCAACCCTCCAACTAAGCATGATCCTATGCCCTAATTTTTTAGGAAATCAAGAAAAAAATCCACTCAATTCTTGATGATAAAAGGAAAAAAGAAGACAATGACTCGGCTCTCTTTCTCATCTCTCTAAACCACCCTCTTTCCATTCTTTCATGACCTCCCCCTCAATACTTTGGGACCTTTTATAAATTCCTTCACAAAACACATACTCTCATTAGGAAACCTACAAAAATCATTGAAACACACTCCCGATTTTCAACTCCTAGAACCTCAACTTGCCCTGATCTCACACTACCTACTTACAACTCAGAGAGAAAAGAAAGTCTCTCTTATTCCTAAGTTCTCACCAACAAAACAACCCATAAAATTACATAGATCTACCCCTCCTTAAAAAGAAATATCATATTTTTTTCAAAGTACCAGATTTTAAGAGAATAAATCCTAACTCATAAGTTTAGTGATAAAGGCAAACAAAAGTAGATAATATTAAAGCATATCAAAATAATCTTCTAATCGAGATCGAGCACAAATGAAATGAGAAATATAAATAGAGCTCACCTCATTGCATCTTGAAGAAGAAAACAAACCTTAGAAAGAAAATGAGAATCTAAACAGAGAAGGTAGTGTAACCGACAAACAATGACCTGATTTGAGGAAATGATCTCCTTCACCTTGGGTAGTTCCATCTTCTCTTCCAAAAAATACGCGTGGGGGTGGGGGGGGGGGGGGAGAGAGAGAGAGAGAGAGAAAGGGGAGAGAGGTTGTGAGAGAGAAAGAGAGGAGATGGAGAGTTGTGAGAAATATTAAAGAGGTTTTTTGTGTTCTGTAAACCCCAAGATTCATGGCAAGATTAAATCTCAATCCTTTTTTGTGGAGGATAGAGATTGAGACAGGTTGAAAGGGCGTGGTTACGAAGAAAAAAAATATTATCTATAAAATAAGGCAGGATGGTTCTCCACACATCTTTATCCCCCCCAAAACCCCCCACAAAGAATGATTGAGATTTAATTTCGTAATGCATTTCAAGAACTATTTTATTTTATTTGCTCGTCTTGCCTTTCCAAGAATACCCCTCAAACTTTATTACTTTTCTTCTTCTACTCCCCTCAATTTCTAAGAATGCCCCCTTCGACTTTATTGTCTTTTCTCATCCATTCTAAGAATATCCCTCCAACTTTATTCTTATTCTACCTCCCTTTTTAAGAATATCCCTTCAACTTTATATATTGCATTTCCTCTTCTCCACCTTTCCAATAATACCCCCTTAACCCCAAAGAAAATGCTCGTGCCAGTAGGCACGGGCAAAATCTACTTAATATAATAAGGCATGACGATTGTTCCTACAAATAGTGGTTGGGATTTAATCTCATAACGCATCACAAGGATATTTTTCAACTTTAGTCTTTTTCTTCTTCTATTTTCCAATAATACCCTTTCAACTTTATTGTATTTCATTTTCTAACTCCCCTTTTCAAGAATAACCCTTCAACTTTAAATATTGTCTTTCTTCTTCCCTTTTTTCAATGATATACATACAACTTTATTGTCTTTCCTCTTCTCCCCCCTTTTCCAATAATACTTCGCCAACTTTATTGCCTTCTCTCTTCTACACCCTTAACCCCAAGGAGGAGGCGCGAGCAAAATCTAATTTTCTATCAAGAGTAGGTTTGAACAAACAAATTCACGGCTTGAAAAAAATGGGTAGAAGATGAGAGACAATAAAACTAGAAGAGTATTATTGGAAAAGGGGGGAGAAGATGAAAAACAATAAAGTTGGAGGGGCATTATCGAAAAAATGGAGAGAAAAGGAAATACAATATATAAAGTTGAAGGATTATTCTTGGAAAGTGAGGGTAGAAGAGTAAAGGCAATAAAGTTCGAGAGGTATTCTTGGAAAGGGAAAGAAGAAAAAAATGAAGTAAAGTTGAAAGTTGTCTTCGAGATGCATTATGAGATTAAATTACAACCACACTTTGGGAGGGGGGGGGGTAAAGATGGGGGGGCAATGTTCTACCTTATCAAATATGTGTGTATATATATCCTTGTTTTATTATTATAAATTTTGGATTGCAATATTACCAAAATACCACATGATTTTATAATAAAATCATTTATGGTATGAATGCACCACCTTAAATTTTTTGTGCAAATAAAATCCACCATCATCATCAGAGCCTTATCCCAAAAAAAAAATTACGGTTGAATGAATCTTGTTCCTTCGTTTAATCATGTCAAAAATCATTTTCTTTTGTTGTAAACAAGATTGTTTATATTCGCTCGCTCTAACTCAATACAAATCATTTTTGGCCATCTACCCGTTCTTTTAAAACCTTCAAAAGGCATGTTCCTTCTAACTAGACTTTTATCGATCTTCGTTGAACATGATCAAACCATCTCAATAAACTTTTCCTTAGTTTATCGCCTATTGGGACTATTATGTTTTTCACGAATGTATTTCATTTATAATTTTATCTCTTAGTATTATACCCATCCATCAAATTCTCCACATCCTCATTTTAGCTAAACTCAATCTATGAACATGTTTCTTGACTGCCCTACATTTAGTCAATTAGAGTATAGTTAATCTTGCAACATAAGTTTTTTTTTTTCTTTTTTTAAATTTGATTTGATTAGGAATATGTCGGTTACATAGCACTAAAGAAGCATTCCACTCTAACAATCTAGTTCTAATTCTATGGACATCCTCCTCCTCAACAATGGCATCTAAATGGATACCAGAATTGAGATAATGAAAATGGTAGTTTAGGGATATTTCCAATTTTTATGGACCTTTCCTCTATCTTTACAAAATTGGACTCCACAAAAACAATTTTATCCTACTTATTCTAGAACTGTTGAACAGCAAAACAAAATTAAATATTATATTATATCTATATAATAAAACACAACGGTAGGTCCCACAGTTGCTACAGTGTTGTAGGGGATAGACATCCCATCCCAACTACAGTTTTAGAGTAGGGTATACATTATCCCACTTTATTCCCTTCCTCTTCACTCCCTTTAACTTTATTGTCTTTCCTCTCCTCCCCCCTTCTTTCAATAATATCCCAATTTTACTATATTTTCTCTTTTACCCCCTTTTTCAATAATACCCCTCTAACTTTACTATCTTTCTTCTTTTACTCCTTTACCCCCAAAGTTTTCTTAATAGTACCCCTCCAATATTATTATTTACCCCCCTTCACCCCAAAGAGGATGCCCGTGCTATAGGCATGGGCAAACTCTAGTCATATGATATGGGCTTCTCAAAGGTGTCATGTCAAGAAACTTCATGTGTAATAAATTGTCACGTGCCCATGTCATTGTTACAGGTCAAAATGCCTACAGTTTCAAGGTGCACTTTTAAATTCCATGACCTAAAATTGTGCTACAAAGTTACAACCTGAACTCAACCTTGACATCAGTATTCAATAATCATATCGAAAACAAAGTTCAAGATCCAAATGTAGCACATATCTTAGATCCCATTTCGGTAATAGGACTCATACTCATGCCCCATACTGAAAATAAGGCATTTTGACCCAGATCACCAAAATTAACAAGTCCACATGGCATGAATCACTACTCTCAGTTTCTAACTTTCTACTATATAATATTTCAACGTGTACTCAATGTAGAAAACTCTCCTGACAACCTTCTAGAAAGAAAATTGATAGCATTGTGCTAAGTATGGAATCATATGGCCACATAATGACCAAATATTAAACAATGTCAACCTTCACAGAAATTACTCCCAAATGATTTTGAATAGGTGCACCAGAGACATGACATGTTACAAACTTAATTAAAAGCTTAAATAAATAAAAAAGAGAGGCTAAATGTAAAGTATGATGTATCTGTGATGGTTCTCAAAGAAAGTGTGAGAAATTCTGCTCTGAAGCTGTCAGTAACTATTTACCATAACATGACAGTCACTGCCAAGGATTGATGAAGTTAAAGTCTATAGCTACTATGGCTGCAATTAAAAAGTAAACTATTTTTAAATAGTAAGGGCAAAGAATCACAGGAAGATGAGTACATAAATACGATTGGAACTTACAATGAGATGGCATAGCAGACTGTAAAGAGCCTAAAGACCCTGCACCATAATCTACGAGCTGCCTCTGTTGTTCCAGCTCCATCTGAACCAATTTTCCATAACCACCTCTACGTGCAAATCGTTATGGAACAACATGGAGTCCACAAATGAATGACAATATAGCAAACTACATCTGAATCAATAAGCTAAAGCTTTGTATAAATCTCACTAAGGAAGGCTATAACACAACAAAGGTTGAGATGGAACTTTTGCCCAATATAAATTAAGGGCTGTCTGGAAACACAGGTTCTTCCCGTAAAAGGACTAGTAATCAGAACCTTTTGCAAGAATCCCACCTGGAAAATTCCACAAAACATACAATTTGGGCTCTAGTCTATATTCCACAGCCTTAGAAACTGGACATATCATTTCCCAGCAATACGTAAAGTATAATTTTAGACTAAAGCAGACTAAAATAAGGCATAAATTTTTCCAAAAGGATATCAGGATCATAGTCAGTGCGATATTCATCCCGTACCTGAGCAGAACAAACAGATTTAAATCAAAGAAAATAGAACTATTGCAATAAAAATATGCCAACAAATCCACCATACCCAACCTGGCCACCACTTCGACCACGTCCCCATTGCCTTCCTTCTTGGAAACCCCAATCAAAATCCACACGAATTGGACGATCATCAAGAATTGTCCCACTTATGTACTTTACTGAGTCCTCCGCATCATCTCTAGAATAGTACCTGATTGACAAACCATACATAAATAATCAAAGCAAATCAGAACTTTAAAGTTAACATGCTGTTGCAAATTATTATACTTGAGCATTTGACATCTTAAAACAGCGACAACAAACAGATGATCCATCAATAAGTAGAGAATAGCAGGGAATTAGGGATTTAATAAAAAGATCGTAGTCTTACAAGACAAAGCAAAATCCACACGGAGTTTTGGTATTCTTATCCAAACCCATGATTATTTTTTTGATCTCTCCAGCTCGAGAGAATAACTCATAAATTTGCTCTTCCGTTGTGTAAAAAGACATGTTCCCGATATAAACAGTTGTTGAGGTTAGGAGTGCATGTTCAAACGCTTCTTGTGATCCAGGAAATCTTCTATCACGATATGCTGAAAGCTTGTTTGGATCCTAAAATTGAGATAACAAAGTTAGATAAGGACAGCAAACCAAAGCAACTTACAAATCAATTCTAGAGGCGAATGATGGCAATAAAAAACGTGCATAACAGTATATAATATTATAATCAATAGAGTTGTTAACTTCATTTCCAAATATGAGAGAACCCAGAAGACAAATAAAACCCTCTGCTGAGTATTCCAAAACTCCTTCGAAATAGCAGACCAGGTCATCAATAGAGTAAGAGACCACCAATTGCTACGCATGCTAAGTTGCTAACCCAACCATTACACTCTACACTCCTGTATACCCCAGCACATCGAGCAAATAGAAGAAACTAACAAAAAATGGCATTTTTCATGGGGATAAAATTGTGTCTGACAACATTGGCATTGTGAGTCTTTCAAATCCAAACCAAGTAATCGTGCAATTTATCCGGTAATTCTGAACCCCAATAATAAAAAAAATCCATTTTTTGGATTAGTGGATAGTCACCGGTTCAATAAATATATTAGGTTCTAAAAAACATTAGTCAAAATAGAGAATATCCATCCTTCTCATAGAAACTCTAAAACAATATCACTCCCTCTTCTAGCTAGCACCACCACTTCAAGGTTCTGCTCCAAAGCCAACTCTCACCGGCTATCCGGTTGCCCAGCATCTTAAGTAATTTTCGATTGGACCATTTCTCTCGAGCCCTTCTTGTCAAATCAAGACCTTACTAAGCCCTCATTAGCACCGTCCACTTCTTGGCACTTAGTAAAATTGAGAATTATATTTTCTATTAAATCCTTACAATCTTGGCATTTATGCAATGATGAAATTTTAAATAAACCTTTTTTAACTTCATCCCTTATCTTTTTATTTTTTTTAATATTTCTTTACTATATTCTTTGATAGCTTGTCTATTGTTAGGATGCCATAGATGTTAGGATTAATGACTTTACCTTTTGTATGGAATTGTTACCCATTAGGTTTCTTGCCTTCTTTTCCAATTAAGACTTTGCTTCTATAAGGAATTGTTTCTTATTAGATTTCTTCCTTTTTCTAAAATTATGTATAGACAACTTGTAAAAAGGACGTTGTCTAGGTGATGTAGCTGGGTCTTACAGGCCTAAGAATTATTTTTATTAGTTGGCTCAACATAAAGTTTTGTTTGAGGAAAACGGCTCCCATATTGAGTGAATTAACTCGTTTTACTTGTTTAATAGATCCTTGAACCTAACAATTTGTATCAGAGCATCGATCTTATGGGCAAAGAAAGGCACGACCAAATCAAAGGCAAGAACTTTTTCCTGTTGAATAGAATTTGCAAGAACACAAGGAAGATACCTTAGCTCAATTTAAGGAGATGCAGGAGTCTTTTGCGGCAATGACTAACAAACAAATGAGTTCCAACATTCAGTCATGGAGGAATTCAAACACTTACAACTAATTCAAAGGGAAAAAAAGTGTTAGGGATTTTTGATGAGGCTTCTTCCTAGGATCCTCGGTCATGCAAACTCAAACTTGATTTTTTGAAATTTAATGATTCTAACCCACTCAATTAGATATCTAAGGCTGAGCAGTTCTTGAGCTACCAAAAAAGTTGAGGTTGGAAGGCAATGCACCTCCCTAGTCCGATTTTCATGAAAAAAAAACAACTACTTGAGAATTGAGATGGGTTTTGTGATGCAATGATGGTGCATTTGGTCCATCTAATTATGAAGACTTCCACGGCTCCCTTTCGAAATTATAATAGACCAAATCCATTAGTCAAATTAGTTTTGAACACTTGGCATGTCGGGAACATGATTGGATAGTGGAACGACTTATGGGTTATTTCATCAATGGTCTTAGAGATGGAATACAATATAAGATGCGTTCGTTTCGACCAACTACCCTCGCATTGGTTATTGAAATTGCATGAATTCAAGAAGAGAAACTATCTCTTTGGAGCAATACCAACCGATGGTCCAACTCTTGCGTTGCCACCACAACCACTTCATCTGCTACATTCGCTATAACTAATTCGACTCATTCTGCAGGATTGCCTCCCATTCGTCGTTTGACTCCATCAGAAATAGAGGAAGGCAAGAACAAGAGTCTTTGTTTTAATTGTGATAATATTTTCAAATCCGGACATAGATGCAGACATCCACAGTTGAGACAGATGGCCCATTGAGTTCAATTATTTCTATCTAATTCAGGACACTACGTACAATGACTTATCCAAATTGCAGATTTTCCAAACAAACAAAAAAATAAACTGAATTTTCTACTGGAACCCTAAACCTAACACTTATTAGCCCTTATTCAAAATTTTCAATCAAATTGACCACTACTACTACATTGAAAGTCTGCATCTAGGAAACAATAAATACTAAGTCAAACAAGGACAGACAGAGAGAGAGAAAAGAAATCACGCATTTGACACGTTGATGCGTAGAACAAATTATCGAGTTTAGAGTAATGGAACGTAAATGAAGAATTAGAGAGAGAGGGAGGGGGGGGGGATAAACGATTGTACCTTAAACAAAGACGCCATTGACGCTCTTTGAGCAACAAATACTGCGCTCTTCCCTCTGTTCTTTTGGTTGAGTTTGTAGAAGGAGGAGGTAGAGATCGTCGCTCTGTGGGGGTTTTGTGTAGCCTTCAGTTCCCACTAAGGGTTTCTAAGAAGAACGAACCAATCACTATTAACTAGGTAAGGCTGAACCCCTTTTTCGTGTTTTGAGACATGGTGAGAAAATAAAAGGAAAAGCAAAATGGAAGATTAGTTAAAGGACCCTTGCGGAAGGGTTTCATTCTAAATAGTCGCTAAGTTTTACACACTAGCTTGATAGACCCATGTAATAAACTTTTTCTTTCTTAACGGTCCATCGTTACTAGTGAACTCACCGTTTTTTTATTTACCCTTGAATTCACAACTTTTTATTATTGTCGAAGTTGACATTTTTTTTATATAGTGTCGAGTTCATGATTTTGCCACTATTTAATGTCAAGTTCACCATTTTTTATTTAATGTCGAACTCGACATTGGTAAAGCCATCCCATTTTCAATTTTCAAGTTTTTCTGATTAAAATACATGGAAAGATCAATTAAAATTTGAGATAACTACTTGTTTTAGATGATTTCAACCTAAAAAAATCATTTTTAATCGATTTTCATCCAAAAACTAAGAAAAAAAATGTGAAAATTCTCTAATTTTTTACATGCATCTTCAAAATATTTGAAAAAATCAATGAAAATGATTTCTGCTTCTTTCTTAAGTCCTTCTCAGTGGAATGGAGTCTTTAAAACTTGATTGAGATGTCAAAATTTTTTTTTTTTTTTATGAAAATGATGAGTTCGAATGGTTAAAGCATTCAATCATGATAAATGTTGTGGAGGTCTGGGAATCATTTAGAAAAAAAAAACTTTACTAAATGTCTTGCCAAGCTATCGTAAAAAAGTTAGGAACTATTTATAAAGAAACCCTTCCGCGAGGGTCCTCTAAGGAAATCAATATTTATAAAGAGAATTACTATTGACACACACACACACACACACATACAACCAACATTATGTACTCATTGTTAGGAGTGGCAATCTCAACACGACCTGCAAAAACAATATGAAGTTAGTGGGGTTGGATCATAATAGTGTCAATCCGTCTAACATGATTATTATATGGGTTGAGTTTCGATTTGGGTGTTAACCCGCTTAACCCATTTAGTTGTTTTGTTGTTAACGTGTAATTTTAAATATATCAATAATTATTTAAGAATTTTTAAATTACTCACTTTTTTTAGAACTTTCTCATAATATATATATTTTTTAACAAATTTTATAAAATATAAATGATGTTTTAAGATATTTTTAAATTAATAAATGATTAAGTTTTAGTGTGGGAAATAATAAAAAAAACCTCTTTTCTTAATAAATTATTTATTTATATTTATATTTTTTTTACTCTATTTTTTCATTAAAATATAGAGGTATGTAGTGTTTGATTCCTAATACAGGCAAAATGACATGCAATGAGATTTAAGATCTTACCAAGTAAGGCACTAAGACTATTATGTCTCATGTGATAATGAAATACACTTTGCTTAACTAGTAGTAATAATAGTAATATTGAAATATGTTTTTCTTACTAATTTAGTAAGGAACGTTTTCTGACCACATCACCTTATGACTTTTAACATGATCTGATGCCATGTGGTTGTTAAGGACAAAACTCTATGAAATTTTCGAAATAAAAATTAAAAGAAAATTATATTTTCACCTTTGAACTTAATTTTATGGTTGTGTGACTTTATTTTTAGTAATGACATTTTATTTTTTATGGTGAAATTATAACTTATTTTTTTCAATAAAGACTAAAATTTTATTAAATAAGTTATATATAGGTTGGATTAGGATTTAAGTTTTTGACATGATTATTAAATGGGTTGGATTTTGTAAATTTTCATAATACTCTTACCTCAACACAATACGAACACAATTTGCTCCAACCCATTGCCACTCCTACTCATTGTGTACATGATATGGAAAATACTTTCTCAATGTTAAATAGATTTCTGGGCTTACCATCCTCCTTAATTGTTTGTCATATATGTTTCGCAATTCAAATTTCACAATGAAAATAATAATAACTATGTTCCTTTATATATATATATATATATATATATATATATATATATATGCATGCGCGTGTCAAGTTCCCTTGACTCACGGAGAAAATATATGATTCTAACCGTTTAAACTCAAAATCTAACGATTGAGAGTTGTCCTTGGGATAAGTATTTGTGAGACATGTGCTATCAAGATACACGTAAATCTCAACTGTTGGATTTTGGGTCTAAACGATTGGTATCATGTGTTTTCTCACGAGGCATTCTTCATGAGGTTGAGGGAGTATTTAAATATAGAAAGTTTTTTAATAAATGGATTATTTAGAAAGAAACTCCTAATTTAGGGTCGATTAAGGAATTTTGCCATTAGTATTTCCTAGTATCAGCGTCCAGGGAATCCATAGGGAATATTTTCCCATCTCATCTGTAGTCGTTGGACACTCGAGTGTCCAAAGTAATAGGGGTTTTCTCTCCCCCAAAACCCCGTACCCTCATCAATCCAACAAAGAAAAACCAAGCCATCAGCATTTCTTCTGCAAAACCATGGCCTTCGCCTCCTTCTGCGCCAGGTCCCTCATCCGATCCAACTCGTTACGCAACTCAGCGGCAAGACTCACATCTGAAGCCAAAGCCGCTCGCTCTCCCTTTCGCCCCTCCAAGCAAAATCCTTTCTCTAATCGTATTTTCAGGTTCAGTAACCAGAACCCTAATCACTCTTACGAAGTTTCAAATCTCTCCGTATTTGTAGTTCTTGATTTGTGGAGGATTCGATAATAGAGATGTGTGTACGTAATAATTAATTAATTTCAAATTATGATTTAAAGGTCTCCTGTTGAGATGAGTTGTTGTGTGGAATCGCTGATGCCGTTTCACACTGCCACTGCTTCTGCATTGTTGACTTCGATGCTCTCGGTATCTCGCCACCATTACGGTTGGCTTGCTGAAGGTAATCTATGGTTATTTTATTTTTTATACCAAAATTAGACGTTTTTCGGAAATTTCTTTCATCTTTTGTTGATTATGTAAAAGAAATATGGTTAAAGATTTTTTTTTTCTTTGTTTGGTAAATTGGGTAGAAGATGAGACTCGCATTATGTTTTCCTATGTAGAAATTATAGTTGTGTCAAATTGGATTGATGTTTTATTGGTAGTTAATCAGTTTCGACTAATAGATAGATGAATTATAATAAAAAAGTACAAATTACAGTTTCATGGATTTTAGGTTGCCTTAGCTTGATTGAGTTCCGGGTTGTATATTTGGTGGGTTAGCTTGGATTATCACTTACATAAAAAATATAACTTTATATCAACATCCCAAATCCAGATAGATCCCGATGTTCATAAACACTAATAAACTAAATTTGACACCTAACACTCTAATGTAAGTGCTCCAAAGGACATGGGAACAAGATTCTTAAATAGTATTTGTTGAGATTGAGGAAGATTATGGTTCTTTTTTTGGAGCTGCTTTCCTTTAATGTCTGTAGCATCTGCAGAAGACCAGACTCTAGGTTGTTGGGAATATTGCATGGATCTGGCAAATTTTGGGAATCATCCCTATCGAACCCCTTCCGGTTCTGTTTTTGATATTTAACTTCATGGTTCATACAAAAAAAAAAAAAAAATCATCCCTACCTTCCTAGGAACCTTATGCGACATGCCCTTGAATTGAGAGGGAGAACGCCAATGAGAAGTATGATCACAATCTACAATTAATGGAACATTATCGATATGGACTTGGGAATCACCATTGGTGATATATACTAGATGCTAGAAATTTGTTCCTTCCAACTACCATTAGTCATAAATCTACCAATCTATAGAGTCTGGTTTTCTTCATTATCAGATCCAGTGCACAATGCCCATTCCAATGGAGGATTCGCAAGAGAGTTTCTATTTACAAACTCCCTCAAACCTCTCATACTTTTATAGTCCAGGAAATGAATGATTTTCCGAAGATGGGTCTAAAGAAACAGACGCAAAAGCAAAATGGAGAGCTTAGTAGCGCCTTACTCTAAGTTCTAATTGACTGGGGTAAGAAAAACTAATGCTTCTGGGAAGATCCCAAAGACCTAAAAAGATGCATATCCGTGTCTTCGTATAATTTGTCAAACTTCCCTCACATAACTTCAAAGTTTGGAAAACAAAAAAAGGCTTCATCTAGAACATATGCTACCTCAATAAACTTCTAATGCCAAATAGTCATTATCCCTCTTGCTGAAGCCAATTCAGGAACACTTACCACCTGATTTGCTTTCTCCTCCCACCAGCTTTCTCCAATAATATAATTTCTCCGTCATTTCGATTTTAGTTTTTAGAATCTTGTCAATGTTTGCTCTCCACCTTTTGATCCCATTTTTTGCAACCTCTATCCTATCTCTATTGCCCATATATTCGGCATTCTGAGATATAATTATGAGATTCATTATCCACTAAACAACTTCTTGCCCCTTCTATGACTACGCGGATTAGACTCTGACTAACAAATCAACCCTTGGATTTCCCTAGATAATTTCTCTACTTTACCACAGTGAGAGCTACAACCTTTTTTCGCTAATCGTTAGAGCTTCAACCTAATAGAAGTGTTTGACCTTGTATTGAGATGTGATGTCTCCAATATTTGGATTATATTTTCGTTTATCTTGAATACACATAGTGATTATAGTAGGCTATAAAACACTCAATAGGAGTGCGAGGCTAAATGTTGAATTCGTAGAACTCTAGAGTGATAAAAATATTGTATAATATATTGCCTATTTCATTTAGTCTTTCCTTTATTTTATTTCTTGAATATTGAATTTTGACATCTTGCACGCCTGAAAGCACATTTTACATATCCCAAATGAAGGCCAAAATGCTGTCTAGGAGAACTCCAATCTATACATCCCCAATCATGATGTTGATAGTTAAAAAGCCAAATAATTGATTAGCCATTCAAAATTGGGCATTGAAGCAAGCTTCCAAACTAAGTGCTCTGTACTTCAACCAATGGTACCTTTGATTATTTAAGCAAACACAATCAATGATTTTTCATTGATTGCATTTTAAGCGTTTCTTTCTTTTGATGTTCTTGTTTTTTCCCCTTTTAGATTGCTTTGATTCGGTAAGATTTACACATTTATCTTCTATAGTTGTTGTCTTGGATCCTCATATATGTTGGGATAATTTCTAGTATGTAGCCAACATTTATAGAGCTATAATACTGATTCTGTTGATACCCTTGTCTCTCCCCCATCACCGTTTACATATTCCAAATGAAGGCCAAAATGTTGTTTAGTAGAACTTCACTCCACATCCCCATCCTAATTTTCAACAGTTGAAAAGCCAAATTGTTGATTAGCCATTCAAAATTGGATTAGTTCAAATTGGCATCGAAGCAAGCTTCTAGCACGAGTGCTCTATACTTTAACCAACGGTACCTTGATTATTTTAGCAAGCACAATCAATGGTTTTTCATTGATTGCATCTTTATGTTCTTTTGATGTTCTCGTTTTTTCCCTTGTAGATTACTTTGATTTGGTAAGATTCACACGTAGGTCTTCTATAGTTGTTGTCTAGGATCCTCATTTATGTTTTTTTTTTTGATAAGTGTAATATATTGAGAATGAGATAAAAGAGTTTACAAAGAGGCCGAGAGAGCCTCACGAGGGATAACAAGAAAACAAAAAGCTGCAACGTTAGTGATTACATAAAGAATTCCATCTAAAAACAAAATCATTAAAAGTAATCCCCGCGAATTCTATGTTCTGTTTAGACCAAAGGTAAAGGAGGCTCAAGATCTCCAAGAAACCTACATGAGAGCTTTTAATCTTACTATTGAACACCCTATTATTTCTCTCGTTCCATACCCCCCAAGCAATAGTCGAGGGAAGCATAGTCCACAGGAACCTTTTCTTGGTGTGGAAAGCATTACTGGTCCATTCAATCAACAACAAGGAAAACTTCCGAGGAAAGACCCAATTAATACGGAATAAACCAAGAAAGTAAGACCAAATATTGTAAGAAAATGAACAATGCAAAAGAATATGATCAACAAATTCCCCTTCCCTCAAACAAAGGGGACAAAAATTGGGAGTGATCTAACCCCGGATAATTAAATTGTCCATCGTTAGAATTCTACCACAGGCAGCCAACCAAATGTAAAAGGATACTTTAGAGGGGATTAACTTAGACCAAATGATTGTACCTGAGAGGGATAGTTCTGCAGTAGGAGTCAACCACTCATGGAAGGACCTGATTGAGAATCTCAAATCCTTCGCTCTTATCCATTCCCACTTATCTTCATTTATGTTGGGATAATTACTAATATGCAACCAACCTTTATAGGGCTATAATGGTGATTCTGTTGATGCCCTTGTCTTTTTTCATTTCTTGTAAGTTAGCTTATTAATTGTAGGGGAGAAAGCCTTATGGAATTTTTTGTGGTACACCATAAACCTAGGTTCAAAACCCTACCTCACCTATATGCCCGTCCAAAAAATCCTTATGGAGTTGTAAAGGGGAAGATCAATACTTACATGACTGGCACTATTATAATATCAAGATATGGAGATGTGGGTTCTCAAATCAATTTCAATGTTATGGCATTTTTACTTTGTGATATTTTCTTTCTAAATATAGGTCAATTTGTCACTCTCCCATTCCTCTCTTTGTTTTTGTTTTGATAGAAGAGTGGATACTCTTTTTTCCTCTTGTAGGCCAAGACAAAACTAGATGAAGAGCAAGCAAAGGAGGAATGACTTGGATGTTTATTTTTTTTATCGAGCTTTGAAAGTATTAGTGAATGTCCTCTTCAATAGATTAGGTGAGAAGATTATCTTTTATTAAAAATAATGAGGAACAATGTTTGCTACTGATTTGAAGAAAGGATGTGGTATTTCATTTGAATATTGCTAGGGGGATCCCAAATTCATTTCATTGGGTGCACTTTACTTTTTTCCCCATAGAGTTCTCCACACATTGCATCTTGTGAACCTTGAGAAATTAGTAAGGTATCTTTTTTATTTTATTTTATTTTCACAGGTTAAGTTTGGTGCACACATTTTCCTGTGGCTTTTGAGCTTGGTATGGAACCTGGATAGTTCAAATGTGGAAGATGCAACACCCTTCCCTTTTTTAGGAAAATTATCCCTCTTTATCGATAGAGTGTAAAAAGTGTATTCTATATATTTCATTCAAATCAAACTGACTATTTTGTTTCATAAAGTTTGTTAACATGAATTTTAAATTAGAATCTGATTTGCTGTATTCAATCAGCTTGTGATGATCTGTGATGAAAGTCCAGTGGACGCGAGCAGGGTTTTAAGTACAAACTAAGACAGTGACGGATGATAGTTAGAAGTATTGAATAAGCTGGAAGACATCTAAGTTGGTTTCTGTGAGCATTCAGACCTAGATGAACTTAGTGGACATTTTGCTGTTTTCTCACTAGTTAAATTTGATGCCCACCTTCTCCATATGTTTTGTGCTTGATGTGAAGCCTAGAGACAGTAAATGTAAAAGATATGCAGCAAATATTTCATTTAACTTGAACCGACTTTCTTTTCTGTAATTTTGTTGTTAACATGTTCTCTTACGGAGAATACTATTTTTTTTTCAATCAGCTTGCAATGATGACGTATGATGATTCTCCAGTGGGTTTGAGCAAAGTTTTATTTACAAACTCCCTGCACTGTAAGACTGTCATTCCTGATAATCTAGATGTTGAATGAGCCAAAAAAAAAACTGAGCTAGTTTTTGTGAGCTTTCTACCTTGATGTACTAGTAAATTCTGATGTTTTTTTACTTGTTGAGCTTTATTTTGGACATTCTTCTGATTTTTTTAATGGCACCTACTGCGAAAACCATGAGAAATTAGATGTGAAGACTTGGATGTAGTACCTCTCCCCCACCCCCACCCCCCTTGGAAATACAATTTTATCAATTTAAGATGCAATTTGTAAGTAAACTTTTGTCTACTGGTTTTTCAATCGTCACAATGGCATGGTTATGTTCTCAAAAGCTGACTATTTGGTGGCATGGCTTTCTTATATCCTTGTGATACATGTACCAGTTTGGAAAAAGCTGAAAAGGTTTCTTAGGGACATAATGAGCATGGGCAACAGCTCAAATGCTTTTTTTCATGCCCTTTTCCCTTATATATGCTGAAAGTTGACAGGAGGATAAAGAATTTTCTAAACCTCCCCCGCCCTCTTTTTTTTGATAAATGGAATTGAGTTAACCAAAAGATGACCAAAAAAATAAAAATAAAAATAAAAATTAAAGACAAAGACCAAAAGACCAAAACAAAACAACCTAACCAACGAGACCAACGAAACCAACTACTCAGAGATTCAACAAACCCACTCTAGTCTCGTCTACTTACGAAATACTCAAAAACGATTCCCTTGAAAATTTGGAAATTGTAATGTCTTGATTAGAATCCTTTTTGCCATCAAACATGCGATTGTTCCTTCTTTCCACATCCCCCAGTAAATTTCAAATGGAATCGTGCTCCACAAAAATCCTTTAGAGCTCGAAAAAGCAAAATAGAATGACGACCAAGTAATGTGGGACGTAAATCAAGCAAACTGTCACAAACTCCAATACAAATTTCGTAATTATTTGGGTCCAAATTTATTTATTTTTATTACTTTTCCATTTATTGTGACTAGTTTTAGATTATTAAATTTATTATATTCTAGTTTTGAGTTGTTTTAGAAGTTCTAGTTAGTCTAAGTACTATTCACGTCATTTTTCTTTAAACTTTATTTTCAGGGGTCAAAACTTATCTTATTAGGTTGATTTTCGTGTCATTTGAAATATTATTTTATCACCTATCTAATGTGTTTAATATTTTGCGAATCCGATACACTGTGAGAAAGTTATGACAAAAAGACTGGTAGGATATCCGTTTGTGATGAGATTTGAATCTCAGAGTTAAACACCAAAGTTTAAGTCATGTTAGGATTAGGGTTTTGTGTCTAAAATGTGAGAGCCTACATATCTGACTGTTGTAATTGATTTCTCTCAGTTTATTTGAATAAAAAACACATTTACAATTATTGGATATGGTGATGCCATCTTTTGGATGCTAAGAACCTTCTGGTGTGATTCTGAGGTATTTCTCCTATCGTTTTTGTTATCTTCATCTTTTCCACCTTTCACTGTTATCTTTCTGTTTTTAACTTATCAAATATTGATCAAGAACCCATCAAGAATCCCCTAAGCTCATCAAGACATCACTTAAACCCACCATAATGTATATAAAACATATCCAAAATTCTTCAAAACTGTATCCACAACCTTTGAACACTTCCTATTCATCCAATCTAACCCTATTTTATAACCTAAACCTAATTACAACACCTAATTGCAATACTTTTATGTTTGCCGTTTACCATTTACCATTTAACCTTTCAAGCCTAAACTTTCACTTTGTTTAATTCTCCAATCTTCTTCTTCACCTAATTAGCCATCTCTCCCACTGTTCCTAAAGTAGAATAGACCTAGAATCGATAAAACCCAGGTTGTCCTACATCACCAAGACTCGAACAAAGATCAAAGAGATAATGGGACCCAAACAAAGACAAAAGTTGATCCCAAATCTTGTGCACCAAGGAACAATGGGAAAGAATATGATTCTCCATTTCCTTGTCCTTACAAATGACACTAAAAGTAGGAGTGCATAAACCCATACGAATGGCATCCAATGTTAGAATCTTTCCCAAAGTACGGAACAAACAAAGAATGATATCTTGGGTAGAACTTTTGAACCCCAACAACCACGTGAGGCGGAAATAGGGTTAATGAGATGAAAAAGTTCTTCTATGAAATTGGTGAAGAGAGATATATGTAGAAAAAAATCATGTTTTTATAACAGGGGTGTCTTTGTCTAAGTAAACCAGCTTCTTCCTTCATGATTAGGGATGGAAGGGAGGTTTCATGGGACTTCTGATTTAGGAGTCTCTTTAATGAATGAGAGGTGGAGAATGTTGGAAGTTTGATCTTATGCGTGGAGTCAATTTCATTTGGGGAGGATGTAGAAGACTGTAGGAACTAGGAGGGGCTGTGGAATGGATTTTGCGATTTGTTGGGGTTTGTTTAAGGGGAGGAGTAGTGGTGTTTTTGAAAATTAGGAGCAATCTGTGCAGGACATGATTATTTCTATCTTGGGTCTTCTGTAATTTTGGGGAAATCTCTGTACGGAGTTTAAAGGGGTGTACTTTGAAGATTTTTTGGTAAGATGAGAAAGGATTTGTAATCTATCTAGGGTGTTGTGTATTGTTGTTGATGTATTTGGGATGCCTTGGGACCCAAGAGTTCAAAAATTAGTCTAATCTGACCAACAAATTATATGAGTAATTCTTCATGTGGTCACAAGGCAGTAGTTAATACCATTGACCATGAGATATACTTGATAGTGACTATTTTCTTCTCTCAGTTCTCATATCTCTACAAGGAGGGAGAGATTCAGGAGGATGTTGCATGGAGAAATGAAGCTGAGTGGATGAAGTGCAGCCTTGCTTTTCAGGTGCTTTGTGACTGATGCACCAGTCAAACTACTGGGAAATTTTATTAGAGATAGCGAAATGTTAGGGCAAGAAACCAGCTGAGTTGGCCCATATAAAGATGTTTTGAACTTGTGTTAGATGAGTGGGAAAGATAGGAAGGACAATCACATTTGAGGAAGTCCCCTGAGAGTTGCTCCAACTGGTGATAAAATAAGAGTTGATAGAGATGGAGATGGTTTGTGTAACATAGACCAACAAAATCTGGTTAAAACCTGCGTGTGCAGATCCATGCCTGTTAAAGGAGGTGAAGGCCAAAAAATGTAGATCAAAGTAGTTAGTTACATAGGATTTGAAATTATAAGAGAAAACTAATGAAGATTATGCCCCTGGTGTAGTGGAAATACAAAACAAGATTCATTTAGCTGACCCAAGTAGTTGTCATGTTGATGATATTATCTTTAAAAATCTTTGATGTGTTTAAAATTGGTTGATTTCAAAAAGTTAACTTCTCATTTTTGATATATCTGTTGCCTTTCTTTGTTTGACTTCTCATATTCATGGTAAATTAAAAAAAATCTATGGATTGTTTCCACAAATATTTGGTGTGTCACTGAGGGCTATATGCATCACAGAGAAAGTGGACGAGAAAATTTTGAAGCAAATGAAAATTACCCCAAACCCATATTCGTGCATAATCATATGCTTATTTTGACGTCAGAGTCAATTCCATCGTTCCTTTATTTGTGACTTGGCTTGAAGACTTGCTTTCACTTTCATTTCTGTTTTTGTTGCAATATAGTTTTTCTTATGGTTCTTATTTGATGGTCAACTACCAACCAACAATCGCATAAACTGCATTGTAAAATTGTCAGATTTATGATATAGCTCGTTATGGTTTTTGTTTTCATCAATTTCTTAATAGCCTCCATACGCATTTTGTTCTTGTATTGTAGATGGATGATTTATAATTTGTTGGGTGCGATGCGTTGGTGGTAGTTTCCATGGCTTTCAATAACCTTGTAAAGCTCCTGCTCGAGGTGTAGTTCTCGATTGAATTTTGAACTTCAGAGTTGAAAGATGGCAGAGTATTGGGACAATAGAAGACCTATCTTCCTTTCAAAAGGAATTCTTTATGCCCGAGATTTGCTTAAACCTCTTGAATGTGGTAGAAGCTTTTTATTCTTCCTTTTTTTTTTGCTTATATATTTAGTTTATGTAGCAACTCAAACTGGATTAGGTTCTGTGCCATAGTAGCCCATATTACTGGTCCAAAATCTGTTCTGTAAAAACTACATTGCGTGTGGGGAAGCATTTTATTGCCATTAGTCGCATGAAAAATGTTGCTGGCGTGATCCAATAGTTAGGCTTTCTATCATTTTGATTCAACGAAACAGCTTGAGAATGAGATTTCTACATACATGCAGTTCATCTCCAATAACAATCTGATCTTCAAATCCTTGATCTTCCTGAAATTTCTTGGTGGGCAATCATTGAAAATGAGATTAGAAAGGCTTTTGTTGATTAATCTAGAGCACCCATTGATGTAGAACAATTGGATTGATCACATTAGTAGGTGTAGGATTTACGTGTCAAGGATTTCTGCAAGTAATTCTAGTCCTTGAGGGGCTGAGAAATCGTTCACGTCCATGGGAATACCCATTTCTTGCTTTAAATTCATTGGAGATGTTGGGATCATGATGAAGTTTGAATCCCCCCCTGGGGGCCACACTGAGGGATTTGTCCCAGAAATTTCTTGGTGAGTGTGGGTAGAGGAGCTGACACATATGTCGAGGACCAGTCTGGTGCTTTAAGAGGTTCGGATACCTTGGTTTCAAAAAAGAAAAGGTTGAAATTGATTGTAATAACATTATCTTAATGGATCGCACATCCATGTGCCATCTAAAAATATAATTGGTTGTCTTGAATGTGAGGTACAAAATTCTTTTTTTTTTTTCCGAAGGAATTTTGTTTTTCTTCTATTGATCAAAATATTTTTAAATTTGGTTGTGCAATGGTTATCCATTTTTGAAGTCTTTGATTAGGTATTTTTGGGCATTTTTTTTTTTTGGTAGCCCAAGAAGTATCCCCACCTTTGGTGAGACTAATGTACGTGGCCGCACGCACCATTCGACACCCTGTCGTGTGTTACGATATTTAAGTAGTCACATTTATGTGGAGAGGCGTGTAGAGATTCGAAGACACGACCTGGGGAGCAAACTCAATTGGTCCTTACCATCTCAGCTAACCCCCGATGGGTTTTAGGTATTTTAGAAATAGGCCCTATTAAAATTATAGATATTAGGTTTACCCCCTTGCAAAATGCAAGTTTAGGTTTACCTCCTTGACTTAAAGTCAACGTCGTATTTGATGATGAAAGGGGTAAGTGGTGAAATCGGGGGTGTTGGTATTAAAATTCTCTAATAAGTATGTATAGAATTTTTTAAAGCATTTTTTTTTTAAATTATTATTAATTAAGAAAAAAAAACTAGAATTATAAACCAATCTTCTTGTATCATATTTTGTTAAATTCATTTTTATGTTTGAACCTTTAAAATAAATTATTGAATTTATTCAAGTCGTACTCAAAAGAAATTAAACGGATCTGAATATTTTTCATCGTGGGCCTAATGAATGTGCCACATGACAAATATTCTCATTTGGCAAAATGACTAAATTTACCATGACAACTTAAAAGATTATGGTTTGATTTATGAGATTTGGTGGTTAAATAAATTTATCAAATTAATGTACCTCAGTGGAAAATACATCTACCGACGGAAAATGATCAAATTAAACCATTAGATTAGGATGATGATTTGACATATAATATTTGGTGAATAAATATTTTTTTTATCAAATTAATGGATCTCAGTGAAAAATGTAGTTGTGATTTTCTTCTGCTCTCATAATTACCATTTAAATATCAATTAATATCTTATCTCTTTATGATTAATAATAGACCCTTTTGAGGGGCTTTCTTATGGTGGTGTGGACCTTAACATGCAAGTTCCATAAACTATTGGTCAGTGGGCATAAAAGGTCAAAAATGTGGCCCATAAAGAAACATTCCAATTGATTGTTTTTTTAAATTTTTTGAGAATTTATAAATAATGCAGGTTAGGAGTGAGAGCCAAACATTTTTCAAAATAGGGGTTATAAGTTTCAGAATGAGCTGATTTTTTGTGAGGATGATCTCTATGGTGAAGAGATCATCCTCACCAAAAATCAGATCATTTTGAAACTTGTAACCCTAGTTTACAAGTTGAAGAATCGTGGACCGTCCAATTTTTTTAAATCACTTTTGATGGAGTTAAAAGTTTTTGAATGAACTGATTTTTGGTGAGGAGGAGATCATCCTCAGAAAAAAAAATCAGCCCATTCCAAAACTTATATGCCATGTATATATCTATATATATACACCCCACCCTAAGATACACAAGGAAAAATCTATGATTTTGTGCAGTTGAGTGAATTTTGAATGTCTTATTTTTTTAAAGTAAGTTTATCATTAGAGTAACCCAAGCCCTCATGAGGACATTAGCATTCTCTACCACATTTTTTTTTTTCAATAATACCTCTACCCAATTTGTCTTTGATTTGAATATAATTAATTACCTTAAGCTTCTCTACGTGGAAAGTAGGGTTGAGGATCCTCCTATGTTTTGCCGATTTATCTCTATCATAACTTCCAACACTAGACACTAAAAGCTTCAATGAAGGGGTGCTCTCTATCTTCAAGAAGTCACCAAACTTATTAGATGAAATCTCCAACATTAGAATTGACATCAATTCTCACATCGTTGTTGTGGAGGTGCATACATAGTCATAGATGCTTTTCACTCATATCTCGATAAAAAGCATCTATGGTTCTGTACATACATCCACATAAGCAATGTAAGAATCGATGTCAATTTTAATATTACTTCAAAATTTTCCTTATCATCCTTCATTGGAGTATTTTTTTTTTTTGAGTCGTGCTGTAATAAATTGAAATTGACCTCATTTGGGACATTGTTGTGCACAGAACCATAGCTACAATCAATTGTATCTCGATGAAAAATATCTATGGTTCTATAGACAAATCCATGTCAGTAATGTCCTCAACCATGTCAATTTAAATGTTACTTGAGCATTTTTCGTATTTTTTAAAGTCATTTTATCATTATTGGTTTAACTCTCAGACCTGAAAATGGTGCTCATGTCATCTTGCATAAACTCTAAGGCAGTATAAATTAAAGATTATAGCTGATTGATCCAATATTGTAGCATATATCCTCATACATAGCTGCTGCTTTTAAGGATTGCTTCAGCTTCATATTTGTAGTCTATGTGGTTTGAGTTTGTGTGTTTTCTTTCTTCTTTAAAATAAGGTTACTCTAGTACCTTTTATTTGTAATTTCATGCAATATTATTGTACACTTATTTACTTCATTGTGAGAATAATGGGAAGGTGCAATGTAATGTAAAATAAGATAAGAGAGCTACTATTGGCACCCTAACTTCTACTTAATACAGTACTCAATTAAAAATAAAGAAAATAAGTAGTTGGTTGAAAATAACTAAAAGTTGGGGGTGCCAATAGAAACTCCCTCTCTCCATTTTTTTTTTCTAGACTTAATTAACAGTTCATATCTCTTGAACTTATGCTTTGGATTAGATTTGAAAAAAAAAATATTATTTTTTTATCATGATCCATAACAATGAAAATGGACGGTCACTAAACCTCCAATTTTCATACATTTTTTAATGGTGTAGTTTAAGTTTGTGATTGACGTGACACTCTCTTAATTGTCTAAGTGCATTAAAGGAAAAGAGTGCTACAAAGGATTCGCTCCCACTAATAGTCTGTTTGGAAGAGTCGTGGGCCGGTTAAATTCATCCGAACACGCCCGATTTTTTGAAACCTCAGTGTTTGGAATGGATTGAACCTCTTTTAAACTGCCGACTCTTTCGTTAAAACCAGCCGATTCTATCGACTACCATCACTTCACGGAGGCTCCGCAAAATCAATCGGTTCCGCAAAAACAGAGTGAACAACTTACTTGCATCATCATCTCTCTCTCTCTCTCTCTGATTTAACAATCAGGAATTCATCTCTGCAACTCACACAGGTAAGCAACTTTTTTTTTTTTTTTTTCAATTTTCGTGTTTTAAGCAATCCATTGTCATCTTCTCCAAGAGCTCAATTGAAAATTTTCAGAGATTTAAAAGAGAAAGAAGAGTAAGACAGAAATTTACATCCATTCATCAATCGATTTCAATGCTCACTCACCTACAAACCTTTGGTCTCAACACAATTGTCATCTTCTCCAATAGTTCAATCGAACCCAAACTCACCCTCATTCTCTTCGTCCCAACACCTTCATCTCCCTCATTCACTCATGTTTACCATTAAGGCACAAACATCTTTGTCTTCTCACCCATCACTCACAAACCTTCATCACAGCCATCCATTAATGGCCAACTCTCTCAACACCAAATAATTACTTAGTTACACAACAACACCTCAACCATCCATTAATGGCCAACTCTCTCAAACCCTCTCTCACTCACGACTCACTCATGGAACCCACCTTCATCGCATTCAACTTGCTTTTGGGCTCTTGACAGCACCCACAGAACTCACCCACACACCTCTTTGAATCAATCGAACTTGCAATCACTAAAGACAACAATGTTCTCCCACAGCCACAGAAAAATTGTGGGTTAGAAACAAACTTAACAAATAAAGTTATATTGCCACACCAACTTTTGTTAACACTACACCAACTTTTTTCTAATCATTGATATTGAACATTCATCAATCCCAACGTTTCAACATGAAACACCGAGATCAACAATTTGAAATATTAATTTTGATAATTTGAGTTCATGGTTTTAAAAGGTAAGTAATTTTTTCTTTTATTTTACTTAAAAATCCTTTTACTTTTCTAGAAATTGTTCACTGGCTTGACAACAAATAGAGATAAAGCAGCAATTTGAGATACTCATTTCCTACATTTTTTTTTCTATTTTTTTTAAATAAAAAAATATAAAATAAGATACATTGAAATATTTTTAAAGGGATTAAATAAATATTATCTTTTAAAATTTTAAAAAACGTTATTGAGTAGAGTCCAATTATAATGGGAAATAAACAATGATTGAAGCTCATCCAAATAATCAACAAGTCAAAACGTATTTCACTATTGGTTATTTTCTTATCCAATTTGATGGTTCTATCATTTTCCTATAGATTTGGGGATAGTGATGGAATTTAATAGTGATAATGTGAATTGGCGTGCATTTAGTAAACATGGGTGTGACATATTTTTTTCCTTAACATTACAATCGTTGGATTGAGAAAGATCTAACACGACGGTTCGGATATTTATCAGATCGGATTGGATATCGGAAAAAAAATTTGATTCATTGCTAGGCCCAAGATCTCTATCAAAAGGTGGTTGAGATAAGTGGAGAGATTAAAAATTTCCAAGAATGAGTTATTAGTTTTTAGGAATTAGTTTAGATCTACAATTTTATGAAAATCCTTGGGACTATGCACCCATGTCAACCGTTTGTTTAATGGACATTATCAAAGAAAAAATGAAATTGAATTTTTATTTTTATTTTTTAATATTAAATCCTATGTTTATATTTATGGTTAATATATTATTACTTATATCAGAAAAATAATATATTTTTTAAATATTATTTTTAATTTCATCCAACAATTTTTAGACAGCAGGTTACCAAACAGTTTAACATCTTAACAGCACAATTAGACAGTATGTTACCAAACAATATACTTAATTTAGCAAGTTGTTTCAGCAACAGCAACAGCAACTTTCTCTCAGCATCAGCAACTTAATTCAGCATCAACAACTTTACATACAGTTTTTCCAAACAGACCATAAGTCAATGGTTTAGTTCGCCAAATTTGGAGTAGTGCTGTAATAAAGTGATTCAAAAAAAAAAAAAAAAAATACTCAATTGACTTGGCATGTCACATGAACCATAGATTTTTTTTTCCTTAAGATACACAAGGAAAAATCTATGATTTTGTGCAGTAGAGTGAATTTTGAATGTCTTACTTTTTTTTATAGTAAGTTTATCATTAGAGTAACCCAAGATCTCCTAACGATGTTAACATTCTCCATTGCATTTTTTTCTTCAATAATACCCCTACTCAATTTATCACAAAAGGTATACTTTTTGCGACAAATATTACACTTTGTCGTTATATAGGTACTTCATAATATTTTTTGCAACAAAATATGCAGTAATTGCAAAAACTAATGGCTAAAGCCTTGGTGCCAAAAATTTCCCCTCCTATCATGTAAGCGGGAAAAGTAATTGCGACAACATTTCAGCCATGAACCTCATCTTGTTGCAAAAAATTAATTTTTTTTCCACGAATTTTACAATTAGTCATTAAATATGTGTTATAGATTTTTTTGCTACGAATCTCATTTCGTCACTAAATATGTAATATAATCTTGACAAGTAAATTGTACTAGCATGTGGGGCAATATTTTTAGCAATGAACTTAGTTTCGTCTCAAAATGTTACATTTTGTCAAGAATTTTACATTTTGTCGCTTATGTATTATACATATGTCTTAAATTTTTCCTTGCTAATATGTCTTAAATCGATAATAAATATGTAGAATAATCTTGGAAATAAATTTAAAAAAGAATATTTAAATCCATGAAAATCATTTCATCGCAAAAAGTTACGTTTTGCCACGAATTTTACAATTTGTCACTAAAATGTGTATTAAAGGTATAGCTACAAATATTTTCTAAAAGTTCATAAAATTCTTTGAATTAGGTACTGCAAATTAAATCAAAGGATCAAGGAAATAATTGATAATATATTAATTAATCGCAAAATAGGGTAAATTGTTACCCTTCACCCTCAAAATTTTAATTTTTTCCAATCAAATATCAAGAACAAGGTATAGTATGTAGGAAAGTTAAAAATGATAGGTTTTGGTAAAAACCCAAACAACATCTGTACATTAAACATTTTCCCAAATTTTTATGAAAATTTTCAAATTCATACGAATCAATCAAAATTGAATCCCGATCGAATAATTGTTGAATCCGAATTGTGTTTTTATGATTACAGTCACATAAAAAACCTATGAAGTCTATTTCTATCACGTTATATTCTCTTCCTATAATATGAAATCAATGTAATAAAATTCCTTTCTGCGCCTATTACTTTTGAAACCCTATTGTTTATTGTTGGATCGATCGAATTTTTGTTGTCTCAAGATGTGTTCTCTTCCAATCTTCTTAAGCTCAAAGAAGTTCGCTCTTGTAAGCTCCAAAATAACTTGAAAATACGGCTGTAATAGCTAGATAGTTGAAAAATTGATCCAAATTTCGGATTCGTATTTGAAAAATCAACTATTACCTAATAATCTTGGATATCAGATTCAAATAGATTTTTCAAATTCTAAAGCTTATCCAATATGTATTCGAATATTGATACATTTGATCTGAGACTCTGGTTATCAAATGATTGAACAACTTGGAAATATACTTACAATACTTAGTTGACATTCATAAAAAACATCAAATGAATTATGAGATCAATAAATCTTGTTTGGCATAAAGATGAATGTTCCTTGCTTGATCATTATCAGACAATCACTTATTCAAAAATCTTGTGTGGGGTTATATAGTTTTCATTTGATTGCATCGATCCTCCATGTGAAATCCAAAAAATGATCGGACACCACAAGGTTGTAGATCACAATTTTCTTGAAACTTAAACAAAAAAAAAAAAAAAAAACCATTAAAAAGATGGTTTGTTTGATTGTAGCTGATGTTGCCAGCATTTTCTACTTCTTGCGATGAATTAATCGGCAAATGGGAGAGGGCAACCTCAGAAGGGTCGTGAGAATTGGATATGTGTCTTGAATTCCATAACTTTTCTGGAGATGTGATCTCTCGAGCAGCATTTGGTAGCAGCTTCGAAGAAGGAAGGCGAATATTTCAACTTCAAGTTGAACAAACAAAACTTTTTATCAAAGATCGTTTAAAAACGTATTCCTCAAATTAAGGTATATTTAATTTCATACTAGATTGTATATATATATATGAAGTGAAATGAAAATTCTAAGGATGAGTACCATAGCAAATTATAATCATCACTCAAAAATTTTGATTTTGTATGAACACAGGTTGCTTCTCCTAGCTAAAATGAGCACTAGAAGAATTAAATTTTTGAAGAAGTTCGAATCTTACTGAAAGATTATGATAAAAAAACCGAGAAAAGGCTATGGAAATGGGAGAGAGTGTTAACGACGATCTACTGGGGTTGCTAATGCGATCCAATCTTGATGAATCTAAAGAGAATATATAAGAGCTCCGGGAACGTACATTGGATTGACAATTGACGAAGTGATAGAGGAGTGCAAGGGATTCTACTTTGCCGGTCAGGAGACCTCGACGAATTTGCTAGCATGGACAATGATCTTATTGAGTATGCATTTGAGTTGGCAAAAACGAGCAAGGGAAGAGATTTTGCAAGTATTAGGAAAAAATAAACTGAATTTCGACGACTTAAACCATTTGAAGATTGTAAGTAAATTCATGTTAACTTTATAATTTTTCCTATAAATTTTCTAGTTTAATTCTTGTGAAATATTAATTTATTGGAGGTTAACATGATCCTCCACGAGGTTTTAAGGTTATACCCACCAACATCAATTATTCGAAGAACTCGAAAGAGAACCAAACTACGAGAGTTCTCCCTCCCACAAGATACAGGAATCACGGTGCATGCCCTTATACCTTGTACACCGTGATCCCGAACAATGGGGCAATGATGCAAACGTATTCAATCTAGAAAGATTCTCTGATGGGGTTTCGAAGGCGTCAAAGGATCCAAACTCATAGTTTCCCTTTGGTATGGGTCTGTGTATATGTATCGGACAAACCTTTGCTCTGCTAGAAGCTAAGATGGTTATAGCAAGGATCCTCCAAAATTTTCCTATTAACGTTCACCTTCCTATACTCATACTCCTTCTATTGGTTTAACTCTCAAACCTGAAAATGGTGCTCAAGTCATGTTGCATAAACTCTAAGGCAGTATAAATTAAAGATTATAACTGATTGATCCAATATTGTAGCATATATCCTCATATAGCTTCTTCTTCTAAGGATTGCATCAGCTTCATATTTGTAGTATAAGTCTAAGTGGTTTGAGTTTGTGTGTTTTCTTTCTTCTTTAAAATAAGGCTACTCTAGTACCTTTTATTTGTAATTTCATGCAATATAGGGAAATGTTCAAAACCCTGAGCTTTACCCTACACTTTAACAAACGTGTTTTGTCCTACATGGGTTAGAAGTTTTAGAATGGGCTGATTTTTGGTGAGGATGATAGAGATCATCCTCACCAAAAATCAGCCCATTCCGAAAATTTTAGCCCCATGTTTACCGGTTTAAAAATTGTGGACCGTCCATTTTTTGTAAACCATTTTTTATGGGGTTAGAAGTTTTGGATCGGGCTGATTTTTGGTGAGGATGATCTCCTCACCATAGAGATCATCCTCACAAAAAATCAGCCTATTCCAAGGCTTCTAACCCATGTAGGACAAAACACATTTGTTAAAGTGTATGGTAAAGCTTAGGGTGGCAAACGGGACCCATATATATATATATAGGGGTCCCGTTATTTGGCCAACAGTTTGGCAAACACTTTTTCAAAACATGGGTTAGAGGTCTTGGAATGGGCTGATTTTTGGTGAGGATGATCTCTACGGTGAGGAGATCATCCTCACCAAAAATCAGCTCATTCCAAAACTTTTAACCCCAGTTTACAAGTTGAAAATTCGTGAACCGTCCATTTTTTGTAAACCATTTTTGATGGGGTTAGAAGTTTTGGAATGGGCTGATTTTTGGTGATGATGATCTCCTCACCGTAGAGATCATCCTCACCAAAAATCAGCCCATTCCAAGACCTCTAACCCATGTTTTGAAAAATGTGTTTGCCAAAATGTTAGCCAAATAGCGCTACCCTATATATAGATATGTATGTATAAAAGCTACACTTAGTTATTTACTTCATTGTGAGAATAATGGTAAGGTGTAATGTAATGTAAAATAAGATAAGAGAGCTATTATTGGCACCCTAACTTGTACTTATTACAGTACTCAACTAAAAATAAAGAAAATAAGTAATTGGTTGAAAATAACTAAAAGTTGGTGGTGCCAATAGAAACTCCCTCTCTCCATTCTTTGACAATTCATATCTCTTAGAACTTATGCTTTAGATTAGATTTGAAAAAAAAAATTATTTTTTTAACATGATCCATAACAATTCATATCTCTTGAAATTATATTTTTTAATGGTGTAGTTTAAGTTTATGATTGACGTGACACTCTATTAATTGTCTAAGTGCATTACCGGAAAAGAGTGCTATAAAGGATTTGCTCCCGCTAAGTCAATGGTTTAGTTTGCCAAATTTGGAGTAGTGTTGTAATGAAGTGACTCAAAAAAAAAAAAAAAAAAAAAAAAAAAAACTCAATTGACTTGGCATGTGAGATGAACCATAGATTTTTTTTCCTTAAGATACACAAGGAAAACTCTATGATTTTGTGCAGTTGAGTGAATTTTGAATGTCTTCTTTTTTTAAAGTAAGTTTATCATTAAAGTAACCCAAAATCTCATGAGAATGTTAGCATTCTTCATCGTATTTTTTTTCTTCAATAATACCCTTACCCAATTTATCTTTGATTTGAATATAATTAATTACCTTAAGCTTCTCTATGTGGAAAGCATGGTTGAAGATCCTCTTGTGTTTTGCCTATTTATCTCCATCATAACTTCCAATACTAGACACAAAAAACTTGAATGAAGGGGTCCTCTCTATCTTCAAGAAGTCACCAAACTTATTAGACGAAATCTCCAACATTAGAATTGACATCAATTCTCACATTGCTGTTGTGGAGGCACATACATAGTTGTAGATGCTTTTCACTCATATCTCGATAAAAAACATCTATGGTTCTGTACATACATCCACATAAGCAATGTGAGAATCGATATCAATTTTAATATTACTTCAACATTTTCCTTATCATTATTCATTGGAGTATTTTTTATTTTTTTGAGTTGTGCTGGAATAACATTGAAATTGACCTCATTTGAGACGTTGGTGTGCACAGAACCATAACTACTTCTCAATTGTATCTCAATGAAAAGTATCTATGATTCTATAGACAAATCCATGTCAGCAATGCCCCCAGCCATGTCAATTTAAATGTTACTTGAGCATTTTCCTATTTTTTTTATAGTCATTTATCATTATTCTTAGGAGGAAGCTGGAAACAAAATCTTGTCCCCAACTCCACAAACTTAAGCAATCATCCTTATTTGCTTAAGCACAAAGCAAAGCTAACATTTGTCAAATAATCTTAGGTTCTTTAACACGACACGTCTATTGCACATGAAATCAGTATCTTTCACACTTTGTGTCTATCCATCTATAAATGTCAAAGAAATACGTGCTCATGAAATCAATTTCGAGTCATGCTGGAATAGCATTGAAATTGACCTCATTTGGGACATTATTGTGCACAGAATCATAAATACATATGGAGATACAAAGATGACATAAATAATGAGGTGGCGTGCACATAATCGCTTTTTACTCGTAAGTATCTATGAAATATATGCACGGCATCATGTCATTGTGTCTCCTTTTGTGTCAGCCCATCACGACTCTGAAAATAATGTTCTATATAGACACATCCATGTCAGTGATGCCCACAACCATATCAATTTAAATGTTAGTTGAGCAATTTTTTTTTTTTTTAAAGTCACTTTATCATGTGAAAACTGAAAACAAAATCCCATTTCACACGCAATCCCCCCAAAGCCACAGACGTCACCGATCATCTTTATTTGCTTAAGCACAAAGGCAAAGTTGACATTTGTCAAAGACTCTTAGGCTCTTTAACACGGTTATCTTCAAAGTCACGACACGTCTATTATTCGAGAAAATCAGTATCTTTCATACCATCCATCTATAAATGTTAAAGAAATACTTAGTTCATGAAATCAAAGAAAATTATGGAGACTTGTTCGTTTTCTTCTGTTGTATCTATCGGTCTTTCAATTTCATCTGTTATATTAGTTTCGTGGGTTTGGTGGTTGTTGTACTCTCAATGGTTGAAACCCAAGAGTCTAGAGAGGTATTTTAAGGTTCAAGGGATCAATGGGCTTCCATACGGATTCATATATGGGAACTTGAAGGAGATGGATCAGGAGGTCATGAGATCTAAGCAGCCTATGAGTCTGTCGTCTCATGACATTGTGCCACGTCTTTATCCTTTTTTTCAAAAAGCGATGATGAAATATGGTACGTTAGATTTTCTATATATCTGTTTCAATGTTTTAGGGATTTTTACAAAGATACATTTTTCTTGGAAAATTAAATAAATAAATAAGTAGAGGATCTTTACTTAGTTTTAAAGAAAAATTAAATAAATAAATAAAAGAATTATAAAAAAGGCTGGGTGCGGCTCAATCACTCTAGTATTTTCCTTTACAATTTCTTCTTTCCTCCCCTGTTTTAAAATTATTTATTATAAATAATTAATAATAATAATGTTTGTATTACTATTTTATTGTAATAATGAGTAATGAGAAAACAAGATAAAGGTAGTGTGAAGGGTAATAATGGTATGTTATCTAGACCGACCGTGCACGTGTCCTAGCCAAGTAAGTGATACTTGGAGCAAGCCAGTATATCCAACCCTGCTCAGTGGCAAGGTAGACCAAGATAATAGCGTCTATTCTGACTAGTAGGGCAGAATAGCATATGGGGAGATCTGATCGGCCTAGCAGGGCAGGTCTAATTGGAATATCTGCATGATTTAATATTATACATATTAAGTCTTCAGATCTCGGAAGAGATCTCCCAGGAATCTTAGACTCAATCTCAGATATCCCAATTTCGTTTAGGATCTTTGCAATCAGGGGATTCACCATAATCGAATCCTAATTAAAGGAGAAATCATGATTTGAAGGAAGAATCTATAAATAGAAGAATTAATGGAGGAGAGAGGATCTTTTTGGCCTAGAGAACAAGGGTTGAAAGTATTGTTTTTCTGGAATACTATTTTTCTCTACAACTCTAACTTGGGTTTCAGAGGATTATTGGCAAGTACCACACTGGTGCTTATAGGGGGGACTGAAGAGCCACTATGGATTAATAGGGTAGAGTCAATCAAGGTAAAACTTGAATCTACCTCTACAGGTACTAAATTGAATATTTTATTTTTGTATTTAAAGATTATTTTAGTAATTTTTGGGTAATAAATAGTAATAATGTTTATTACTATTTTGTTATAGCAATGAGAAAAGAAAAGGTACTTAATTCATGTATTTGAAGATCAATTTAGTAATTTTTAAGTGCAACTTCACAAGAATGAGGCCAACCTGATTAATTTAGTAAGATTTCATATCTTACTAAACGTCAATGGGCCCCATGGATTACCAAATTGGCAATCCAACACCTCAGCACTATACATTTCATCGAAAAACTCAAATTCAAATTCAAATTAAAAAAAAAAATCATTCAAGAAAAAGAAACTTTTTTTGTGCTTGATCCAAGTTGTTGAAAATGAACATCGACTGAACTCCAAATTTTAAATTAAAATCCAATAGTGAAAAATAATTTTTTTTTTCGAAGTTCTTATAATTTGGTCCACTACAACCTGGTGGCATCGTATCTTCTTTTCCACCCTTGTTATCCCTGGCAATAGCATATAAATCCGCTCTTGATCATGTTTTCTGATGCGACAAGGTGATGCGGTGAGGAAACTTTCTTTACTAACTTGGTAAGGTATAAGTTTTTTTTATATGCACATCACTAGTAGTTGGTTGCACACCAACCTTGAAAAATAACCTTTTTATTTTTATTTTTTTATAAACTATATTTTAACCTACTAGTTTCATTATCGGTAATGCTAAGATTTAGGATTATTCACCTTCTCATGACTTTGTCTTCTCCGTTGGAGTAGTAAATTATGCATTTCTTAAACTATTGAACCAACACTAATTTATGTGAGCATAGTTGAAGAAGAATAACAAAAACCAAAGGAATGCAATATTTTTATTTTTACTTTGAGTGCAACCATCCAAAATGGAGTGCAAAGGAAATTTTTTTTTAGTGATGGAGTGCAATTGGTCCTAGTCTTTCCACTTTTGCTTCTCAACATCTTCATCTCATTATAGCTAACTGAAGTGAATATTCGAAGTAATTTAAGTGTGTCAATTGGTGATCATTCTGCAGGTAAGGTGTTTGTTATTTGGAAGGGAAAAAATCCTGAAATAGTTGTCATGGATCAAAAGCTCATAAAAGAGATTATGATTAATAAGTCTGGTGATTTCATAAAGACAGAGATCACCTCATCATCAAAGTTGTTTGTTACTGGTCTTGCTAGTTATGATGGAGATAAATGGGCCAGACACAGAAGGATCATCAATCCTGCTTTTCACATGGAGAAGCTTAAGGTAATTATATTCAAATAATGCAACAAAAAATTAAATAAACTCCTCACTATATACATACCATATGTATGGCGTATACCCTAAGTTGGTGTTTGATGTCTGTTGTAGAGGATGGTGCCGGCATTTTCTACTTGTTGTGATGAATTAATTGACAAATGGGATAAGATGGTCTCGTCCAAAGGGTCGTTTGAGTTGGATTTGTGTCCCGAATTCGAAAACTTAACTGGAGATGTTATCTCACGCGCAGCATTCGGTAGTTGCTATGAAGAAGGAAGACGAATATTTCGACTCCAAGTTGAACAGGCGAAACTTTTTATCCAAGAGCATCATCAAATGAATTCCGCATATTTAAGGTGCATTTCATTTTGCATCACTAACCTTATATTGATCTAAACAAAAAAATAAAAATAAACGAGTACAACATTGCTAATTAATTATCTTCTTTGCCCAACATTTTGCATAAACAGCTTATTCCCACCTAAAGTGAACGCTAGAAGAATTGAACTTTTTGAAGAAGTTCGGACTTTATTGAGAGGTATAATTGAAAAGCGAGAAAAGGCTATTGAAAGGGGAACTAGTGTTAACGATGACTTGTTGGGCTTGCTAATGGAATCCAATCTCAATGAATCTCGAGAGAATAAGAGCTCGAAGAACATTGCAATGACAATCGACGATGTGATAGAGGAGTGCAAGTTATTTTACTTTGCCGGTCAGGAGACCACATCGAATTTGATAACATGGACAATGATACTATTGAGTATGAATCCGAGTTGGCAAGAGCGAGCAAGGGAGGAAGTTCTAGAAGTATTAGGAAAAGATAAACCAAATTTCGAATACTTGAACCGTTTGAAGATTGTGAGTAAAATATTTTTGGTAGTCTTTTTAATTTGATTAATTGTCTTATAAAACATATATAATCTTCTTGAAATATTTATTGCAGGTGAACATGATTCTCCATGAGGTTTTAAGGTTATACCCACCAACAGTACTTATTCGACGAACTCGAAAGAGAACTAAACTAGGAGAGTTTGTCCTCCCAAAAGATGTAGCAATCATGGTCCCTGTACACATTGTTCACCGTGATCCTGAACAATGGGGCAACGATGCGAATGAATTCAATCCAGAAAGATTCTCTGATGGGATCTCAAAGGCGTCAAAGGATCAAAGCTCATACTTCCCGTTTGGTTGGGGTCCGCGAATGTGTATTGGACAAAACTTTGCTCTACAAGAAGCTAAGATGGCTTTAGCTATGATCTTGCAGAACTTTTCTTTTGAACTATCACCTTCCTATACTCATGCTCCTTCTATTATTATAACTCTCACCCCTGGTCATGGTGCTCAAGTCATCTTGCATAAACTCTAAGGCAGCATAAGTTAAAGATTAGTTGATCAATCAAATGTATCATCCTTGTAGCTAGTGCCAAGGATTGCATCTCCATATATGTAGCATATAGTTCAAGCTTTGGGTTTATTTATACTTTTTAAGAGTTCCCTATCGTCTATTTGTAGTTTAATGCAATGTAGTTATTTGATACATTTTGAGTAATTTTTAAGCTAATTTATTATTTATGTCAATTTGATGAGGTTGGGATGAGAGAGTGTTTACATATTGAACTGCCCCCAACAATTCTATGGTTGAATGTAAAATATTAATACTTCACTCTCCCAAGAGAAACTAAAATTGCCTTGCATAAGAGTAGAAATTAGCTCCCAACTCCCAAGAGATAACGAAACTTTTTTTTTTTCCCTTTTTGGAATCGATGTAATTCTGTTTCATTATTCATTTGCAGTCCCCTCGAAAATTCGTTAGAGTTTTGATTAAGAAATAAGTCAGTTTCCTGTATATAATGACATTCTGATAAATTTATTAAAAGATAATGTCATTTTTCAAGGCGCATAGAGATCAAGGTAATTTCCAGAAAAAAAGAGAAAATTTTTTAATTATCTAAAAGTTTACAGGTTTGAGAAATATTTATAAAAAATTATATTCCTATAATTATCTCTTATTATTATTATTATTATTATTAGAATAATGTTGCAGTGACCTCAAGATTGGACCTAACAGAGCACACCCTGATGTGAAAGTGTACACCCTGATGTGAAAGTGTATGGGAACCATAGGGGCTTTCCTCAAGACACGAGTGAAAAAGCATCTATGGTTCCTATCCACTTTCATGTCAAGATGTGCGATATGAGGTCCAATCTTGAGGTGACTCCAGCACGACTCTTATTATTATTATCAAGTAAGGTGTCCTGTTCCTATGGAATAATAGGAATGATGTACTAGTCGTTTTCTACATTGCACGCAGTCCGATGTGTTGTTATAGGAACGGGACAATGCTCTGGATCGTGATTGTTCTTATTATTATGATTAGAAATTCAATGTGCAATCTCAGAATTAAATACTCTTTCAAATGGTTTTCAAACCAGATTCATTACAAGCAAGTGGTTTCACCATTCATTACAAGTAATGTGTTAATTTGTTACTTGGATGGGAAAAAAAATCCTCAACTGGTCATCATGGATCAAAAGATTATAAAGGAGATTATGTCTAGTAAGTCTGGTGACTTCTTAAAGCAAGAGACCACCCCATCAGTAAAGTTGTTTGTGACTGGTCTTATAAGTTATGATGGAGATAAATGGACCAAACACAGGAGGATCATTGAACCCTGCTTTCCACATGGAGAAGCTTAAGTTAATATTATTCAAAATTCAACAAAACATAAACTTTTGATTTTACTTGGAACTCACCCACACTTGGAACCCACCCATTGGCTGTTTTCATAAACCCCATGATTTATATATATAAAAATAAATAAAAAAAACCAAATCAAAAGTCCTTAAATCACCAATCAAGATGATTTTGGTGTGTGGGTCCACCAAGAGGTTGACCAAAAGGTCATGGATCCAGTAGGCTTGAAAGAATGTGGGATGGATGGGTGTGTGTAGGGGGAGGAGAGTGTACTAAATTTGCTCTAATTATTCCCCTATTCCAAAGCAAAGTGTCTTTTTTTTTTCTACATAAGGTAAGGTAGAGATGCTCACTTATCTCTGAGTCCTACATAGGAAATCTTCAAGCCTAAAAACCAGTTGGACAAGAAGATCTTAACCAATTTGAGCAACCATAATATTTTTTGCCACATTCTCTCTTTATTATTAAGAACGTAGAATCCATTGTTAGGTTTCTAGGTGTTGTATTCCAATGGGTTGGTTGGCCCATGCCTATAAAGTTTATGTTATGTTCCTTGGCCCATGATAAAGGTTCACTGATCTTTAACTCACCCATTTGAATAGAAGAAAAGAGTGAGTGAGGTTCTCTAGATTTTTTTTGGAAGGTAATAGAGGGTATTTACCATACCAGCCCACAAAAGAAGAGTACAATCTTACATAGGATTTGCCCCTAGAAATCCTCATTTACAATGGTAAGAAACTGAGTTGGGAACTCTAGATGTTGCAAATTTCTGTTTTGGGTTCTTAAGAGTTAAGATAAGGCAACCAATTAGTGTTGGGTGTCAGAGCCTCCGTAAAAAAAAGGAGAGGTCTTGAGTTCAAGTCCCTTGTTGGCTGCCCATAAGGATTTATCCTGGATTATCTGTTAATGTGTGGTTTGTGAGGTATTGTATGTACCTGGGGGATTTGGGCAATATATGGTGCAATTGCCTTGCCCTTGCTAGTTGGGCGGCGACCTACGGTTTGAGACACCCCCCATCATAAAAAATAAAACAAAAGTTAAGACAAGGGAAAAATAAGAAAAAAGAAAAAAAGGGAGAAAAAATGGAGAAAGAGTTGGTGTTTTCTTTGGGACTTCCATTTGTGCTCAAGAATAAGGTTCAGTGAGCCATTTTCATCTCATTTCCATCACGGTGAGATTGGTTATTGTCCATCTATATTGGGAGGTACTTCGTGGTGAGCTTTTATTAATTATTGAAGCTTATAAGAAGTAACCTTGTACTTCTCTCATTCTATATAATACCTCAAGTTTTGGACAAGAATTTGATAAGAAAACAATTGTATTATTTATAGTTTTGAAATAATGGATTATTTTTGGAGTTGTCCTGTGGTTTTTCCCTTCTTCATTGAGATAGTTTCCCCAAGTAAATTTTGGGGATGTGGTTTCTCTTCTATATGTTTGATAAATTTCTCCGTGCACTTGCTATAGTTGTTTATAGTGTCATTTAGCTTGGTAGTTTTAATTTTTTATATCGTGTTGATTGTTATTTGTTTCAGACATAGTTGGGAAGTTTCTCATCCTTCATTAACACTAGGATCTTTTGATCATTTTTATTAAGGGGTTAACTAATAACATATTGATAAACTTGTGCTCCACATGTATGGTACATACCCTAAGGTGGTATTTGATGTTTGGTGTAGTGGATGCTGCCAGCATTTTCTACTTGTTATGATGAATTAATCGATAGATGGGACAATAAGGTCACCTCAGTAGGGTTGTATGAATTGGATTTATGTCCTGAATTCCATGGCTTAACTGGAGATGTGAACTCTCGGGTTGCATTTAGTAGCAGCTTTAAAAAAGGGAGACAGATATTTCGACTCCAAGTTGAACAAGCAAAACTTTTTTTCCAAGAGCATCAGCAAATTGATTCCTCAAATTTAAGGTACATTTCATTTCACATCACTAGTTCTCTATCGATCCAAATAAAAAGTAACATTTTGTATGAACAGCTTGTTCCCACCGAAAGTGAACACTAGAAGAATTGAAATTTACGAAGAAGTTCGAACTTTATTAAGAGGTATAATTGAAAAGTGAGAAAAGGCTATTGAAATGGGAAATAGTTTTGTCAATGACTTGTTGGGCTTGCTAATGGAATCCAATCTCAATGTATCTCAAGAGAATAAGAGATTGAAGAACATTGGAATGACAATCGATAATGTTGTAGAGGAGTGTAAGGTATTCTACCTCGTGGGACACGAAACCCATCAAATTTGCTATCATGGACAATGATCCTATTGAGTATGCATCCGAGTTGGCAAGAGTGAGCAAGGGACAAGGTTCTAGACGTATTAGGAAGAGAGAAACCGAATTTTGATTGCTTGAATTGTTTGAAGGCTGTGAGTAAATTCTTGCTAGTCCTTTTAACTTGGATCATTTTCTTGTAAACTTCTCTAAAACTCTTGACATATTTATTGTAGGTGAACATGATTCTCTATGAGGTTTTAAGGTTATACCCACCAGCAATACTTCATCGATAAATTCAAAAGGAAACCAAATTAGGAGAGTTCTCCCTCCCAAAAGATTTAACTATCACTATGCCTATACACCTTGTACCCCGCAATCTGAACAATAGGGCAACGATGCAAATGAATTCAATCTAGAAAGACTCTCTAATGGGATTTCAAAGGTGTCAAAGGACCAAATCTCATACTTCCCATTTGGTTGGGGTCCGCGAATATGCATCGGACAAAACTTTGCTCTGCTAGAAGCTAAGATCCTACAAAACTTTTCTTTTGAATTTCCAATACGCATGCTCCTTTTTTGCCACTCTCACCCCCGAGTATGATGCTCAAGTCATCTTGCATAAACTCTAAGGCAGCATAAGTTAAGGACTAGCTAATTGATCGAATGTAGCATCCTTAGAGCTAATTGTTCTAAACATTGCTTCCATGTGTAGTATGTAGTTTAAGAAAAGAGTTTAATACCTTGTTTTTTGTACTTTTATGCATCTTTGTCATTTGATATACTTTACATAAATTTTAGGTTAGCTAGTTTGTTATTTATTTCAATGTGACGAGGTTGGGATGAACAAATGTTTAAATATTGAAGTGCTCCAACAATACTACGGTAGAATATGAAATAAGATAGTACATCACCATCCCAAGAAACATTAAAATCACCTTGCGTAGGAGTAGAAATAGACTTGCAATAGATCATACATGTTCTAAAACACCCTTGTGGCCAAGATGAGATTTTAAACCTTGATTAGTCTTCCTTTAAATACCCTATCTAAAGCATGTTTTTCGTAAAGGTTGATTAACCAGTTTTGGGCCAGCGTACAAAATAATTCCAGCCATCAAAATGAAGATTCGAATGATGAGGTTGTGGTCCTCCCAAGATACTTGAATGATCAAAGATTGGTGATCAAATGTGCCACATGGCGAACAACTGCGAGTATGTGACAAACCAGATTGATTCCAAGGAAGTAGGTACACCATAAACCCCAATGGGGTTGGCTTAGCGGTAAAACTAGCATAGGGGTTTGCTCCTTCTGATTGCATGTTGAGAAGCTTCCATGGGGTTGGGATGTGTGAAGGTAGGGACTACTCCCATTGCAAAGGGTGTGGGGGAAACCTTGCTTCAAAAAAAAAAATAAAATTATATGTGGGTTCACCATCCATTACGAGAGAAATGGAGCAATTGGTGGTGGTGGGGGGATAGAAGTAGGTGGGATGTGACTTATCAATCAGGCACTATTATATCTCTTAGTGTCATCTCCACTCTTCTCTTCCCAGCATTATGAGTGCTAATGCAATTATTTGGTTCACTCTGTTTTCACAAGGGCAGAGAAGAATGCTCTATCAATTTAAAAGTGGGGTCAAAATCAACAAAATGTGGTAGAAAAGGTAATCCTTGGTGGGAATCTAAGGGTCATATATTTTGGGTTTACTAACCAAACTAAAGTTGGGCTCACATACTAATGGAAATCGACAGTGAAATCAACTTGATCGACAACCATTTAGCCACTAGATTTCCCTAGAAAAATTGCCCAAATCCAACCGATAGAATCTTCAAATGAAAAAGGGCCATTGGTCATAAATAATCACCAAGACTAATTTTTGGGTCCTTGAAATGATCAGCCCCCTTTTATTATAGGGTTAGAGTTTAAAAGTTTCTAAATAATCAACACCTCATATTAAGTGGGGCCAGCGATCTTCTTATGGACCCATTAGCCTTTCCTGGTATACCCACCCCACCCCCATTATAAGTAGAGGTCAATGGACCTTGAGGTGAGACAATGCTTCGGCAAGACTAGAAAGTTCTCTGATTGAAGAAATTAACATTCCGCATGATATATCTTAAATGGGCAAGCAACGCGAGTCTATGGGTGTAAAGATGAAAATCACACACAAGAGAATTCCCTTATAAATTGGAGCAATATAATAAGATATCATCACAAAACCTTACAATTTTGGGCACATATCAAGTAGGGCCTTGTTGAATTCTTCATGGAAAAGCAAAAATCATTAATTCCTCTATAACTTAAATTGCAAGGATTAAAAATTGTGGAAACACAAGACAACATAATAAAACGACAATAAACATCCCTCATAACTTAATACTGCACTTTAATTTATGATAACTAGCCACAACCATGTAATCCTCAATGTTGTTTTGTTTTGTAAATGATAATTATAGACCAAACTTAATTATGGTATGTATCCATCCTGGGTCTCCCCCTCTTGTTGATACTGGGGATCCTCCTTGGAGTTGTTGAACTCATATGCATTATCATTGTTCCCATAGTTATATTTGTTCGTCGAATCCACCCCTTTTGATGTTCCAAACCCCTCGTAGCTTCCACTCATTGGCTGGTATTCGTTACGATATGAATCCTCATTATTCAACTTGTAAGAGTACTTGCCATTCTCTAGGAACCTTGTGTCACTCATGCCTTGTTTCTCGTGCTTGGACCAATTGTTGTTGTTGTTGTTGTAATTGTAGTTGTTGTTGGAGTCCGTGTTGAACTCTTTGTACTTGTAGCTTCCGCTGGAGTACTCTTCAGTTGATGTTTTGCCAGGGAGGTTGGCATACATGTCATATGCATTATTGGTGGTGGTGGTGGTGGTGGGAGAGTATTGGTTCTTGTCACGACCGTAGAGGCCATGACCATTGCCAGTTTGTGGGATGAAGCTTGGTTCCTCATCTTGTTTACCTAAAGGTGCATGTTCCTCGGGGAGCTCAGTCTCCTTATCATTGGTGGTGGTGGTGGTAGGGGTGGTCGCGTGGTTATTAGTTGTGGTGGTGGGGATGGTGGCTGTGTTTTCATCGCGGGTGAACTTGCTGAAGAATTTGCTCTCCCTGGCTTGAATTAGGGAAGAGGAGATGAGGAAGGTTAGAAAGATGAAAGAAAGGTGTTTGGGAGAGGGGGCCATGAGTGAGTTAGAACTTAGATATGAGTGGTGGATGGTTTGAGTGCAAACGTTGGGATCCAAGTCTTATATAGACCTCTCTCTCTCTCTCTCTCTCCACACAAGAACATATGAATGATAATTGTGGTCCCTTGTATAAGTTCATTTTAAGAAATATCATTTTGTTTTAAAGATAATTACCACTTATATAATAAAATATAATGGTTGTGTTTCCCATGTTTATCCTCATTCCCCCACCACCAGAAAGAGGGGTTCAGATTCAATCTCATACCTATCTCGAGGGCAATATTTAATTTTATTCCTTTTTCTCTCCATCTCTTTACAAGAATGTCCCTCTCTAACTTTATTATATTTCCTTTTTCTAACCCCCTTTCCAAAAGAGCCTCTTCGACTTTATAAATTGTCTTTGCTCATCTTTCCCTTTTTCAATAATATACCCCTCTAATTTTATGATCTTTCCTTTTCACTCAATTTCTGATAATATTCCTCAAAATTTTCATTTTTCAATAATATACCTTTTTAATTTTATTATCTTTTCTCTTCACCCTCTTTTCCCGATAATACCCATCTAATTTCCATGTCTTTGATCTTCTATTCCATTAACACTTTGGGTAAGACTAATCCCACAATCACATGAACCACCCCAAAAAGTCCTACATGCAACTAGTTGAGTCGAGGGTCAACCACACTCTAGAGGATGACCCTTAAGAATTCATTGTTTGGTGGGGTTTCGAATACTTGACCTACTCTTCTTGAGGGTTTTATCAAGGCTCGACTTGCCATTGGGTAAATCCCTTGGGGTTTGATGGGTTTTATGATAATTTCAAGTAATTTTTTTTTTTACTCACATAAAAGTCAATTTGGGATATAATAGAAATCTGATTCAAACAATGACACGAACCCACATATATCGAGGGTATCCCCAATTTACAAAAATACCCTCATTATGTTATGTGTAATTGGTCATTCAAGATTCTATCAAATCTAAGATTGACTTTTCTTTGAGCAAAAATCTCACTTCAAGTGAGATTAGTTCCAACTCCACAAAAAAAAGAAAAAGGAGATTAATTTGGATTTATTGACCATTTAGTAGAGGGCAATATAAGAATTTGAGAATTTAAATCTTCCTAGAAATGTCCGGGCAATTATGCGGGGATTGAGGCGTTGGATAGTTAGATGATAGCCTTCGGTGCACGCTCCATGTGCACTCTTTTAACTTTTTGTCTAACATCGTGGGTCACCTAACAAGTCTTCGATCAAAACTTCTTGCCTTTTTGAAGCAGACTTCTCTTGTTCTCATTCTCTCTTTGTGGGTCGAGTCGGATCAAAGTTTCGTGCCCCTATTCATGCAGATCCAATGTCTTTTTATCTTAAAATATTAGATCAGATGGTTAGGATTCCTCTTTAGATGGTCCAAAATTCAAGTGATGAGTAGAAAATGTAATCACTACATTTCCAAACGGTGGTTAGTAGTACATTTTGTCAACAACACCGATTGACTTTGACTCCATCAAGATACCTTTTCTCCTCTTGTCTTGGTGTTAACTTGGTTGTGGCGTGATAGGCGGAGAGATGTTAGTTAGAAGTTAGGCCTATTTTACCTGGTTTGGCTCAGTTCGGTTTGGTTCGGTCGGGTTTGTGGTTTGCGAATCATCACTCTAAAAAGATAAGCAGAGATATTTCATTTCTTAATTAGTTTACTTAGGTTGGTTAATTGGATTCATATGTGTGTACATATAATTCAAGCATGCATGTTACGATTACGAACTGAATTCCACCAATCCAGTATGAACTATCCCACAAATTGATTCATTTTATACACGTTCACGGTTCGGTCCAATTGGAATGAATCTAGTAACATATGGTTAGAAACTAGGTTGCTATTATTAGAGTATTAGTTATGTTATTATGTATTAAAGTATATTGAGATGCATCAAATCACATTTAAATATGTGATTAGGGTAATTGTGTAATTTCTTGTACCCATCTTCTGTATTTAATAAGAAACTTACACATGTCATTGATCTGGGGTTTTCACTTAGCAAGAAATTTATCAACTATAAATGGATTTGGGGCAGATCCAATTGGGTCATTAAGAAATTGATTGGATTGGGATTTGATCCAATACATTACCTAATTGACCCTTATTGGATGGATTCTTATCGAAGCCAAGAGCCTCAGTACAAATTGGATTGCGTCTTAATTGCATTACAAATGGATTGGATCTCGGGTGGATTACAACGTGTAAAATACTATCTGATTGGATCCAAAAGCTTAATCCAAATCCTAAAGTTTTGGATCAGATGAGGTTGGATGTTGATTAGTTTGGGGGCCCGAGTTGGGTTGATCCTAGGTTTAATTTTATAATCCCAACAAATCAGGCTTATTGACCATGAATGTCCGGCCCACTTTTTTGGTGAACCTATTTGGTGATTTCTAGTCATTCATTCATGGGTTTGAAGCCCTTTTTTTTTCAATCCATGGGCTTGGCTCATGAAGGAAATGGATTCAGTGACAGGCCCACCATTACTTTGGATTCCATTTAGGATAACTGACCGAGTCGTGATGAATGCACACAAAATATATTGAGCTTGTGAGTCCTATGGATCAAGCCCGTGATGGTCCATAGAAATCCATTTCCAATTTCAAGGCCCAATATATAGTCATTGCCAATGATCGAGCCGTTGATGTTTGTTTTCTGGTTCGTTAGGTGCCACATTTTTCAGATTAAAATCCAACAGGTTTCGGTCTTAGCCAAAACCGATCGTGACCCAATTGAGGCCTATTAAAGTTGAGCTATTTGCTCCTCATTCTCTATTGCATTCGGATGCATCTTGTTTTCGGGTAAATACTCTACATTTGGCAAATTGGATTTGAATGGATAAATTCTTCAACAACAAGCACATGGCTATAGAAGATTCTTCATCGACAATTGCACTTTTGGAGGTAATTGATTTTATCAAATTCACAATGATCATCGATCACCATGAGTTTGAGGTTGGGTGTTAGAGTATTAGATAGAAAGCAACGTAATAAGGTGTACTAAGATACACCAAATAATTTATATGAAAATTATGATAGATTTGATGAGATCTGATTAGATTAGGATTAGATTTAGTTTGTGTTATCCAATAGGTTATGTTTTCCTAAATTTTCTATATATAAACCCTCTTAGGGTTATTGTACTTAATTAATCAAGAATGAAAAAAAATAAAATCCTATTTTTTTTTTCCACAATATTCAACAAGCGTTCACATAATAAAACTATGGATTTATGTTAAATTTAAGAAAACTCATTAATGCTAATAGAGATAAGTTTAAAATTATTTGTAAATTCATAACAAGAAGTTGTATGGGTAAATTATTTGGGGTCGGTTGGATGAATCTTGCTCCTCCATACCATTGTATCGAACCCAAGACTTTTGCTATTGAGAGTGAGTTTATATCTGCTTCCAAGTTCTTTTAGATCTTCCTCTAACTCTTTTAGGTCTTTTAAAAACTATAATCAGGTTTTGTCTTAGTTTATCACCTATTCGAGCTATTCCTATATCTTTCAACCACTCTTGAGAAGGTTTACTAATTAAATCCAATTCCTCCATATCACTCTATCCAAATCCAAGTATTTAGTTATTGAGAATGCCTTTATATTTACTTTCATTGTCTTCATCCAAGTTCTTTCAGACCGGCACTTGTTTTTTAGGACCTTCATCTTGAGTATTTCCTCTCGCCTTGGTCCCTTGTGGAAAACCTTAGCATTTTGTATTTATTGATAAAAAAATGACATCATCTTCTACCTAAAAATCCTATGTTGTTCTTTATGTTTGAAGGTTAAAGTAGATTTATATTAATGTTGAAGGATATGGTACAAATATTTACCCAAGATGATGAAGATGATTAGTTTTGGAAAGAGAAAATCAAAGGATTTTTAGTTTTGGGGTGAAGACAAGGGTATTAAAGTCATTCTGCATTAATCTATTAGAGAAGACTGTGGCCAAAAGGCACTAGCTGTTTTGGAGAACTAGAATGGTAGAACTAATGCATGAATTTTAAGGAATTATTTGATGTAAGGTTGATTTTAGCTTTGATTATTGCCTTATTTTTATTTTTGAATGTTCACAAGGGTCTAGATATTCTACCATTGGATTATAAATTTAATTTTCAGTATTTTTCAATTTACTTTGCTATATGGGTTGAAGTAATGTCTTTCCCTATAATAACATATCATCTACACAACCCCGAGGGGTTGGCTCGATGGTAATTTCGGACTAATAAGTGATTAATGTCCATAAGTCATGAGTTCGATACCTAATATGAGCATTAATTCCTCAGGGGCCACCCGTGAGACGCACCCTCATCACTTTAACTTACCTGATGCATGTGGTGCGGGCGTTGCATGTGCCCCGAGATTAGTCATTGGACAATATCATAGTCTATGAACCGGACAAACATTATGCGAAAATTGGAAAATTCGACAAAAAAAATTGACACGACAAAAAAAAATTGACGGATCAGGGCCTACAGATTTTAGAAACTGAATTTTGACAGTCTAGAACATTCACAATTCTTAATGTTCCTAGATTTTATGGTTTAGAGTTGTCAAATTTCTCTCATCCTTCATTAATTTGACAGTTTCGACCCCGTCAAAAATAAAAATTTGACAATGAAAAATTCAACGCCAATTCAACCTCTATGCCCGTCGAATTTTGTGAAATTTGACGGCCCAGGGCATCAAATTTGGGCTTTCTTCACATTGTGAAAGCCCGGGTCTAGTTATATATATGTAACTATAAATATAATGGGTCGCGCTCAAGGGCCAACTTTTTGGCAAAACATGAGTTAGAAGTTTTGGAATGGGCTGATTTTTGGTGAGGATGATCTCTACGGTGAGGAGATCATCCTCACCAAAAATCAGCCCATTCCAAAACTTCTAACCCATGTTTACAAGTTGAAAAATCGTGAACCGTTCATTTTTTGTAAACTATTTTTGATGGGGTTAGAAGTTTTGGAATGGGCTGATTTTTGGTGAGGATGATCTCCTCACCGTAGAGATCATCCTCACCAAAATCATCCCATTCCAAAACTACGAACTCATGTTTTGAAAAATGTTTTGCCAAAAAGTTGGCCCTTGAACGCCACCCAAATATAATTAGATCCAACCCTTGTTGAGTCGGCTGTTTTATGGGATCTCAATATTAAATCAGCATCTTATCTGATGGCAATTGGGTCGGCTTTGAATTGTATCAAATCCAATTTTGATATACAAAATTTAACTTACTACTAATAATCACATAAAATATATAATCTAATCTGCACAATTTCTCACATTTTATTGGATTAGGATCCTATGGTATGCAATCATGGTTGGTTATCGTATCAAATCCTTGTTGGAATCCAAATCCTTGATTCAAGGTTATCATATCAAAACGGATTGGATTTTGGGAATCATCCCCAATCCATTGACAGCTCTTGGAGTAGACAATTTTCTTAAACATAATTTAAAAAGAAAATTTCTATATCAGTAGGGGTGTCAATGACTAGTTGAAAATTTGAATCAAAATTCAAAATCATATTAAATGGAATAATTTTTTGAATATTCTGGTTATTGAATTTGGATAACTTTTTTATATTCAAATAATTTTCAAATACATATTCAGATATTGATATATCGATTTGAAAATGTCTGATCCGAATGCATATCCAATAATGTAGTCAAAGTGTTTTGTCTTATATGGGCTAAAAGTTTCGGAATGGACTGATTTTTTGTGAAGATGATATCTATGGTAAGGACATCATCCTTACATAAAATCAGTCGATTTTGAAACTTCTAACCCTATCAAAAGTTGTTTACAAGTTAACGGTAAAAATTAATGATCAATTATTCTTCAATTTGTAAGTCAATTTTGTTGGGGTTAGAAGTTTTAGAATGGGTTTATATATATTCTCATTCAAACACCACTCTCTTTTCAACTCACTCTTTTTCCCAATTATGTTTTTTTTAAAGAAAAGAAAAGAAAAGAACTAAAAATTGGTAAAATGGTGGGAATAAAAAATTGCAACTCATATTCAAAATCCTAGGTTTTTCAATTTAGGATATTTCAAACACAACTTTAATTTAGGTTTTTAATTTTTAATTTTTTGAATTGTGTGGCTCCTTCATTGATGAGACTTTGTTTTTTTGTTTTTCCTTAAACTTGAAAATCAAAGGTGGACAAAACCCTAGATTTTGGCATTTTAGGATTTTTTTTTTCATTGATAATAGTTCTTCAATTCAGAATGAGATATTATTGAATATCTCATATGGTGAGGGATAGGGACAACCCAAATCGTGAACTAAATCGCTCATTAGTTGACGTTATCTTAAGACGTATTATCAAACCACGTGGCATTATCAAGAAGATTTGATACTATCAAATTTGGAAAAAAATTCTTAGTATGAAAGAATTCTTTCCCTATAAATAACTTCCTTTCTAGAGGAGGATTGATTAAACAATTATAATCTTATTAGCATTAGGTTCCCTTCTATGGGTTTTATCTAATTTAAAAGGGATGACAAATGAAATACGTTATAAAAAGGGATCTGAAAAAAAAGAAAGTATGTAAAAGGAGTCACCATACAACAAGAATGGGGATTATAGTGAAATAACTCCCATGGAGCTCGTGGATGTAGGCATTTTCGCCGCACTACATAAAATCTTTTGTTTTCTCTCTTTTTGTATTATTTGCTTAATTTGTTTGTGTGATCCTTACCAAAGTTAAGATCTTAAGGTGGAGCAAATTTTTTGCATCTAGCTAATCGAATTGAACTCAATCTGATTCGTACTACTTTTCTTCTTATAGCTTCCCCCAATGCTTTTTTTTTTTCCTGCTTTTCTTTCTATAGCTCTTTGTAATGCTTTTTCAATTGTTGAATGGGCACCACTTCATCTAGATGACAAATTCGTTAAAATTTGGGAATTCGTATATTTCCAAACCATTGACCAACCCATAAAAAATTTCTTTGTCGAATTTTTTTTTTTGAGAATGAGTTAGTCTAAGACCTCATATGATGACGTTAACACTTTTCAATAATACCATTGTCTATTTTTTTTCTTTCAATTTTTTTTTCTTTATTATTTATATAATAAATGATTTTTTACAAAATAAATGTTTGTCTTTTATATAATACTAGTAAAGTGCCACGTGAAAAATTAAAAAATCAACCTATAAAAAATGTATAGCCTCATTAATTTTATTTTGCATCGTAATAAATTTTCAGGCATCAAAATGAAATAGAGTTGAAACCATACCTCATTATTTTTCTCATAGTTTACATGTTAGTTAAATTATTTATTTTGTCTTAAAAATCATCTATATTTGTATCTATGAAACATTATATAGTATGACATATTCATCAATATTTTATTTAAGTGAAATTAATATTTGCAAAGTTTTTTTTTTTTTTTTCCCCCTGATCTTTTCTAATTTCTCTTGAGTGCACAATATTAGAAGTTAAGATCATTCTAAAAAGACCTTGAAGCAAACAAGCAAGTCTTTTACTTAAAGAGATATACAGGGTTTTACCCATTGCACAACTTTGTAAAATAATATAGTTGAGAATGATAACCTTTCAATGGAAATTATTGGCAACTAATATAACAGTTACTTACTCTTATAGTGCTTGTACCATATTCTATTTTTTTTAGCCAAAATACTATTTATATCATGATTAAGATTGAACATTGGAAATGATTTAATTTTGAACTTGCATTTCTTAATTTTCACCATGTCCATCACTCAGGTTTCATATACGATTTCTATTACTCCAATTGCCTAAGATGATGGGCGAGTACCAATTTATCTACATCACGTCTCCTTTATGGATCTCTATACATTTTATATTTATAAAATTGAGTAATCACACAACCAAACTTGGAATCATGGTGTTTTCATCATGAAATAAGACACTTATGAATCTTTGATGTTGAGTTACAGGTTTATATCCAACAAGCCATCCACACAGGTTGGAAAGGATGCATATTTTGTTAGTTTTTTTTGCATGGTATGGAATAATAATTGGAATTTTTGTAGTAATTGGCCACATGATATTGAAAAATAATAATAACAAATCATAACAACAAACATATCCCGGTGAATGTAACTTTTTCAATCAAGAAGCAAGTAGAAAGTGACTCGATCAGAAGATTTTAATAGGAGATCAATTGTAGGGAGAGAAGATAGGAAGGAAGGAATCCCCGCTAAACCACCAATCAACCAAGTTAATTAATAAAGAGGAAAGAAACATGAATATTTGTACAAAAATATACAAAGACAATGGTATTTTCCCTCAATAATTTGTCTTCAATGAAGACAATTTCTAATGTCTAATCAAAGAGAGAGAAAATGTCAAGAAATCAAATACCTGAAAATACACACATGAACATCAAAAATCTGAAGGAAAATATTAGCTATAGATGATGTATGAGGCTCACCATCAAATCAACAGTTGAGAGGGAGAATAAAATATTAACATAGATGATGTTTGGGATGAGAGAATATTCCTAGGGAAGAAATGGATCCCTAGGAAACATATTTTCCTTCTCATCCCATCTCAGTTCTTCATTAAATAAGAGTCTCAATCCTCGTTATTTGAGGCGCTAAAAAAAATCCTTCATTCAAAAGAAAAATCTTTTGATAAAAAATTTGGTCTTGGAAGACTCTATGTGCAATTTTTATTTTATTTTATTTTTGGTGGGTAAACTAGACTTGCTAAGAGCAACCCATCAATCTTGCTACAAAATCATAGCAATGGAACATCAAGAAATTTATAAAGTAAAACAAATATCTCTACAATTATAAGTAGGAATCAACCACTCCAAATAATTCAATAGAAAGGCAAACAATCATAGACTTGCATCAATAGATCACGTAAATATATCTTTTCAATATGTTTGTTATAGAAAACAAGTGTTGTGTCCCAAGAAAATTTATACTAACCTCTAGAAAAAGACACAACGCTACAGAAAAGAAAAAAAATATTATTTCCCCCCACATATCATAATAGCTGGCTTAGGAGAATACCCCTTATGATTATAAAGAAAATGGATATTTAGAAAATACTTCTTCAAAAAAAATCTTACAAATATATATAACCCTATAATAAAATAGAGAACCCTGGGCATTTTTGTTCTTAGATATTTTCAAAATTAAATTTATGTCTCACTTTTTTCCCTTTCTTTTAATTTTGAACCATTCTCTCCATTGTTTTAAAAAAAAATCCATTAACCCTAGATTAATCAAAATTTACAGATTAAAAAACTAAGTAATAATTACTATTATGAAGATCTAAACATTACAAAGATAAATTCATATGGTAAACAAAAGGGAAAGGGAACAAATAGATACAAATACCTTATTATAATGTTCATTGTAAATAAGTTGTTTGCTTTCGACACATAAACCTATGGCTTTTGTGTTGCCCTACTAAAACATACTTAATGAATGTTTGTAGCATCTGCATATGAAGAGACTTAATGGCATCACCACACTCTTTACTACAAATTAAGTTTTCCCTATAATTAAAAATCAAATTTCAGGTTTCTTACGCCATTCGCATTACTAGTACCTGAATCTAACATAAATGAAATCATAATTGAGTAATCATCAAATAAGAAGAGGAGACAAATTCTCAAGATAGACCCACTATGCATGCCATAAAAAAACTTATTATTAGTGACATGAATACCAAATACAACCCAATAATTTTAATTCTAACAAAACAATATTTAACAATGTATTAAAGTACTTCTAAATTAAACAATAATTTTTTTGAGAAAGAAATAGAAAATTTACCTCCAACACAATTCAAAACCACATTTCCAAGGTGATGTTTCTTAACTACTTCCACCTCATTGGACTCTCAAATTCCAAAAAACATCAATATAGCATGAAGAAATATAGAAAAATAAATTAAAATCAAAACGATATTTATGAAGAGGAAAAAAAATAGAAGAAAATCATTTCTAGATACAATAATTAAGAATCGAGAATCATATAGAGAAAATATATATATATATATATATATATATATATATATATATAAGGAATTCATTTATAGATATATTCCAATTATCAAATTTCTAAGAAAAAAAATCTAAATAGGAAGATTTAAAGTATCCAACAAAAATTGGAAAATTAAAAGAATTCTATTCTGGAATAAAAGAAGGGAAAAATATGAAAACGTCAAATTCATATTAATTGTCTTGAAATTTAAAGAGATTAGACAAAATCAAAGTAGTTATTTATATAATTATATTAAACTTGATTTATGTCTTTCTAGAGTAAAATCATACATAAGAACTGATTTTTATAGTTTTTGACGATTGATTCTCATGGACCAATTAGACACGATGACTGATCTTTCTCACAAACCCCCAACAATTTGCCTCCACAGGATAGATATGTTCACTCTCTTGCAAAACAAAAATGAAAAATAGAGCTCATATGAAAACTCAAAAGTCAAAATAGAGTTGTAGATTCTTTATCTCCTCCTCGTCCATTGAAAAAGAGATAAAGAGATTGATTATGAAAATTTACTTCTGAAGGGATGTAGCACAAAAGGAGATATCCTTGTGAGTTGAAAATGGAGAGAGAAGGGGCAGGAAGCGATTGACGAAGGGATGTGCAGTTGCCAAGATAAAGCTACTTGAATGAAGTTGATGTGGTATTGGTTGATCTAGCCTCAGAAAACAATAAACAAAAATTGAGCATTTTATTCTCTTTTTATATGTCCCAAAATTTAGGATATAAAATACATTTATTTTGAAAATTAAAAATGTATTTTTCAATAACATATGAAAATTTTAAGTTTTTAATTGGATGCCATCTAATTAAAATATGATGAGAAGAGATCCATTTTTATAAATTAGATAGTAAATGTATTTTTTTTTTTTTGGTCATAAAAGGATAAATTTAAATTTTCTATTGATACAAATTTATCTAATATTCTTATCAACTCAATTGCATGAGAGCTCACACATGGGAAAGAACTGCTTCCAGAGGAATTGAATCACTTGAGAAAAAGGAACTCTTGAAGAAAGTAATTTAGAAAGTATTGATACCATGTAAGAAGCATAAACAATTCTTAGAAAAAATAAAATAGGACAATAAGGATTTCCAACAAAATAAAGTGGAAAATCTATTAAATCCATAAGGAACAATTTGAGGGGCCTAATGAAATAGATTGTCACTAAAAGTATTATGAATAATTTTGTAAGTACTCACCATGATTTCCATGAGAATTGAACTTAAATTTGTAAAGTCTCAAACTTTAACAAGAAAAGAAAACAAAGATTTAAGATAATTAAAACAAATAATTAAGGTTAAAATACAAACTTCAAGAATACAAATAGTTAACAAATATCTTAAACTATTGAATTCATAGACATGGAAGAAAAATCAAGAGTTCTCTACAAGAGGTTGGAGACTATGGAATTTAGAGAGAGAGAGAGAGAGAGAGAGAGAGAGAGAGAGACTTTGTGACGAAAATCAAAGGTTTTCTTCTACAAGATATTGAAGAGGATGGATGAGAAAGACATTTTTGGGTAAAAAATTGAAGAGAATTCTACAATCGAGAGGTACATATTGGCTAGCGACACCTCGTTGCCTGTAATAGGTTATAAATTACTATGCGTGTTCTTCTCAGGATCATGATATCAAATTTCCACACCCATACTTCACCAAATATACTTATTTGAGGTACTAGGGCATATCTACAAGAATGAATCCTACTTTCAATGAGAGTGGGGACACCCTATCACATTAAAATAATAATAAATTGTCATCAAGTTTATGGGTTGTTTGAAACTTTGACTTAATGTGAACACTTGGCTGTTTGTTTGTGGTGAATTGCTATAGTATTATGGTTTTCATGTTTAGTTTGAATATGCTACTTCACTACTCACTATATTTTTTTGCTCTTTCATTTTTAATAACATTTTTGGTACCATAGTTGATATATTATTTTTTCCTTGAGTTTTGTATATTATTTGTATTCTTCTAATACTGTAAATTTGAAAGAATAATCAGGAATATCATGCAATTCACTATATTGATATAAGATTTCACATAAACTAAACTAACTAGTCTAAATCACCTCGAAAAGCAAATAATTGTTGGGATTAATGTACCTCCCCCAACCTAACTTGAAAGAAAAATTATGGTGTGGAGCGTGGACAAAGAGTGTTCAACAAACGATTGAGATGAATAAATATTCCGTAGGGATTCCCCAAGAAAATTGATCTATAGGAAACCTGTATTTCTCTTTCAAGTCACAAAATCATCATCCTAACCCAGAATCTAATATATAAGACGTGTGTTAAGAAGATGCTGAACCATAATGAATTTTTCTTGCACTGGAAGATCTACCTATCATAACATATATTTCAAATATGATCTCATTTTGGCATCAATTATGAACCTGAATTAAATCGTCCAATAATTCACTCAGTCGAACTAAACTACCTAAATAAATTCGTTTATCTTGTAAAAATCAACTTAGAAAAATTAAAATTTATTATGAACCCTAAAAAAAATAAAAATCATCCCACAAAATCCAGTTGTCCATTTATTTAATCTTCAAAATTTCACATACAATCTCTACAAATAATACTAATTTAAACCGAATATAACATCCATAACTCACAAAATCAATTGAGGATGAGATAGTAGTTTACAGAGTTGCAAAGGTTGACACCGAGTTGTTGATTAATAAAGGAGAAACTAAAATAGACTTTTTGAAGCATTGTATAACAAAAAGCCTAATGAGGCCCTAGTGGATATACTTCTCCGCATTACCTTGCTGCAATCTTCAGTTTCAAAAGTGGGTATGAAATCATCTAGGTGTTTCAGAATCGTTTCTGAACTTCTCATTTTTTCAAACTATTTTTTCTTGGAACAAAAAACAAATTCATAATCTTACTAAGAATATATTTCTAGTCTCTAACAAAGACATTGAAAGATTTGCAAAGAAAACAGATCACCAATCCAATCGATGGATTTGCAATTAATAGGAGCTCAAGAGATTAATAATTGATGAAGATACAAAAATATTGTATAGGGTTTGCGACAAAGGTGAAGAGGTAAAAGAAGATGAGACACAGATTTGGGATATGCGTGGGACATAAAAAGGAATTTGTTAGAAAAAATGGGTATTTTCATCAAATTAAAAAATCGTACGATCAATTCTCTCTTTTTATATAGGTATAGGTATAGATAATAGATAAAAGATATACTAATAACATTTTATATATATATATATATATGTGTGTGTGTGTGTGGTGTGTGTGTGTGTGTGTGTGTGTGTGTAATTCATAAATGCTAAGAACATTTATTATGTAAAAGATAAAACTACCATCATCTTAATCACTAAAAGATAAAATGGGCAGAGATATTATTAGAAAGAGAGAATATTAGCATTCCTCTTTTTTCTTTTTTTTTTTGGGTAAATTACACTTTGCTTCCTGTAGTTTAGCATATTTCCATGTTGACCCACTAATATTTTGACAATTACATTTACCTCCATCTTACATTTGGTGTTAAAATAAAAAATAAAATAAAATTTTAAAAATCAACAAGATTAAAGTAGACCCAGACCAACTATATCTTGAGGAAGAGAACATCTCTCGAATCTTATTTTATTTTTTATATAAAAGAATTAAATTTTAAAACTACAAAAATGTCTCACAAAGATATTCTTATTTATAAAAAAATATCATTTAAAAAGATAAAAATGTCCTTTAAAAAAGTTAAAATAATTTTTAACCATTTGATTGACGGCAAGTAGAACAAAAAGTGCAATTATCAAAACGTTAGGGGTAGACAGAATTATGCCAAATCACAGGAGTTGAAAGTGTAATTTACCCTTTTTAACTAATTTATCTATGCCATGAATAATAAAGTTCTAAGTTGTTATTTATTTCCCAATATATTTATCATACACAAAGCATTTACAGAAATAAACGAAATTTTCCCATTTAAAAAAAAAGAGAGTTTTTATTAACACACCAATTGTTACTTATAACACATCGAATTATATGTACAAAATTATTTAAATTTAATAGGATTTATGTGTCGCAATTCGATAGTTTTAGCCATATGGGACCAATTTCAATAGTTCATGCGGTAAAGTAACCAAAGGCTGGTAGCCGCAATCAAACAGTAGACATTAAAACAAACGTCTTATTATGGTAACAAGTCTGCATGTGATGCCAATCTCTAGTCTCTTTCTCGAACCTTCCACACCCTTCACTCGCACTTCCAGATAAATCTCTTTTCTCTCTCTCCCCTTTCCTTCAAATCTTAAAATCTATCTAAATTATATAAACTAAAAAATCAAATCAACAACACGTCACTACCAGAATCACCAAAATCCCGAAAAAGAAGAATAAAAAAATCAGAACAAAGTTTGTTTTATTGGTTTTTTAAACAAAAGGAAAGATTTGAAGAGAAGAAGAGAAGAAGAAGAGATGGGTGTGGATTACTACAAGATCTTACAGGTTGATAAGAACGCCAAAGATGAAGACCTCAAGAAAGCTTATAGAAAGCTTGCTATGAAGTGGCATCCTGACAAGAATCCCAATAACAAGAAAGAAGCTGAAGCTAAGTTTAAACAGATCTCTGAAGCTTATGAGGTTAGTAATAAATCTTTCTCGATCTATCTATCTGTCTCAATATATTTGCAATTTTAAGACTACTTATCATTCATTGTTCCGATTTCTGATCGTAGTTTAAGTTTTTGGGGATCTTTTATTTTCTCTCTGTTTTGTTTTTTGTTTTTTTGTTTTTAAACTCTACCCATCATAAAAAATTCATTGTTTTTCTTTGCATGCAGGCCTTTTAAGATCACCCATCATCCCAAAATCTCATCTTTCGATCTGGGATTTTTTATTTTCCTATATTGATACCTTTTTAACATTACCCATCATAAAAAAATCTCATATTTCTTACTATCTGGATTTTTAAGACAACCCATAATCCCAAAACCCAGTTTACCTTGTTGGGTTACTTGATTTTTCTCTCTGTAAATTCTCAATTAAGAAACCCCAATTTCCAAAAATCTCTTCTAATTATGCAGGGTTTTTGAAGATCACCCATCATGCCAAAATCTCATCTTTCAATCTGGAATATATATTTTTTTTGGAAGATCAATCTGGGATTTTTTATTTTCTTCTATTGATGCCCCCCCTTTTTTTTTTTTTAACAACTCTACCCATCATTCATAAATCCATAGTCACCAGGTTTCGAGAATAAGTCGGCAAGGGAATCGAGCTAGGTTAGGGTTATGTAATCGTTCATATTAAATCACCAAGTGCCATATTAAAGTAGAATGATAAATCAAGAATTCCCATGTTGATATCATTTATGCATCCATCCACAACAAGTAACCACAGATTTACAACATATTCAAGGTTTATCCTGTTCAAAATATAAAAAGACCACAATCATGTGTCCAAATTAGGATTCATTAACGCATCAAAAACATCAAATCAATGTCATTCTCATTTGCATCCTCATTATTGTATGTATTATTTGTGATTTAATAGCCAAAGTCATAAAAGTCACGTATTATTAAAAAAGTCGTGATTAAATCAGCGAAAGAAAAAATCACCATTTAATCCCGCCTTCTTCAATAAGTCGGAGACTTTGGTGACTATGCAAAAATCTCATAGTTCTATCTAGATTTTTAAGACTACCCATCCTCCCAAAACTCCTTTTCTCTTGTTGTGTTTTTTTTATTTTTCTCTCCGTATATTCCAAATTAAGAAAAAGGCCCAATTTCCAAAATTTCTTCTAATTATAGGGACTCATTTGAGTTCTGATTGTTTATTTTTTTAGGTTCTTAGTGATCCACAAAAGAAAGCAATCTATGATCAGTATGGTGAAGAGGGGCTTAAAGGCCAAATGCCTCCACCTGGTGCTGGAGGTCCTGGTGGGCCTTCCTTCTATCCTAGTGGGGATGGGCCAACAGTATTCACATTTAATCCTAGAAATGCTGACGATATTTTCTCCGAGTTTTTTGGGTTCTCGAGGCCATTTGGAGGGATGGGTGGCGGCGGTGGAGGCATGAGGGGTGGTTCAAGATTTGGTGGAATGTTTGGGGATGAATTCTTTGGGTCATTTGGAGAGGGGTCTGTGCATCGGGCTCCTTCTAAGTCGCCTGCCATAGAAAAAGAGTTGCTTTGTACACTTGAGGAGCTTTATAAGGGGACTACTAAGAAGATGAAGATCTCCCGAGAGATCCTTGATGCGAGCGGGTGAGTGTTGTACTGATGCATTTTGATTGTTTTTTACATTTATTTGTATGTCAGTTTGATTGTTTTGGTGGATCTGACCAATTGGTTTTCTTTTTTGGCTGGCTTGATCAAATTAAATAATGAGATTGTTTCTTTGATCAATTAAGATCTGAGGTTTGCATGTTTGATTCATTGATGGGTTTTTATAATTCAATCGAATTGAGTAATGGTTGTGCTTCATTGTTCAAATTAAGAAGTTACTAGTTCTGCTTGTTTGATTGAAGTCTGCTTTGGCCAAATTGAGAAATAGGTGTTTTGCTTAATCAAGTGTTTTATTGTTTGTAAATTATGGAAGTGGACTTTGTGAGCTCTAACACTTAGATCTAGAGATATGTATGATGAAAAAACAATCAAGAAAATACAAAATTTATGTGATTCGGCTATGCCCAAGACAGTCACTATTTTGAAAATGATTACAGCCCTAAATGGCATAGCTGTAGGTTTTCCAATTTGAAACCCACTCTCCCAAAATGCAAAAGGCTATATCCCCTACATCAAATACCCCTATTAGAGCTGGCAAGGGAATTCTGATGGTGCCCAGCTGGAATTAAATCTCTACTTTTATAATATGAGAGGAGAGGGGTGAGCATTGTTGAACAAATCCACATTAAAAAATTATTTTAAAGTGGATAGATCCATTAATGCATTGGAAGCAATCTATCTATAATAATATAAAGTAATATAGCACTCTCATATTTAAAATTCTCTTGGAAAGTAACAAAATGTGTAATGGCAAGAACACACTGTTTTGAGGAGTCTACCGTATCCCTTGTAAAAAGTCTACTAAGATTTTCTTGTGATGGAGTGTTCAATTGTGTATCCTTGAAACAGTTATACACTATCAATTATGGGGAATTGATAAATTTGTGCTACCGTTTTATTTAATGATTCCAAAGTTTTTTTTTTCCCCCATATGAGGAATTGGACAATTTTGTCGCCAAGTTTACATAGTCTTCATGTGCCTTTATCCCCTTCCATGGTTACAATTAATTATTTGTCGATATTGTTTCATCTAGCGTAGAGTTTTTTTCCTCCTGTTCCCTCCCTTGTAATTCTATGATCATTATATGCAACCATGTGTGCTCCACTTGTTTTGTAATGGGTAATTTTGTCTATTTCTCCACGAATTAGCCTTCTTTTGTTGATTTTTATGTAATTGTGTTCCGTTACTTACATGTTTGGTTGTGGGTTCAGGAGAACGATGAAAGTCGAGGAGATTCTTACTATTGATATAAAGCCTGGTTGGAAGAAGGGAACAAAGATTACGTTCCCGGAGAAAGGAAACGAGCAACCAAATTTCATTCCAGCAGACTTGGTCTTCATCATTGATGAGAAGCCACACAAAGTATTTACTAGGGATGGAAATGACTTGATTATCACACAGAAGATATCTCTGGTTGAAGCCCTCACAGGCTGCACTGTCCGTCTCACTACCATCGATGGCAGGACTCTCACCAACACCATAACTAATGTGATTGATCCGAATTACGAGGAAGTTGTCCCGAGGGAAGGGATGCCAATTCCCAAAGACCCGTCAAGGAGGGGTAATTTGAGAATCAAGTTTGACATCAAGTTCCCTACTAGGCTCACTGCAGAACAGAAGGCTGGAGTGAAGAGACTATTGGCTCCTTGATTTTAAATTCTAGGACAACACCATGCGAAGAGAACTCTCTGTGAATATTTCTCGGATGGATGGCTATGATCTTATGTAAGTGAATGCGAGGTTTGGTTCAATACATTCGTAATTTAGCATAATAAACTTGTTTAGATATTGGCCAACTAATTTTAATTTTTTAATTTTTTAATTTTTTGCATTTGATGAGAAATGAAACAAATATGGATGGTTGTCAAAATCATTTATCTGCAAATGGGTTGCATAGTTAATTAGTTTCCATTGTTCTAGTTTTAAACCATTTTGCTATCCAAACAATGTTAGGAAGGGGAACAATATATTTCTGCTTTTGTTGCAGAGGATTTACATTGTGTCATGTGAAACAATGAATGTGACCACTTCGCTGTTGATTCCATAACACTCTAAAACATGCATTTGATCTCCTTGTTAACTCAGTTCAATTCTTATGATTGATTAGAACCCAAAATCAATCCATTTATCATCGTAGAGTCTAATTAGTAGTCTTTAACTGTTCCTTTTTAAGGCAACGGTTTTGCTTTAAGGTCATTTTAGCATGTGCTTTCCTTATCATAATCGTAAAACACTTCCTATGTCAGTCTGCTTCAGTATGCCTCATTCCATTAAAACAGATGTCCATGTACATTATATAGTCCACGTTGAGTGAACTCAAGTAGTTCCCCATTAGCAGAAGTGGTGTTATGGGGTTTCTAATTGGACGATGAGATTCAAGTAGTGTCTTTGCGGGTGGTCATGCTCGTCAACTCTTCTCAGCACAGACTTGGTGGGTATCCCTTCTTCGTGACCAAGTCTCGGCTGGTTGCATGTGTGAGTAATTGCGTCTTTTGTGGTGGAGGATGTGGTTTTCTTAATTTCATTGTTTGGGTAACTGATTACCTCAATTTCACGTGTTCTTCTTCGACGCCCCCAATCAGGGCAAATATGCTATTTTGGGTTTTGGGAGTTAGATTTTGGATTTGGAAATTTACAATTATATAATTTAGGGTTGTAATCATTCTCAATATGATTGAAATTACTACAAATGTTATTAGGATCCCATCCCTAGATCTAGCAATCTGTGCTCATATCCTCTCTTTTTTTGGCCATATGGATAGACCATTACACTGTTGGCTAATACTTATGTCATGTTCACTCATCAAATTATTATGAAGCAATAGATTGGATTTGCCAGATTCACGTGAATCACCTCTCCAGTATTAATTTTGGGTTAATGCCACTTTTAATAGGGGTTTCTTTCAAAATACCCCCTAACTTTTGGGTGGTTACTTGATAGTTCATATGGTAAACTTTTTTTCTTTTTTAATGCCCTCTCACATTGTCTCGGTTGTTGTGATTGATCATCAAGATCAAGATTTTATACCATCATTGAGATTGACCTGTTACAATTATCACATGTCATCATTCTCAAAGGCTGAGCATGAATCAATTTTAAGGATAAAACACCAATTTGGTAAGGATTTCACCCTCACTAAGAGTCATTAGGCTCACTGCATGGCATCCAAAAGCATGATCGGATGCTTGATGGTTGTGGAGTACAAATTTCTATAAATTTTGAAATTTTTTTTTCCAAGAATGTTATTTTTTACTGTTGGATTTTAATTTTAAAATTGAAGTTATGTGGAAGTTTAGTAGCCACCCATTTAACCTTGGATCAAGCTCAAAAGAAATTTTTTTTTTTTTTTTGGTTGGTATATATATAAAAAATTGGATCTGAATTTGTCGAAGAAACTTAAAGAGGGCTGTGGTGTTGGATAGCTGATGTAGTAATCCCTTTGAGCAAAACTACACTTAGTAAGGTTTAAAATCTTACTGAGGAAAGTGTTTCTCCTATCTGAATGGGATCCGGGTCAGCTCACTTCATGAGCGATCTTGAACTTATACCATGGTGGAAGATTGAGGTGGTAAAAGGCATGGATCCCTTCAGGCTTCCACATCAACTGCCAACTGTGGGAGAAATCCATATATGCAACAAATCATCCATTTTTTGCATTTCAAAAACAAATTTATTATGGCAGGATCAAACAAACAAAGCTAAAAATTTCAGGAAAATGTGGGAATAAATTCCAATTGACACTAAACTAAGCGAATGTCAAATCAAGATGGTTTGGGCACAGACATGTTGAACAAAGGCCGATGACATGTACTAGTTAAAGATGCTAATAGAGCAAGATGAAGTTAATTAAGGCAGATATGATCATACTTTCAATATAAAAACGAAAAAACAAAAGACAAGGTTTTGAACGGCATTAAATGGAGGAATATGACCTGTTTAGTTAATCCCAAATCTTTGGGATAAAACTTGGGTGATGAAGATGATATTTCACTGATAAAATATAATTTATACAATCAAAAGGTTATTATACTGCTCAAGGTCAGAAGTTTCTTCTCCTGCTAATCAAATATTCACATTTTTATTCTGACACATACAACTTGTTGCCATGATAGCTTCTAACAACAAAAGCTTGATAAGAGAAAAATAGCAGAGTGAGCCATTATTTTCGAGTCAACATGACAGGAATGCAAGCCAGTAACAGTTTGTTCTCCAAATTAAAGAAAAGTGAGCAAAAACAAAAAAAAAATTTGTGAGCTTTCACAATGACAGAATACTCATTTTGGCACGATGGACATGTACATCTGAACCAAACCCAATCATCTTTCCATGCCGTATCTTCCTTCCTCTTATGCAGATTTCATTTGCTGCAGCAGAGTAATACAAAGCCAGTGTTAGATGTTTAGACCCTAGTCGTAGAGTGATCACCCCTTTATAAACTCTACATGCGAAGCAATTTCATAAACAAAAATAAAATAAAAACATATCAAAATTCCTGTCCAATGCATTAACAAACACGAGATCACGTGTTCAGATCTTCCACGTGTTCATGAATTCAGACCATCCAATCAATGGGTGTGCAACAAGATTGGACAGTAGAAATGGCTGGTAAGCTGTGCGGCTTTAGGTGTCAACAGGTTGGTTCCACATATACCCAGAATCAAAACCTAAATAAAACATTTGTTCCGATTCTTTGTGAATCCCTAAGATAACTACCCAGAACCAAACCGAAAAATAATTGGGTCCATGAATCGTAGATCCAAATTTACTAATCAGTTTTGAATACATCGGGTAACTAGGTACCCATTGACACCCTTAGTCTAGACTACGGAAACTCATCTTGTTGCTTTCTTTGCATTCACTGTTTTGTAATATTTAAAAACCTTTAGAGTCCAATCACCCTTTGTTATAATCAAATGTATATATTAGGGGCTACTTACTCGTTTCTCTTCTTCGATCTTGGCCTTGATGAACGAGTACATTGCTACTCCAGCAATTGCAATGGATGTTCCAATGCCTGTTTGTGTCGTAATCTTGTTGCCTGCACATGTGGTCTACAGTTAGATATCTTGGTTCGTGAAGACTAAAACACAAGCAAGAGAAAAATTAGTACTTACCGAAGAACAAGATTGAGAAACCAATCACAAAGACACGTTTCAACACATTGCCAACCGCGTGTGTAAGAGGTGCCACTCTCTCTAGTGTGTTAGTCGCTAACTGAAAATTTTACAAGACCAAGTCAATTATTATAACTTATTATCATAATATGAAACTAAATAACACTCATAAAGTGCTATCTCATCAAACATAACAATAGTTTTCATAAGGACAAAGCTTATCTTATGTGATAATGCCAATAGAGCGTTCATGCACAAAAGTTGTGACAAGTATGAGAGAGGTTATGGTGACTGCCCCTGCCACCAACACTAGTCTTTTATGGTAAAGAAGAGAAAAAAGATCCATAAGAAAGGTACCTGATTGTAGAGGTGGTAAAACATGCCGACCCAAAAGAGATCTGAGAGAAATTTGGTTAGACCCACTTTGGTAATTGCATCATTAAAGCCATGCTTCAACAGCTGAGGTCCCTCAAGCTGTAATATCAAAATATAGAGTAAGATGGAGAAGCATATAATGTCAATGAATTTCAAAGTAGAGAAGTTTTACTCACAATGATAGCTGGTGGAATACAAACAAAAAGAGCAATGATGGAAATGTAGGCATAGACATTGGTGCTATCCATGTCGGTCTGCAACAAACAAGTACCAACAGTAAGAATGAGAATATCTGGTGAATAAGATAACTTTGCTTTAAAGATAAGATTGCTCAACAAGTAGAAAAATGATTGACAATAATATAGAATCTAACCATGGCTTTCTTTGAATAGATACTCCTGTAAGTGAAGGAGATATTGGAGATCATCGCACTAATAAAGCCCGTCCAATTGAATGAGAGCTCAGTCAGAGATGCCATTGATACACCTGGATTCTCCAAAAATAATTTAGTCATAGACAAATGGGGTAATATTGTAATACTTCTATAGATGGATGCTAATAAAATGAGCACAACAGAGATGGAAAACCAAATATGAACTCATCTCAATAGGAAAAGACTTAGCTTTGGACAGGGGAATGGAAGAACAAGATCCGTTTAGCCTACCCCACCTCTTTGGGGTAAGGTTGTTATTGTTGTTGAAATATTTGTATTTATATTCAAGAGACGGTTCAAAGTTCGAAAAACAAATTCCAAGTTTGAAGTAAGTTTAAGCCTCATGGAAATGTAAATATTATGTGCAAACTACAGAATCATCAAAATTTCAGACCAGATGAATCATGAAATAATGGGGAAAAAAAACATAGAAATACATTAAATTAAGAAATATTTAGAGGAAAAAAAGGAATGAAAACACACTTAAAAAGTCATTATAATACCATAAGTAACCATAAAGAGTAAAGGCACAAACGACTCAAGTATCAACTTTGAGAACATATAAACACAAAAAATTATAATCATGCCATCTAACACATATAAAAGTGAAAAAAAAAAAAAACAATCTTACAACCCAAGGAGGTCATAACCATATGGCCTTATGGCTTGCATCTCTTTTTCCTTGATTTTATTTTTTAATGTTTTTTTATTAAGCTAATTTGAATCTCTTTGACTACAAAGCATTATATTTTATATGTGATTAACTGATTGGAGTTTATTATCATAAATATTGGAAATTATAATTAAAAGAATCCTCAATCAAGTCTTATTAATGAATACGCCTATTCATATTCTTAAATTGGACATGACAGAATTGAATCAAGGAATAGGATTCTTTTAGCCAACCTCATTTCTTGGGATAAGGCTTGGATGATGATTAGTTATTTTGAAATAAAGATGAAATAATATGGTAATGAATATATATTCTAATACAAGCAGCTCACATCAAACTTATTCTCGAATATTTCAATATGTTTCATGGAAATATATTTGATAAATTGTTATATTGAATTGACTGAAACACCCTCAACAAGATAGGAAAGGGACTTGCAACTTACCCAGAACAACAGGAGCTAGAGATAGCCATAGCGTAAATGGTATCTGTTGTCCGAGAATGAATTGGGACGCGGCCGCATTGAAGAAGGGCTCCAGAGCTGTCACAAATTGGATTCAAGATAAAAAAAGAGAGCTGACTATCTTACAAATGTCTTCACCAACAACGTTGATATATACTAGAGATACGTGTACCTTTGACTGTGTGGGTGAACGATACTGCAACTGCAGCAAATGAGACATTGCTCATCACATGGCCCAATGCATGGCAAGCAGCAACAGGAATGAGAAGCTTAAGTTGGGCTGAGTCTATAGGCTACATACAAGAGAATTATAATAAACGCATCAATAGAGAAAAATAGATTTTGCAACTAAAGCTTACAAGAGAATTATAATCCACACATTCCATTTGGTCTCATTTCTTTAATCTTTTCAAAATCTTTTGGGTCTCATCTCAACGCTTTCCTAATGCAAAGTTGGGATTCGTCCTTGTTTTCAAAGAGAAAGAAAATCCTTTAGAGGTTTCTTCTTTTTGCTATTATCTGGGAGATATGATTGGAATTTGGAAAAGGAATAGGAGGATCTTGAAAGGTGTATCGGCATATTTTCAGAATGTTGTTTTGAATGTTTTGGCATTGTGTTTCTTTTGGTGCAATTTGTGTCCTAAATTTAAAGAGGTCTTCTTTGAAGACTTTGTCTTTAGATGGGACTCTGCGTTATAGTTAGGTGCTTTGCTTTTGTTGATCATCTCGACCGACAGTTGTATTTGCCTTCCCTCTTCAATAAAATTTATAATTATAAAATAAAAAAAAAAAAAAAAAAATTCATATCATTCCAAAATGTTTTGACAAAACATGCTGAAGTTTCAGAATGTTTTGATTGAGACCTTTTGTTTTGAATATTTTGGCTTGTGTTTCTTTTGGTGCAAGTTGTGTCCTTTGAAGGGGTCTTCTTGGGGACTTTGGCTTTAGATAGGACTCTAATAGTTAGGTGCTTTGCTTTTGTTGGTCATCTCGACAGACAGTTGTATTTGCCTTCTTTCTTCAATAAAATTTATAGATATCAAAAAAGAAAAGAAAAAGAGAAGTTCCGTGCCATACTAGAATGTTTTGTCAGAACATAAGTTCTAGAATGTTTTGATTGTGACCTTTTCGATTTTTCTCTTGATCTAAACATCGCATCGAAACAAGATTTCAAACCTTAACAAGACTATCATGTGGAGCATACGCAAGATATTTTCTAGACCAAAAATCAGCAAATCAAAACAAATGTAACATATCTAGGTGGGGCCATACCCCACACTTGCATGGATTTCATAAAGATAACCATCCAATCCACTGTTTTGGATTATAATTTACAAAAGACGATGAATGGGATGGTTAGTATACTTCAATTGTGATGATTTTCACGGTATTGATGGTCATGATTAGTAATATAGCTTGTTCGCATGGGATCATGTCCCTTAAATAAAATAATTACTTAATTAGTAGAAATTACACGTGGAAGCAGACTTACAGCGCGTTTAGGGAGACCAACTGCCCAGCTCACCAAACAGTAAACTACTCCAACCAATAGATGCACCACCGATACAAAACTGCGCACCCCAAAACACCACCAATTTATTCACCACACTTTTGCTAAAATGCGCCATTTTTTAAATTAAAAAAATAAAATAAAATAATATATTAAGGATCGAGAGCAGACGTACTAAGGGTAAGGGAAGTAATTGTAGATCTTCTTGTTAAGGATGTTGAATATCACGTTCAAGAAATACCTGCACCCCCAAAGGTCAATTTGGTAAATTTATCACAACAAGAGAGACTGTTGTCCTGTGCACCTCGCGCATTTTAGAGAAGTAGTGCGCACCCCAAAAGGATCAATTTGGTAAATTTCAAACATCAAGAGATATCGCATTTTAGAGAAATAGTGCATCCTCAAAGGTCAATTTGGTAAATTTAACACATCAATAAGTCAATTTGGTAAATTTAACACATCAAGAGAGACTGTTATCCTGCACACCACGAGCATTTTAAAGAAAATAGTGACACACATACCACATGAAGAAGAAGAACCCGGTGATCAAAGCTGGATACTTATCTAGAAGCCCCAACTTAGCTTCCCTGGAAAAAAAAAGTGTGTCAGATCTAACGTCCGAAATCTACACATTCCGGACACCTAGTCGTAACGGACCTCACCCGGAGGAATCGCTTCCTTCAGCTGGAGAAGATGCGGCGGCGAAACTTGGCCGGAGAATATCCCTTTTCACGACTGGAATTGGAGCAATTTGAGACTTCTCGAGCAGTAACGCAGGTCGAAGCTGTCTCCCCCATATGAGATTCCCTCCACCACCAACGTCACCAATCGATTTAGCCGAGACGAACGAAACACAGTCTCTCGTCGATTTCCTCAGCCGAATGAGACCAGAAGAGATGGTTGTGGTGCCAGATAACACTCTTGACTCCATTTTTTTCCTGCAAAATCGAAAGAAACAGGGAGAGGAGTAGCTTCGCTAATGTATTAAACCGTTTGCTTTGGAATTAACCTGCGCCGCGGAGGTTATCTTGCACTGTGGGTGTCCAAACTCCAGACCATCTGTTGGTTCAGACTTCAGAGAGATAACGCGAAGATATTTTTTATTAGAAATAATACTGTACGTCTCGATTCACAATAACTATTCAACTCCATTTTAGTTCTTACAATCTCGAGATACATAGACCACTGATAAGAATGGATCTGTATGATAAATGGTGATGGAAGATAGGGTGCTATTTAATATAGTGGATGAAGAGTAGTTTTGAATTTGTGTTTTTTTTATTTATTATTGGGGTATCGATAGTGGACATTTATTCTGGTATAGAAGATTGGGAGAGATGATCATTTTATCCTCAGCGAGAGGTGGAAGAGAGAGGAGTTGTCTTGTCCAATCATATCTTCTCCGTAAAAGTTTTAAAACTACTTTATTATCTCTTTCTCGTGGGTTATGAGATAGTGATTTAATGCCATTATCTCATTGTGTCACTAAGGTGGGCCCGGTTTCTTCTTTGATTTCGTGATCGTTTTTGGAATTATTTGGACGGTTAGAAGAAGAAATTGTGACAGCTGATCTTTATGATGATCTAAGTTCTACAACATTAGTGGTTGTGATCATCTGGTTGTCTAACCTAGGATCTTAGATGGACCAATTGGTGTCAATCGCCAATGACATTGTCGGGACAGTGGTTGGTGGTCGAATATTTCTCTTTTCTCAGGGGCAATCATGGTAAATACTTATCATTCGAATCACAAAGTCGAAGTAGGCGTTCAAAACGGCAAGCGAAAACTTCAGAAAAAAATATATATATATATAGGGTCAGGTTCAAAGGACAACCATTTCTACACACATATAGACAACGTGTTTTGTCATATATGGGTAAAAATGTTTGGAATGGACTGATTTTTTGTGAGGATGATTTCTGTGACGAGGAGATCATCCTTGCCAAAAATCAGCTCATTATGAAACTTCTAGACCGTCCAATTTTTGTTGAAAAATTATAAACCGTCCAATTTTTGTAAATCAATTTTGATGGGGTTACAAGTTTTGGAATGGGATGATTTTTTTCCAGGATGATCCCCTCATCACAGAGATCATCCTCACAAAAAATCAGTCCATTCCAAACATTTTTGCCCATATAAGACAAAACACGTTGTCTATATGTGTGTAGAAATGGTTGTACATTGAACCTGACCCATATATATATAGATATATATATATAATATATATATATATATATATATATATATAGATAGAAATAAGAAAGAAATGATCAAACATAAAATATAAAAAATATATAATCTAGTAATACATAAAATATTTATTTTATATTTTCAATATAACATGTTTTTAAACATAATTACACATATTATGAAATCAAAATAATAAAGTCTTGAAAATAAATTAAAAAAATCCCATCATCAAGATATTATTATCAAATCTCATATTTGTCAAATCCCACATTAAAAAAAAATAAAAATTGTTTAGTTTATTTATTTATTTAAAAAAAAAACTTGTTTAAAATGAAAAACGTGAATCACAATTTTAACATTCTCACTCATTTTTTATACTGGTGGTTGGCCTACACCAAGGTCTTACATGCTTAAACATTTAGTTTGGTTGGTGATTTATAATGGTTAGGTTTGATCACGTTCTACAATGGGCCTGGCCCATGATAAAAAGACTGACTTTGGGGGCCTATGATGAAAAAAAAATCATAGATAAGGATTTGTAACCAAAAAAATCAAGCTAATTTTTTGTATGATCGATCATTTGTGGGGTCAGTGAATCGATCAACGGGTTATGCAATTCGAATTTTTTAGTATGGTTTTTTAAAAACCTAATGTGTTGGTAGTACAGGTTCACAAATTGCAGAATGATCCCTGCATTATTCCTAATTTGTATATATTATAGCATCTGTATTCTATTTTACATTATAAACCACAAAAAGTCCATAGAAACTACAAATGGGCCTCACATCTCCAAATTGAGCCAATCGATATAATCTGAATTTGGATTTTCGTAAATAAAATCCATGGTCTGCATATGTCCAGATAATTTGTACTACACACTAGTCCTCACGATTTTTATCGAAAGAGGGACGAAATATATTTTTACAGAGATTCTTCTTTTCTATCTCCATATGTGTCCCATATATAATGGGATGGTAATGACTAATAAGATGGTTTTCGAGATTGTTGGCCTATTATTAAGCCCTTATACACAGGGCAAGCCTCGGTTACAAACTAAATGGATCATATATAAGCTGACCCATAATGTCTTTAATTAGCAAACATACAACATTACACGGCTGATATGCAAGGAAAAAACACAAGTTTCTAGGGAATCGTTAGGAAAATCTACTCATCTCGATCATCATCGGGTCCACAAGAGTGAGCTACATTAGAATTTTTTTTGGCCGAGGGTGCAAAAGGAAGGGATCGAATTGAGTACTAATTAAGTTCTTCTCTAATTTCAGAATAACTAATACTTACAAGGCCATTGGGAGCCTGTTTTTCACAGGCTATATATATCATATGCTGTGCAGTTACCATCCATTTTGTTAGGCTCAAGCATGAGAGACCAAGGGCCTATTACATAAATGGGCTGGGCCAGGTCAATTGGGCTAGAATAAACAAGAAATAGCTTTTTTGGTTTTAGAAAATGTATGGAGTACTTTTTGGTAATACTTATCACAAAAAATAAATACATTCTAACACTGCCAACTATATTAAAAAAATGACTAATTATAATCTGAATCATTTTTTTATACGCTCCCTGACGTGGAAATTCAAAGAACCATAAATCTTTTTATTTGTGTATACCAAAGTAAAGGATCAACAGTTGTGTGAAGAGAACGTACAAAGAAGGGATTCAAATTATCACGACTTAAAAAAATTATCTTAAATTCACAATTTAAATAAGTAGTCCAGATTCTTTAAATTGAGGTCCTGTTTTAATGAAGTAAATTAAACATGTCGGAAAGGATTGATATTTCTTGAGTATGGTCTCTTTAAGACATGGATGATTCATAGACACCTTCAAATGATCTAATTGGACTCTTCAAGTGTTGTGGTTTGTGGAGCCTGATGGTACTAGTCAACAAAAAAAATACTATAAATCAAGCCACGCCTTTATTATGTAAAATCCTAGTTAGGTTTCATGGGGTATTTATATTTCTTGTTTTGGTTAAAGGGTGTAATCTGTAACTATGAGTTTTCTCTTCATAGTGGAATCGGTGTGATCAGTGGACGTACCTCAATCTAGAAGGAATCACGTAAAATCTTTGTGTGATTACATCTTGTGTTTAATTTTTTTTTTCAATTCATTTTCTTATATCGATTGCACCTGTTTTCTTAATATCAAGTGGGAGTACAAACCTGTGTTATTAGATCGAATCCTTCTATAGCAAACTATAAACTATACAAAACGAATTGATTCACAATTAATTCGGTTTGCATGCTTGGAGATAAAGAATTTGGTCTATATTAGAAATGCCACTTTTCTATGAAAATATTGAATCTTTCCATTTTTTAATGTCAATGATATAGGCATCCCTACGTTTTCAAACTGATGACATGCCTCATATAGTGACTTAGTTCTTTTTGTGATATCATAAGTAACCTAAGTCCTCTGTATGAAACTATCTCTACCAAACCTAATTCGTTTAGTAAATCACTAACCTTGAATCCAAATTCAAAAGAGTGACCTAGTTCTTCTTTCTAAGTTGACTAACTTAAATCCCCTTTATGAAATTTTATATTTAGACAAACCTGGTTCGAACTAAGCAATCATGAACAAGACTCTAATCCCAATATGACTTAAAAATTAACACTTTAAATCTTGATGAGTTAATCCAGTGTAAACTTATTATTTATTAGTATTTTGGTCATAATTCTCCTAAAATCCATCAAAATAGTAAAATTTAAGGTTCGACGGATAAATAATTAATTAAATAATTTTTCAAACAACATAATAACCAATCTAATATGACAAGTTTTGATCCCTCAAAAGAAAGCCTAAGGGTAGCATATAGATACAAATCGAATCATATTGAATATAGGTGACTCATGGAATAATACATGATCTCGATCATTAAAACATGAAATATAGTGGTCCAGATTTAGGAAAATTTTATTGACACGCTAAGAAAGTCTAAGTGCCCTCATATTTTGGGGATAGCGTTTAAAAATCAAAAAATTGTTGTGGGTACTCAATTTCAAAGGACACCCCTCTCATCCTCCAACGATTCCAATGACTCGGGCAGATGAGGAGGAGTAGAAAAAAAAACAGAGGGCGCACCCCTCTCATCCTCCAACAATTCCGACTTCTTGAACGGAGGGAAAGGAGGAGGAGACAAATAAATAGAGAGAGCGAGAGAGATCAGAAGCGAAGAAGATGAAAAACAAAAAGAGAGAGGGGAAAAGGAGAAGAAAAACAAAGATAGAGATCAAAGGAAGATGAGGGAAAGAAAGAACAAAGGAAGAGGAGGTGTCAAAGATTCGTCGTTGATTTCATGTGTGTTGATTCACTAGAGAAGACAAAGAGGTGTTCGAGATTTGTGAGTGCCCTAAAAATATTTTTTTTCACACTTTGGCCCACTCTCAAAGAATCATGATGTGTCAATAAAATTTCTCCCAATTTTATATCTATCCTAAAATACTATAAAACCAATAATTAGATTTCAAAACCCCAAGAGATTGGCTCAATGTCAATTTTGGCTTAATAAATAATTAATACCCTTAAATCGTGAGTTCAATACCCAGTATTAACATTAATTCCTTAGGAACCACCCTTCAGGGAGCACCCTCGAGACTAGCCCTTAGACAAGACCATGTTTTATGAAGGGACAAAGCCAATATACAGGCCTGGTCCGTCTACAAGGATACCCAGTTTAAAAATTAAAAAAAAATTAAAAAAAAATTAAAAAAAAAAGTTGGATTTCAGATTTTAGCAGTTGGGATCATGTGTTTTTTGTACGAATCATTTTTCATGAATAACCCGATCTTGACCCGTTCGAATTTGGTTGGATAATTTGTTGACTTTTGGGTCCACATGATGAACGAGGTGCACCGTACGCGAAGCAATTAAATCATCCAGAAATTCGTCCAACAATTATCACAGCCGGAAAATGCTGAAGTAACATGGAAGTGGACATCGTTTCAGACATTGTTAACGTGGATGTATCAATAAAACCATAGATGCTTTTCACCGAGATACGATAGAGAAGCATCTATGGTTCTGTCCACACCAATATCCCAAACGATGTCAATTTGTATGTTACTCCAGCACAACTCTTATCAGTCATATTTAAATCTTTGCTTCACGTACTAACCTTCCAAGGATGGATTCCACAATCCACACGTCAAGAATATATCAGCCAAGGCTAATATTCAGTACTTCACAAGACACAATATTAAATTGTATTGCTATTGCAATCACTGATAACATAATAAGACAAATGGATATGTGGGGGACACATATATAATAAGTTTTACGTGATGTTCATTTGGTGGTTTTCTATCATTGATGAAAGTCTTATTCTTGGGAAAGAAATGTAAGTAGCAGGAATAAAATAGAATAAAAAGCTTGAATTAGAAATTTATGAGATTTCTCTCTTTGTAGTTTATGCCTTAAGAAACAATCAATCTTCTTTACCATCACAAGCAAAGGCTTAGAAGGAATTTAAATATATTTTCTAAGTTAAAAAATAAAAAAAATTAGGTTGAAATTATAATTGAGTCGTGACAATATTTTTTTTTTATATGCTCTTTGTACGCTTTCATTATAAAACCGTAAATCATTTGTTTCGGGATGCATAAGAAAATATTTATGGTTCTATAATTATTAGTGTGGACATTTCAATTTGCACGAACTCATTAGAAAAAAGTTTAAATTTCCAAAATCCCAAGTTGATTTCAATTAAAGGTCCAAAATCCTTCAATAAGCTCATGTTGCATAACAATTGTCACTTGACACATTTCTTTATGCATACATGCACACATGCATCATCTCATATTATTTGCATACCAAAATCTATCTCTAATCCAATCAAATGCCATACTTACTTCTCTAAATCAATCACATTTTATACCCACTTCCCTAATCCATTTATCTGAATCCATGGACTGATCTAATTGCATACCCACTCCCTAATCCGAACCTAATTTCCATTAATCAATACATTATTCATATCCTAACTTAATACTACGTCCACATTTAAGCTTAGTTTAAATACCCAAACCTAAATCATCCTAAACCTATAATCCAAGCCCAAAACTAAAATCTAATGTCAAACCCATGGTCTTGTACCTTCCCCCAAAAGAAGATACATAGTGGTCTCTCATAAGCCCCCTAATACTTAATATTCTAACATAATTGGAGAGTCAACTCTCTTGAGAAAATTCAAGAATGTCTTTATAAAAAAGTTAGGTCAAACAAAAAATGTACTTTATTCTTTGGTAAAAATCCTTGAAGTTGAAGAAACTTTCAATCATATCTCAAAAGGTATGAATCTTCAAGTACATACATGGAATTCTCTCATTAGTCTCATTCAAAATATGTATTTACTATTATTTTTTGAGATATTTACAAAAGAACTCAAGTCTACTTTTTTACCTATTACTTCACTTTTACATATGTCACTCCCCTGCTCACCTCCCAAAAGCACTTTTATTATCTTACCTCTATTTATCAAAATATCAAAATCTAAAAATACTTTTAGGATTTCATCTCTCAAATTCTACTTTTACCTCCATAAAGGTAGAAAATTCTAAAAGAAATAACCAAAATGTCAGGTCCATTCTCTTTATTTTTAAGGTTTGACCACTTTATCCTTAAAAGTTCTTCAAATTTTTTATAAATAACCTCATTTCCTATGAGTAATACATACTCTTAAGCCTTCATTTTTCACCTTTAAACTCTAATAAAATCCCTGCTCAACTCAAGTCCTCATCTCTCAACCTTCTCTCAATCTCCAAGCTTTCAAACAAAAATCATCACCCATCTTTGACATTCAACACTTAGTCAAAACTCTCAATATCAAGTTCTCCATTCAAGACAATCTCATTCAAGACTATAAAAGACAATGTGGGTTAAGATGTAGTTTCATTTTAAATATTTGCATTTTCTTCTTCTACCCCTCTTTTTTTTTTCTTTTTTAGAAAAACCTTAAGATGTAATAGTGAACATTCCTTAATCCCAAGTAGGTTGAACCTCAACCTTAGGCATGAAATGTTTGAAGCGATTTGATTGAAAAGATGGAGGAACAAGTATTTTTTTTAACACACTTATCTCTCAAGCATCATATTGTACATCATGCACCCACCTACATACATTTGGTAATGATGAAGAAAAGTGTCATCCTTTTGTTGGGTTAAAATACTAAGTTTCTAGTCTTGCATAAATGCATTAAAGTTATAGTATTAAGAGAACTCCACCATGAAATCTCTCTAAAAAGTCCAAGCCAACATTCCTACTCATGAAAAATAATGTAGACTAGATAGGTCATCATTTTTCATGGGATGTTCTTAATGTCACATTGATATCAAAACCCTTTTCTTGGGAAATTTTTTTTACATATTGCACACACCACCTCTAAACATTTATTTTCATGCATTTTTATTTATTTTCTTATGTTTCAAAAGATTGACCAAGTTTCCAAGGTAACCACCTTAAGTAAAAATAATAAAGTACCTAATACCTTCCCCATTCTCTAACCGAATCCATTTACCTAGATGTTAAGTAAACCATGCCCTTTTCCATGAATAAGAGTCACTACAATGCCATGATAAATAATTTTTCTAAAAATTTAATTCGGAGGTCTATTCACAATCATTTCCAAAAAAGAATAGTAGCGATTCCAAACAATGTAGTATTGAGGTTCAATGATGAACATCTCATGTCTACAATTAGATTAGGGAATGTATAGGGAGCGTCTGGAAAAAAAAAACATCAGATTATCATTAGGCATTATAATTTTATTTTGACTTCCATTGTATAAATATTCTTAATATATAAATCATTTTCATTAAGTTTTTAGGTCAACAGGTACTGCACCATCAAATTCCTAAATCCCAATGATCGTAGGAAACTACGTAATAGAATCTTAATTACAAAATGAATGCAAGATACCTCTAATCGACTAGGATAAGATAAGACCTTAATATTAGCAATTAAACAACATGTTAAAACAACATACGACCCTAATAATAATGATATTCCTTTAAATATATTCTTTGAAAAGTTATTAAATGTTTGCCATACCATGTGATATGAGACCCTATGTTGGTATATGTTATTATCCAACATCAAAATTGCTGATGTGGAAAAGAAAAGACTTGATGTCGGCTAACCGTACTTCGAGTAGAGTTACAAAAAAAAAAATTCTACGAAGTTTGCTCAATGATAAAACTAGTGGCAAGGGTTTGTTCCCTATAACTAGTTGTGTATTCAAAATTTAGTGGTTTCTTGATTTATCCTATTAATTGAATGGGAAACTATGTAGTGTTAAGGTATTTCATCACAACGATTAGTCCATATCCCAAAAGGGATGTGAGATACCTTACGTAATAATAATAATAATAATAAAATAAAAGATGTTACAAATTATTTTTTGGTCAAATTAACATGATGATGAGCACAAATTGTACTCATAAACACTAGAGCTGCCAATAGGCAAATGAGGTCAGATCTCAAATTTGATCCATTCCAATTGAATAAGGCAATAACTTAGGGTTTAGATGGAGGATTTAGTTTTGATAAGAATACAATCCTATAATGATCACATACCATGCCAAATTGGTCATGGAGCAATTATCCGCATTGCTCGAAGGAAAATGGGTTAAAGACATCTAATTATTTCAAACCATTTTTATAAGAGTCGTAATAATCTGACACTTTTTTTTTCAAACGCCACCTTACACCCATATCACAGAACCATAGATCATTTGTCTCGGGACAAACAAGAAAAAGACTTATGATTTTGTAATTGCCATGTCAAGGAGTATATGGGGGGTGTCTAAAAAAGGAGCGTCAGATTATCATTAATCTTTTTATAATTGATTTGATATAATATTTTGTGCTCGATATCCAAATCAATTTGATTTAAAAAATCTATATATTTTTTTATCGAGCCAAATGCCAAATCTAGATTGATTCAAATTAAATTATATATATAATAAAGGTATACCTCATACATCAAATATACAGTTAAAATATATAATTTATATACTTTCATACATATTGGTTTCGTATTTTTTTTTCTTTTTTGAGAGGGGAGCAATAATGATAGATTTTTTTTGTCCACCATTAAAATGTGTCGTAATAGCTCATTAATTAATAGAGTTTAAAATATTTTGCGGGGGTGGCTCCATTGTAAATCCGCCTCTAGGTCTCTATTGCCAACCACAGAGGTCAACATTTAACAAGGACTAAAGTCCAACTTCCAAGTTCCAAACAATGAAGGAGGTCCACCATAGACCTAACAATTAAATAACCTGGAAATTCATCCAGCAATATTGGCGATATTTAACACATGGCTTCACTAGGAAGCTTTAGGACCAAGGCTAAGATTCTATACTTCACAAGTTACATAATTAAATTGCCGTTGCTTTTATTAACCACACATCTTCATAATTTTATGATCTAAAGAACTTCCATTGCATGACATCTAACAATATATATCCTATGAGGTAGCAAATATTTGTCCCTGTCAACCCTTTTAGAGCATTAAATACGTCAGTGATAATGTGCTACGCAAGATAACAAAAATAACATAAATGGTTAATGGGCCCCACATTTAATAAGTCTAGATGAGAGATTCACGTTGAATCATTGTCTTCTTCCTGATTGATCCAATCTGACGTAGCCTAAGTTTCCAAATTCAGAAACACCAGATAAAAGTTCAAATCCTAAAAAAAATAAAATAATAATAAATAAATCACTAATCATATTTAACTTTAGGGTGCCTTCTTTGAGAAGCTATAATGGCAACTGGCAAGAATATCTTATATTATATTCCCACGTGTGATTGACCATGTCGGGTGGTACCTGGCTACTCTCTATTAGATGGTGTGCACAAGTTTACAAGGAGAGAGACAAGACGATAAATGTTTGATCACAGATTAAATTCAACAAAAATTCACTGATGTGGTATGTGCAAGAATCGTAAATTTTTCATGAGGATAAATTACTATACATGTATGTGTAGTTGTGTATCCTGAGAGAAAATTTTTTACTTTTCTTACACATGCCACGTGAGTTTTTGATATATTCTGTCAGGGATGAGTTAGAACATTATTACATTATATTAAATTTAAATATATTTTAAAATAGATAATTGTATTTATTTTTGTTCTCCACATAACTCAGTCGAGTTGTTAATCTGAGTTGGTGATTTTCAAATTGATTTGATTGAATTGATGAGTTGGTTCTGTCGAGTTTTATGGCCAAGTCATCTCAAACTCAATCAAGTCGGGTCAATCCAACGAGTTTTAAAACTATTATATATATATAGAGGGGACGGTTCAGCAGTCCTAAAGTTTACCAAGTTTGGTGTCAAATATTTTTCAAAATATGGGTTAGAAGCTTTGGAATGAGTTGATTTTTTGTGAGGATGATCTCTATGATGAAGAGATCATCCTCACCAAAAATCAGCCTATTCCAAAACTTCTAACCCCATCAAAAGTGATTTACAAAAATTGGACGATCCACGATTATTCAACTTGTAAATTAGGGTTAGAAGTTTCAAAATGAGCTAATTTTTTGTGAGGATGATCTCTTCACCGTAGAGATCATCCTCACAAAAAATCAGCTTATTCCAAAACTTCTAACCCCATCAAAAGTGATTTACAAAAAATGTTTGGTACAAAACTTGACAAACTTTAGGGCTGCCGAACCACTCCCACATATATACATATAGGGAAATGTTCAGCAACAAACATTTTGACAAACATTTTGGCAAAACATTTTTCAAAACATGGATTAGAGGTTTTGGAATGGGCTGATTTTTGGTGAGGATGATCTCTACGGTGAGGAGATCATCATCATCAAAAATCAGCCCATTCCAAAACTTCTAACCACATCAAAAATGATTTACAAAAAATGGACGGTCCACGATTTTTCAACTTGTAAACATGGGACTAAAAGTTTTGGAATGGGCTGATTTTTGTGAGAATGATCTTCTCACCGTAGAGATCATCCTCACCAAAAATCAGTCCATTCCAAAACCTCTAACCCATGTTTTGAAAAATGTTTTGCCAAAATGTTTGTTGCTGAACGGGATATATATATATATAGAAATATAGAAATAAAGAGAACGAGCTCTAGAGAGAGAATTTCGGCTGCAGTGTCACCCTAGAGTACCTTTAAAGCTATATAACAATATACACCTAAATGCAAAACAGTAAAAAATTCAACCCAACAATAATTCCAATTTCAACTCAACCATAATTCCTTTGCTTCACGTAGACTTCTCATGTGAATCAAGAAATCTCTCTCTCTCTCTCTAAGTGGTGAAACGTCTCTCACGAATCAGGTTGCCCCATCTCCACTCAACCCTTTTCACCTTTGGACTGTTTTAATTCTCTTTAATAAGTTTTTATTAACAAATCAAATATGGTTTTGATCTTGTCTAAAAAAGGACCCAAAACTGTATTTATTCTCCTACAAGTTTTACATATATAAGAGAATCACTAAACTTGAGGTCCAAGTAACCTATTTTATTTCTACATAATTCTCTCTCTCTCTCTCTCTCTCTTTCTTTCTTTGTTTTTAAGGTGGAACTCAGAGATCCATCCTCTAAAAATCTTTCAAAGAAGATCTAATTAATAAGAGGTGGGAAGTAGTCTATCCAATCATAAAAAGGAGAAAAAGATGAAGGAGAATCTATTCCTTCTCAAAGCTCAAGAAGAACACTAGATTGAGAGAAAACATGCTTTAAAAGACACAACTTGCTCTCTTCTTTTCCTTTTATCTCTTATTATTATATCTGTCTGTACTTCTAAGAGTCCTGTGTTTAGTCCTGAAGAAGTGGAAGAAACATCAAAGAAAGATTCATTGTGTGATGGGCATAAGAGAAAAATAAAAGAAATGTCATCATGGTGCAATGGAGTACTTGACGACGATACAACAACAACAACAACCACAAGAAGCTCGCCGACATCTAACCCAGTGATCGATGACAAACTAAATCGAAACGAAAGCTGCCCATCATGTGGTCATCGGATCCAAAGCCAAGAACAGGTTTTGTTCATCGACATCTTCATATATTACTGATGCTATCAAGTGTTTTAATTAAGATGTTTTAATTTATTCCTTAATTAATATGCTTTTTGAAAAAAAAATAAAAAAAATAATTGAATTATAGGCTGGAATTCAAGATTTGCCTGGATTACCTGCTGGGGTTAAGTTTGATCCAACAGATCAAGAGCTTCTTGAGCATTTGGAAGGGAAGGTGAGGACTGATATTCATAAGCTTCACCCTCTAATTGATGAATTCATCCCTACACTTGAAGGAGAGAATGGAATTTGTTACACTCACCCTGAGAAGCTACCAGGTGATCTTCAACAACTCATATATATACATGGTAACTATAATTATTATTATTGGTTTCTCAACCATTCCTAAATTACAAATATTTATGCATGTTTTTATTTTTATCTTAGTAGATAACCACAATTTCATATAGAAAGAGAGGTTGAGAGTATCTATCAAGAGCAAGAAAAATACAAATAAGCCAAAGCACACAAAAATACACCACAACTCCTGAAAAAAAATACAAATAGTCCAAATATGCATGCTTGTTTCTTCTAATAGGAAGAGTACATGCGATGCATCTGATGTTCAATTAAGTAATAGTGGGATGAGTTGTTTATATACGAATAATAGAATTTTTGGATAAAATTAATAATAAAACATCTACAAAGGTAAATGGGCTACTTAACTTACTATTATTTATCATATTTTATTATTCAGTAAAAATTAATATTTAAAAGGGTTTACCTTAAAATTTTAAAATAAATAATAATTTTGTAATTAAGTTATTATTAGATATTGATGTAAATTTATCAATGATTTAACTTTTATTAGAGTGAATGTATTCAAAGACATAAGGTTTTGAAAATTTCCATTTTTTTGCTAAGCAAACAAAGAGATTTTATGTATAGATGGAAAAATTACAAGCATGAACGCGGCATACCCCCTTAAATTACATTACACCAGCTGAAGATAAATTCTCCTGGGCAAGGATAGCAATGCATCCCCCACTAGGGACTTAATGCTAATTTCGGCCACATTATTAGAAGCAACTTCAAAGCAGACAAAAATAATAAGCCCATAGAAGATGACATGAGTTGTCGCGGGTCATAAATCCACCACCAGCTTCTCCTGGATTACCTAGACTTGAGCCACCAATATTAATTTTTATCCATCCTTTGGGAGGTCATGACCAACAAGGCGCTACAACTCTTCAAGGCGATCATTGATGAAGTAGAGATTCCCAAAGATGTCATGACTTATGAGACATGTCTTGAGCTTGATAATTAAGGTTGTAGGTTGAGATAAACCTCCTTCAGTCAAGAAACTACTGATCTAAGAGCATTGAGAACTGATGGTATGTCATTGTCAAAAATAGCTTTATTTTGAAGGATCCAAATGACATAACAAGCAATCCAAGGAGCAATCTTGCAAGAAGCCCATCTTCTCCAACTAGAATAAAAAGATGGTAGTTAGGACTGTTGGAGTAATATTAGATATGTAGCATTGAAATAAATTGTACTATAATATATCAAATCATATTTTAGAATTAAATCAAATCATTAAAATTAATTATAATTAATTTGTAAGGCCTCGCCAGGTTGGTAATCTTGATCGACTTGGTTCTGTCCTATGAATGAAATGCTATTTATCAAAAAAAAAAAAAAAAATTATAAATTACATCAGATCTGATTAGATATAACTCTATCTATCATAATTGTTAGACTGATGAGGATTCTTCTCTGGTCTATATAAATCTTATTAGGGTTTTGTGATCCTTAATTAAGAATCAATAGATTTTCATTCATCTCTAAGGACATAGATAATTACTAAGTAGAGATCTATATATTAGACCAAGAGAAAACAACCTTCAAAATAGATTATGCAAAACTATGTACGACAGAACAATCAATGGTTGATTGTCTCTACCTCCTCGCATAGAGGACATCGAGAGGCCATTTGAGAGTTTTGCTTCATTCTAATGTCCTCCATTGGTCATGATTAGTGCATATTTTCCAACATAAAAGCTTCATCTTTGTAGGTGTCAAGCCACTCCACATCTTCCTCCACTACTTATAGATCATCTCATTTTTTTTTTGGATTTAATTCCCAAGCCGATTTAGAAGAGAAAACTCTTGAAGAGCTTTCTTCCAAACTATACAATTTGAAACACATAATATTGGAGTAAACTAATTTAATATGTGGAGCACATTATGACCAAGCACCATCTAGATCTTCTTCGAGTCCCATGAGCCATCTCGCCAAGCCTCCATTAGGCGTAAATCAAAAGATACCATGTGGAAAAACACTTTCAATAGACCTACTCAAGTTTAATTACTTCGTAATGTACATGCCTCATCACTTTGACCCAAGTGCTTAGACAAATTTAGTGAAGGCGTTATGAAAGATCACATCAACAGCAAAATTTTGGATTTGCTTCCAATAGCTTTAGAAGACCCCAAAATATTATCCTTCAAGTACTTTTTTTTTTTCGAACAATCGAGCCCATAACCCATCTTAATACCACTTTTTCTACACCCATTAGGAAGAGACACATATCTCCTTGGGAAAATAAAAATTTGTACAAAGCATACATCACCTCAATATAATCCAAGGTATGTAGACATCTAATGTCTACAATTCTAGTACATGTGCTCGATCAAAACTAAGAAATAAACATTGGATCAAGTAGCAAGCTCGGTGTTTTTAGATAATTGGGAAACGTCAAAAACCATTGAGGTTCAACACTTAAAAAATTCCAAAGAAACCTAGATTGCATAGGATTGCTTATCCAAAAATACCAACCATGTCCCTTTTATGATATATATCATGCGTGTTCAGCCTTTCCTGATCATTTCAATTCAGAGAAAGAAACAGTTGAGTAGAGCTAGTGTAGCGGTTATTTGGGGGCGGCCAATCGGTTCTTAAGCCCTCTCCTGGCAAGGTTGCTTCACCCTCGAAGGTCTAACCTTCCTTTTGAACAAGGGAGGAAAAAAATGTTGTCAATCACATAATTCTATTCTTCCTTTGTGCACATTGAGAGCCTATATTGGGTCCACCCTTTCATTGAGCTATCAATAAAACATTGATAGGGGCGGTTCGTTCCAATCATGGGGAATTCGTTCTCTGGACAGAACAGAAAAAACCTAATTCGGAGAGATCACTTTATTTGATTCAGAAATGGTAGATTGAAATTAAAGATTCTGATCCTTTATTTTGGCATTCCCACTGATTCTTTTATTCCTCTCGTTCAATGACGAATGTTAAAATATCCTACCGGTTCATCCTCATAGGTGCTTCCATTGCTGTATTAATATGAACTTCATATTCCCCCAAAGTTCTAAGCTAAGGGATTGTATTTATATCTTTTGAACCTTCTTTCTCCGGGGCCCAAACCTTTATATCCTAGGGCCCTAAACCAACCCTTATAATAAGCACATCTCATCCAGAAGACGAAGCACGGAAGTACACAGCCTTCCTTAACTTAAAAAGACTACCATGATTCTATAAGCAAACGTATTAGTATAATTGATGCAAAACAAGCTAATAGCAAATGAGAGTAGCTACCAACTAGGGTGTGTTGAAATTACTATTGTCCTTTTTTTGATTGGATCCTACAGTATGTCACGACCCATATTTATCTTCCCTTCACGTAATTCTTCATTCTATCTCATACGAAACTTAATACTATACCACTTCTACAAATGGCTCGTAATGCTACATCTCTTCCAAGACCAAGACCTTTTATCCTGACTTCTACTCGTTGCATAGCCTACTGCCATTTGAGCAACAAATGGGCTCAAATGGCGTCCCTCTTCTTGTGCCTCTAAATCCACAAGTACCAACGGAAGACCACCAACTTCAAGCTAAACATTATCAAATTAACTTCAAGAAGGGTCTCTCAACCCCTTCCATCAATGCATCACCTCAACATTTGATGTACTTATGTAATAAGGTTCTCTCACTTATTTTAATCTCGCACATGTATCCAGACATGGTTCATATTGATGGAAAAATGTTGTATAAGACTAATAATAAGCTCGGGAATACACTAGGAAACTAAGGGCCTGTTTGGATACCAGGAGCATAACTACTCTTCCAAAGAACAGAAGCTGAAGTACTCTATGGAGGAGCTGGAAAAGTATTCTGTGCAGAAATGGCGTTTGGCAATCAACTCTATGAAGTACTGGCAGAAGTACTTTTGTGCTGGAAGTCTGTTTGGGAACCATACTGACTGTTTTTGACATAATATGACATAATATTTAAAAAAAAAAATTGACAGACTGTCTTTTAGTGTCATAATATGCCTTCAAACTATATTGTTTTTTACATTTTAACTATAAATATTAATATAATATAATATAATAAATATTATTATAATATAATAAATATTATTATAATATATATAATATTTTAAATATTAAATATTAATATAATGTGTTTAAATCCATTATACTCAAAATTTTTAAAAAAAATTGACAGACTGTCTTTTAGTGTCATAATATGCCTTCAAACTATATTATTTTTGACATTTTAACTATAAATATTAATATAATATAATATAATAAATATTAATATAATATAATATAATAAATATAATATAATATAATATAATAAATATTAATATAATAATATAATATTTTAAATATTAAATATTAATATAATGTGTTTAAATCCATTATACTCAAAATTAAAAAAAAATAATTTAATATTAATAAATGTTTCTTTTGTTTGATTTAAGAGCAAATGAATTATAAATATTTTCATAGAAAATTAATAAAGTTAGGGGTATTTTGGTAAAACGAACCGTTAGATTTTGACTCCCCGCAAGAAGAGTTTTGAGAAATAGATTTTCTTGACTTCTTCATAAAGAGTAATTTCTTACTCTTGCGCGGAGTAACTCTTCGAGGAGTAGTTCATACAAACGCATCCAACGACTTCTAACTCCCCGCAAGAGTCAGAAGTAGCCAAGGAGTCCTATCCAAACGCCTACTAAGTGACACAAATTATTAAAGAGAGCTGGTTTCCACATGTTCAGGTCTCTATGCTCCCAAATTACGACATTAAATGAAATACATGCTAGAACTTATAAATAAAATATTTTATGATATAAAATCCCTATTTTAAGTATCTTTTATTCTCTACTTTGCATTTAATAATCGGAACCCTAATACCTCAAAATCAAGTATTTTCATTTAATGTGATTGGTTCGCCCCCCAAGACCACTCAAGTATCTATTAGTTACCCTTTTTTCAACTCATGAGACACCTGAACTCATAAGTGGTGATGTTTGTCCTCCAAAATTTGCCATTAATATGGATCAAAGATCGAAGTAGGGTTAAACAATTTTACTTTATCAATCCTTACTTGCATTATTCATCTTCTTCCTCTTCTTTTTACCTATGATCACCACATAATTGTCCCACCTTCTCTCAATTTTTTTCCTGCAACCAAAAGATCTGAAGCTTGCAACCTCATTCGTAGAAGCCTCCAACCACATCTATAGAAACTATTTAACAAAGATGATGATCAAGCAGTCATAGTTGTCTGATCAAACGAAGGGTATCTAATTCACTAGAGTTCTAATCTTGAGGAGATTGTGGACAAAAATCTGCCATATTTCAGAAATGTTGGCACATTCTGAATTGTTTCTCCCAACTAATGAGATTTCCTTCCTAGCTCCAAATCTCCTGAAATAAGAAGTTTACAATTAATTAAGATTCATTAAGAATAAAGAACATTGATAGAAGATAAATAGAAATAGATGATAAGACATGCTCTAGAAAATAGGATTTTAGACTTCCAACCTTGTACGTTTCTTAATATCTGTTGTGTTGCGTGCAGCAATTATGATGAATAGTACAAAAAGAAAAAAACAAGAAAGAAATAAGAACACGCAGATTTAACGTGGTTTGGTGGTGTGCCTACATCTACAGGAGCGAGGAGCTGAATTTTCATTATATGTCAAATTAGGGTTACATCATATGAATTTATGGTAAATTCTAGCCGTACAATAGGTATTAGAAAATTTCAATAATACCCATGTACCGTACCAAGGGGGCGTTGCCCCCGCACCCTCAACCTATTAATCTTCCCTGGCAATAAAATAGTAAATTACATCTCAAAAGGCAAATGTTGTCATTCAGCTCCTCTCTTTCCACTCCGGCTTCCGCCTGCTTTTTCTATATACGTGTTTCACTCAATATGAGCCACATATTACAACAATATCTTTTCCACCAAGGCTGAACAAGATTCCCTATAAATTTTTCTTCCAAGGATTAAAGGGACTCCCAAGTAGTTGGTTGGAAGTCTTCCATAAAAAAATCCAAGCACATCTCTACTGTATGATTGCATCTACTACTTCTAGCGGCCTTACCGAAGGAGAATCTTCTCTTCTCCACATTCAAGTGCAAGTATGATGCCTTCTCACATGCTTCAAGTAATTTATGAAAATGAACCATAGACCTCTTGTTAGCTTTAGAAAATAAAAAGATCATCAGTGAATAGAAGATAGTAAGGAACACGAAATCCTCCAATTCCACTGAATCTTTCTAACTTTTTTATTTCATAAGCCCTTTAGGGTCCCTAGTGAGAGCTTCCTTTGCAATAATAAAAATATTTGAGGGATAGAGGGTCCCCTTGAAGCCTTGAATTAACTATATTTTGAACCATTGATTAGGAAGGTTATTATTAATGAGATCAGTAACTCAATGATGGAGGGGATTGAATGCAGGCCCATGGCGGTATCATCCCCCATAGACTCTACCAACTAAGCTAGCTGGTCTAACCTTCGGACATGGGCTATATATTACGATAAGTGAGAGAATAGTGGACATTTGGTTGAGATCGAGTGTTCTCATTGTAATGTCGATAAGCATTGTATTGATACATCGTACCATTATTTATGTACTCAAAATGGAAGGTTGTGGTGTGAGATAGATCAGAATATAGTCTCAAGTAAGGATTCAAAAGTAAACTTCAGTGGATCAACATGATTGTAGATCTAATAAGAAATGCCCAAACGAAGACCAAGACGCCCATTTGATCCCATAAATGACAATGGTCAACTTGCATACATGTGCTAATTTAAGCCATTATAAGTCATTGTTCAAAATTTAGCGTTATTTAAAATGTTTCAGCAGCAGATTCCGATTTTGGTTGAGGTCAGAAAGAAACATTGACACTGGAACATTCACGTTTCAAATAATTTGTGAATTTTTTGACGAGGAATTTTTATTTCATTTATTATTTTATTGTTTGGGGGACCAGGGGACTTTTTTTTTTTTTTTGGTAATTTTTTTGGGGGCATTTTATGGGTATTTTGTGCCTTTGGTTTTTCAAATATATATCCTTGAAATGTATTTATTACTTTGTCTTTTAATGCAAAAAAAGTAAGGAGTATTTATGATCAATAACTCCAACATTTCTAAATTTTTTTATCATATTAATACCCTCGGCTTAGGCTGAGAAGAGAGAAAAACATACGGATCAGTGAAATTTTATAGGGATCCATTTTAATGGGATTCCCAAGTAAGTATTCACTCATCTAACCCTTTGTTTGATAGGGAGACTCAAATGTGGTTTGAGGCTAGTATTTTTCAATGCCATTCCAAAGTGATCTATTAATCTGCTAATAAGGCATTTCATGGCAGCCCCATCGATTGCTTTATTATTGTGAAAGATCAGATTGCCTCAACATGTCATAAATACCTCCATTGTGTTAATGCAGGTGTAAGCAAAGATGGCCTAATCCGCCACTTCTTTCATCGCCCTTCGAAGGCCTATACTACAGGAACTAGAAAGCGAAGGAAGGTTCACACCGATGAAGATGGAGGCGAGACTCGATGGCACAAAACAGGCAAGACTAGGCCAGTTTTTGTAGGTGGAAAGTTGAAAGGGTACAAGAAGATACTTGTTCTCTATACAAACTATGGCAAGAAAAGAAAGCCAGAGAAAACAAATTGGGTGATGCATCAATACCACCTTGGCAACAATGAAGAAGAGAAAGATGGAGAATTAGTGGTTTCAAAAGTTTTCTATCAGACACAGCCCAGGCAATGCAATTCAAGTGTTAAGGACTCGCTTTCAACGAAAGTAAAGGGTCGACATGGGCATGATAGTCCCTCTCTTAAGGACACAAACCTTGTCGAATACTATAATCCTTCGCTTATTGTCTACGATCAAGGCAGACACAATAGAGCAAGTTCACCACATCTGATACCGAATTTCATTGTTCATGCTGGTGGGTCTTCATTTCTTCCCTGAGAAGCTATTTAAGTGAACAATGGAAAACAAAGGGAGGTATTCTTGTGTAGTAGTGAAATAAGTTAAGGGTGGAGAGATCTTGTGCTCCCTGGAGTTGATTTGCAACCTGTCTCATATGTTTTGCATGCCATGAGGAACAATAGTTGGCCCACACAATGTTGAACCGAACACCTAAAAAAAAAACACCGTGATTCATGATTTCTAGCCATTGAACTATTTTGATGTGTAGGTCTACCATGCTGGGACTAAGAAGTGTTTTACATGGCATGTAAAGGAGACTTGAAATTTGGTTGCAACCCAATGCCCCGGAGTACAGGACCTTCGCTCTAAGTTAATTACTTGGTGTTTTATGGAAGGGAAATCAATGGGGGAAGGAAGAATAAGGAAGAATTGTTCCTATATTTAGTAAGAGTTTTTGTAGTTTACAGGAAGACTTTGTCCAAGAGATGGTGTAATTTCATATATGTTTCGGCCCTGTGGTTCGAGAGAACTGATATTTGAATGTAAAACTGTACAAAGATCATCCATACATAAGTTAGTTTGATAGTCTGTATTTACGTGTGTTTCTCTTAACATTTTATAGTGTATTCTTCTGATACACATCTTTCCCAGGATAACATTGCTACTAGTTCTTTTTATTTTCGAAGAGTCGTCGAAGAAAATTCCATTCTATCCACTGAACATAATTCCCCAGTCCATATACAGTAGTGCGTCAAGTACCTCTTGTGCATAAACAAACATCTTCAAGAATTTACGAAGTAAGCTGGTTCAATTAATTTTCCAAACAATGCAACCCAATTCCAATTAGTTTTCTAGACAGATTCTGCTCAGATTAAGAAAATCAATACTTTTCTTCGGAAGGTTAGTTTGGATCAAGAAGACGGAAACATGCTACAAGATAGACCCATGAGAAGTCCGTGTTATGCCCTGCACACGAAGGGGATATTTAAGCGTGCCTCCACTTGACCATGAGAGTAGCATAAATAGGCTGCATTGCAAGCAGTGAAGTTATCACACGCTACATACATAAGTTTTTCTGCCGTAATGTAAGAACAAGCCCAAGAAACATTTCCAACCAAGCAAAACTCAAAAACACTAATCCCAAAGAAGAAAGAAACCACCTCTATAATTACAACAAAGTTTCTCACAGCTCAAGAGTCTAGACCGACCAATGGTTGAGCATTTTTCAGAGAATCAACCCCACTCATTTTCAAGTGAAGTGAGCTGATCTAATGGTAGCAAGTAGATTACAGATACTCTATACAAAGTACAAATTAAAGAAATAACTATTACTTCTGGAGGATATGTATCTCATATAGGGAGAGGATATCCTTCTTGTTGGGATTCCTCAACTTAAGCAACTCAGCGCCATAACCATGTTTTGTGAGCTCCTGCTTCAGTTTCAGTACGGTGAACCTACTATGATCTTCCGACTCTGTTTGCTGGCTATGATTGTTATCCTCATCACCCTTGAAAGCTGAAAGTGTTGTGCTCTTGAACCTCTTTCTTCCCCTTATTATTCCACCATCAACGTCCATATCTTGGATGGCTTCTAACCCCACATCGTAATCATCTACCCTTGAGCGTTTTCCGTGTGAAGCAGTCTTCAGTTTACTATCTAATGCAGTTTCATTTAGACAGACCGAAGTCAACTCCTGTTGAAGTAAATCAAGTTTACCCTGAGTAGATTGTAGTTGCAAAGAAAGGGCTACAGTCCTACCGTTTGCCTCAGCTTGAGCTGCTCTCTCAGTCTCCAGAAGGCTCTTAAGGACTTGGACAGTGCTAGTCCTCTGCCCGTTGTTTGATTGTAATAGTGACTCAATCTCTTTTTCTCTCTCTTTGACTCTGGCCTCCAGTAATGAGACTTTCGAAAGGGCGTCCATTTGAGAGGCACGCACCCCCTCTACTTCCTCTATAAGATCAGCTTTCTGTCTCTCCAGGCTTTAAACTGCCTTTCAGTCCTCTCAATCTGTGTTAATCTTTCCATTGCGACTCGCTGAACATCATTCTTTTCCTTTTGAGCAGCGACTGCTTCTGCCCGTGCTTTATCAGCCAATTCGGTTGCTCGCTTTGCATCTTTTTCTGCATTCTTGCACCTTTCCTGGGCTTCCTCAATCCTTTTGAACTCGGACAGGTACTTTTGCTCCAGATGGGTCTTCTCTTGTTCCTGTATCTTGGCTTCTCTCTCAAAGGATTGAGATGCAACCTTCACAGCATCTAACTTTTCAACCAACTCTTTGATTTCAAATTTCTGTGCAGATAGTTCCAAATCATAGCTCCTCATTTTTGACTTGGCAGCCTGTAAATTAATTCTAACATATTATAATGAATCATTCAAAGGGAAAACATACTGACAACGTGTGCTTGTGTGTGCGTGTGCCTATATATGAAATTTATACCATACATGCTCACCTATAGGGTTTATCAAAATAGACAATCTATCAAAAGTGACTACTCAGGCAGTCTTATCCATGCCCAACTCTACACCACCATGCATCGTGAACTTTTGCCCCATGAATATCATCCCTGATTTTTATTTTTACATGGTAAAAAAGGCAAGAATGGAACTTTCCTTTTAACATGCGGCCAAAGGTATCTAAGCTGACTCTTACCACATGAGGAGATAATGCATGACAAGACACATGGAGCCCCTCAGGTTTGCCACATCAACTGTCAGGCAATGTTTTCAAATAGCATATTCTATGTGGCGTGATCAGCATATGTAATTGCACAATAGCATATGCAGAAGCACATAGCACCATTTTTCTTTTTTTCTTTTTTTCTTTTTTTCTTTTTTAAATAGAAAAAAAAGGAAAATTTATGATTATTATAACAATTCTTGGAAAAAAAATTGTAATCTTTTATTACCAATTTCTTCATAGTTTATTATATTTTCATATTTAACAGGTATGTAAGATGCATAAACTCAAAAATTTGAAGAACAATAGTGAAAATAAGATTTAAACAGAATACAAGAGAGTAGAAGAGTGAAAGAAATAGCTTAGAATGATGTAAGAATAGGATATTTATAGGAGAAGATCCATTTGAATCTTCTGAGTGCAATTGCACTCCAAACACATTATTATAGAGTACTCCACCAAGAAATTTCTATGTATAATCGTTGTCTGCATGTTTGTGTGTGTGTGTGTGTGTGTGTGTGTGTGTGTTAGAGAGAGAGAGAGAGATTGCAAACATGTGAAGGTTGGAAGAAGCAGTTGTCAAACGCTGCTCCACATTTTCAATCTTCACTACTTTATCCTTAATTTCCTCGTCCTGTCATTCATTAATTAAGAGAGAAATTACAACTAAATCACAAGGCCTCGACTATTAAACAGAAATGGGAATATGTATGTGTATGTCTGTAGATAGAGAGAGGTGTAATGCTTCACCTTTCCAACCAAACTAGAAGAGAACTGTGCTCTCAGGACATCTTCCCTCAGTTGTGTCTGCTTACTTGCACGTTCCTGCACTGTTGCCGCTTTCTCCATAGCTGCTTTGGTTTCTCAAGCAGCAATGTCAAACTTCCTTTTCCACTCTGAGGCCTCCTCAGCTGATTGAACCTGTTCACGGGCAGCAGCAAGTCTAGCGTTGGTAGCACTAATTCTGGATTGGAGGACCACTATTTCGGCACTTGTATTGTCCTCCTCGGCTTTCTGCTTTGAAGAGATTTGTTCATATTTTCTTTTCCATTCCAAGGATTCCCGTGTAGCAGACTCCACAGCTTTTAATAAACTTGAACACCTCTCCTCAAATGAGCTACACTGGCTCTGCAAATTAGTTATACGGCAAGTATACTCATCCACTAGCTTCTTCTTGTCATTGATAGCATCCTCATAACGCCTCAGATACTCGGCTTTGTTCTTCTCGCTTGCTTCCAATTGCTTGTTAAGCAATCCCATCTTGTCTTCGATTGAGCGGCATTTCAATGAGAGAGCACTCTTCTCTGACCCAACTTGATCTAATTGCTTCTTGGCAAGGTCCAGTATTAAACCTTCCAAACTGGAAAATAACATACCATTAGATTTGATATAAAAAATAAAAATGTAAGCAAGGAAAGATAGTGAGCCAAACCTTCGTTGTAAGAAGGTGGCCAGTTTCTGCCATTTTCCCGGACCATGAGATGACGTTTCATACTCGGATAGCAGAACATCAAGAACCTGCAAGGAATGTTAAAAGTCATGCTAAAAAATATGAGAGTTTTAGAGTCTTTCAGGAAACCCATTTTGTGCCTTTTCAAGGTGAAGAGACACATTTGAATAGAAATACTATTTCCCCATTGATCTATGTAAAGGGAAATAATTGCGCAGTGATCTTAACCCTACACATGTCCAAGCCGGCTAAGTGGTACCTGACACAGATCAGCTTATGAGGCACTGTCCAGCAAACAGGGCAGATCAGAGAGGATATCTCCCTAGTCTGGCTAGCAGGGCAGCGTAACAATAAGTGAAGCCAGTCCTGCCAAGCCTCAAGAAACCCGCGATACTGTTGCGTGCATGTCAATCCCGGAAATCCTGGAGGGGATCTCCGCAGATAAGTTCGATCGATCCAGAAGATCCCGATTAGGTTAACAACCCCGCAGAACCAACAGAAATCCCATGATTACAGCCTATAACTGGGGAAACCCTAGAGTAAGGTTAGGGGGTTAAATAGCACAGTAAGCATTATTGAAAAGGGGGGTTGGCTGGAGAGATCAAGAGCTAAGAGTACTGATTACTGTTCTTCTACTTCTCTAACTTGAGCGTCGAAGTGTCTGTGGTAGGTACCAAGCCACCGCGAGGAGGGAGGCGCTAGGAACAACTTTAGATCAGTGCGGGTTAGGACCATCAAAGCCGCCCACCGAATTCCGACCGTTAAGGTTAGAGTCCTACAGTTGGGGTGGTTGTATTCACTTGGTAATTTATATATGAATTCTTAAATGTTAGAAGGTTTCTTCTGATTTAATTAAATATCTAATGGGTTTTTAAAACCATTGCCTCAATCATTGTCTATCCAGTATCATAGTTTTTTATCGCACCTCTTTGTGGATCTAGCATTAGGTAAAGCATGATTACTCGTTACTTGGACCCATGCCACTCACACATCCAAGTCCTCATGCTCACGCATTACATGCATTATTTAAAAACAGGGGATGACCACCCCACCCCACCCCCCCCCCCAAAAAAAAAAAACCTGAAACATAATGGAGTACTTTTTGACAAAATATCGAATATGTTCTATACAATTCTTATGCCCCCCCATAAGAGGGAGTGAGTGGCCACAGGTGACAAGAGAAGACTAGCGATGAGCGGGTGTCAATGGAGCTGAGAGTCTTTCAAAGTTGTCAATTAAACGAGTTAGATCAACGTTAATTAGGGAAGCTATGGTACTCAATTCAGACTAATTAGTAGGTGGCGGCATGGTGATCCAATTGATGAGAAAAAAATGACATTTAATTATAAGTGAGATGGTTGGCTTTCAAAAGATCTCCAAGACCTCAACTCTTACATCATACAAGTATAACAATCGGAAAAGGATAAACAAAACAAAAGCACATGTAGGCATACCCTTTCTTTCATTTATTCCCTAGTGATTAAGACCTAAAACAGATAAAGCAGAAACCTGCCCATCAACGTAGGACGCAAGGTTCAACCCTCATTGATAGCATTTTGTTGATTCTACTCAAGGCCAAAGACTCAAAGTCAAACATCAAGACTGGTATCTGGGAATTGGTCTAAAAATTATTCTAAACCAAAATTACTGACAGTGACAAGAAAATTGTACACTAACAGTAGGATAGATAGTGAAACCATTTAGATCATTCCGGAGAATTTAATTATAAATAGGATAACAACTACAGAAAGCAGATGAAAAGCTTTCTAAAACTGCAAAAGTGACACAACTGGAAATCAAATATAATGAATATTTAAGAGAGGGATTTTCTGAAAGGGGCATGAGGAATAACAATAATGATTGGGAAACGAAGCAACTTACTTTGAGGACATTGTCTATTTTGGCATCAGGACCGTGACAAGTTGCTCTTAACTTCTTTTCCATGCTTTGTATGGCATTTGAGCATCTTAACTCTGCTTCCATAAAAGCATTCTTTTTGAAGTCCTGCATCAGTGGTTGGTCCAAATCGATTTGAAACATCAGTACTTTAGAGGCATCTTCATAAATAAAGGATAGAATAGTAAACATCAGCACCAAGCAGCAGAGAAATAAAAAATGAAAATGTCGAGCTTTCATAGTGTGCATGATGGGCACTATTAATCCATGGGCAATTTGAATCAAGACACGTGCGCTCACATGCACTCATACACCTGCCAAATATTATGCAATTTGAAAAAAAAAATAATAAGAAATCACCTCATATGCCTTCTTGAAGAAACTCTGAAGAAGTTTCTCATACTTCTGTCTGGTTGAACCAGCCCCCACAGCACTTGCGTTAAATGTGGCAAGTAATTTTTAAACTGCATCTTCATGTGCTTCTCTTAAGGCAACCTGCAATACTTGAAATTAGAAAACAATGGTAATCACCAAGAAGTTGCATACAAGAACACTTACTTCCTCAGCAGGCTTTGACCTATCAAAAGAAGGCATATAAACTTCAGTAGCAGAATCATATGCCCTCTGACATTCTGCTCCTTCAACACTCTGCAAGAAGACTTGTTCAATAGAATTCCAATCTTCTCAAAGAAAGAAGAGAAAACTAATTATCCACTTGAGTCGCACAGAAGAGAGAAAGGGTGTAAGAAATATTTATCTTTAAACATAGACAATTAAAGAAGCCTGTTAACTACAGACTTGATGTGATCAGAGTCATTGCATCTAATATTATAAGTCATAACATCCGCCTTGGTCTAAACAAGGTGGAGAAAACCAAAAAAGTAAGGGTACAAAAGGATAAGAAAATCTCAATCAAGATCAACCAAACAATTGTGAATTCCCAAAAGCCCAATTTTATGAGATTCTGGTAAAAAGACAGCATCTAAGCCTCACCAACACAACAATTTCAAATTCAGAAATTAGTTTTTGTGATGTTCTAGAACCGTTAGTCCATCAATTATATCTTGTAACTAGTAACTAGTAACGAAAAGTTTCCCATAACATGGAATCAAACTCCCTTAAGTGGCCAATTCAAGATATGAAGCTTGAGGAAGGTGCTAGCTAGCTTAGTTGGTGAAGTTTATGGGTGATGACACCAATATAGACCCAGATTCAATTCCCACAATCACCGAGTTAACTGATCTCATTAAAAACTATGAAGCTTTTGAGTCTGAGAAAATGTGAGAGAATCAATATTTATTTCTATTCAGGCAAAACAAAGAATACTAAGATACACAAGGGGCCTTTCAAGAATATTAGAAAATTTGATTGAGAGATGTTCCCAATGCCAAATTAAAGAGATGCTATAAAACCCTACATTGGCAAGTTTGTTCTCCAAAGTAGAAAACTGTTGGCCGAAAGGTGTTCCAAACGTAGTGTTTTATATATTAAAAAAAAAAGTGTTCCAATTGCATCAACAATTAACAAGAGGATTTAATTTTTCTTCACATCTAGCATAAAACCAACTAAGCTTCACCAGAACAAATTTTACAGCCAGTGGTCGGTCTTTTTTTTATGGGCAAGGTGGTTGGTACACCATGCCCAACCAACCAGGTTAACACTAGGGAACTAGGTTCAAACAGAGGAAACCTGCCAACCAGTAGTAGATTGGTCCAGATATTATTTTGTTAAAAATAATTTTGAGAGAGTCCCCAATGTAATTTAAATAATTTTATATGTAAGATGGACTTTAAGATGAATGCAGAATTTTATGATCGTTGCCAATCATCATCAAAGCCTTATCCAAAAAATTGGCATAAGCCGAAAGAATCATGTTCCTCCATTCAGTTTTGTCTAAATGCATGTCTTTTGTTTAGTTTATCACCTATAGTGGCAATCTTATTATTTTGTGTTCCAAATTTCAAAGAGGAATTGGAAACAATGTTGTCCAATTCACCTATAGTCAAATCTACTACCTTTGAGATACAAAGGAATATCTATCTTGCAGTTGTTTTAGTTTCCACACAATACACCAACCAAGTATAACAAATATCAATAACTCCCAAATTTTATCAAACCATGAAAACAGAATGAAGTATAATAGGGGACAATCTGGAACTATAACTAACCTGCCAGGAGGAAGATTTTCTAAGCACAGCACCATTATTAAGAGCATCCAGAAAAGATTGTGTGATACCAGCAAGAATGGGGAGACATGTTCTCTCAAAAACAAATTTAGTTAATGATTTAATACACCAATAAGATAGAATGAGATCATAATTTCAAATACAAGAGGGAAAAAAGTAAAAGGAACTATACAAACAGTAAAGTTATCAAGTCGTTGTAGCTCATTTTCATTGTTCAAGGGCTGGTCTGGGAAAAGTGCCCGAATGGATTCCCTCCCGTATCTGTTAATTATTTTTAAGAACCTTACATCAAAATACCAAGTAAAAGCTCCAGTGTTTGATAAGGCAAGATTAGGGCTGTGTCCTTCAGGACAGGAATGCAGCAGATGCCACCAGAAAAACCTAACTCGCAAAAATCATAATTATATGTCCTATTGATACATACCAAATCACCGTAAAGAAGCCTGGGGATAACATATGGTTAATGTGTCAGAAGAAAAACAAACTATACGTAAGTGTAAATATCCTCCAATAATTTAAGACTTGCAAGTGAGATTCTATGCAGTACCTCATTTTTGGCAGCTATATCTTTTCCACCACCTTGCATCGGCCTCAAGGCTAGCTCTAGGTGATTACTTGGTGTTATCTTCTGCTAAGTACAAATAGAATTCCTGCTGCAACAGATGAATTATTACATTATAAATCACTGAATCTATATAATAAAACATAATTGTGAGTCCTTCCTTTTGTCTCAAGATTTATACTCATAAACAATGAATTTCGAGGACATGTTTTACCTTTTCTCTAATCTATTTTTTAAAAATACCCCTAACTTTATTCTCTCTTTTTTTTTTCTACTCTTTTCTAAAAATCATTGAATCTATAATGCATATACTCCATTTTCGCTTAGACTGAGCTCGAGAGCACCAAAAAATTTTCGAGAAAGAATTTAACTCAAATTGATTTTTAAATAATCGCGAGGACCCCACGTTGAGCCAACAGATTAATAGCATTTTATGATTTTTGCCTGGTATGGAGAGAACCAACAGTCAAGCTTAATTTTTAACATGGTCATAGGTTACCAATGGCCAGAACAATAATTTGCACTGTATGGAGGTAACCAACGATCAGACTTATTTTTTTAACCTAGTCAAAGGTTACTAACAAACAAAAGAAATTGTTATACAATATGGAGATGATCAACAGTCAAAAGGGAATTTTGCACTAGCCCTTGATCACCTAAGGCCAGTTCTGTTAGACAGTTAGGAGGCCCCATATGCATTCGAATTTGTTGATGGCTAATTACCCTTTAACCCATTTCTTAATAATTTTTTCCTCAAGAAAAATCTTCATTTTTACATGTTTACCCATAATTTAATTTCCTAATAAACCCACTATCAACGTCTTTTTGTAAATTCTCATTTTCTTTTAACAAAGATCCTTAGTCAATTTAGTCCCTACATGAGTGTAGTTACTACCCTAACCTCAAGTTGTTAGAACCAAATATAGGTAGTTTCTACTTATGTCCAGTAAGTCTATCCTCAATTCTAGAAGAGTCAAGGTAATTAGACTTATTTTAAAAGGGGTTGACAATTTTACCCAACTCATAAATTTCTCTAAAACTTGTGAGCAAAGACTAGATTAGTTCTATGTTGTTAGAGAGTTAGTCGAGTTAGATGACATTAATACCTAAAATCCTCATCCATATTTACATGCCATGTAGTCTAATTCTCTAAGATTTGACTTAAAATCAAAGACCTAAGACTCTTTTACCATCCTAGCTTAAAGAATTATCTAGAAACTATGACATTTTACAATCCTACCCTCTTGATCATCATGATTGGTGAGACTTTAAGTGAGTAAAAAACCTTTAAATCCAAGGAGAGTAGAGGTCATTTGAATTTTTTATAGAGGTTTTGTTGTAAATATTGAAAACTTCATGATTTGGGACAACTTTAACCCCAAGGATCTCTTAAACTCCTATAAATATAACTCATATTCAAAGCAAAAAGGGGGGAGTTCAAGGTGATTTAAAATTCTATCCAAACTCTCCCAAACCTCTCTACGCCTTCATATTTTCTCAAAACCTCTTTAAGACCCTTAGAAACTCAACCCAAGAATAATAAAAAGAAGAAGAAGACTAAGGTGGGTTAAACCTCAATTCTCCCCTCTAATTTCCCCATTCTTATTGTCCCTTCTCTACTTTAAGCATTTTTTTTTTTCTATTTGCAAGTGTAATCTCATGTTTTTCTAATGTCGATTCCCAGACTTCTTGTTTAAAGGCTTGGGGAGAGAAAGTAATCCCTCTTAGAGGTAATCTCCCCCAATAAATCCTCAATAAGTTCATTGAAAACATTAGATTAGGTTGATTTACTCTTTACTTACTCCTATGCAATTTAAATTCTTTAACATAAGTACTTTCAATTCTTTATAATTTCAATTGTAGAGTAATTATCTTTTATCTTGTTCATTTTGATGGGAATAGAGCTAGAGAGTAAATCCTCCTTGGAGGTAGTCCAAATAGAAATCCTGCAATAGATGCATTATTACACTATAAATCATTGAATCTATATAATAAAACATAACAGTGAGTCTCACTCGTTGTCTCAAGATTTATACCCATAAACAACGTATTCTGAGGGCATGTTTTACCTTTTCTCTTCTTCCATTTTTCAAAATTACCCCTAACTTTATTCTCTTTTTTCTTCTACCCTTTTCAAAAATCACTGAAAATATATTATAAAACATAATGGTCTCAATGCATGCTTATTTCCTCTAAAAGGAAGAGTGCATGTGATGCATCTGATGCTCAATTAAGTAATAATGGGATATGTTACTTATATACGAATAATAGAATTTTTGGATAAAATTAATAATAAAACATCTACAAAGGTAATTGTGTTACTTAACTTACTATTATTTATCATATTTTATTATTCAATAAAAATCAATATTTAAAAGGGTTTAACTTAAAATTTTAAAATAAATTATAATTTTGTAATTAAGTTATTATTAGATATTGATGTAAATTTATCAATGATTTAACTTTAATTAGAGTGAATGTATTCAAAGACATGAGGTTTTGAAAAATTCCATTCTTTTTTTCTTTTTTGCTAAGCAAGCGAAGAGATTTTATGTATAAATGGAAAAATTACAAGCATGAACGCATCATACACTACATGAAAATTGGAAAATTCGACAGAAAAAATTGACGGACCAAGGCCCATGAATTTTGACGGTCTAGGACCGTCGAAATTCTTGATGTTCCTAGATTTGACGGCTTAGAACTGTCGAATTTCTCCCATCCTTCATTAATTTGATAGTTTTGGCTTGTTGAAAAAAGAAATTTTGATGCCAATTCGACCTCTTGGTCCGTCGAATTTTATAAAATTTGACAACCCAAAACTGTCAAATTTGAGCTTTTTCATATTGTGATATCCACTTAAATTACATTACACCAGGTGAAGATAAATTCTCCTGGGCAAGGGTGGCAATGCGTCCGCCACTAGGGCCTTAATGCTAATTTCGGCCACATTATTAGAAGCAACTTCAAAGCGATAAAAATAATAAGCCCATGGAAGATAATTGTTTCTATATTTAGTAAGAGTTTTGTAGTTTAAATGAAGACTTTGTCCAAGAGATGGTGTAAATTCATATATATTTCGGCCCTGTGGTTCAAGAGAATTGATATATATATTTTTTTTTTATAAATAGCATTTCATTAATAACAACACTAGACCAGTCGAGGTGACCAACCTAGCAAAACCTTACAGATATGATGCTCCTCACTAGAAATACATCGAATCCCATCCCAATTGAAGATAAAATCTTCAAAGAAGATCCCCCTAAACTCCTTATAGACTTTGGACCAATAAAAGATAAGACTCAAGATGGACATAATTGTTGCCGTACAATCTTCTTGTTTTCCCTCAAAAATACGCCTATTTCTCTTAATCCACACCCCCCCCCCCCCCCCCAAACAAATTGCAAATGGTGTAATGCTCCATAACAACCTCATCGCTCCACCAATTGAGAAACCAATTGACGACCAACATGTGAAGAGGTCCTTTACTGTTTTCGGTAAACAAGTTATTACTCCAAATAGCTTAAAGAAGTGAGCCCAAACACTATGTGCAAATTTACAATGTAGAAGTAGGTGGTCCGATGATTCTCCATTATCCATACAAAGCACACAACAACTTGTCCCACACATCCCACGCCGCATCAAAAAGTCCATTGTTTGAATCCTTCTTAAAGACGCCATCCATGTGAAAAAGATAACTTTACTTGGCACTTTTGGCCCCCAAATTGAGATGTGTGGAAAGATCATCCGTACATACATAAGTTAGTTTGATAGTCTGTAATTACATGTGTTTCTCTTAATATTTTATAGTGTACTCTTCTGATACACGTCTTTCCCAGGATAACATTGCTACTATTTCTTTTTTATTTTCGAAGAGTCACCGAAGAAAATTCCATGTTATCCTCTGAACATAATTGCCCAGTCCGTATACAGTAGTGCATCAAGTACCTCTTGTACGTAAACATCTTCAAGAATTTACGAAGTAAGTTGTTTCAATTAATTTTCCAAATAATGCAACCCAATTTCGATTAGTTTTCTAGACATGATTCTGCTCAGATTAAGAAAAGCAGTACTTTTTCTTCTGAAGGTAAGTTTGGATCAAGAAGACTGAAACATGCTACAAGATACAACCCATGAGAAGTCCGTGTTACGCCCTGTGCACACGAAGGGTATATTTAAGTGTGCCTTTACTTGACCATGAGAGTAGCATAAATAGGCTGCATTGCAAGCAGTGAAGTTATCACACGCTACATACATAAGTTTTTCTGCCGTAACGTAAGAACAAGCCCAAGAAACATTTCCAACCAAGCAAAACTCAAAAACACTAATCCCAATCTATAATTACAACGAAGTTTCTCACAGTTCTAGAGTCTAGACCGACCAATGGTTGAGCATTTTTCAGGGAATCAACCCCACTAATTCTCAAGTAAACTGAGCTGCTGATCTAATAATGGTAGCAAGTAAATTACAGACACTCTATACAAACTAAAAGTTTAAGAAATAACTATTACTTTTTTAGGATATGTATCTCATATAGGAAGAGGATATCCTTCTTGTTGGGATTCCTCAACTTAAGCAACTCAGCGCCATAACCATGTTTTGTGAGTTCCCGCTTTAGTTTCAGCACGGTGAATCTAGTATGATCTTCCAACTCTGTTTGCTGGCTATGATTGTTATCCTCATCATCACCCTTAAAAGCTGAAACTCCCTCCTCTGCTTGTGTTGTGCTCTTGAACCTCTTTCTTTCCCTTATTATTCCACCATCAACGTCCATATCTTGGATGGATTCCAACCCCACATCGTAATCATCTACCCTTGAGCGTTTTCCGTGTGAAACAGTCTTGAGTTTACTATCTAATTCAGTTTCATTTCGACGTACCGAAGTCAACTCCTGTTGAAGTAAATAGAGTTTACCCTGAGTAGATTGTAGTTGGAAAGAAAGGAGTACAGCCCTACTGTTTGCCTCAGCTCGGGCTGCTCTCTCCGCCTCCAGAAGGCTCTCAAGGAATTGGATAGTACTAGTCCTCTGCCCATTGTTTGATTGTAATAGTGACTCGATCTCTTTTTCTCTCTCTTCGACTCTGGCCTCCAGTAATGAGACTTTGGAAAGGGCATCCATTTGAGAAACACGCACCCCCTCTACTTCCTCTATAAGATGAGCTTTCTGTCTCTCCAGGCTTTCAATATGCCTTCCAATTTGTGTTAATCTTTCCATTGCGACTCGCTGAACGTCATTCTTTTCCTTTTGAGCAGTAACTGCTTCCGCTCGTGCTTTATCAGCCAATTGGGTTGCTCGCTCTGCTTCTTTTTCTGCATTCTTGAACCTTTCCTGGGCTTCCTCAAACCTTTTGAACTCGGACAGGTACTTTTGCTCCAGATGGGTCTTCTCATGTTCCAGTATCAAGGCTTCTCGCTCTGCGGATTGAGATGCAATGTTCACAGCGTCTAACTTTTCAACTAACTCTTTGATTTCAAATTTCTGTGAAGATAGTTCCAAATCATAGCTCCTCATTTTTGACAACCACAGAGGTTAACATTTAACAAGAACTAAAGTCTAAATTCCTTCCAAATAATAATGAAGACGGTCCGTCCACCATAGACCAAACTTCACTAGGAAGCTTTACAACCAAGGCTAAGATTCTATACTTCACAAGTCACATAATTTAATAAGTCTAGATGAAGTGATGAAGGTCATACTTTAGAGATTCACATTTAGTCATTCTCTTCTTCCCAATGATTGATCCAATCTGAATCTGACGTAGCCTAAGTTTCCAAATTCAGAAACACCAGATTAAAATATCCTAAAAAATAAATAAACAACACTTTATAGTGCCTTCTTTGAGAAGCTTTAATGGCAACTGGCAAGAATATCTTATATTATATTCCCACGTGTGTCGTACTATGTCGGGTCTGTACTAGATACTGTACGCCTGGTGGTCTAGTAAGTTACCCAACACCAAGTTTTTGCTTACGTGGAAGTCAGGAGATTTGATGTAAGTACACATCATCGAGCATAGATAGATTAGCTGTCAATGGATCAAATCTCACCTTACATCCGATCCTTCAATTCAATAACTTTTAGAGAAAGAATTTGAGTTGAAATATACTCGACAAGTGTTGTAGGACTGATTTGCATTTAGGATCTGAATCGAAGGACTTGGTTTCGATAAGAAATGGATTGTATAATGTTTCCTTAATTTTGTGGATTGATTTTTGTTAAAGAATAGAGACAAACAAATCGACAATGGAAAAAAAGAAGAATAAGAACACTCAGATTTACGTGAAAAACCTTTCGGAAAAATCACGGGCAGAGAGAAGAAAATCCACTATGTCGAAATTGAATAATACACGTAGAGGGTTCGGCCGAACAACATATACATAAAAAAGGGAAACCCTAAAACATAATAGGTCCATACCGCGGGGGCGAAGCCCCTGCACCCCCAACGGGCTCTGTGGTGGGCTATGAGATCGGACCTATCGGCCCGATCCCTTCGCTACCACCACAGAGCCCCATTATTTTATTTCACCACAAAATGTCGCACCGCGAACCTTTCGAACTTAGTCAAATAGAATTCGAGTCACACACTCAACAATTTTATTAGATGAATTATGTTTAATTTGATAATTCTATCGACATTATACAATATTGAACAAAAAATTTATACATCTATCGCTTTTGATTGTTTGATAGCTACTATTTCTTATGTTCTATTGTCTTTTTTTCTGAGATCATGGCTTTTAAACTCGTCCGAGACCGAGTCGTATCGCCCGAGTTAACTTGGTATCAGAGCTGAACGAGACCAATTCACAAAGTCATTTTTTTTACAGAAATTTAGGACTCACATTCAAATTTTTTATGTCTCATGAGACGTCTCAAACTTATCGGAAAACTCGTCTAAAATGACTCAGTACCGGGCCTAGACGAGACGCAAAACCGAGTTTTAAAACCATGTTTGGGATTCACATGTTTAGTGTTTTTTTTTTTGAGAGATATAAACTTCAATTTGCTCACTTAGTTGAATCATGTTCTATTTCAAAGTGGCTTAGCAAATTTTTTTTAAAAAAAGTTTCTATTTCAAAATGACCGACTTGAATTCTTCAAGATGCATGAACAGTGATAATTCTCTTGGATAAATAAGCAGAATTTCATAGTTGATTATGGCTGCTGAGATTTGGAAACAATGGAAGGAAGGTTTGTAACAAAATCTGAATATAGAACATTTATACATATTGACCAGTGCCACATTGATAAAGTGGACAATACAACTTGTTATATATGGAACGTGAAAGATTTGTTGTTATTGCTAGTCTTACTCTTTGGTCTTCTTTCTCTAACATGAGACTCATTCTAAAAATGTCTACTTTTGGCAAATGATTGTGGATTACAAATTACCTAGGTAGAGATTTAGAGTAAATATGGCTTGATGACGATGGGTACTACTGCTTTGGCCTTCCTCCAATTTTGGATGGGTGGGTCAACAGTTTTTTTCTTATCTCTTGACTGTTCATACCATTTTTAAGAGATTAATGGAGTCCTTGAATTGGGTTGGATAAGTTTGATAGTTTTCAGGTAACTTAATGTTATTTTGAAATTTTTAAAAATTTAAAGAGACATTGGTATTTTTGCATCTTTGGGACTTGGAGTGTTTCCTTCTCAGCAGTTAAGGGGTACATTTTGGTTGTCTATAATCATGATTTTAAGTCTTTTTCGTTTATACGTCTTTTATTGTATTTTTATTGGCCTTTGTTTGATGCTTGAGAAATGTTTTAAGCGCATTGAAGGCAATCCCTTAGACCTTGATGCATTACTTCTTGTTTTCTTAACCTTCATTTGCAGGACTTGAAGGCACTTGACATGGAGAAGGTTATCTCAGACATTGTTAAGAAGATAAATAAAATGAGCAAATATGGCCAGCCTTTGTCTCAATTTTTTTTTTTTTTTTTGGCTATCTTGCATTTTGATTTATGGGTTGTTGTTGCTTTGTATCATCAAGCTTCAAGAATGGGAAGTGAGGTTTGGTGTAGAATATGATTACTATTGGTTTCCAATTCTGTTTTTGTGGTTGGCGCTGTCACAGTTTATGACCGCTCTATTGTTAGAGGTGCATTTAGTTGTTTTGTAAGTTGTAATTTTTTTTAGAGTACTCATTGCTACTAACAAATTTGCCAAACTTGACAATATTGACATTGATGTTAGTAGGGTAGCTTCTATCTGATTTCATATTCCTTTTCATTTTTTTGTCGATGTGTTCTGTTAATTACTTGCACCGCTCATCGTGTTCATTATTTTTTGGGGATTGTGTTAGTCTTACAAGTGAATTCCAAGCACAATGGAGGGGAAAATAATTATTAAACACAACAGTTATAACCTCACCAATCATGCTGATTTTTGGTGAATGGGCCATGTAGATATGTGAGTGTTGAAGACTTTAAACCTTATCTACTTGGGTTTGGGCGTCACCACCTTTCAAAAAGTTTGAGGTGTGAATGGACACCATAAAAGAAGATTTTGAAATTTGATTTTTTAAGATTTAGAGACTCATTTCTGATCTTAACTAAGAAGTCAAAGGTAAGGAAGTCCGGTTGTGATACAAGGAAAGTGTTAGCTCTTTTTTTTATTATTAAGAGTTAGGAAGATGGTAAAGATTTACAAACACAAAAAAGAAAGGGTAAGATCTCCAACTTGTAAGTGGATTAATGAGCAAGTCAAAAGAGAAAATACATGCTTGCTTAAAAAAATTATGAGCTCGAGGTTTTGGGTTAATCTATGTAGATTTTACTTCTTGAAACCTTTAACTTCTACCACATATACGTACTCATTTAAGAGCATATTTTTGTTGGTTGGATCTATTTAGGGAGCTTTCACCTTATTCATGAATAGATCTTTCAACAATGCCAAACCAAAGACTGAGATGAATGATCTTAAATTTCCCCTATATTGAAATCAATATTTTATAGTGTATTCTTCTGATACACGTCTTTCCCAGGATGACATTGCTACTATTTCTTTTTATTTTTAAAGAGTCGTTGAAGAAAATTCCATTCTATCCTCTTAACATAATTGCCCAGTCCATATACAGTAGTGCATCAAGTACATCTTGTACATAAACATCTTCAAGAATTTACAAAGCAAGCTGTTTCAATTAATTTTCCAAACAATGCAACCCAATTCCAATTAGTTTTTTAGACATGATTCTGCTCAGATTAAGAAAATCAGTACTTTTCTTCGGAAGGTAAGTTTGGATACAGAAGACTGAAACAAGCTACAAGATACAGCCCATGAGAAGTCCATGTTACGATCTGCATACAAAGGGTATATTTAAGTGTGCCTCTACTTGACCATGAGAGTAGCATAAATAGGCTGCATTGCAAGCAGTGAAGTTATCACGCGCTACATACATAAGTTTTTCTGCCATAACGTAAGAACAAGCCAAGAAACATTTCCAACTGAGCAAAACTCAAAAACACTAATCCCAAAGAAGAAAGAAACCACCTCTATAATTACAACAAAGTTTCTCACAGCTCTAGAATCTAGACCGACCAATGGTTGAGCATTTTTCAGGGAATCAACCCCACTAATTTTCAAGTAAACTGAGCTGATCTAATGGTAGCAAGTAGATTACAGACACTCTATACAAAGTAAAAGTTAAAGAAATAACTATTACTTCTGGAGGATATGTATCTCATATAGGGAGAGGATATCCTTCTTGTTGGGATTCCTCAACTTAAGCAACTCAGCACCATAACCATGTTTTGTGAGCTCCTGCTTCAGTTTCAGCACGGTGAACCTAGTATGATCTTCCGACTCTGTTTGCTGGCTATGATTGTTATCCTCATCACCCTTGAAAGCTGAAACTCCCTCCTCTGCTTGTGAATGCTTGAGAGGACTAGTTGTGCTCTTGGACCTCTTTCTTCCCCTTATTATTCTACCATCAACGTCCATATCTTGGATGGATTCCAACCCCACATCGTAATCATCTACCCTTGAGCGTTTTCCGTGTGAAGCAGTCTTCAGTTTACTATCTAATGCAGTTTCATTTAGACGGACCGAAGTCAACTCCTGTTGAAGTAAATCGAGTTTACCTTGAGTAGATTGCAGTTGCAAAGAAAGGGCTACAGCCCTATTGTTTGCCTCAGCTCGGGCTGCTCTCTCTGCCTCCAGAAGGCTCTCAAGGACTTGGACAGTGCTAGTCCTCTGCTCATTGTTTGATTGTAATAGTGACTCAATCTCTTTTTCTCTCTCTTCGACTCTGGCCTCCAGTAATGAGACTTTGGAAAGAGCGTCCATTTGAGAGGCACGCACCCCCTCTACTTCCTCTATAAGATCAGCTTTCTGTCTCTCCAGGCTTTCAATCTGCCTTTCAGTCCTCTCAATTTGTGTTAATCTTTCCATTGCAACTCGCTGAACATCATTCTTTTCCTTTTGAGCAGCAACTGCTTCTGCTCGTGCTTTATCAGCCAATTCAGTTGCTCGCTTTGCGTCTTTTTCTGCATTCTTGCACCTTTCCTGGGCTTCCTCAAACCTTTTGAATTCGGACAGGTACTTTTGCTCCAGATGGGTCTTCTCTTGTTCCAGTATCATGGCTTCTCGCTCAAAGGATTGAGATGCAACCTTCGCAGCGTCTAACTTTTCAACCAACTCTTTGATTTCAAATTTCTGTGCAGATAGTTCCAAATCATAGCTCCTCATTTTTGACTCGGCAGCCTGTAAATTAATTCTAACATATTATAACAAAACATTCTGAGGGAAAACAAATTGACAACGTGTGTGTGTATATATGAAATTTATACCATACATGCTCACCTATAGGGTTTATCAAAACAGACAATCTATCAATATTGACCACTCAGGCAGTCTTATCCATGCCCAACTCTACACCACCATGCATAGTGAACTTTTGCCCCATGAATATCAGCCCTTGATTTTTATTTTTACATGGTAAAAAAAGGAAAGAATGAAACTTTCCTTTTAACATGTGGCCGAAGGTATCTAAGCTGACACTTACCACATGGGGAGATAATGCATGACAAGACACATGGAGCTCCTCAGGCTTGCCACATCAACTGTCAGGCAATGTTTACAAATAGCATATTCTATGTTGCGTGATCAACATATGTGATTGCACAATAGCATATGCAGAAGCACATAGCACCATTTTTCTTTTTTTCTTTTTCTTTTTTTTTTTTTTTAAATAGAAAGAAAAAAAATAGAAAATTTGTGATTATTATAACAATTCTTGAAGAATAATTGTAATCTTATATTACCAATTTCTTCATAGCTTATTATATTTTTCATATTTAACAGGTATGTAAGATGCATAAACTCAAAAATTTGAAGAATAGTGAAAATAAGATTTAAAGAATAGTGAAAATAAGATTTAAACAGAATACAAGAGAGTAGAAGAGTGAAAGAAATAGCTTAGAATGATGTAAGAATAGGGGGTGGGAATAGGATATTTATAGGAGAAGATACATTGAATTTTCTGAGTGCAATTGCACTCCAACCACATTATTATAGAGAAAGTTCTATGTATTGGTTGTGTGCATGTGTGTGTGTGTGTGTGTGTGTGTGTGTGTGAGAGAGAGAGAGAGAGTGCAAACATGTGAAAGTTGGAAGAAGCTCACCTTTAACTCTAAAACAGCAATTGTCAAACGCTGCTCCACATTTTCAATCTTTGCTACTTTATCCTTAATTTCCTCATCCTGTCATTCATTAAGAGAGAAATTACAACTAAATCACAAGGCCTCACCTATTAAACAGAAATGGGAATATTTGTATGCATGTGTGTAGATAGATGGAGGTGTAGTGCTTCACCTTTCCAGCCAAACTAGAAGAGAATTCTGCTCTCAGAACATCTTCCCTCAGTTGTGTCTGCTTACTTGCCCGTTCCTGCACTGTCGCTGCTTTTTCCATAGCTGCCTTGGTTTCTCGAGCAGCAACATCAAACTTCCTTTTCCACTCCGTGGCCTCCTCCTCAGCCGATTGAACTTGTTCACGGGCAGCAGCAAGTCTAGCGTTGGTAGCACTAATTCTGGATTGGAGGACTGCTATTTCGGCACTTGTATTGTCCTCCTCGGCTTTCTGCTTAGAAGATATTTGTTCATATTTTCTTTTCCATTCCAAGGATTCCCGCTTGGCAGACTCCACAGCTTTTAATAAACTTGAACATCTCTCCTCAAATGAGCTACACTTGCTCTGCAAATTAGTTATACGGTGAGTATACTCATCCGCTAGCTTCTTCTTGTCATTGATAGCATCCTCATAACGCCTCAGATACTCGGCTTTGTTCTTCTCGCTTGCTTCCAATTGCTTGTTAAGCAATCCCATCTTGTCTTCGATTGAGCGGCACTTCAACGAGAGAGCACTCTTTTCTGACCCAACTTGATCTAATTGCTTCTTAGCAAGGTCTAGTATTAAACCTTCCAAACTGGAAAATAAGATACCATTAGATTTGATATAAAAAACAAAGATATAAACAAGGAAAGATAATGAGACAAACCTTCATTGTAAGAAGGTGACCAGTTTCTGCCATTTTCCCGGACCATGAGATGATGTTTCATACTCGGATAGCAGACCATCAAGAACCTGCAAAGAATGTTAAAAGTCATGCTAGAAAATATGAGTTTTAGATTCTAAGGAGTCTCTCAGCAAACCCATTTTGTGCCTTTTCAAGGTGAAGAGACACATTTGAATAGAAATACTATTTCCCCATTGATCTATGTAAAGGGAAATAATTGCGCAATGATCTTAACCCTACACGTGTCCAAGCCGGCTAAGTGGTACCTGACACAAATCAGCTTATGAGGCGCTATCCAGCAAACAGGGCAGGTCAGAGCGGATATCTCCCTAGTCTGGCTAGCAGGGCAGCGTAACAATAAGTTAAGTCAGTCCTACCAGGCCTCGAGAAACCCGCGATACTGTTGCGTGCATGTTAATCCCGGAAATCCTGGCGGGGATCTCCGCAGATAAGTTCGATAGATCCAGAAGATCCCGATTAGGTTAACAACCCCGCAAAACCAACAGAAATCCCATGATTACAGCCTATAGATGGGGAAACCCTAGGGTAAGGTAGGGGGGTTAAATAGCACAGTAAGCATTATTGAAAAGGGGGGTTGGCTGGAGAGATCAAGAGCTAAGAGTACTGATTAATGTTCCTCTACTTCTCTAACTTGAGCGTCGGAGTGTCTGTGGTAGGTACCAAGCCACCGCGAGGAGGGAGGTGCTAGGAACGACTTCGGATCAGTGCGGGTTGGGACCATCAAAGCCGTCCACCGGATTCCGACCGTTAGGGTTAGAGTCCTACAGTTGGGGTGGTTGTATTCACTTGGTAATTTATATATGAATTCTTAAATGTTAGAAGGTTTATTCTGATTTAATTAAATATCTAATGGGTTTTTAAAACCATTGCCTCAATCATTGTCTATCCAGTATCATAGTTTTTTATCGCACATCTTTGTGGATCTAGCATTAGGTAAAGCATGATTACTCGTTACTTGGGCCCATGCCACTCACACATCCAAGTCCTCATGCTCACGCATTACATGCATTATTTAAAAACAGGGGATGACCACACCTACCCCCCACCCCACCCCCAAAAAAAAAAAAAAAAAACTGAAACATAATGGAGTACTTTTTGACAAAATATCGAATATGTTCGATACAATTCTTATGGCCCCCCCATAAGAGGGAGTGAGTGACCACAGGTGACAAGAAGACTACGGATGAGCAGGTGTCAATGGAGCTGAGAGTCTTTCAAAGTTGTCAATTAAACGAGTTAGATCAACATTAATTAGGGAAGCTATGGTACTCAATTCAGACTAATTAGTAGGTGGCAGCATGGTGATCCAATTGATGAGAAAAAAATGACATTTAATTATAAGTGAGATGGTTGGCTTTCACAAGATCTCCAAGACCTCAACTCTTACATCATACAAGTATAACGATCGGAAAAAGATAAACAAAACAAAAGCAAATGTAGGCATACCCTTTCTTTCATTTATTCCCTAGTGATTAAGACCTAAAACAGATAAAGCAGAAACCTGCGCATCAACGTAGGACGCAAGGTTCAACCCTCATTGATAGCATTTTGTTGATTCTACTCAAGGTCAAAGACTCAAAGCCAAACATCAAGACTGGTATCTGGGAATTGGTCTAAAAATTATTCTAAACCAAAATTACTGACAGTGACAAGAAAATCGTACACTAACAGTAGGATAGATAGTGAAACCATTTAGATCATTCCGGAGAATTTAATTATAAGCAGATGAAAAGCTTTCTAAAACTGCAAAAGTGACACAACTGGAAATCAAATATAATGAATATTTAAGAGAGGGATTTTCTGAAAGGAGCATGAGGAATAACAAGAATGATTGGGAAACGAAGCAACTTACTTTCAGGACATTGTCTATTTTGGCATCGGGACCGTGACAAGCTGCTCTTAACTTCTTTTCCATGCTTTGTATGGCATTTGAGCATCTTAACTCCGCCTCCATAAAAGCATTCTTTTTGAAGTCCTGCATCAGTGGTTGGTCCAAATCGATTTGAAACATCAGTACTTTAGAGGCATCTTCATAAATAAAGGATAGAATAGTAAACATCAGCACCTAGCAGCAGAGAAATAAAAAATGAAAATGTAGAACTTCCATAGTGTGCATGATGGCACTATTAATCCATGGGCAGTTTGAATAGAGACAAGTGTGCTCACATGCACTCACACACCTGCCAAATATTAAGCAATTTGAGAAAAAATAATAAGAAATCACCTCATATGCCTTCTTGAAGAAACTCTGAAGAAGTTTCTCATATTTCTGTCTGGTTGAACCAGCCCCCACAGCACTTGCGTTAAATGTGGCAAGTGATATTTGAACTGCTTCTTCATGTGCTTCTCTTAAGGCAACCTACAATACTTGAAATTAGAAAACAATAGTAATCACCAAGAAATGCATACAAGAACACTTACTTCCTCAGCAGGCTTTGAGCGATCAAAAGAAGACATATAAACTTCGGCAGCTGAATCATATGCCCTTCGACATTCTGCTTCTTCAACACTCTGCAAGAAGACTTGTTTAATAGAATTCCAATCTTCTCAAAGAAAGAAGAGAAAACTAATTATCCACTTGAGTCGCACAGAAGAGAGAAAGGTGTAAGAAATATTTATCTTTAAACATAGACGATTAAAGAAGCCTGTTAACTACAGACTTGATGTGATCAGAGTCATTGCATCTAATATTATAAGTCATAACATCCGCCTTGGTGTAAACAAGGTGGAGAAAACCAAAAAAGTAAGGGTCCAAAAGGATAAGAAAATCTCGATCAAGATAAACCAAACAATTGTGAATCCCCAAAAGCCCAATTTGATGAGATTCTGGTAAAAAGACAGCATCTAAGCCTCACCAACACAACAATTTCAAATTCAGAAATTAGTTTTTGTGATGTTCTAGAACCGTTAGTCCATCAATTATATCTTGTAACTAGTAACGACAAGTTTCCCATAACATCGAATCAAACTCCCTTATGTGGCCAATTGATATAAAGCTTGAGGGAGGTGCTAGCTAGCTTAGTTGGTGAAGTTTGTAGGTGATGCCACCAATATAGACCCGGATTTAATTCCCACAATCACCGAGTCATTAAAAACTACAAAGCTTTTGAGTCTAAGAAAACTTGAGAGAATCAACATTTATTTCTATTCAGGCAAAACAAAGAATACTAAGATACACAAGGGGGCCTTTCAAGAATATTAGAAAAATTGATTGAGAGATGTTCCCAATGCCAAATTAAAGAGATGCTAGAAAATCCTACATTAGCAAGTTTATTCTCCACCCAAGTACAAAACTGTTGGTCGAAAGGTGTTCCAAAAGTACTGTTTTATATATAAAAAGTGTTCCAACCAGTACATAAAACCAAATAAGCTTCACCAGAACAAATTTTGCAGCCAGTGGTCGGTCTTTTTTTATGGGCGAGGTGGTTGGTACACTGTGCCCAACCAGGGTAACCCTAGGGAACTAGGTTCAAACAGAGGAAACCTGCCAACCAGTAGTAGATTGGTCCAGATATTATTTTGACAAAATAATTTTGAGAGTCCCCAGTGTAATTTAAATAATTTTATATGTGAGATGGACATTAAGATGAATGCAGAATTTCATCATCATTGCCAATCACCATCAACATCAAAGCCTTATCCAAAAAATTGGCATAAGCCGAAAGAATCATGTTCCTCCATTCAGTTTTGTCTAAAGGCATGTCTTTTGTTTAGTTTATCACCTATAGTGGCAACCTTATTATTTTGTGTTACAAATTTCAAAGAGGAATTGGAAACAATGTTGTCCGATTCACCTATAGTCAGATCTACTACCTCAACTCCCAAATTTTATCAAACCATGAAAACAGAATGAAGTAGATATGCACATAGGGGAGAATCTGGAACTATAACTAACCTGCCAGGAGGAAGATATTGTAGGCACAGCACCATTATTAAGAGCATCCAGAAAAGATTGTGTGATACCAGCGAGAATGGGGCCTGTCATTGTTGTAGCTCCTATTTGCTTGGGCCTTGTTCTCTCAAAAACAAATTTAGTTAATGCATCCAAGCCGGATCTAAATTCTGGTCGTAGTTTGTCCAACTGTGTGAAAATCAATGATTTAATACACCAATAAGATAGAAAAAGACCCATGGAATGAGATCATAATTTCAAATCCAAGGGAGAAAAAAGTAAAAGGAACTATACAAAGAGTAAAGTGACTCACGGAGATTTGATCAAGTCGTTGTAGCTCATTTTCATTGTTCAAGGGCCGCACAAGAGGGAAGCATTCCCGATCTGGGAAAAGAGCTCGAATGGATTCCCGTATCTGTTAATTATTTTTAAGACAAATTAGAACCTCACACCAAAATAAAGCTTGCACAATACCAAGTAAAAGCTCCAGTGTTTGATAAGGCAAGATTAGGGCTGCGTCCTTCAGGACAGGAATGCAGCAGATGCCACCAAGAAAATAACTCACAAAAATTATAATTATATGTCCTATTTACCCAAACTACAAAATAGAGATGGATATATACCAAATGCACCATAAAGAAACCTTGGGATAACATATAGTCAGTGTGTCAGAAGAAAAACAAACGACACATACATGCAAATATCCTCCAATAATTTAATACTTGCAAGTGAGATCCTATGCAGTACCTCATTTTTGGCAGCTATATCTTTTCCACCACCTTGCATCGGCCTCAAGGCTAGCTCTAGGTAATCACGTGGTGTTATCTTCCTATTATCTTCTGCTAAGTCCAAATAGAAATCCTGCAACAGATGAATTATTACACTATGAATCACTGAATCCATATAATAAAACATAATGGTGAGTCCCACTCTTGGTCTCAAGATTTATAGCCCCATAAACAACGTATCTTGAGGGAAATGCTTTACCTTTTCTCTTCTTCCATTTTCCAAAAATACCCCTAACTTTATTCTCTTTCTTCTTCTACCCTTCTCCAATATTACCCCTCCAAATTTATTATTTTTTCTTTTTTATCCCCTTAACCCCAAAGAGGATGCCCGTGTCGTAGGCACGAGCAAACTCTAGTAGATATATAATATTGGTGCATGTTTATCCAAGGCCATCAAGTTGAGAAAGCATAACCAAACTGTCATTAAGAATTCAATAAGAATTGAAATTATATAAGTGTCAAAGCAAACCCTCAAAAGCCAAACAAAGATTGGGGAAAACTGCCCAAGCTCAGATGTTGTACTCCTTCCTCCAGAGGCCCTAACACGAATATGTTTAGTCATTTCAGTGACGAGAGAAAGGCGATCAAGTGCAGCTTCATCAATACCACCCATCTGAATTAGAAGAAAGTGAAAATAAATAGATAAATAAATTAGAAGAAAGCTAAGGATCCTACAAATAATGGAAACAACCATGATGAAGTTGCATGCAAGTTCATTGTGAGATGAAATCACAAGTTAAGAAAAATAAAAAGTTCCAAATAACTTTCTATGTTTACAGAATAGAAAAAGGTCTCGGCATGAGATTTCCCACCTGGTTGTAGATAAACATACTAGATAAAAGGATAGCCAATGAGAATATTTGTGTGCTGTATGTTCCCTGCCAGGATATAAAAGTTAAAGAGGGGGGAAAAACAATAAATTTGTTGGGCAAAGAAAAAGAAAGAGAAACTGATTGAATATTATAAATTTAAAACAGATCGAGGCTTAAAATGATGACATAAAGAATAAGTATTAAACAAAAGGCATCTTGAAATTAAAGTCTACAGATGTCCATATTTCACTTGCACAGTTTTAACAATGCTGAATGGTAAACCTTTCACATATTTTTACATCACAAATAGTTGTGAAATTATCAGTAGATTAACTACAAGGTATTCCAAACATTCCCCAAATCAAGGGATTGCTCGTGAAACATCTAACATAAATACTCTTTATATGAAAATCGTGAGCACTTAGTGACCAAGCTAGTAATAATAAATTAGACAATGAGTGGGAATAGGATATTTATAAGCAAAATGAGTGAATTTTTTCTTTTAAAAAAGTGCTTCCGGCAGTCATATTTTTGGCCAGTGGAGCTGTTTATATTGAGCCTAACATACATATTTTGCATAGGCTATGACTGCATTCGTGAAATATGCATAGATTTTCGCATATGCGGTAGCATTAACAACTCTGTTTCAACTTCCAATAATAAAAAATATGATGTAAAATCAACATTTATACATTTTTATGAGAAAGAGTGATGGCTAACCGTTTGATCATAGGCATCAATTCCTTCGCTATCCAAAAGTAAAAGATTATACTCAGTTCCATCAAGAGCAGCTCTTTTCAAGGGTGCACTCCACATCCAAAGTCCTTTAGTGCATGGTCGGTGGGTTGATGCAACTTGAAATCCACTACTCCTCCCAAGAAGCTACAACACATGCACACAAGAAGCAAGCATAAGCTACAAAAGAGAATATGTAGGACTTAATTTTCTCAATAACAAGTCTGTTGTTCTTTGATATAAAACTTTTAAGGGGCTTAGAGAGCATTCTTTGATGATTTTGTTTTAGATGGGATTGGGGTGTGTCCTTGTATATCTTTAGCCAGTCACCATGACCACTTTAATTAATGAAATTATACTTATCAAAAAAATGCGTAAAATTTTTTTGCAAAATCTTTTATCTTTTAACATAGAATAACAATCCAACCTTGAACGAGATCAAGTTTTCATGAATATGAACCTCTCTTAATTATATGTGCATTTATATTAGGAAAATGTATTCACTACCAAATAAGAAATAAAATGACAAAGAATGTCTAGTAAAATTAACTGTTTTTCAAAATAACTACCCACAGCTACATGATGATGGCATCTTAAAGTAACTATTCATATTGTCTTTGTTTTATCACTATGAAAATGTTTTTTTCCACAAATATAGTGCAAGTTGAAACCCAACCTTACATTTGAAGAAAAAACATTAAATAAGAAACTACAATACCTAGAAATAAACAAAAACATAGTATAAGAAGCCATAGATGAAAAGAAACTTGAAGAGTGAAAAATTGCAACCTTGGAATACTTAAAAGCTGAATTTTGCCAACCTAGACTAATGGGGATATCAAAGTCACCAAACTAGACCTAGATAGGTGTGTCTTAGCCCTATTGACATCAACTGAATCAGTTGTCTCTTTTTGTTCTAATTCATGCCCAACTCCAACCTTGAGACCAAAATGGGAAATCTTGCATTGAAGGTATTCAAAAGAAAGTTTATCCAATTAACAAACAAGCAAGTAATCCTATTGATTTCAATATTATGCGTGTTTTAACAATATAAATTATGTGACACTCTTTACAAAGTTTTTAAGCCTGAAACACCTGAAAATCTAAAAAACTTGTTTGAGAAATGTGTCATACATAGGCCATATACAATGACATATAACGCAGAGAAACTTTTCAATTCAACAAGGTCTGGGGTTGATATCTGCCAGGCTGTTATCTCAACAACAAGATGCAATCTCAATTTGGAACAAACCTCAACAATTAAGTGAAGAATCACTAAGGAAACAAAAAGTGCAGTGGTGATGGCCATAACATACATTAATATTCTCAAAACTATCACCCCACCTAGAGAACACAAGACCCAATTTCCTATATATATATATGGGGGATTACGAGGTTTAAATCTTCAAATCCAACTAGAAGCCAAACCATAAATAGAACCCCAAAAAAACCCAAACTTTTTAAAATCAAAAGCGAATACAAAACAATAAAATTCAAGCAGTTCCATCAAAATTCAAGCTTTGGGATCCCCTCTAAATTCAAGATTCTTGCATGAACAAAACCCTAAAAATATATCCCAAAAAACCCAAGCGAATACAAAACAATAACCAACACAACACCAAGAAATTGGTAACAAAACATCAAATTAACACAAAAACGTAATATTTTTTCAGAGATTGTAAACAACATAGAAACCCTAGAATGGGTGGGTTTTAATTTTTGAGTAGGAGGGAGAGGGGTACCTGGTTGAGTATGAAGCTCTTGCCCTGGCGAGCGCGACCGCAGACAGAGACGACACCAATGGGTCCTTTAACGAGCTGTAGAGTGGAGACAGCTTCGGGATCCATCCTGAACTTTCCCTTATCATCGCAGTATACGAGACGAATAGGCCTCGGAGGACCCGTACCTGTAGTGAAGATTAGGGGTGGTGACGGTGTTTGATTTTGATTCTGATAGAGTGATTGTGGAGAAGTATCGATGTTGTTGTCTTTAGAGGCAGAAGTAGAACCTCTGCTAAAGAACTTCTGCATCATCTCCCTCTCTCTCTCTCTCTCTCTCTCTGCTTTCTTTGCTACTTTTCCTTCTTTAATACGATGCGAAAACTAGAAAGATGAGACACGGAGATTTTAAAATGAGGGAGGGAACTCGGAAGTGAAGCGTTGTGTTTTATAGAGGCAACACGCAAGTGCCCTATGGCATTTCCGTTCTAGAGTCGATCCTATGCTCCAGGAGTAACATCACTTTAGACACGTGGCATACTCTTGCCTGCCTTCCAAGTTCCAACATTGATGAACTTTAGATAATCAGTTTGATTGGTGATTTTATGTTGTTTGCATTTCCAACCTCCAGGATTAAAGTCACTTTTAGAGTTTATCACGAATTATATCAGTTGGGTCCAATTCCACGTGTCAATAAATGAGATTCAGGACAGCATCTTCATGTGGCATCATGGTAAACCATGATTGGATGATACGCGACTTTTAATTTTAATGTGAGAATTGTGTAACCATCTATTTTCAAAGCAATAATTCAAAAAAGATTTTTCCCTTTTTTTTTTACCTTACCATAAAATCTTAAAGGTTTTATGTTTGGATTGCCAATGTGACAATCCATGCAGAGCCAACCCTTAGTAACATTTGAAATCTTATTTGGTTAGTCAGATCGGGAGTGGATCCTCTATGACTCCTCGCAATGTATTGCTCTCAATTAGACTAGCTACATGTACTCCTAGGGATCCAGAATTACTAGGGGCCTGTGTGGATACACCTCTCCGTGCAAAAGCAAAAGCTCAATCACTCCCCGCAAGAGCAAAAAACCTCTACGCGGAAGAGCAGGTTTTTGAAGCTTCTCCACAAAGAGCAAAAAACCTCTCCCCGCAATAGCAAAAATCTCTCCACGCCAAAGCAAAAATCTATCCAAACGTTTGCTAGCTCCCCGCAAGAGCAGAAGTCGTCAAAAAGCTCTATCCAAACGCAGTGTAGATTTTTTAGAAGTTCTATTGCGACGATAATTTTTTATCATCACAGACTGTTAATGATATAGAAGTTACCACACTGCATATAAAATTAAATGGGAATCAAATTGTTTTGTATCATACTTTTTTTTTGTTTTAATTTTTTTTTTTGTAAGAGATCCTAAAAGATTTTCTTTTCTTTTCTTTTACTTTGACACTAAGAGAGAGAGTAAAGAAAAAAGGGTAGCCATATCTATTGCAATTTTATTACAAAAACTCATTTTACTTGAACAACCCTTACTTTATGAATCACACTACTGTGACTAACTTACTAAGATTTAAAATCTTACAAAGGTTGTTAGTCCACATGGATTATCAAATTAGCAATCCAATGAAACAGACTTGTAGATTTCATGAAAAAATGCAAATTAAAAAAAAAAAAAAAAAAAAACGACTTTTTGAGCTTGATAGTTGGTGTTGAAAATAGATGACTTCGGATTTCATACATATGAAACTAAAATTTAACGGTTAAAATTAATTAATTAATTAATTTTTTTTTTAGAATTTTGTCCTTTTTAACCTTGTAGCATCATATCATGTTTTTAGATGCTACAAATTGATGTGGTTTGTTGTGTATGTGAACACCCTTAAGTAGCTCACTTAGTAATTTAATCAAACAGGCACTTAACCAAACATCTTATATGTTACACTTTTCAAGACCTTGTTTGATAATGACAATGAAGAATAACCCAACTAATAAAAGCAAATGCAAAGAAGATAAACAATCACACAAAAAAAAAAGAGTAAAAACACATTCCACAACATGAGATTTTATGTGATTCACCTAAAAGGCTATGTCCATGAAGGTATGAGTGTTGGAACTCGATTTCGCTATGAAAAAATTGGGCAAATCAATATAAGGATTCCATTTATCACTTAAATTCACCTTCTTCTAAATCTCAATATTCTCAAACCCCTCAACCTCTCATCTTTTGGGTTTCTTTCTTTCTCCACTCTCTTTAAATAAAAAAAAAAAAAATTAAAGTTAGACTTCTTACAACAAAAAAACAAAACCCTTTTTAGAAGTACCATATAAGTGGGTTAATTACCTTGGACAGACCCAACAATACACATACTTTGATCAAATCTAATTGATTTTTGAGTCATACTTCAATCATTACAATCCACTCTAAGATATATTAAGTAACAAATTAATTACATAAATTTGAATTTTATGATGTGATGCCCACCTCAGGCTTTACACAGTAACAAACTTGATATGAAGTGACGCTTGTTGGATAACAAACTTCATAAAGTAAGGTTCTCTTACAATTGTCAGAGGTCCAAGGGAGTTTTTGTAATAAAAATGCAACACTTGGGTTTGTTGGGTAAATCTCCCAAAAACAAAACCTATTTCTTGATTGATCATCCAAAGTCAATCCATCCTAATAACCCAAGAAAATAGAACATTGGAATCACTCATTTATCTCTTCCATTATCATCTTAGAACACTTATAGTCATTTTTTTTATTCTTTAGATAATATCTATTTAAACAAAACCTTATTTGAAAAAAAAAAAAATTGAATCTTAGGGCTTGTTTGGAATGACTTCTCAAAGTACTTCTGATTCCTGTGGAGAGTCAGAAGCACTATATTAATCGTTTTGATACATAAGCACTTAGAGAAGTAATTCCACAAAAGAGTAAAAATAGTACTTCTAAGAGAAGTACCCAGACCAGTATTTCTCAATATTGTTTTTACGCGAAGCAATTTTGTATGTCAAATATAAGTATTGTAGTTCCAATTATACCCTCACGAAATTTTACATTTTACTCGATATAACCCTCGTCAACTCATTAAAACAAAAACCCTTCACCCATGGAAACCCTCGATGCTCCTTCATCTCGCCCTCCACGCTCCTTCATTATCATCATCATCGTGAAACCCATTTCAACCTACAAGCTCTCTCTCTCTCTCTCTCTTTCTCAACTAGTTCAATATTCATAAAAAACCCTAGCGATTTACTTGCATCAACTTCTCTTCTTGTCCGTCATTAATGGACATTTTAATAGAATCCAGAATAATCTTCAAATACAAAACTCTATCAAAAGTACTTCTCATAACCTACATCCAAACACAAAACTCTGTTAAAATTATTCCAGACAATACGTCAAAAAATATTTCTAAGAGTACTTATGTTCTAAGTACTTCTGACTCTTGTATCCAAACGGGCCCTTAAGTTTTATAAATATAGATACTATACTTTGAGGGGTTGAAAAACTAACATGCTCCATGTCTCCTTTGTGTGCCAAATGGCATATACTAGTTTGATCCATTGATTAGTGAATTAAGTAGCCTATGGTGCACAGTGCATATGAATAAAAGATCAACTTTAATTGATGATTTAAACATTTTTTCATCATGGGCTCGGAAACCCACCAAATACATGTTTGAAAGCTCAAATGAAAGTACTCAAAATCCTATTTCCCAATGTCCATGGGAAAAGTCCAAGCCCATTACGAAAAATGCCTGAATCCAAGACCAGAATCTATTAAGTTTGGGGTTTTGGACCATATAGTCAGCAATTTGTAGTTTGGGAAAATTTGCTATGAGAATGGTGAAACATACAAAGATTGGATGGTCCATGGCCCAAAGCATATGGATTGAAAATTTATATGAATGGAAAGATAGATGCATATTGGTTGGTACGTAATTTTGATGGATTGATAGACTATTTGTATCATCACCATTCGCCTGTGATGATAGACAACAGAGGACACTACGTCTGTATGATGACAAGGAATTTGTTTTCTAGAGAATATGAATTCTTGGAGAAACCAAACAGTGTGGGAAAGTGAATTTAACGAAAATACTATTTTTGAAGTTTGATTGAACCTAATAAAATGTCAGAAAGAGAGTTGGGTTTTAGTTTTGAGATTGGAGCTAAAAGCTTGAATTAGCAACATTCAGAGGTGGGAAAATCCTTTTCCTAGTGAGTGGGAAAACATTTTCCTACTTAAGGGCGGAAAATCATTTTCTTGGAGTTTGATTGCTTTTTAGCATGGAAAATAATTTTTTACCCTCTCAAAAAAATCCTGCAAGGTGAGGATTTCATATTCTCACCTATACGGTGGGAAAATGAAATTCACCCTCACTTTTCAACCCCAAATCACAAAATCCTTACTTCTTCTTCTTCTTCCTACCACCATCACTGTCGTTGTGGCCATCTACAATTGATGCCGTCACTACCACCATTGTTGGCGGTCACCGCCGTTAAAACCCTCTCTCTTCTTCTTCTTCTTCTTCTTCCTCCACTTCCTCCTCAACCCTCAATTGAAATTTTTTTTTTTTCCTGGTATTTTTCCCAAATGCAATCAAACATCAGAAATTACATTTTTCCACCCTACCCATTTGCCATTTCAAGTTTTCCATGAATTTCAAAATCCATAGAAAATAACTCTCCATGAAATCGAATATTAATGGTAAGCTTGTTAAGAGTGGAGAAGGGTAAAGGATCCAAGCCAAGGGGAAAACGATTACTTAGCCTATGAGGAAACAATGATCGATGAAATGTAAACATCATAACTCCATAGGTTTTTACGAATCATTCATCCAAATTGTTTGGGTGCACAGACAGACATATGGTTCTAATGTTGTTATATAGCATCCTTCATGATGATCTGGTTAAATGAATAACGGGAAAATGATCTATAATCCAAGAGGGCACATATGGGTCTTAATGGGCCAGAATTTAATAAATCAATTTTACTAGGCCTAACAAAATCAAGATCAATCTGGCTCCGGTATGGGATCAAGTGGGCTAATATTGTTAATGGTACTTCAATTGTCTTGCCCTTAAAAAATAGTGAATGAAAATCTTGAGTTGTGATAATCTAACTACCCCACGTAACGCACTCAATCGACTTTCCAGACGCAACAACTTTGGGAACCGTAGATCTGTATGCGACGGGATACATGGTTTTATGGGGAAGTGCAGTTTTGTATCTCAAGGCGTATAGACCTACGGTTCCCTAACCTGTCACGTTAGGAGAGTTGATTGAGTGTGCCACGTGGGGTAGTCAGATTATCCTGATTCAAATCTTTAAGTGGTACTTCTGCTATGGCATATGAAAAGAAGAATAAGATTAGGGAGACGATCCTGAAAAAATAAATGCTAAGTGAACACCCATAAGAGATGTCTGTTAAAAGCCTTGAGGACGACATAGAAACTACAACTCGCTCTGCTTCTCAAACGAGTGGGTCTAGGACTTATCTCTGGTAAAGCGTTACAGTCTTGGAAATTTGAGAATGGTAAAAATGCGATAAAAATATAGTCTACATATGATTTGGGTTCACCACAATAAATTCTTAAAAAAGCTAATTTTGATAGAGGGACCCATACGCCATAGTTTACCTACTAGGGTGGACAACAAAGGATGATCACAACTGAGATTCATCGGGAGGTTTAACGTTTCAAAATAGAAGATATAACAATCAAGAAGAAACAGTTTGGATTGGTTTTTGGAAGATTTTCATTTACGCACAATTTCCCCCCGATAATTCAGCTTATGGGTGGACTGCTAATCATTTAGCCCATTTAAAAAATCTTGAATTTTTTATTTTTATTTTTATGATGGGGGGTTTTGATCAATAGACCTAACTAGTAAGGACGAAATAACTGGCCTCTTAGAGCATCATGTCTTGCACAAATTCCTCTGGTACTTGCAATACCACACAAACCAGACATACCAAGTAAGTCGAGATAAATCCATGTGAGTGGCCAACGAGGGGGCTTGAACTCAAGACCTCTCTCTTTTTGGAGGGAGACTCTGGCCACTCAAAAAAATCTTGAATTTTTTCCTTATCTTTGAATCGAATGATTGTATCAAAAGTTCTTAAGATAATTCATTATGAGAGAGATCGGGTGATTGTCAACAAAACACTCCCAACTTCGAGCCCTACCCTCTAAGTAAATGGGTTTAGTGTCACAGACCACATAACCTAAATGGGCCTGTCCAGTATGGTCAGAATGGGCTCAATCCCTCGACAGCTCGGCCCGGAGTGGGACCCATGAAATGGTAGGTCCAACCTTCCAATGTCATGTAGGGCAAGTTGCCGGGAGGCCACTTAAATGTTGCACTGAAGGCAAGAAGCTTCTTTGACTTGGGGTTCATGCACTTAATGAAAAGACGTAAGCTTTGAACCTCATCTGGACACAAGTTCATAAACTCAAACCAATCAAACAAACGCCCAAAGTGGACATTGTAACCCTCCTAACGACATGATCTCATCATGCAAACGTATCAAATAGGATTTTAGTTTATACTTCAATGATATTGTTTGGAAATATTTTTTATTATTATCAAGTTTTTTAATAGAGTCATCAATAAAATAAATAAATAAATAAAACCTTTTATTTGAGCTTTGAGCATATTGAATTTTGAAGCCCTTAGGTACTGTTTGATTGCTGAGATAATGCGATTAGTAATATTTGCTTTCTTCCATTTGTTGATAAATTGAATTTTGACAAAAATCGATTCTTCTTTGATCATGGAAAAAACATTTTCTCAAGTTGACCATTACTCTCAACTTAGATTGTTTTTTTTTTAAAGTACGATTCTCCAATGTGAAATCAATCTCGACAAATGTCTGACTATATGGGTATTTTTCTCAACCTACATGAATTAATTTTGAAACATTTTAAATATAAAAATTATTTTAAATCTTATTTTTACTGTCAACCCTGATTTGTACTCAAACCTTTCACATATTGTACTTTTATCATAACCTCAGTTAGCTAACTATGTGGGGGTAGATTTCTCCGCCTCACATCTCGAGATTTGTGATACTGATACTAAGGTCAAGTCTCCATCCTTGATTTTATTGTGCTTGTGATTTCATTTCGGATTAAGTTAATCCATAATTTCATAGAGTTAATTTTATGAATAATTCGAAGATACTGTAACTTTGACCCTTAATTATTATAAACTGAGGGGAGGAAGGGCAAGTGGCACATCTTCTTCTGGTCCTTTATATGAAACCCATACATCTTGATCACTAAGAAATTATTTCACACCCTTTATGTTTATAACTTATGCTTCTTTGTCATGTTTTCTTTTTCTTGGGACCATGTCTTTCTTGGTAGTGCATGGCTTGCTTGTCATTGTTGTGTGTTCCGTGGATTGTGCCAACCTTCGTTTGCAATGCATGTTAGTATAATCTTGAGTGGTCCTTCATTTTTCACTTGTCATTGATCACAAACACTCTATCGATGCACAATCTTCTTTGTCCGAGATATACTTGTACATCGTACCATTGAACAAGTCATGATAACTATTCAAATCCCTAATTTAAAGTGTTGGTTCCATGCAGATGAGGCTCCCAACTTGTGAGGAGACTTTAGATTAGGCTTTCAAAGTCGAAACAATAAATCCCAAGCATGTGCTTGAGTGTTAGTGCTGATGTTATTTTGACTTCTCGAATCGAGAATTGGCTCTTATCTATAAAAACTATTGATAAAATGACTTGCAGAAACATACATGGTCTGTACTCGGTTGATGTGATAAGTGCACAGAATCGTAGACTTTTTTTCCTTGTGCATCCCGGAGAAAAAGATCAAACAGTTCTATGCACTTGCTGTCTATCGAGTACAAATCGAATATGATTTTTTGGCTTAGATTATCACGACTCGTCTATGAATCAACTCAATGGGAATGAAGCTCCACGGTTTTGGATTAGGATTTCTAGAGTCGACATGATTCATCCCATCATTGTCACAGATTCCTGAAATATGACTCAAATATCAAGATGACACGTGTATGATGTCTTATCAAGGTAGCTGTGATTGGGTAATATGTGAAGGAATTTCATTAGTCCATTTTCTCAAGATAATGTCCTTTAAAGGCAAAAACTTTGGGGGGGGGGGGACCACCTTTCCCTTTAGAGAAATAAAAAATAGTTGGAAAATGACGTTTGTTACAAAGTCACCTCATTGTCCTTGTAGCAAAACGCCCGCTATTTTCGACCAGATGCATTGGATGTTCAACCCATTGGATCTTCTTCGAATATCTTGATTTCTGAATCTCGAGGCATTTTGTACAAGTAGGGAAGATGATCGGAATGATGCTATGTGGAGGAGGTCCTTGGTCAATTATATGGTTCGCCATGTTACAATATTAGTCAACTCGTTTGACCATAATTTTCCTATATTTATGATTGAAGCAAATACTAACATATTTTTATTATTATTTATTGTATATATAACTTTGCAACTTGGAAGTCACACAAGTTGGTAAGGGCTTTTAATTCTACACGTTTTGTTTCATGCTTCACATTGTTTGTAATTTTGTCCTTTTGATTTGTAAAATATTATTCTAATTCAAAATTTTGCATTTTTCCATGTATCAAACAAAACCTTAATTAATAGCTCAATTTTAGAATTCGTTTAAATCAAATATATATATGAGATATTTTATAAGATGGTTTAAGAGTTGTGGCCCCAAACCTTGAGGGGTTGGCTGAATGGTAATTTTGGATTGATAAGCGTTTAATGCTCGTAGGTCATGTTTTCTATACCCAATATGAGCATTAATTCCTCAAGGGCCACCCGCGAGGGCACACTCTCACTTATCTAGTGCGTGTGATGTGCATGACCCTCTCTTATCTGGTGTGTGTGATGTGCGGGTATTGCATGTGTCCCAAGGCTAGTACTTGAACAAAATCATAGTCTATGAAAGTCAATTTACAATGCATGATATGCATGGGTTCCACTTTAGGCCATATAGGCCACACAATGGAATGTGCCTATATTTCACTGTATTGGGCAAAGTCGAGGTCCCCATATTGTGGACCACGTTGAAACGACTATCAAAATATCACTTTCAGATAAGATAGAAACTAATTATTTTTAAGAGTAATGATAAAATGACTCGATAAAACATACACGATCTGTGCTCTATTAACATGGCATGTGCACATAACTATAGACTTTTTCCTATGTTTCTTGAAGAAAAAGATCTATGGTTCTGTGCACTTACCACGTCAACCAAATACAGATCGAGTACGATTTTTCAAGTTAGATTATCACGACACTATTTTTAATTGGATGATCTTGCAATAGGAAATGCATATAAGAAATTGGTTCGCTACCACCAATTCTTGACAAATTGAATAGTGATTAGATGAGTTAAAGAGGCAACCAAATGAGTTTTTTCTAATGTTAATAGTCGATCGCTTCATTGACTTGTCGGGTAAAAAAAAGTTAGAATTGTTCGTTCTTTTTTTAAAATTCAGCCAAAGTCCATTTGTTATCATGTTTCTGGATGGTTTTTTAAGTTACTAACTATTCATAATTAATATAATGAGATTTTGCGAGTATCATCTATTAACTCATATTAAAATATATATATATATATATATATATATATAATATATTTATATATATTATATATATATTATATATATATATATATTATATATATTTTTTTCAATTTTTGTCAAAATTGGTTTGAACCAATTTGCAAAGTTTTTTGTTGGAGTCGGGAGTCAAATTGAACTCCATGAGTGCTGATCCAATCAGAAAGAGTCATAAAAGCATGCTTAAGGATGAAACACAAAATATGCATTATTTAATTTATTATCATAACTATTTTTTTTAACTACAACATTTCATTCAGATTTTAAGTACAAAATTACAAATTTATAACTAAAAAACTTATTTATCTTCAAGGTTTAATATCATTAAATTGGGGTGCTCTAAAATTTGGTGTGGCAATAGAATATCTTTATTTGTTTTTTGTTTTTGTTGCTGTTGTCAATCGTATTCTTTGAATGAAGTTGTGGGGCAGCTCCCACGTGAAAACCATGCGCGTGTATGAATTAGAAGTTAGCCGCCCCAACCTCATCCCAACTCTCCCTCGTTCCCTCTCATAAAGCCCACCAAAACCTCTCTGTAAGAGAACCTCAACACAATCACTCTCTAAGTCCCATTATTTCCCCCAAAACTCATTCTGACAATGGACTTCTTTCAATCTCCAAACCACACTCATACAACCAAACGCCACAAAAAGCGTCTAACCCAAAACCAAGTGAGACTCTTAGAGATAAGCTTCAACCATGACAAGAAGCTCGACCTGGAGCGCAAGTTCCAACTTGCGCGCGACCTCGGGCTACCACCGAGACAAGTTGCAATTTGGTACCAAAACAAGCGAGCTCGGTGGAAGACCCAGACACTTGAACTCGACTACAAGGCAATTCAACTAAGACTAGAGAGTGCATTGGCTGATAAGAGGAGACTCGAGAAAGAGGTTCGTAGACTCAATGGAGAGTTACAAAGGCACATGAAATGCTACTTGGATTAAACACGACCGCGCTACCTATCCATGAACATGGTAATTCAAGTTTGCATTGGGAGGATAATTCCCAGGTCTTGCAGGTGGAGGCCTTATATGCTTGTATGATGGGCGTTGAGGATCAAACGACAAAATCAAACAGGCTGGACTGAATTCTTACTGATGAAAAAGATGAAATGGAGATCATGTGAAAGTGTATTAATTTTGAATTAAAAGAACGAGAGCAAGACGTGGATGAAGATAGTGAAAGAAAATATCACCTTACTTACAATTGCAAAACACTCAACTCTTGACAGAGTGGAATGAAGAACAGGTTTCGTTTATTTAGTCGATCCCAAATCTTTGGAATAAGACTTTGTTGTTGGTGGTGTTCATCGCTGTTGTTGTAATCTATTTAAAAGTTTCTGTTTCGGGTCTATAACTTAAAGAAGGGAGACCCATCTGCAAACAAGATGTAGTTGTATGGGAGTGATGGGCAGTGGCGTGTGATAATCTCCAAGTTATCATTGTTGTTGGTTAAGTTGCTGAAACTTTTCTAATTGTCCCAACATTGTTTGTTTGATTTTAGTGTTTGCAAATCAACAATTTGATTCTAAATTTGTGTGGAAATTGCTGCTAGGTACACCATCAAGGAAGAAAAACAAAAACAAAGGAAAGATGGTTGAGGATGGATACAACACCCTCATTTGGAGAGTAGGCCTCAACCCTATCTTTCATGTTTATCAGATTTTACCTTTTAATGGAAACACTGATGTTTGTTGTTGATTAAACAATTTAAGCACCCTTATTTGTTGACAGAAAATTCATAATCTAATTAGGATGGCAATCGGGCTTCGATTACCATCTGGGACACATTTCCCATTTTAAAAAACACTTTGAAAAATAGAAGAGATCCCATTGATGAAGATTCAATTCCCTTTCCTTTACCATATTCTTCAAGGAATTAGAAGAACAAAGCTTTTTTTAACTTAACAAGGTAACTCCAGCTTAACTGAAGAAGCTCGGTTTCAGCCATGGTTTTAAATATCATCTGAGACCGAGATGATTCATAGTCCAAGACACATCTCAATATCATTCATGAATGAGACGAGAATGAAAACTTGAGATGCCCCTCTGGTTAACAGTTCAAAAAAGGATTTTTCTTGTCCAAGAAGATTCTGAGAAATAAAACCATGGTATCTAACATTTCATTTATTTATTTGATGTTTATTTTTATCTTTTGATTTGGTGGACTCTTCAGGAAAATTTGCCTCAATACGTTCTCCTCTTTATAGGGATACATTCTTCTTTTTTTGCTAGGCAAGCAGGGGACTAGTGGTCAGCACTCCTCAAAGCAGAGGTAAAGGTGGGTTCAAGGGGATTTTGGCACCTCCTTCTTTGTACGGAATAATACTATTGAGTCGTGATTTTCTGGGCACCCCACCTCCTTTGACACACTCTCCCGACGTGGCATGTGCTAGAACCATAGATTTTTTTCCTCTTGATACAAAACTGCATAGGGGGGGGGGGGGGGGGGAAGTCAGAAAATCATTAGCTAATGATTTTCTGACTTGAGTATTTTCACTTGGTTTGACATGGTAAGGGCACAAAACTGTTCGATTTTTTCCTTGTGTATTCTGAAAATTCCCCTTGAAAACAATCAACAGCTCTGTGCCCTTGCCATGACAGACCAAGTGAAAATATTTGAGTTAGAAAATCACTGACTCTTATTCTAGTACTATCTATAACAGAGAAAAAGAAAAAGAGGAAGAGAAAAAAGAAAAGAAAAGACGAGAGTATAACCAAATTCACCTTGAAAAACTTTGGTTTTTATGTAACATCGGAACAAAAAACACTAAGTATGCTTGATTACATGGAAATTGACTTTCCATGAAATTTGAAATCCATGGAAAAATAGTGGTTGGAAAATCAAATTCTATTATTTGATTTTACTTGGATAAAATCATGAGAAAATTATACGAGGAAAAAGAAAAAGAAGAAGGAGAGGAGGAGGAGAAAGAAGACGAGAGGAGGGGGAGAGGAAGAAGAAGATGAGGAGGAAGAGGAAGGGGGGACGATGTGGTAGTGGTGGCGGTGGCGACGATAACGGCGAAGGCAAATGAGGAAGAAGAGGGGAGAATGTGATAGTGGTGGTGGCGGTGGTGACAGAAGTAAGTGAGGAAGAAGATGATGATGAAGATGAAGGGAGAACAAGGTAGTAGTGGTGGCGGCGGAGGTGAGGGATGGAGAAGGAGAAGAAAGGGAGAGAGAGAGAGAGAGAGAGATGGCCGGAGATGGTGACAACAACGACGACAATGATAATGATAGCGAAGTTAATGTGATAGTGATCATGATGGTGGTGGTAAGGAAGAAGAAGATAATTGGGAAAGAATTGTGAATGAAAAATATAGGTGGATTTCACTTTCCCACCCACATGGGTGGGAAAGTGAAACCATATTTTCGTGGACTTTTTGATTGGAATGGAAAATGAATTTTCATAAATATGTGCAATCAAACATTTGAAAAATGTCATTTTTTTATGGAAATTGATTTTCTCCCTATTTTTCATGTGCATTCAAACATATCCTAAGCAGTTTTGTAGTACAAAGTATTTTGGGTTGAATCAAAACCCAACTGATTTCTTTCTTCTTTCCGGTTAGGTTTGGTTGGGTAATCCAACTGAATTTTATCCCAGAAATTGATTGAGCCTAGGCAACACTATCTATATACAATTCTAGCTCTTTCAAAAAAAAATTTCCTGCAGAGAGAGAGGGAGAACATTTCTCACTCAGATAACTGAACGACTTGCCCCTGTGAAATTACAAAATGCTCCAAATGATAGGTTTCCTTTAAACCAAATTCCTTTAAAATTTGTATGAGTTAATATGTCGAATTAGGGAGTGATCATTGTCTGTTTTTCTCTTTGAGGACTTCTCGTCATCTTATCAATAAATTTTTACTTATAAAAAAAATGTTGAATTTAGAAAATATTTGGCATCTCAAATGGCAACTTCAAAAGTTGGTAATCACATTATTATTATTATTCTTATAACTATCAAATAGCCTTGAAATAGGGGTTCTTTGATAGTTACATAAACAAGTTTCACAACTTGTCTGTGACAAGTTGTGAAACATCAATTTGGCAACTTGACTACAGAGTTTTTTCCAACATGTTTTTTGAGGCCTTCAGGGAATTTAAATAGGTGTGACTTGGTTAAGCAGACCATTCAATTGGTCAATGTCACAAACAATAGTTTATTCACGATTCCTAATCGATTTCCATTCATTTTAAGTAGCAAGGAACCATTACTTGGTTGTAAAAACTAACAAAGCCTCCTTTTTCATGTTTGTGGGAAAATGTAGCCAGTTTGAACTTTTCTTGTCAAAACCAGACAACATAAACTTCTTGTTTAGAGTTTAACATCAATTAATACATTTCGGATTCATCCACATCCACATCCTTTTGGTTCTTCCTTGCACTTTTAGGACCTTCAACTTTAATATTTCTTTCAACCAGACCTGTAGTTGGCCTTCGATGAACATGCCCAAACTATCTTAGCGGGCTCTATCTTCGTTTAAAGCCTATTGGAGCTACTCCTGCATTTTTCCAAATGCATTCATTTTTAGTCTGTCTACTCATCCATCTCATCATCCTAATCTCTTCTACGCTCAATTTATTAACACAACACTTCTTGATTGCCCAACATTCAATTCTATAAAACATAGCCGGTCTTACTATCTGCTTGTAAAAAAATTTCCTTTTAAATTGATAATGGAAAAGAAATCTACATAAAACAACTCCAACAATAATAACGATCTGCTTGGGTTGCAAGAAATATCATGCATATTGGTGAACACTGGCAGGTTTTGATTTAGATTGTGCTTGAGGTGATAGAATGCACAACCCTTTTAGAAATATTTTCCCACCTCAAAGAATTGTATTCGAGCACAAATCAACCTGCACACAAATCAGGCTATCTAAAAGCCTCATCTTCCTTATAAATAGAACACTGGCAGGTTTTGATTTAGATTGCGCTTGAGGTGATAGAATGCACAACCCTTTTAGAAATATTTTCCCACCGCAAAGAATTGTATTCGAGCACAAATCAACCTGCACACAAATCAGGCTATCTAAAAGCCTCATCTTCCTTATAAATAGAACACTGGCAGGTCTCGATTTAGATTGCGCTTGAGGTGATAGAATGCACAACCCTTTTAGAAATATTTTCCCACCTCAAAGAATTGTATTCGAGCACAAATCAACCTGCACACAAATCAGGCTATCTAAAAGCCTCATCTTCCTTATAAATAGAACCCTTACACACCTTCACTATCTACTTAAACTTTGGCCCCATTTGATAACGTTGTCAACTTTTACTGTCAGATTATGCGACTAAAAATAATTGTCAGAAACAATAGTAAAAAGCTTAAACACTAAATAAGCTTATTTGATAGTTTTGTAAAAGAGTTGTACTGTTTACTAGAATTTGATAATTATTGTTTGATATAACTACTGGATTTTGCTGTATTCTGGTAAAATGACCAAAATACCCTTAATGTTGATAATGCACCTAGATCACGTTAAAATAAGCGGATATTAAATGTGATTTTTTATAACAAACGGTAAACAATGTAAAAATTTGCATTTTTGACCCATAAAAAGCGCAAAAGTGTCGTTTTAACGCGGAATCAAACACCACCTTAGCTATGCCCCATCTCACAACCACTACAATTTAGATCATCATTGCAATTTGCAGGTGGTGTAGGTCCTCTCCTAAGTCAGGCAATCTCTTGACTATTTTCTCTCTATGGTGTAATGCCATCACATCTCTCTTTATTTCCCTATTTCATCTCACCTTCCTGTCTACCTCGCCCTTTGTTTCAGTCTTTACTACAATGATCATTGATGAGTGTGGGAGGGGCAGTAGATGGTGGTGAATCTATGGTTTAGAAGAAGAATGGTTTTGTGGGAGCATAAAATATGAATGTATTCCTAGCCATCTGCGTGTCGTTTATGAAAATAAATATGGGACCCACTCAAGGAAAACAAACAAAGCCAACTTGATTGCCTAATACTCCCAACGTATCTGTTGTGGTGGGTCTTGTCTAGTTGTTAGGTACCCTTGATCAACTTGTCATAACAAGTCTTACGACAGGTAAACCATATAGACCAAGCAAGGGTGACTTGTAAACTATACTGACCAAGCATGGTCGACTTGGACATGAAAGAGTTCATCCTACTTCGAGACTCATAATATGGCTTGTCACCCCAACAATAGGGTTGGTTGGGTGACTATGTTTGCATGGTCACCCAAGGCCTAAACGATCTGATGATCCTTCCCTTTGGCCAGTTTTTTATTTTTATTTTTTATAAGTATAAAATATATTGAAGAAAAGAGACGAACAAAATACAAGAGGAGAAGGCCGAGGTAGCCCCTCAAAGTGAAGCAAAAACGAGCGAAAAAATACCAAGACATCAACGATTACACAAGGAATTTCATCTAAAAACAAAGTCATCGAAAGTAGTTCCCACAAACTCTACATTCAGATTTGACCAAAGGTACAAAAAGCCCAAGATCTCCAAGGAATAACTATAGACAGGAACAAGCATCAGCTGAACACAAACACTTTGGAGGAAGTAGGTATATATCCCTTCTTTGGGTGAGGTAATGAACTTTCTGGAATTTTGGTATCTGATCTCTTATCATTTGTGCTCTTCTCCTCCCTTGACTCTTCAGGGAAATCACCATTGGGATGCAGACTTGAGCTTTTGAGTGTCTTTTGTAGTTACCACCTAGTAATACCTTGAAGATTCTTGACTATTGACGAGAAGAAGATGATTGAAGCAAGACTTGGTAGGACTTTGTCTGCCAACAATAAAAAGGAAGAGTGGGAAAATTTTTAAACATCTTTTGAGAAGGCAGCAAAGATCACTGTGCAATGATTTACACCTACATTTGTGTAACATTGCCCATGGTAAATGCAACAAAAGGTTCATTAGAGCTCTAACTGTTAGACTCCAAGTAAGAAGGGTGATAAAATAAAATTTTGAGAAGACATGTAATGTAGAGAGAGACCTTTCAAGTTTTCCTTCCCTGTGCTCTGTGTCCTATCATGCAAAGGGGTTTTTTTCAGCTTAGACTTCATGATTTGGTATGCTCAGGACTTGTATTGGGATTTAGATTTCAGAAGAAGACTCAACGATTAGGATATTAACTCTGCCTTTGAGCATCTCAAATATGCTGAGTACGCCAATAAATGCCTCCTTTGTGGACAAGAGATCCTAGACCTAGGACCTAAAATGAACATTCTCAATCAAATCCATCTATAAGAAAATTATAAAAGGTCGTAGGATTTCTTTTCCGTTGTTATTCATTACCTAATTCTAAATTCCGATCAAAGTTGACTTTTTCTTGTAATCTACTTTCCTTGAAGAGATCTAGACTATTGACAATCTTAAAGTTAGGGTTAGCTTTCTCATCAAGAGGGAGGATTCTATGGGGTTGCTCCATTTAGCAATTTACTAAGGAACTTGGAAAGAGAGAAATCTAAGGGTATTTGAAGGCAAAGAAAAAAACACATTCATAAATCATTTTGAGAATCAAGGCTCCCCTCTAGTGTTTCAATGGTCTTTGGTTCTCAAGGAATGGAAAGTATTATTCACTGAGGACATTGCATTTAGATGGGATTCAATGTAACATGAGGTTGTAGTATGTAATTTTCTTTCTTTATCCCCCCCCCCCTCTCTCTCTCTCTCTCTCTCTCTCCCCCCTCTCTTTCTCTTGGGTTCTTTCAAAAAGGTCATCTCAACCTATTGTAAATCCTTAAATTTGGCTTTTTAATACTATCTTTATAGTTTAAAAAAATTTCTATTGCAGCTGCAAAGAGAGGCTGCCTCTACAGTGGCACCACCAATAGACCCAAATCAAACTGGCATTTCTCAGTAGACAGCAAGAGCAAATGCAACATAGTTGCAAAAAGCACAAGATAAGGAAGACTCTTGAACTAGAGAGGAATACCATTGTAAGACGGGGAAGGACCTTTGGCTACCAAATGCTAAAAGGGAGATCGAGAGAAGACTAGACATCATTTAAGAAGTGTAAGGTAGAGATTATCATGCAGCATCTTATGCCATGTTGATTTCAACCAACATTATGATTGCACTATATTTTCTCACGGTCAATTTACATGTGATCCAAACACCCATAATTTGGATGCTGGCACCTTTGCCCTGTTCACTCACAGTGCTCCAAACGTTTTTTCTTAAATTTCAAATTCCTGTACATTACCATTTTGTGTAAATCTGCATGCATGTAAGCATGTTCAAAGGTCACGCATTAATAGTTTGCGTGCGACCTAAAAAAGGTCATAATTAAATTGAAGAGCTGGTCCTCAATGCATTTGGGTACTTAAAAAAAATGACAAAATATATTTTGCATTCATAAGAACTCTAAGAAAATATAACATCTTTGAACTACGCTGAGGTGATTGTGTACCATTGTAAGCTATTTTTTTCTCTAATAAGTAAAGGACACTTATTTAAATATCCACAACAAGACCTGTCATCTATTGACTAAATAGGCAGATAAATCCAACCTACATTGCATTCTACATAATAACTCGCAGAAAATATATCTTCCAAGTAGGTAAAGGTGGTCGTACAACATTAAATATACAGCACACACTCCTTAAGTATCCATGACGGGACCTATTATTCCGATTTAAACATATTTTCTAAATCTTGAAAGATAAACTAACACACCAACTTTCAAATTTAGTAGAAAGAGCCAGCAATTAAGTAATATAGATTGCTGAATCTGTGTCTTATAGAGAACCTACGGCATGAAAGAAACAGAATTCAATGCTCTCCCATACAGACATAATTCACATACACAATTCCCAAACTAATTGAAGAATTTTAAACTAAAAGATCTCAAATTTGATGTATAGAAATATATCATAAAACTGTAAATACTTGAACAAACAACAATTTCAAAAATCTCAAATTTTCATATTAAGATCATACAAAACATTCACCTGAAACGATCAGGTTCCCTCTACTTTGATCTTCCTCATTATATACACATCTGCCTCCTCGTACGCGTAATCTGGATGCAAATGCTCATGCGGAACTTTCTCGATCACAAAAACCTTCTCACACAATTCCCAAAACAACCTGTGAGCCTCCGGAGACCTCACTTGGTACCCCAACAACACGAATCCAGAATCAGAAACCAGCGATTCCATTGCAGAAACAAGTGGACCAACAGATTCTTCGATGTACACGACATCGGCCGCGATAACGAAATCGAAAGGAGGATTTAGGGTTTTGATCTGATTAGGGTTGTTCCAGTAAAGCTGAGCGAATTTTAGGGTTTTCCCGAGTGTGGGTTTGTTGCGTTTGAGGTTTCGTTTGAGAGCAGGCATGACAGGAGCGATGTCTGTGAGGATGATGTCGAGGCCCAATAAGGATAGGCCCATGCCAGCCGGCCCACATCCGGAGCCCAATTCGATAGCTCGCTTGGAGGAGAAGTCGAGGAGGTGAGTGTAGGGGTTTGGAGTGGAAGGAGAGGAGGTGTAGGTTAGCAACCATCGCTCGAGGAACTTGACGAGGACGAGAGAGCAGGGCCACACGGAGGTTCCCACGTGCATAGAGCCGTTGTCTTGTTCGATGGAGAGGTGCGCATTGCGCACCTGGAGTTCAATTATTGGAGAGTCTGTGAATCGCATTGGTTTTGGGTGATTTCTGTTCTAGTTTTACTGAAGAAACGAAGAGCTGTTCTTGTATTGCCTTCTGGTCTTCTGGGGCAGAAAATGAGTCGAGGTTCGTCTGGTGTTTGGTTGCAAGTGCAGAAAAAACTCTGTTCTGATTGGGATTAGTTGTTTGGGAATGTTTGGATGTAAGTTTATTTCTGGCGGTTTAAGGTTACGTGCTTGTTCTATGTGTGAAGTAAGGTTGGGCCTACGTGGATACACCTCTCTGCGCAAAAGTAAAAGCTCAATCACTCTCCCCAAGAGCAAAAAATCTCTCCACAGAAGAACAGGTTCTTGGAACTTTTCAACAAAGAGTAAAAAAATCTTTCCCGCAAGACCAAAAATATCTCTACGCAAAAGTAAAAATTATCCAAACGTTTGCTAGTTCCTCACAGGAGCACAAGTCGTCAAGAAGTCTATCCAAATGTAGTGGTTGTTTTCGACAGTTCAAGTCAAATCATTCTAAATTGATTTAAATAAACTAGAGAAGGTTGGCATATCAAAAGGGCTTGTCTGAAATCTAAAATATTGATTAAAGGATTTTTTATGATTAGATAGTGAAAAAAAAAAATGATACTTTTATAATTTTGAAAACTAATCAATAAGTTGCAATTTTCTTTGTTTTTACTAAAATGACTTTAATTATATTAAATTTAATACAAAAGTAAGGGCATTTAAGAGATCCAATTTTTTTTTATTTTTTTTTCCAGCCACTTTTACCTCACCTTCTCTCATTATAATAGTAATGATTCTTTAAATATATATTTGTATAAAAAAATATTTTTATTTATTTATTTTTTATATAAATTATACTAATAAATGTTCAATCATAAACTCTTATCACATATCAATAATAAAAATTTAGATTCTTAAGAATCAATTAAATTTATAAGAAAGAGAAATACTAATTCAATTCAACTTAGCGAGCTTTCAAAAGATTAGATCTTGGGTGAGTCAATGTGACCAATGATTGGATAGAGGATATCTTGAAGCCAATGAGTGTTGGGTATATTGGCTAAGCCTCCCTCCAAAAAAAGGAGAGGTCTTGAGTTGAAGTCCAATCATTAACCACTCACAGGGTGGATTTATTGTAAGGGCATTTGCCCCCACAAAAATTTCAATGTTTATAGAAATAGAGAGTAATTACAATAGATTTTAACGATGGATAAAAAAATCTATCACTAGTGTCCCCACAAAAAAAAGAAAATTTCACTCTTAATAGGCCTCATATGGACAAAATTTTGGCTCTGCCCTTGGCCACTCACAAAAAATTATCTTGGCTTATTGGTATATGTGATTTGTGTGATCTTATAAAAATAAATAATCACTAAACCCCTAAATTTAAAATTAAAAAATTAACACTTAAAATAATTTTTATTTTATTAAGATTTTTGAGATCCACATCCCTGTTAATGGACAAATAGGAGTAATTAGGTAACTTTTTGAATTAGTCATGTAAGTGTTTTTCTTTTTTAACTCATGAAAAATTTTAAAAATTGAAGAATTATCTCATCTATCAAGTAAAGATAAGCGTTCTGATAATATGACTCGTCAATCAGAATAGAGTTTTTTTTTTTTTTTCTGAAAATATAACTCCACAACGTGGACAAGTTCGGGAATTGTAGATACTTACGCCTCAGGATACATGCTTCCCTCGGGATACACTATTTTTATGGAAAAGTGCAAGCATGCATCCCAAGGCATTCAGATCTCCGGTACAAGATGATTCGCGTGTCCATGACCATCTGGCCCACCAGAAATCAGATTTGGTGTCCTAGCTGGACCAGAAGTTATCCACACGGAAAGAATAAAATAACTGATTCGAAACCTAATATATATATTCTTCAAAGAGTCTGACTAGCCTTACTGTAGTGAGGAAAAAAGCTTTTACTAAGTCTCATCCACCGTCAAAATACCTCGACATGGGTACAAAAATTCCTTCAGATGTAAAACATATCTTAAGGTCCTAGATTAACATCTCGAGGCAGTTTTGACGGTAGATGAGGTCTAGTAAGGCCTTTTTCCTCACTATATTAGTAAGGAAAGAGTTTCTCTTATTCAAAACCTCGAAAACAATCTCCAATAACCCTAACGTATACATTTTTTTTTTTGACGAAAAACCCTAGCAGAACTTTTAATTTGATCTCTCGCTCATCATCTAATTCTCCTTTGTTTCTCGATTTTCGCTCTTAAATTACAGATCTGTTGATCGAAACCCTAACAAGGACGAACAACAGAGCTCAAAATTTCCTGCAATGGATGCAAAATCTCTGGCCAAATCGAAGAGAGCTCACTCCCAACATCTTAAGAAAACTCACCAAAATCCCAAATTGAAAACTCCAAGTCCAACAACAACAGTTGCCGCTCCCGCAGATGGGAATTCGAAGAAGCCATTAGCGAAGCAAACTCGAGAGAAATCCCGCCAAGTTTCGTCTGCGCTTCCCACCAATTGGGATCGTTACGACGAAGAAATCAATTCGGATTCAGAAGTCGCAGGCACAAACCGTACCAGTGATGTTGTTGTGCCGAAGAGTAAAGGTGCCGACTTTGCTCACTTAATTTCTGAGGCTCAATCTCAGTTGGAGTCTCAATCTAGTCTTAATTCGGACATCTTCGCTTCAATCGATGACGTTATGCCTCGTATGTCCTCGCACCTTTGAATTCTACAAAATATACTTTTTTTTTCTGATTATTTTGATAGGATTTTTGTTCATTGTGAATCTATTGTTGGCTTTAAAAATTCACAAAGTAGGAAAAAAAAAAAAGGAAAAAAAAGAAATTTCATACTCATCCTGACTTTTCTGGTTAAGCATCTAATTTGGTTAAATGGGTAGCTTGGTTTCTATACAATTTGAGACAAGTCAATAGGTTAAGCAAATTGATCAGTTGAGTAGCCTGTGAACTCGAAACTAGGTCAATTATTTGTTGGGTTCACAGTTCCTGGTTAAGTACTTCAAATATCCCAATTACTCACACAACTCAACGAGAGTCATAGGTCAATCGATATGAATTTCCAGAACGCAGGATCAGTTGAGTAGCCCTTAAAATTTTTAAATAAAAATAATTAGCATTGCATCACAAAAAGCCAGAAAAATAAATTTTATTGGATCGGGTTCTGATGACTCATGAGAACACATGATCTCAAATGTGTGAACATGAAATCCAATGATAAGAATTTACATGTATCCAAATAACACAAATCTTGATGATACTTATTTTGAGGATAAATCTCAATAGTTGGATTTAGTGTTTACAAGGTTGGGATCATGTGTTTTTTCCTTGAGTTAACGGATCCCAACCTTTTTTTTTATTCATTTAAATAGGTAATTGTTATTATTTATAGTAATATATCAAATATAAAAAAGGCATCATTATGAGGTTTCGCCTTAGGCCTCAACCTGTATCGAGCCGGCCCTGCCAGGACGCATTTAGAAAATTTGCATGAACATTATGGAGCATGTTGAGCCTTTCTTTTAATAGAGCTTTTTTCTCTTAATGGCGGATAATCATGTTTGTGTTGCAATTCAGTTAATAGTTACATGAGCATTATGAACAACTCATATTTTATGTAGTACGCTAATTAGCACCCACAAAAATATTAACATGCACACAGTAATATTACCATTAAAGGTGTAGGAAAATAGTCTTTTATATGCCAACTATTGAAAGAGGGAAGAGAAAGTGATAACGCCCTTATCGTATATTTGGACGTTATATTTGTGTTTCGAGGATACTTGTTATAGAGGTAAAATCTCAGATGTTGTCGATTCTTTGAGATTTACCCCTAACAATTGATCTTCATTGTTCTTGATGCACACGAATGATAAAAAATCATATAGAAAAATAATCAAAGAGAAGAGAGAGAGAGAGAGAGAGAGAGAGAGAGAGAGAGAGAAAAACAAGATTTGTTCACGGGGTTTGTCCCAAAATCGGACTACGTCCCTGGCTCCGAAGAGCGATTCCACTATTCTTGAAACCAATACAAGATTTACAAAACCTAGCTTCCTCAACTTTTTTCCTCCTCTTCCTTTTACCTAGAAGCTCTCTTTATATAGATACAAAAGCCAAACCCAAAAATGGAAAGACAAACCATCCAAGATTCTTTACTAAATCTATCCTTATTTAGAAATAGATACTCCCTAGTCAATTAGAAGACTTTCTATTTCTGGATAAGATTACAAATAAAATCTAATTCAAAATATATAAATTGAAGCCACAAGATACGCATTAAATTTGTCATGTGACCAATATTTGCCTTATTTACGTCATGTGTCTAATACCGATTTTACCCTTTACACTTACTATGTCTATTACATCAAGAAGCATTTGGGCAAAGATGTGAAGTGTTTGATATCAAAGACTTGGGTAGTCTTTGACACTTATTGGGTATAGAAATTTTGTGATAAGAAAAGTTGTTTTTCTTTGAAAAAAAGTTTTTGAACCTATAAAAAAAAGTGTTCGACATGGGTATGTGGTGCTTGAGACGTCACATTTGAGAGGTCTGACTTGCTGGCACATTTACACTATATTCCAATGTGTTATTTTTGCTATTTTTATGTTGGACGGATTACACCAATCCTCTTTAAAAGTATCTTTCTATAGAAAATAATTAAAATAGAGGTTGACATTACCTCAAAGTTCATGCATTAAATCTATTTATATGCAAATAGCCTTCTCTTTGTCCTAGTTGCTGTTTGTTTTTTTAATTGCCATGAAGATTTCCTCACCTAATTGTAAAGGAAAACTTTTTGATGGGTCCCAAAAGAATAAATTTCTTCATAGCAATTTGAATTAAATTAAGTAGGATGGTTAAGCCATTATGGATGTTTTCTCATGGGATGCACATCGTACAATTTCGACTTTCTGTGGAAGTTTTCTATTGGCATGCATGTTATACAATTTGACCTACTACCATGGTAATCGATTAGGTCATATTGAGAATGCACGATTGTATGGACGATGATACCATAGACCTGGGTTCGATTCCTGCCAGCACTGAGTTACTAAACTCACTAAAAAGAGTCTTACAAATCAAAAAAAGAAAAGAAAAGAAGAAGGTATGAGGATGATACATAAGGAAAAATGTATCTATCTTGAACCAGAAAACTAATTTAACTAATTAAAAAGCCATATTTGTTGCAACATTTTGTCAGCCTTCTTAATTTGATAATAGTCTCCAAAGGTACTAATAAAAAAGAAATAATAGTCTCCAAAGGCTATGGGTTACACTCATGTTCCTTTGAGTTGTTATATTGTTATCAACCCATTGCCACATCCTCATTTATATCTTTCTATTATGCTGCTATTTGTATGAAAATATTGCCTGTGTTCAAATTAGATAATGTGGATATGGATTTATGTATTTGGTAAATTCACAAACTTTCAAAAGTGTGATTGTGGAATAACACACATGACAGATATGTTTTTTTAATTAGATTTTAATCAGGGAGTAAGCTCAATGCTCTCTGTCAGGGCAAATAGCATTCTATCTTGGATTGGAGATGATAATTTCATTGTGGATGACGATTCAACCACAGGTTATGAGGTGAATATTTGTTTTTATTTTTTTCTCTTTTTCCTGTATGTCTGCATGAAGTTATTTGTAACTGATAAATGGAGAAACTATCAAGAACAGATTCCAATGCACAGAAAATGCTATATGTAAAGGAAAAGATATTTTTTCGTTTAAAAAACTCGTAAAATATCTGTTTTATGGCGCAAAATGTGCAATCCAAACAATTCATAGATTTGTGATTTGTTTCCCATTCATGATTAGCTTTTTATATAGAAGCAGATGATTGAATTTGGTCTTCATTTTCATTAGTGCCTTCATTATTTATAAATATCATGTTTTATATCTTTAGTTTCATTTATTTCCATCTAAAAGCAGAAAGCAAACTGGGAGGGATCATTTCCTCTCTTCCCTTTGTGTTTTCTAAGTGAACCAAACTATTGGCAACTTGATACTTTTTCATGACATTATGTATTCAGTATGTCATACATGTATTCATGCATTATATTGATCTTTTCATAATGTGTGTGTACACATCATATATAGTAAGTTAAATTAAATGGAATCAATTTTACAAAAAAAAACTTAAAAATGTTCGCTTTTTGATTTCTGCTCTAGTAGAAGGGGATTAACTTGCCCTAGTGTTTCTCTGTGGCATGCAATGGTAGTAGTTTTAGTAATAATGTCACTGCATTATCTTGCTAAAAAAAGAGGAAGAGAAGAAAAGTCTATTGTGCTTCTCTTACACTTTTTATTTATTTAGCACTAACAAAGCTAGTTAGATTTTTTTTGCGATAATATTTTAAAACATTTCTCACATTAATTTCAATCTACTTTCTGCTTTTCAACATGACCACAAGATTTCCTATATCCGATCTTTTCATGTGTTTATTGTATTGTATTGTCTATCTAGGCGTCATTTCTCTCCATGGATCTGCACTCTCTTGCGGCACAACTTGCAAAGTCAGATATTTCTAAAAGGCTATTTATCGAAGAAGATATCTTACCTCCAGAGCTGGTATGATTTCTTAATTTGTTGATGCATATAATAACCTTCCCCTGCTTGTTGATACATGTAGAGTGGATTAGTGAAATTTTATGGCTATTGCAAATATAAAACGTGGTTTAGACAATACATTTTCGCCAGTAAAGAGTCTAATATACATGTCTTACCTTTTTTTCAGTTGTTTACGACATTTCAAAATATGGTTCTTTTCAATTAGAAGGAACAAGTAATGATTAACATGTTTTTTTGTTTAGTTTAAATTTTATTGAAGAAAACTAGGCATGATTAATGTGTTTTCCACATCCCATATCACTTGAATCTACACATCTTCCTAGTTTCCATGTTATTACTAAAGTAATTGCAAATATTCTCTATAGGGATTAGAAATTTCATAAATACCCAATTGACTTTGTATATCAGTTCTAATATGATGAAGATTGGTGCTACACAGCGACAGAAGACATAAAATAAAGCGAAGAGAGTGGTAAGAATTTTTGTAAAATAATGTACATTTGGTATATAAATAGATGGATAGTCAGACCCCAAGGAAGCTCTCCTATTTTTTTTCCAAACTGTTGTTGAACTTGAAAAATAAGCTCACTAGGAAAACAAATTAGTATCTATTTAAACAATTTCCAACCATTTCTCATAGATTTCTCATTACTTCACATTCAAATAATTTTTTATAGGTATGTCACTTTCGTCTATGAATTTACCATGAATTAAACCAAGTCTACAAAGGGTAGAGACTTCTATTTGATTCAATAAAAAAAAAAGATCTTATGGCTCCAACTCTTAGAAATAGGACTCAATTGGAACTTGCTGGAAAAATTTTCGAAATATGATAATCCCATCATTAACTTGTATAAGGCGTACTTGATTAACCATGTGTCAGAATTGTGTAGCCTTGGTGTTATTGGAACGATAATCAACTAAACATGCAATCTGTTCCAAAATTAAGGTATTTATATTTTTTTGACAGGAAATATGGGCCTTAAATAACTTGACAAGATGATCACACTGCCTTATCTGTAATATGTAATATGGTCCAGTGAACTAAAAATCTGTTGTAGTGAATAAGTGCACACGTGGAAATGAGCTCTTGGTGGTTCATGTACATTACCATCTGAGTATTTTGTGGTACTGTGTTGACACTCTTAAATCTGGAATTATTTTAACATGCTCGGTGCAAGCATGGATTTTCCCAACTTTTTATTTCTTCTCTCCCCCCCTCCCCCCTCCCTCTCCCCTTCCCCCTCCCCGGTTGGTCATCTTAGCCAGTTTAGGCCACCTTAACTGTGAGGGTTCCACTTCCACAAGTGACGGAGGCAGACAGATTGGAAGAGGCATCAAGAAGTAGAATATCTACATAATAAAAAACAGCCATGAGGCCCACCTTTGCTACATTTATGGGTGATAAATGTCCCCTCCCCCTCTTCATTTGGGGTCCACATCAATCACTTCATTGTCTTTCCTCTTCACCCCCTTCAACTTTATTGTCTCCCCCTCCCCTTTTTTTACTATATTTCATACTCCTTTAACTTCAAAGATTTTTAATAATACCCCTCAAACTTTATTACTCTTTTTTAATAATACTCTGTCTAACTTTACTATCTTTCCTCTTTTACTCCTTTAACCTCAAAGGTTTTTAATAATACCCCCTCTAACTTTATTATTTTTTGCTTGTACTCCCTTAACCCGAAAGAGGATGCCCGTGCCTACGGCAACTCTAGTATATTTATATATCTTAGAACCATTTTTGCAGACATTACTTTCAAAAGTTTGTTGACCATTTCAATTCGGATCAAACACTATATTCCCAATTAACATTTGTTGAACCTGTGGTGCCATTCATGATGGAAGCTCAAGAGTTCCTATATTAAGCGTATGCAGTCTAGAATCTGTAATGCACAAGCAGCTATGCAGTCCATAATTTATGCATATATCTGCTATAGAAGTTTTAATATCTTATATTCCTTATAACCTCATGTTTTACTTCACAGCGTGCAGACATGTCACATGAAACCATCAGTCAGGAATCTGAGAAGGCAGAAACATGTGCAATTGGGGCAGATACACATTGTCCGGATAAGGTTGCTTTCCTTGGACACGCTGATGTGAAGAGTGAGGCTGAACCTTCTACCATAACTAGAAGGGGCAATTCAGTTCCAGATTTCCCTCGTGGAGGTGCCCAACTTGTAAATCCAGTAAAGGATGATTCTATGCAACTAGAGCAAACTGATCTGAGAGAAGTTGATTCTGTAACACAATTCAACATGAATGCTGTTGCAGACTTGGAGAAGAAAACCTCAGCATTCGAGGCATTGGCTGCAGAGTCTGAGCTTGACATGCTTCTCAACTCATTAGGGGAAACCAAGCTTCTTGATCCATATGGCATCAGCAAGAATGGCACCAACAAGAAGCTTTTGAACGATATGCAACAACTATATGATTCTACCTCATTATTAGAGGGACGGCCTTCAGTATACGGAAGTTCACAACCTTTCGGACAAGGGTTCAACTTGTCTAAACGTGTAATTACCGTCGATCTTGATGACACAATTGATAACTTACTTGAGGAAACATCCGATCTGGAGAACCATTCGGATGTAGTGCTTCGGAGAGAGCAAAAAGATGTGCCGTCAGTTATTCCCCCATTGGCTTCTAAAAGTGTGCATGTCGCTGTTGATCTTGATGACACAATTGATAACTTACTGGAGGAAACATCTCATCTGACGAACCATTCGGATGCAATGCTTCAGAGAGAGCGCAAAGATGTGCCATCAGTTATTCCCTCATCGGCCTCACATTCTACGAAAATTTTGGATGATTTTGATTCATGGTTGGATACAATTTGAGTATTATAACTTATATAATTTAGGAAGACTCGTCCACCAAAGCTTAATTGGGCCAGCGTTTGGATTAGTTTTTTCAACATATCTACTTGCATGTTCATGTCCTTTGTCTTATAGAGAAGTTCTGTTTGACCTCAAATGCTAGATAGAAAATTGAACAATCAGCAGCAGCACCATTAAATGCTGAATCATAATTAGTGTGTCTCGTGCCTTTTAAGGGTCATGATTTAATGTCTCTTGATTTACTAGCCATGGATTGTATTTGATCTCAGATTGCATCGTATCGAAGGTATGTGTCTCATGCTTTTTAATCAACACCTATTAGTTGAATATGTGTGATTTAATGGTTATGATTGGGTATGATCGGTTGTCATTTGATCTAATGGATCTGATTGTCCCTAATTGGATATCAATCATGAATTAACATTCCTGATCGATTCTAATCGGGTACTAACTTGATCCAACGCACCTGATCGTTCTCGATCAAGTATTATTTTGATTTATCGTATTTGATCGGATATTAACGTGATCGTGCATCACACGTGACAGATCAACCACAACTGTTAGATGTTTTCGTACCTGAAAACTTTAAGGCTCTTCACGACGATCAAAGTGCAAAGTACGTCTTAAAGCTCCCAATAATTCCTAAATGCCCAATTGTTTTTTCGCATGATGCGACTGCGCCGGTAGTGCTTTGCACTACCTCGAAGCACCGGATTAAAACCTTAAAAGTATGATACAAATACGATTAACTATGTTGACTGCTTCTTATAAGATATACCATTTTCTCACTTGTAAGTAATGTGAAACTAAATCAAATATATATATATATATATATAAATCCTTAAAATCTAACTTTAAAAAAATAAAAAAAATAAATCACAAAAACTTGAATTTTATTTTGAAATTATTCAACTATTTTGAAATCATTCAACAAATCCCTACTATTTCAAAATATAAATAATATTTTAATAAAATATAAATATAAATAAAAAAATAAAAAAATATTATCAAAATAGTTGTACCACTTAAGTTACTACCTATGTACTCAAATAGAGATCAAGTTTTCGTAGTTCTTGCAACTAAAGAATGTTTAAACAATTACATTGGTTTACAAAAAATTGGCATCATCATAGAAACTAGTATATAAATGAGAGATATATTTTAGATTTAAACTTTCACTTAGTGTAAATAATGAAAGTTTTATCAAGGTGTTGTGGTGAACTTGTCTTGAACCAAGGATCTTTAGAGATAAGCTGGATTTTTCACACATACTTTTCTCCATGAGGTTGAGAGTTCTATCTACTTTGCATAATAATGATCATGTGTTATATCCTGTTTTCATGAGCGCTAGAAATGATCTAGTTTTCATAAAAAATGACTTGATTTCCTCATTCATATAGGTAAGTTCACTTGGAGTGATTCTGCGAATCACTACTAAAGATTTTAGAACTTATTAAAGATTTGCATCCATAATTTTTCTTGCAGAAACCAACACTAGATATAGGAAATGGGGTAAACTTAGTTTTAATATCTTATTAAACCACTCATTTAAGTTGTTTGTACCCATTGAACCTTGTCTATCTTTTTAAGACAAATGTTAGGTTCCCAACAAAGTAAGTGATTTATTTTATAAATCTTAGTCTTATTCTTTTAGTAGTTTTAGATATCATATCTCTTGAAAGTCCTGTAGTTAGTTAAAGGATCCGCTAAATTCTTATTAGATTCCACATAGTCGACTGTAATTACTTTACTTTTGAATAATTGTTTTACAAAATTATGTCGAAGGGTAATGTGCATTGATTTTTCATTATACGTTTTGTTTTTAATTTTGTATAATGTTGTCTAGCTATCATAGTTGATCATTATAGCTAGAGTGAGTTTTTTTTCATAATGGTGTAGATACATGGGCTTCGAAACCTTTGGGAAGGTTTGAGCTTATCTACAAGAGTTTATAAGTCGTCACCATTCAATTAAAGTGTGAATAGACACTATAAAAATTATTTTCTTGAAATCGAATTTTTGGCTTGTAGTGACTCACATATCTAAAAGATAAGAGAAGTGGTTTACTTAGATATCTATGGTAAGGAGGTTTGGTTAAGGGAAAAGGAAAATTTTAAGTACCCTGTCTCACCCATTCTAAGATGATTACTAATATGTGACCATAGGTGTGATTTTGAAACATTAGCTTGATTTTAAAAAAGAAAGAAAATTAAGGAAAATCAACTATAATTTTGTTTTGATAAGTGGGCAAGTCAATATGATGAGCAAGCCTTTACTAAAAGTAAATGCTTGCTAAAAATTTTGTTAGCCTAGAATTTTGGTGAGAATCCATGAGGATTCCACCTTATCATGGATCCAAGTTTATTTTAAAAGAGCTATAATTTATTTTAGGAAAAAAATAAAATAAAGCAATGAGCATAGCTAAAATGAAAATATAGCTTGTTAGAATTTTTTATGAACCTACGATTTTGGTGAGAATTCAAAAGGATTTCACCTTTTTAGGATCCAAAGGCTCTTTTAGATATTATGTCTTCACTTAGGAGTATTTTATTATTGGTTTAACCTTTGAGGGGTATTCATGAGTTGGATACCACCATGGGAAGGCTAAAGACCTTATGCATGTCATGTGTCCATTTTGGACTGTTTTTGTTAGCTTAGGAATTTAGGTGTAGATCTAGATAGATCCACACCTTTGACCTTTGGTCATTTTTAAAAGAAAGCAAAGTGAATGTGCGTGCTTATGTGTATGCAAACAATGGACTTAAAAATGGAAGATTACCTCCAATGAGAGATTACTCTCTAGCCCTTAAGCCATTAAAATAAGAAATGAAACAAAATTTTATTCTAGGAATTTAAATTGCAATGAAAGTAAAACAACTATTCTAGGAATTTAAACATAGTTAAAAATTAGAGACAACTACTTTAATGCTCTTGAGAGCTTATTGAGGGCTTAAAAGAGGAGATTGCCTCTAGGAAGTCTTACTCTCTACCCCCAAACTTGAGATCTACATTATTACAAGCAATAAAACATGAATATAAAATAACTTGAATAGAAAATAAAGAGTGGATAGGAAGAGGGGGAATGCAGGTTCAACCCCACCTTGATTTTTTTTTTTTTTTCCTTCTTGGGTTGAGTTTCTATGGATTTTAGAGAGGTTTTGAGAAAATGGGAAGGCTTAGAGAGATTTGAGAGAATTTGGGCAAAATTTTAGATCACCTTTCTCCTCCTCCTTAGAGAGAAATTTAGGCTGAAATTTGGATTACCTTGAGCTCTTCTTTTTGTCTTAAATAGGACTCCTATTTATAGGAATTTGAGAGACCATTGGGGATAAACTTGTCCTAAATCTTGGAGTTTTCAATATTCTTAACAAAACCTTCATAGGAAAACCCAAATGACTTTTACTTTCCTTAGACTTAAAAGGCCTTTTACTCACCTAAGGTCTCACCAATCATGATGATCAAGAGGGTAGTATTGTAAAAGGTCCTAGTTTCTAAAGACTTATTTGAAAGGGGTAAAAGGGTCTTAAGTCTTTGGCTTTGGGTCGAATCCTAGAGAATTAGGCTAGATGGCATGTAAATATTGATGAGGACTCTAGGTATTAAGGTCATCTAGCACAATTAACTCTCTAACAACCTAGGGATAATCTAGTCTTTACCCACAAATTTTAGAGAATTCTATAGGTTGGGTAAAATTGTCAACACTTCTAGAACTTGATTTAATTACATTGACTTTCCTAGAATTGAGGATAAACCTAGGGGGCATAAGTGTAAACTACCTAGGTTATGTTCTAATAACTTGAGGTTAGGGTAGTAATTACACTCATGTGGGGACCAAATTGACTAAGGATCATTATTGGAAGAAAAGATAAATTTACAAGAAGACCTTGGTGGTAGGTTTGTCATGAAATTGAATTAAGGGTAAAAAGGTAAAAATGAAGGCTTTCTTAAGGAAAAAGTTGATTAAGAGGTGGGTTAAAGGGTAATTAACCTTCACAAAATTTGAATGCACATAGGGTTCCAATAGAATTGACTTTAGGTGACCAATGACTAGTATACAATTTCCTTCTAGTTGTTGGTCATCTCTATACTGTTCAAACAAAACTTTCTGGTTGTTAGCCTGGCCATAGGTTACCTCTATACCAAGTCAAAAATTACAGAAATGCCATTAAATTGTTGGCTCAATGCTTGGTTCTTGCCACCATTCGAAAATCGACTCGAGTCGAATCCTTTTTCAAAAAGTCTTTGGTGTTCTCGAGCTCGGTATAGGCAAAAATGGGGTGTCTGGTATATCCATTAGATTCCTAAGTCACTCTGTCTCTTTACATTAATTTGTTAATGCTATCATCTCTGATATCATGGTAGAGTCTGAAATGCAAGTCTGCTTCTTAGATGCCTAAGAAATAACAACTCTTCTTAATGTAAAGATCCAGTCAGTTATTGATTTTGAATTGGACTCTACATTATTTCAACTTGTATCACTATACCCTTTGAGTACATTTGGATATCCTTAATAATGTAATTCATAGCCTAAAGTTTTCTTCAAGTACCTTAAAACTCTAGATACAACATTCAAATACTTGGCACTTGAATTACTAGTAAAACGACACAACACACCTACTACGTGTGCCATGTCAGGTCTTGTGCAATGCATAATATACATAAGACTCTTAATAACACTGGCGTATTGTACTTGAGCTTTAACACGATTAATGTTCTTCATTAACTTGATATTAGGATCCATAGGAGTAAGGGTTGATTTATGACCAAAATGACCATATTTCTTCAAAATTGTCTCAATATAATGAAATTGAGACAAAACCATTGCATTGTTTTTAGGATTTTAATTCCTAGCTTTATGTTAACCTCCCATAAATCCTTTATGTTAAAATTAGTTGATAGAAATCTTTTGGTTTCTTCCACACAATCAATATTAGTTCTAAAGATTAACATGTCATTAACATAGAGAGAAATAATGACACCAACATTATTATCAAATTTACAATAAATGCATTTGTCAGCGTCATTAACTTTGAAACCATGAGACAAGTCTATTTTGTCAAATTTCCCATGCCATTAAAGATGAGTTTGCTTTAAATCATAAAGAAATTTAATTAGTTTGCAAACTTTTTTCTCTTGACTAGGTCTGACAAAACCTTTCGATTACTTTATATAAGTTTTTTCTTCTAAATCGTCATTTAGAAATACTATTTTTTACATTTATTTGATGGACAATCATTTCATAACTGAAAACAAGAGAAATAAGTATTCGAATAGATGATATTCGAGCTATTTGAGCATATGTGTCAAATTAGTTTATCCCATGTATCTGTTTAAAACCTTTAGCAATTAATCTAATTTTAAACTTATTTATTGATCTATCTGCTTTTAATTTTTTTTCTTAAAGATCCACTTATACCCTATAGGTTTTACACCTAAGGGCAAGTCTGGGAGAACCTAAGTCTAATTTGAGATAATCGAGTTCATCTCATCATTAATGACTTTTTTCCAAAATGATGAATTTCTAGAGTTCATAACCTTAGAAAATGTGGAGGGTTCATTCCCCTTTAAATTTAATATAAACTTAGTAACATGTTTTTTACTTCATTTTTATCTCCTTCAACAAGATAAACTTGCAAGTCAGGTCTAAAAGTGTGTTTAATGCTAGGTTTCTTACTCTTCCTAGGTTCAATATCTTATTGGTCATCAGAGCTTGGGTGGGGTCACGATTAGTGTTATCTTGTTCAAGAATATAATTTTTAGAAATAGGTTTATGAGGACTTAACTTAGTTAAATCCTCAAAATATTCTACAACTATAAATTCAATGAAATCATCAGTGTTTAAGTCAAGAAAACGATAAGTTAGGTTATTCTAAGAATAACCAATAAACACGTACTTATAAATTCTAGGTAAGACTTCCCATACTTTGAGACAGTTGAAATTAGGCTTCATTTTGAATCAAAGTTCATAAGGAGTAACACTTTATTTTTTTGTTGGAACTCTATTTAAAATATAACAAATAGACAAGCAAACAAAATTGCTTCACCAACTAATGAAAAATATAAACTTGAATTGATAATCATAACATTTACCATTTTAAATAAGGTTCCGTTATTTCTTTCTGCAACTCCATTTTGTTGTGGCGTGTAAGAAGCCATAACTTGATGGATAATGTCATGAGTTTCACATAAATTAATGAATTCATTTGGATAGTATTCAATTCCTCTATTAGAATGTAGAATCTTAATTTTGTGATTAAATTGATTTTCAATTTTTGTCTTAAAGATTCGAAATTTCTCGAAAACTTCATCTTTAATTTTCATTAAATAAATATATACGTACCTTGAGTGATCATCAATGAAGGTAAGAAAATATCTGTTGTCTTCATGTGTTTGACTCTTAAGGTTGCATACATCACTATGAATAAGTTTTAAGATAGTAAAAGTTCTTTAAATAGATTTAAAGGATTTCCTAGTTATTTTAGATTGAACACATGTTTGGCATTTAGAAAAATTATCTAAATTACACTTAAACATAAGTCCTAAATTACTCATACGTTTAATTGAATCATAATTAACGTGTCCTACTCTACCATGCCATAAATATAATGAATCAACAATTTAAACAACTAAAGAACTTTTATTATTTAAATTTAAGCGAATCATGCTTTTACAAGAATAACCATATCCCACAAATACATTATTCTTGAACAAGGTAAGTCTATCTAATTCATACATAAGTTTGAAACTTGATTTGTTAAGCAGGTCTCCTAAAATGAAGTTATTGCTGATATCTAGAACATGGAAGACATTGACAAGATAGGTAGTATTCCCAGAAGTGAATTTAAACTTTATTGACCTAACTCCGAGAATGTTGGAAAATGCACTGTTGGCTATCTTCACTTTTGCACCTTTCCACAAGTTACATAACTTGTGTAAAAATTTCTATTATTACAAAAATGTTTTGTTGCTCTAGTGTCAACCCACAAACTATTGTTGCTTGACACAACATTTGCTAGTGAACGAGCATAGAAAATAGTTGCAACCATTGCATCCTTAGTCACTATCGTATTTGCATCTTTCCAGAATATCTTGTTTTCGATATCGGCATTCTCATGCATAATAACTAGGCTTATTGCAATAGAAACATTTATTGTTCTTCTTCTTGTTCTTGTCAATTTTCTTCTTGAATGATGCAGATTTCTTTGGTTTTAATTTATAATCAATTTTTTTGGACTCATCACCCTCAACTATGTTTATTTTGATTTTTTCTGTTTGATCATTTTTATGTTCCATATTGCGGGCATTTTCTTCTATACGAAGATGACACTGTAGAAATTCTAATGTGTACTTCTTCTACTCATGTTTCATTGTTTTCTTGTAACTTTTTCAAGATTGGTAAATTTTAGAAATGATAACTCCTACTTGAATATCTTTTGGAAGATTTTGATAATTCTAAGATCTCCAATGATCAATTATAGTTAATGTATTTGGGATAGAATCGATTTGTCGTTGGACATCTTAAAATCAAAATAATTACTAATAAAATATTTTTGGTTACTTGCCTTTTCAATTTTGCACTTATTTTTCAAAATTTTCCATAGTTACTTAGCCGAGTTGGGAGTAGGATAGATATTAGAAATCGAGTTGGAGAGTGCATTGAGAATATGATTTTTCACAAAAAGTCGTCCGCTTTTTGTTTCTTGCGCCTCTCTTTTAATTCAGTGTTGTCTTCTTGAGTAGAATAAAAAATGACTTCTGGATCATCTTCTAGAACATAGGTAATGTTCAAAGTAGTGAGGAAGAACAACATTTTTTTGTTGTCATCGGGTGAAGTGTTGTCCATCGAAACAGTCAAGGCGAGATAGATCTTGATTCATAACTTGGAGAGAATGAAAATTCAAACCTCCATCGAACTGAAAATAATTGTTTAAAAGAGATCAAATTTGATTCGAGCCTTGAAGTCCTAAACATCTCCATCATTGAATTCTTTCAGTTCACCAAGTAAATTTCAACAGAAACTCCATTTTTTTATATCACCCATTAAAGAAACTAATTTGGGTTCAAATGTGAATAACAATCTATCAATCTTTTGTCAATAGAATCATCATTTTTCAGTGACTTGATTGGCACAAACCCTGTTCGATATTACCTCATTTCATTGACATTCTCTGTCTACAACACATCTTTCTAAAACCTTTTCAACATGCAAGGAAGTGTACTTCTCACTGGTGCTATCATCTCAATCCATCCTTCTAAAACCTTCAACTGCACATGTTCTCACCGGTGTTCTCATTGTGTTTGTCGAATTAAGTTTTTCAAAATACTATTCATGGACCCAACAAACGTTTCACTTAGAAATTTTGTCGGTAGTCACATCTCAATAAGATTGTGTTCTGCTCATTCTTGAAACACTCAAAAAACAGCAATGAGACTAAGGGGAATCCTGGGCAGACTGAGAAAGCCAGAGATATACATTAAATTGAACTGCTCTTGTTAGTAAAAGAAAACTCGTTCGGATTTGATTAAAAAATATAACAGAACAATCTGTCTCAACTTTGTCATACAAGTCTCATGTTCCTGTTAACCCCCAAATTTTTCCGTCTACCAAAATTATTTAACTGAGCAATTTGTCTAAAACCAAGTTTATTTATTTACGAAATTCTGTCCTCAATTCTTTCTGCTGGCTGTCTCCAAGTTCATTTTCTGCAGATTCAGCAACAACTCATCGGAACCTAAGAACACCCGGTTGGCAGAATTTGAGATTGTATGTGCTATTTCCCTTGCAGCTTCAATCTTCCTTAAAGTGATAAATGCCGGATTGTTGGAAATGGCTTGACCAATCAGCTGAGCACTTGTGGCCTCTCCCTGGCAATGAAAATTTGTGAGATGTTATCCCAAAAAAGCAAGCATAAGCAGTTACTTCAAGGTAAATATCAAGACCGAACTCCCAAGTCTCAGATTGAACATTTTTGCTCACCTGTGCTCTTATTACAGCACTTTTCTTGTCTTGCTCTGCTTTCTCTACGACAAACTTGGCACGCTCAGCTTCTTGGGCAGCAATCTGTTTGGCTTCGATTGCAGCCGTAAACTCCTTCCCAAAAGTAAGGCTAGTAATGGAGACATCATCCAGAGCAATGTTGAAGTTGGCCGCTCTCTCTGTCAATATTTTCCTTATTTCCCTACTAACAGCCTACAAAGAACAATTATAATAGTTACATTCATCAACATAGGAAGGGAATAACAACCTACCATATTAAGTCAAAAGTTAATGTGATCGGATTGATTGGAGCTATATGTGATTTGCTGAATTATTTAGGTCAATCGGGAGAACAATAGTTAACTGTAGCATCTTTAACACTCAAAGATGACAGATTTACCCTTTTCACCATTGTGAAGTAAAGCAGAAGATGTGTACCTCTCTCTGAGTAATAAGCTGGCTGGCATTATATTGTGCAACCACAGCCTTCAAAGTTTCATGGATTATTGATGGAAGGACTCTCTCATTATAGTTCTCCCCAAGAGTTCGATATATTGTAGGTAACTGGTCTCCCACAGGTCGAGTAAGAACTCGAAGCCCAATCTTGACCTGTTCCACAAAAAAATTATTCCAGACGTTATTATGGCAGACAAGAGACAAGATCCTCCCCCAAAACAATGAAAAGCCATGTTACATAGTCATAAATACAATAGAGGCAATCCAACAACTATAAACTTCCTCAATTTAGTTTCTTCATCAGCAGATGTGCAACCAATTATTGATCCTACAACTGTAGCTAGACAAAGAACTCGAGAGAAAATCAAAATGCAATACATCAAAAATCACTGCAAAGATCTTTGCTAAATACAAGCAGATGAAACATGTTGCAAGGTAGAGATTCCATGAACTCGATAAGTTTTTAAAAATACAAACGAATCAGTGATTCTGTTCACCAAAAATCTTTGAGCTAGAATGCTCATATACTGAGATTCCACCTTCTGTAGATGAAACAGGATTTTTTTTCTTCCTTCTGACAAATAATGCATGGGCTATAAAATAGCTCATTTTCTTGCTTGCTGCCTTTGGTAATCATGTTTGTGCTCTCGGCCATTGTAGTGGTTTACATTATATCTTGAAATAAAATTTATATCTGATGCATAAAACGATCAAATATGAAGAGATGGGGCTTTAGATGTCAGGTTATTCTGGGAGACAGCATAGAAGGCTTGGATGCATGGGAGACCAGAGGGTATACATGTCAGAGAGGTCAACCATTGAGATAATCGTTTTCCTTAGACAAACAATGAAGAAGTTTAAAGAAAAGAGGAAGCACATGTTATTTATTTGCTTAGAGAAATCAAATAACAAAGTATCTATAGAGTTAATTTGGCGGGTATTAAAATTTGGGATCAAAACCCTTCTTTCACACTTAAACCAATTTAAAAAAAAAGAAAAAAAAATCCTTATGCGGATATAAGGATTAGGGGTGCAACTTGGTTCGGTTTGAGGTCAAATTTGAAACCAACATAGGTCGGTTCCACTAAATAAGAACCAGAACCAAACCAACCCAAACCGAACTAAAGTTGGTTTGGCTCGGATCGGTTCTACGGATTGCCAATATTCTATAAATTGTAAGTAATACTTTTTAATGAAAAAACAAACATATAATAAACATAAAATTGCATACAATAATCACTAATCTATCCATAAAAAATCCTTAGTTTATCCATAAAAACCACTAATATATGTCCTAACTGCTAAAATAATTCATAATAATTATTATATACATATATATTTATTTATGGCATAGGGGTTCGGTTCTTGGTTTGGTTTGGTTCTATACAAGCTTGATCCAAGAACCGAACCAAATTGATCGGTTCTCCATTTTCGTAACCCAGAACCGAACTGCAACTTGTCCCAAACTGAACCAAACCACCCCAAAGCTATTGGTTTGGTTCGGTTCTCGGTTTGAACAGGACCAAGTTGCACCCCTAATAACGATAATAGTGAAATGCATTAAAGCATCACTCCAAGTCCAAGGCAATTGGCTCTAGTAATAGATGAAGTAGTTGTTCATATTCATGAAGGTGTTCTCGGTATATATCATTTGTAGCTGAGTAAGTGATAGTTGATGAGACTATGAGGGGGATATGAATAATCATTTTGGATTCAAGGGATTTAAAATAAGTTTTACCAAAATAGAGTACACGGAATGCAACCTAAATAGTGCACTAGTAAAGAACTGCCAAACAATAAACAACTAAAGTGACAAATTTTGATATCTTCGCTCTGTTTTGTGTAAGAATGGAAATCTTGAAGAGAATATTTTCCATACACTTAGAGGCTGATGCACTTCTAAAGTGCTACATGGTTGACATATTCCCATCAAATTAAAGGAAAATTTTATAAGGCAAATTCAATATACTTTATGGAGCTAAATGTTTGATAATCAAGAAACACATACATAGAAGCATAGCAAAGAAAAGGATGTTGGAATGAATGAATGAAAAGACTAAAAAAGACAATCATAAATGAACACATTCATGAAAATGTAGCATGGCTTAATAAATGATAAAATAAGATAGTTGATTGAGATGGTTTCATAATGTGCAATGAAGATTAATAATGGTAACAATGAAAATAAACATGTTGGTCGAAGGCTCTAAAACAATGAGTGGAAAATCAAAATGGTGTGGATTGAGATAATGAAAGCATAGATGAAAAAAAGAAATGACTTAACAGAAAATATGGCTTTTGATGTGTGGAGTATTGTTCCCACATCCTAAGTTCAAACCCCCTTGAACCCAACTTCATTTCCTAACCACTAACCTTATCCCTATCAAAGAAAAAAAATGGCTTTAAATGAATGGATTTGCTTATCTAAAAAATAAAGTAACTGAATGGGAACATAATCATTCCATCTTGAGGTTTTTTTTTTTTTTTTAAATGACAACAGTGATTATGATTTTTACCACAACTTATGACTCAATCACCACACCACATTTCAAAGGATGAGTAATTGTATATGCTACTGTGTCAATTAGAGGAAAAGACAAATCAATAGAAATAGAATCAAACCAAAGATGCCCTAGTCATATAGATGAGCAAAGCATAGAAATGTTTACAAACAAAGAATTCAAATTATTGGTAAAGGTTTTAAAAGAGAATTTGACAAATAGCCAATTATATATTACTGATACATCATCACAAATACATAGTTTCCTATGATATATGGAACAAAAAAATACCATTTGAAGATCACGACTTCCTGAAGTACTCTCCACGAGATGGGGATGTGTGCGGACATCATAAATAATCGGCCTATCAAACCATGGAACCATCAAATGTGTTCCTTCGGGATAAACCTGTACACATAATCTTGGTGAGCAGATATCACCGAAAAGAAAAAGTTAACCTGCCCAAAACAGTAGAAAAAAAAAAAAAATTAGAGACATATTATGAATCTATTGATGAAGCGTGCATAAAATAAACCCAATCTTCCAGCATCATAGTTTTTCCTTTTCTCATCCAACTTCTAAACTTCATTTAACTTCTAAACAACCGCAAAAAAAAAAAAAAAAAAAAAAGTACACAAACCCATGTTATGTATCTAATTGATTGAATGTATCATTCAGGGGACGGAAGAATGTCGCACGCTAGATTTTGTGGAGGCTTGCCTATCTTCAAGACTTCTATTGGTGATTATATGAGTAATCCTTTTGAAAATTGAGGTGAAAATCCCTCCAAAATTTCCATAATTTTCTTGCACATTTGGGACCTTAAGAATCATACCCAATTCAATAATTATATCTATTTTTTAAATTAGGATTCATGGTTTGTAAAACCTATACTATTAAAGCAAACCCATACATTCAAAAGCACAAGTCAAATTCGTAACACATGAAATCTCCATCCAACACAATTTTCAGGAAAAACAAAAAAACAAAACAGAAGTATGGGTTGATCCCATTTTTGATTTTCCATACATATATCGATGTGTGAGTTTCATGAATCCATATAGGGGAGAAACTATGAAGATAACCTTGTCTTTGACACCAACGATACGGTTGAAGACGATAGCACGATGACCTCCCTCAACTGTATATAGACTGTTAAAAGCTGCATAGAGACTTAGCGCACCCACAACTCCAACCTTAGCCAGAGCAGAAGCTGCACCTCCACTTGGAACCTTGGGGACTCCAACATTCTTGAAATTCATTAATTTTTTTTTTTCGTATTCGAGAAAAAAGAGAGAGAAGGAGTTTTTGCAGGTGGTTTAGGGTTTAGGGTTTAAGGGTTGGGGTTCTGGTCTTGTGTTTCAAGTTTTAAAGATTGATACCAAATTCTCATGCGGTTGAAGTTGTAAAATCTCAATCTTGTCCCTTATATGGGTTAGATGGATAATGGATTAAGTTCTTTGTATGGTTCGGATTTGGATCGGATCAGAATGGTTATGTGTCAATCTAATAAGTATTGGATCAGACCAAGAACCAACCCAATAAGATCAGATCCTTATTGGATCATTTTTAAATATCAAACATTAATATTAATATTAGGAATAAATCTCACATTAATATGTAAAATATTAATAAATTTCATATATTTAAGCAAAATTTATAAAATTGTATATGATAGAAATTGGATTGAATCGTGACCCTACACGTGGTAAGATTCAAGAGGGGTTGCAAGGATTGGAAGAATTATATTTCAGCATAGTTCAACCCCAAGATATGTACAGTTTAGATCAGCTCAGTTTGATTAAGGTGAATTGATCACTTTTTGAAATAGGAGAGCAGATGGTTGAGATGAACCAAGCTCTTGATGGGATTAGGAAAGTATCCCAAGAATCTCTTAAGGAATGATCATGTTGATTACGTTATTCTCAAATAGATAACTTTCTATTTAAGAGTGCTCAACATGACTTGTCAACATAGCTCCAAAATGACACAAAATTAGTGGGTTTAGGTCATAATAGTGTCAACCCGTCTAACACGATTTATTAATCAAGCTAGGTCTAAGTTAGGGACATCAATCCATTTTGACACATTTAAATATTGTGTCATTAACATATCGTTTTAACTCATGAAACATTGGAGGTTTCTCAAATATTAACAATAATTTAATGATTTTTAAAATTTCTATTTTTTTTACTAGAATTCACAAAACTTATTCATAATACATTCTATTTATTATTATTTTTTTTTCAAATTTTATAAAATATAGATGATGTTTTAAAATATTTTTCAAATAAATAAAGGTTTAAGTTTTTAGTTTGGATAAGAAAAACACTTACATTACTAAATTAATAAGGAAAGATTCAAAACTGCACTATCTTATGGCATCCGAAAACATGATCCTATGTTACAAGGATGTAGATGATAAAATTTTAAGAATGTTGAACTTTTTTCTGGTGGTGGAAATTGAATTTATTTTTTTCACTTAAGATTATAATTTTATTGAATAGATTATATGGATCGGATCAAATTACCTATTTAATAAATGTGTTAGATTCGGATTTAACTTTTTGACATAATTATTAAATGGGTTGAGATAGATAAACCTATTTTTATCTTATTAAGGATTTCTCTTAATGAACCCAAATATCCAAAAGAGGAAAGAAATGATGTGTCAACGAATATGGTAAAAACAAGGGATAGGCCTATAAAATTAAAAGGAAGTCATACTTGAAAAGACTTTTGGATTGTGATTCCGTTCTGTAACCCTTACTTTTTGCAACTTAGATACTAACTTGAGCGTTGGAGAACATTTGCCAGGTGCCACAATAATGCCCCAACTTAGCTGAAGTAGACAAATTCACCATTAAAGCTACCATTGAAGTGTTGAGGTGTGTTCTGGTAAATAATAATTTTACAAAATTTCTTTGATAAATAATTTCTTACACTATTTTGGATTGGGGCCTATTTGTTTGGGACATGGTTGGTCTATATTTGATAGGATATAGTATCAATTGGATCGTTAAAGGACCTCAAATCCAAAATTTAGATTCGGATCGAAATGGATTGAATTTTGGGCTTGATCTGATCCATTGACAGCTCTCGCTCTAGCTGACGAGCATGACTGTAGCCGCCCATGGCTTAAACTGAAGGGTTATCAATGGGCCCGTTTGGGCATGCAAAACAGGTTGGGTCAGATCAGGATTACACAATATTGGATCGCGTCTATGTTGAAAAAGTCAAGACCAAGGCCAACCCACACCAGCCAATAACGCGCTTAAGGCTGGGACCATTTGGTGAGTATTTGAGTTACCTTATTTTAAATCTCCTTATAGGCTAATTGAAAATGACCCAAAACCCTTCATCTTCAACATCTACCTTGTAAAGAAGAGAATGATATTTCTTCCCAAATTTACTAAGGTTTGCAAGGACCACATAGATTGCCATGTTGATCTTATGACACCACAATCCTCTAGATTTCATGGCTTAGATTAGATTTATTTATTTATTTTTTAAATTTGACAGGCCCAACGGTTAAAAATGACCTTTTTTTTATTTTAAAGTTATTAAATTTTTTTTCTCTATTTCCATACGACGACATCCTTAAACCTTGCCATGTCAGCCGCATACTAAGACCGCGTGCATTCATCATTATTCTAATTGATTTGGGCTCAATTTTGGACCAGGATTTGGGCCAGACAAGGCTTGACAACCTAGGCACAATCTACGATTTGGGCAAGGACCGGACTTGGTACGGGGAGGACCAGGTTTGATGTGGAAAAATCAAGCTGGGCCGTATGCTTGTGGGCTAAATTTGCATTCCTAGGCCAGCTCATGATTTGCTTTTAATATTGAAATAGGCCCAATCCAGCTTGACTCAGCAATATCATTCAAATTCTAGAGTGGGGTAAGTGGGTTGGCCGATTTTAAAAGAAGCATATATATTTTTAAAAGTGGTGATTTTCTGACGCCCCGTCTCAGTTGTGTATCCCGAGAAAAATCATCTATGGTTCGGGTGCATAAAAAAATCATTATTATATTTTTAAGTTGAAGAATGATTTTCCCCTTTCACCTTCACCCCCATCACAGAACCGTACATCATTTGTCTTGGGATATGTAGAATCGTTAATCTTTCTCTTGTGTATCCCAAGGCAAATGATCATAGTTCTGTGATGGAGGTGTATATCTTTTAAGTAAGCTAAATATTTTAGAGTAATTTATCAATCTTTCTCGGACATCTGAGAAATTTCTCCTTTTCAAAATATAACTCCTCAAAACAATTTTTTTTCTTTCTTATTTCAGCTAAGCTCGAAAAAGTGCCCCTCGTGAGTTGTGACCATTAAATTTCTTTCCTCCAATTTCATCCATATGGCCATCACTAATGGCGATAGAAATAGACGTTACAACATACAATCAAAGGTTGGTTCACCGACACTCACTATATGTGTTGGGGAGCATTTGAAGTGTGGTAAGCAATGTTTAAATTTTTAATATCGGTTTCCATGGTCCAACCAAGTTTGAATGGATTTTGTAATTAAATTTGTTCGTCTAATAAACCATTGATTTTTGTGAGTATTATATCCTTTCATGAATATAAATAAAGGTATCGAAAAGGTCCCATCGAATTAAATCAGAATTCGAAATAGGTCCAACCAATTTGACAAATATTCAATCCAATGATTGAATGTAGGTTTAACTGACTAGACTACTGATATCAAGGGTTTTAAACCATTGGTGCTAAGTATAATAGAAAAGGTCCACCAACTCATAAATGTAGAGGTCCCCATTATTTGGTAGCTTTACCAATAATATCTGACTTGATTGAAGAGTACTTAAACAAATATTTTTCGAATTGAGTTAACTTCATACACACTATATTACTGCTTTAAGAAAGTGCTCACCTCAGATAGACATATACACCAAAATTAGTATCCCTTCAATATAAGCAAATATTCATTTTAATTTACTTATGGAATTGACCTTTAGAGAGAACCAATCCAGTCTTTCTAATTTTAGTGTGTAGGTACACCAAATGGCTAAGCGTTGGCTGAATTTGCATATCAATTGATCCAAAGATTGTGACACTTGGGGACTTTCGAACAATGTCATCAAAAGTTTGATGAAGATGTCTTTATGGTTGTCTAGTTGTGGTACGTAGTAACTATACGCACTAATTGAATGTGGATCCTCTGTAGCACAAGTTTCTTATAGATCGCTATAACACTGTTTGAATGGTTGAAAGTAGGCCTGTCAACGGATATGTATCCGATCAGATACTATTATATCCGAATTCAAATCCGAAAAAAAACAATACTATCCGAATTCGAATTTGAATCCGATCGGATATCCCTAACAAACATTTGAATTCGAATCAGAAAAATATATCGGATATCCGATTCGAAAAAAATCCTGCAAAATACCATCGTCTTCGATCTGTCGGAGTTCGCACAGTGTCGAAACCCCCGAAAATCACTCCGCTTATTCGAGAGAGAGAGAGAGAGCTACGAGAGAGAGAGAGAGAGAGAGAGAGAGAGAGAGAGAGAGAGAGAGAGACGAGAGAGAGAGAGAGAGAGAGAGATGACCCGAAGATGTGTCGGAGTTCGCACCGTCGAAACTCGAAACCCTCGATTTCCTCTTAAAAAATTATGACTGGTTCGAATCAGATCGGAGAGAGAGAGAGAGAGAGAGAGGTACCTGATGCTTGTCGGCCGGAGAAGACAGTGTTGCGAAGTTCGATCGAAATTCATCGTTCCGAATCCATCACTGGTTTCTCATTTTAGCTGGTTAGAGAAGATAAAGTTTTAAAGATAACATTTCGTTGTATAACACAAATACGCATCACCATATATACATATGTAAAAATTTTGTTGTAAAACATAAATACATGATATATATATTATATCGGAGCGGATATTATCGAATCGGATATCGTGATATCCGAATTCGTATCCGAAACGCATTCGAATTTTCAAATGACATCCGAATCCAAATCCGAAATCCGAAAATTTCGGATAATATCCGATTTTTCGAATTCGAATTTGAATTTCGGCTATCCATTGACACCCCTAGTTGAAAGAATGTCATATCAACAATACAATAAAATCTCACCCTTGAAAAATTGGGAGTTCAGTAGCCACATTTTTTAAGTATATATATATATTTTAAATCAGATCTAAACCATGATCACAAGAGGGTAGGGATGTTACTTTTTATTTTTTTATTTTTTTTTTATTATGACTATCCGTGGTGAGAGTGCTATATGGTTAAGGCCTCAACTCATTCTGACCTGAGTTATATGGGTATGGGTACAATTTTTTATCCGATTAAGAATTCAGGTAAATTTGTCCATTATTATTTTTATCCAAATTTTTTTTATGATCAGATATGGATATGCATCCTATCTAATTTGAATATCCGTTTATCCTAATTTAATACAGTAAATCCACAATAAAATATATGTATAACCCAAAATTAATGTTTTTCCATCATCTTCACAATGAGTTATACATATCCAACTTGGATATTCGCTTGAAATTTGAGTACAAGTGGGATATGTATATTCTTTAAAAAAATGGATAAATAGTTGGATATGAATATCCTTAGCATAAGTGGGTAAAAAATCAGATATGGATAACCGGATATACTGTTAGGGATTAAAGATATGGAAACATTTTCATTTGACCCACTGCCAACCCATTGCCAGCTCTATACAGGGTGTTGGGATCTATTTACTGCTGAAGCATCTATGTATTTTGTTGAAATTATTGAATCAATCCTTTTTTCAATGTTAATGTATTGATCGTACATCCGATTTTGTAATTATTTATATTCTTTTACAAAAATGATCAACACTGTTTTGCACCAAAAAAGAAGAAAGTTATATCTAAGAAAAATTTGATGTAATTAGTCTATAGAAACACCAAAAACATATAATTAGTCTATTTTTACTCTTTATTTTCACTCCTCATTTGTAATTTTGCTTGTGATAGGATGCACATAAATATCATGTTGGACAAACCAATCACGTAAAACGATCTATGGTTCTGTGCCCTTGTCACGTCAGCTGTGTACCAAGATCGTGTGCATTGACTCTTTAATTATTTAAATAAAAAATAATCTTATAATCTATTTTATTTTATAAAAACATTTATAATTATTTATATCATTATATGTAAACCATGAGAGTAGCTAGCTTAAATTCACCAGTGTTAGTTATGTCCAAAACAGGAAAAGAAATAAAAGAAGGGCCTCGTATTCTTCAATGTAAAAAAACCAGATCAATTATTAATTCACAAAACAATAAAGAAAAAAAAATTAAAATAATGACATGAATATAGAAAAAAAAAAAAAAAAAGGAGGAAAAAAACAACAACAATAAGAATATAGAGATGAATGCCAAACAACAAGTGGAGGCAATTATCCCACGAAGAACAACCATATATACCATTACCATCCATATCTCCCCTCACCAGAGAACACTAATGCAAATCAAACCAATCCCACTAACCAAACCCAACCCAACATTCCTCCCTTTCAAACCCGAATTCGAGTCCTCCGATGCCGAGGGCTCTCCACCTGATGATGTTGGGGACTTCTTCGATGCGTCTGAAGGAGCTTTCGAAGGTTTTGGAGATGCTGCAGGAGGCTTAGGCCCGAACAGATCGAATGGTAACAACACCTTATCCACTTGATAAATCGCTAATGGGAAATCCTGTCGAAGTGCATTGTTAAGCTGAGTCTCAACAATACCCGTCGATACATTCACTTGGTTTGCAGCACTAGTGAAATTAAGGCCAAACGCTCCGCCGTCTTGGCCAGTTGCCTGTGTTCGTACCGGGTTGCTAACAGTCTGAAGCATGGCCAAGCTATAGTATTTAGGCAAAATGTGGTACAACACAAGCTCGACTTGTTGTTGCACTGAGAGTTCGTTAAGTGCTCCGGCCTTTAGGTTGTTGAATGCGTTATCGATTGGAGCAAATATGGTCATGCCTTGGTCGGATGAATTGAGTTGGTTTTCGATCTGGTTAGCGACTTGTGTTGATTTAAGGAGGCGAATTAAAGTGGTGTATTGGCCAGCCTTGTCGAGAATTCCAGTGAGATTGATAGGGCCGGGAGGTCCCGGGGCAGGAGCCGATTGGGCATGGACTTGTAAAGGAGTGATGAAGAAGAGAAATGGTGTTAGGGAGAGAAGAATGAGAGCTAAAGGTGATGGAGAGGCCATGGGAGTAATGAGAGTTGTGGTGAGTGTTGGAGATGGGATGGGGGGATTTATGGGATAAGATGTGGGAGGTGGGAACATGTTGGAATGAGCTGTCTATAAAGCTGAATCAAGACAAACCCTACAAGCAAAACAAATGAATAAAATGCAAATTTTTTTTGTCACTTTATATCCTACTATAGATGCCCTCATTTACTAAATTACTGTATATCCATTATTATATATAAAAAAAAATCAATTAGGACTAATGGTTTAATCATTTAAAATGAAGATCAGTTTTACCTTGACAGAAAGTATAATTAAGTCCAAGGTTCTGAAAAAAAAAAAATGAGGAAGATAAAAGGCCTAGAAGTTTAGGTAATAAGACAATATATGAATATATTGAAATTAATTAAGGTAAAATTTAAAATAAAATTGAATAGGAAAACAAGATTCCTTCTATTGACATAAAAAATTCAAAATAACATTTCCATTATTATTTTGATAATCTGGGGTTTGCCTAATATATAGACCATGGTCTTGTCTAAAGATTAGTGTAGGGGGACATGCAATGCTTGCACATCACTCGTACCAGGTAATTGAGGGTGCACCATCACGGGTGGCCTTTGAGGAATTAATGCTCATACTGGGTATTGAACGCACGGCCTACGGGTGTTACACAATGTGAAAAAAATCCAAATTTGACAGACCAAAGGGTTAAATTGGAGTTGAATTTTTCATTGTCAAATTTTTTTTTTCGACGGGATAAAATTATCAAATTAATGAAGGATGGAAGAAATTCAATAGCTTTAAACCATCAAATTTGTGAACATCAAGAATTTTGACAGTTTTAGACCGTCAAAATTTAATTTCTAAAATTCGTGGACCTTTGTCCGTCAATTTTTTCTATCGAATTTTCTAATTTTCATGTAGTGTTTACTGCTTATCAGTCTGAAATTGCTATTGAGTCAACCCTTTGGGATTAACACTTTCATTATTATTATGAAAAGAGTAAGTAGTTCTAGGTCCATACCAATAGCTAGCGGCAGTGGATCTGACTTGTCGACCTAATTGGATTTTAGAAAGATAGAGAGTCTTATGATCATAATCGTTATCTGATTTTGGAACAACCCACCCCTAGATCCGGAGTGATTCACAGAAGTACGTAGTTGATTCATTAGTTCCAAATAAACATTTCAAAGAGTATGAATCGGAAAGTATCATTCACTTGGTATTGGATGAATTACCTAACATTTGGTCTCCAAGATCTTATTCTTAAATTATTATTGAATTAGTAATAATTAATTGTTAATCTGGTTGTTCCCATGTTAGCTTCACGGGGTCAAGGCGAGGATATTTTGGTCATTTATGCTGTTTTAATAAATTTGAAGGTAGTTGCACTCCATTTAATTTCATTGCTCTCACCCTAGTGGTTGGCAGCCTGGCACCACGTGGCAACTGGGGTACTAGTGTCCAAATACAACCGACACAGCAGGTAGAAGATACATTAGAGTATAAGGAATTATAGGTTTCTTGACCCCACCTGTCATCTCCGTCTATATGCTCCTAGTTAATATATCCTAAAATAATTGGTGAATTTGCCAATTATGCAGATGGTTGGGATTGAATTGCAAATTTCAGGATATTTTTAAATTAATTTAATATTTATATTTATATATAAATAATCAAACCTTTTAATTTTTATTTATTTATGCTTTAATTAATATACATGATTTTTAGGGACTGTTTGTGGTGGCCTCTTTACATTATACATTGGTGCTAAGCCTTGATAAAGGAGGATTATGTTACGTTGACACCATGTGTAGAATACGTTATCTCTTAAATATATTTATGGAAGGAATATGGTTGTACAAAATATAAATTATTAATGTTCCACTAAAATTTTAGATTATATGTATATTTACCTAGAGTGTGAATCGTATATATGCACTCAGGGTGGGGGTTAGAAAGTAGAAACCCTCCTCTCACATCTAAAACGTTGCCATGTAAGCCACAATCCATGGAATTAATGCTTAAAATCTCTGATTTTCAAAATTTTTTGAATTGTGGTTTACGTTGCAAGCGTTGAGGTGTGGGAGGAGGGTTTCAATCCTCCACCCTGACTTTATATAATCCGGCCTCATTTACCTATTATATGTGGAAGCCTTGGACCCATTGTTGGGTTGAGTCCAATCACTTTTAAATTGATTCCTACTATTTATCTTTTTTTATTTTATTTTATAGTACGAGGTAATAAGGCAGGAGTTGCCACTTAGTTTTACTGATTGGAAATTAAATTTGACTTTGAATTTCTAATAAGAGTCAGACCTTAACTTAGATCTATCATGATTCGAGGATTAGGTTATGAAAATAGAAGCTATTAGGATTGGGTTCCACCCGAATTGAACTGGGTCCTTACTTAAGGTCCATAGTTTATTATTATTATTATTATTTTAAAACTAATCCATTGCTCTCTCCATATGTTTTATGGAGATCTGGACCTTTGGCTGGGTTCCTAGGATATGAAGGTCTGACATCTGATCCATTGAAGGTGTTTGGGTTTGGATTGAAATTTATCATATAGATTTAAAAGTGGTCTAGATTATTTGTTAAGTTGCTAAGGTGCATTGGTCTAGCTTAGATCCAGGCCATTGAAGGGATTTAGATTGGTTTGAAGTTAGATGATGTGTTTAGGATAATTTGTGCCAAACTAGTCAGGTTGGGTTTGTGGTATGAGCTAATCTTATAATCTAAGCCATCGGATAAATTTTGGGCTCCGTTGAAGTTTAATGATGTATTTGGATTATTTGGTTCCTAGGTTGGGCTTTTAGGGGTTGGGTTCAAATTTGAGTCATCTAAGGTAATTGGGTTCAATCAACTAGGATTGGTATAATTGAGAAACTTTAGTTTTTGGTATGAAGAATTAGGGAGATTTGGTTTTTGGCCTCTTTTTTGTTATCTTTTTCTTCGTTTTTCTTTCTTTCGGAAGATATTTGCCTCCACAGTTTCGAAGGTTACTGGAAAATTCGATTCCAGGATATAATAAAGTGTAGTAGCACACGATAAAATCTGTTTGAATTTGCACTACTACAACAGATCCACAAATTACATAGAAAAATATTGCTTATTTCTTTGATATCTTGACCCATCACCCAATATTATGGATGGATTGTATTTGTAATGCACCCTTTTTAATGGGTTTACACAACCCATTAATTTTGTAATTGAGGCATCTGATGGATCCAATCAATCATAAATATCAAAATACAATGGTTGAGATGGAGGGTTGCACTATTTTCGTATGACCAAAGGTCAACTTGGTCAAATGACCAATTGGAAAGTTCACCTCATAAGAATATATCCAAGCTTACTATACATGCACTCACCATTTGAAATAGAGTGAATATTAACTATGGAAAATGATGGAGTGACTGCGACATTCACTGGGTTTCACACTGTGCTGACATGGAGGTGTGTACGGAACCATGCATAAATATATTTTTTCAAGATACGTGTGAGAAGCATCTATGGTTCTGTGCACACCTCCTCATTAGCGCTGTGTGAAATGAAGTGAATAACACAGTCACTTCAACACGGCGCTATAACTATATCAACTCTCCTAAGAAATATAAGAATAGAATCGTGTTGGAGTGACCTCATATTTGATGTAAGACATCTACCAGAGGAAGATCAAAATTTTCAGACGGAATTGACTCAATCAAATTTAGTCAACTCGGATTTGACCAACCTGGTTCGAGTTGATCTGGTTGGGTCAATACTCAACCCAATTTTAATTTTAGTCATATGCATTTAGGCTATTTTAGTTTTACATTATTTAGAAGTAGGTTGGTTTCTATTTCAACTTTTGAAAGTTTCTATTTTGTTTAGTTTCTAATTTGTTTAGGTTTTAATTTGTTTTCTAATTTTTATTTTTGTTCTAATTTCGTTTTTATTCTTTAAGTTATAGAAAGTTTCTATCATTTATAGATAATTTAGAAAAATTACTTTTTGATATTTTAGAATGTTTTTAACTTGTTATGACGAAATTATGTATATGAAGAGTTTCAAAAATGAAATTTAATCAATTCAATTATATTTTCTCTCTTAATTACTTATTTTTTAGGCAGATTTACCAAAACATGCACAACATTTCGATTAATTCCGAAAACGGTACACTGTAGCAATTAATTCTGAAAACGGTAAATTTACCGTTTTCGGAATTAATTTTTTTTACCAAAATGGTAAAAACAGTAAAATGTATTTTTTTATACCGAAAATGCCCTTTTTTATTTTTTGACTGAAATTACGAAAATAAAATTGATTTTGGTAAAAAAAAATTATAAATACATATTATTGTTGGATTACCGAAAGAGAGTGAAACTTTTTAGTTGGATTTTCATTTTTTAATGGTTAAAATTATAAATATATATGTAAAACAAAAAAAGGGTATTTTCGGTAAAAAATATATATATTTTACTGTTTTTACAGTTTTGGTAAAAAATATTAATTCCGAAAACGGTAAATTTACCGTTTTCGGAATTAATTGCTACAGTGTACCGTTTTAGGAATTAATTTCGAAAACTCTACCGTTTTGGTAAATTATTCTATTTTTTAACTTCATACTTTATTTTCTTTTAAATGATTACTTCTTTACCTATTATATCTATTGATTCACATGCTACGTCACATCGCATTTTCCTAACGTGAAAGTGTATAAGAACCATAAATGCCTTTCATCGAGATATGAGTGAAAAAACATCTATGGTTCCTATACACTTTTATGTCAAGAAAGTTAGATGTGAGATACAATCTTGAGGTCACTTCAACATTATTCATAATAACGAACTTTCAATTTAAAAAAGATTAGATTCAAGGGAGATTTAATGACAAATTTATTTCCCTGACAGTTGAGGATTCAAGCTTAAGTAAAATAAAATATAAAGTACAAAAACATTTGTTTAATAAATTAAATTACCCTTTTGATTTTGCAATTTCTCAATATCTTTTGACTGGCAGAAGATAATTTGGTTAATTGCGCGAGATGTTTTTCACAACCATTGGGTTATTGAAAGTGTGTGCATCTTTATAATTCATATTTTAACAGATTCGGCCATGGCTCTAGTTGCATGTATTCAAGTTCAATGCTAATGGTTTTCAAGAAATCATGCCCAAATCATCTTTTCTAAATCAAAATTTAGAAAATTATCATCTGAATTTCTTGCCAAAATTTGTAATTAAACCTTTTTCTTTTATTCTTCATGGCATTCTTGCTGATCAGGATTCTAGTGGCTCCAAAATTATTTTAGTATAGTGCTGGGTCGTGGTCCTTCCCAGCTCCCATGGGAGTAATATATACATCCTCAAGAAAATAAATATACATACACTTTCGATAACAAAAGACATGGCATTGGACAGTGGAATGGAGGAATGAGATTCATTTAGCTGACCCCAAATCCTTGTGATAAGGCTTTGATGATGATGATGATGATGATGATGATGAATAGAAGATGAAGATTAATGTACAAGATAATAATATTAGAGGGACATTAGCCCAATAAGTCTAGATATCCGATGCAGTTTCATCTAAGGAAGAAGTGATGTTTTCAATTTCCTTCCTACTTCCCAACTCTTTCCAAGAGGTCCCAAAGGATATCTCACCGTCATAGGTACCTTTAGTGATGATCTTGTGTTGTGTTGCCTCATCAGTGTTTTCAGGTGTAGGACTGCTTGTGAGTGGCAGGGGAGGGACATGGTCGTATTCCTGAAGACCCGACTCTATGTCAGACAATGAAGTTTCGGTGGCGTCAGTTGAATGTTTCGTTGAATTGGATTTGCTTCGTGACAGGTTCCGTCGTGCAAGTTTGCGCCATTGTTTAAGACCCTTCACAACACTGTCGGTGAATACAGTTGCCTTCATGCTTGTACCCATCTGCTCAACAAACAACAGTGAAATCAAGATTCATTAGAAAGATAGTGTAATCTAGTCTCAGACTTGGGTTAATTTTGCAATGTGCACCTCTGAATGGAACTACCCTTGTCATATCTTAAATTGTGATAAAGATGGTGGGAAATATGGGTAAGTACATATAGTATTATATTGAAATATTTATTTTTATTTTTATGAATTTCTAAGAAATATATCAAGATGTTTCTATTTTCGCAAGATCCAATATGAAATTTTGTGTGATAGTTTCTTCTTGTATATATTTCGGTACATCACGAAAGATTTTGGTGAACGGTAAATGCCGACCATTTAAATATCAACCAAATTAATAAAATATCAGGTACATAAAAGTCAGATTTTGGTGAGAAAATTCCAGCATACAATAAAATTCGAAAGAAATATATTCTTTTAGAAAATATTATTAAATTATTCTAAAAGTAACAAAAGAAGAACATAAATTACTTGTAGGAGGGACTTGTACATGACACAAATTTTATTATTAATTAGTAAAAATAAATTATGATTAATTTCGATAACAATATATTATCTTATTTAATTCATTTTAAGCAAGTTAACACGTTCATATAAGTTCCCACGTACCTGCGTGACTAATACATAGAGAGGGAGGGTCACATAACCACAAAGGAATTGAGTGATCACACCCATGGTGATTCTTAGAGCAATGTCAACTGTCTCTCGATGGAAGCAAGATCTTAAGCCGTACTCGTACTGTTGTTGTCGACTAGAGTGATCAGTACTTACTTGGATTCATTATTATCCCTTAAACTTTGAATTAATTAAGATACCTACCCATGTCCAGGTGAAGAATGCTAGTTGAAAGGAGTTCTGCAAGGAGGCCCAATAGCAATATATGTTCAGGATCTAAACATATATATAAAAATACACAAAATTTATGACATAGATATATCACCTATATGGTCATTAAGGTCTATTAATTCTTTACCTGGAATAAGATAAAATGGATGATATGAAGAATACATTGTGGTCGACCAAACCAGAAGAGATCGTCATTAGGCTTGACAAGCAAAGCCCCTCGAACGACCGTCTCTTTATGACTCTTCAGACACATTTTAGTTATAATAACTTCCAACTTTGTGCCCACAATCAGACCAAGCTGCACCAAAAAGTTAACAAAATAAATTCAATGCATGGTTGAGGATTCAATGTGTATTCCTGAATAATCCGATTTTTCAATTATTCAACCATTTCATTTTACTAAGTTCAACCTTAACGAAATTAGTCAACATTTATATGCTTCGATACAACAACAAGATGTTATTTTTGTACAAATAGTTTTGATTGGTTACTATATGTCAATTAATAACAGAAGTATAATGCTTCTTGATCTCACCAGTAAAGGAATAAAGGGTAGCCAGAAGTAGTTATAGAATCCTGCATGTAAATTAAGTGAGAAACAGATTTTGAACAATAAAACAAATTGAATCTAAACAAGATTATATATTAAAGAGAAGAGATTGTACCATGTGCAGAGAAAACCATTAAAACTATTGACAATATCCATATCCAGACGCTGCAGAAACATGTAAGGAGTTATATATTTATAATGCTGAATTTTACATTTCCATCACTTACGTGTATATGCAATATGTGTGTTAGTTTATTTGATTTGTGTGAATTGGAGTTGTTGGTAATTTTATGTGAAGTTTACCTGATGCCTACCACCTGTACGAAATCTCTATCGTAAACTCGAGCGAGGAACTTTTGGAAATCGAAATTGCTCCCTTCTGTAAAGTGCGCCTAAATAATCACACATTATAATCAGGCAAACATTAGTACTGCACTGTAAACTTGTGTTGGCATCTCAATGGGTTACTAACGTTGGTTTCGGATTAAAAAAAGAGCTCGTGCCTGCTTATGGAAAGTAGAAATGAAAGCAGTCAGTCAAGTTCCGAATAAATGGGTAGTCTGATAAAATGAGAAAAATAACGAGTTTTCCAATAACCCTTAGAAGGATCGCGATAAAGGAGTTCGGGGGAAGTATCCCATTTATTTTACATATTGATATTTGGTATCAGCTCTAGATCCAACCAAGACTGAAGGGGACTGGGTTCAGATTACAAGTAGACTATACTAGTCAGGCCAAAATATGCACTTTATATCACATTACAATGTAGTCTTGTAGCTCAATTGGACTTACCACGATGAACCCATTGCGGAGGGTGAAATAATCAGATTTGGTGACGGAACTGCTGAATTGTCTAAGGAAGCAAACCTAATTCAAAAAGAAAAAAAAATGTTAATATTCTTCTTTAAGAGTGTTCATGTATCTGATCATGTGTAGCACCAATACCATGATGTTGAGCAGCGATTAGATTCGTTGGTTGTGTGAATAAGTCAATCAAGCAATAAATACTTGATCTACAATTAGTGGAACAAAAACTAAAAAGTGCAACAAGATTGAACGGTATTACAAATATTTAATATATAGTATGTCGAACTTCCTTTGTAATATATTATATATTTTGGTTGTAGTTCCTAGGATTTTCAATTTCAAGTTTGGATCCATGAAACTAGAGCAAGTGTGGAGGCTCAGAAATGATCAGAAATCAGAAATTGAACCATTTCATACTCTTAATAAAAAGAAAAGAGATTCCAATTTACGAGTCCCACTTTTAAACGACCAGCTTCAAAATTTTGGAGGAATCCCCCTCCTACATGCATAATCTTTGTGAATATTTCACACCCCCTACTTTTTTGTTTATATTTGGGATACCTCCCTCAAAGCACCACGTATCATACATCTAAAAGAAAGGGTTCTACCAAATTTTTGAAGGGGGATAAGAGCTTGAAAGTTTTCCCTCAATTTAGTATAAAGATTCTAATTATCAATTCTAATATGTATATTAGAATTCTCTAACAATTCTGTCCATATATTATAGATGATTAATTAAAACAATAGATTGAGAAAACTTACTGGCCAGATCAGAAAAGGTTGGCCACTCCAACACTTCAGGTGTCGCCTTCCAAATGATGTTTGACGAGTAAGTCTGAATCTTCTTGGATCTGTATATTTGAGTTTTTGGTGAAACCAAAAAGGGACAATGACTGCAAAGACCTATTTTTTGAAAATATATACCAAAAAGTCCATTTTGAAAAATTATGGACTCTTTAATGCTCATTTGATCAAATATTAGTCTAAAAAGGAATTTTGAAGCAAAAATGTCATAATTACCCTTTCAAGGATTTGTAGGATTTAAAGAAACGTGTTTATTTGATAATATTTGTGACACTCCCATGTTTTAAAGTTAATGACATGCCCTTGATTATGGTCATCTTTTACATATCAATGAAAAAAAAATCTTAATGAAAGAAGAAAAAAAATCATTGTTTTCTCTTCCCAAAACTAGTAAAATCTTTAACTCACATAGATGATGATGACGATAACTACAATAATGACGATCATAATAGAGATGAGTATGGTCATCATTATCAAACTGATTTCATCTATTGATATTAGATTCATTAAAATATATAAATAAATTTAAATAAATAAACCATAATTTTAAAACTCAGTTTCAATCTTTATCGATTTGATTCAACTAAAAAATTAGCAAGTTGACTCAAATGAGTTAAATAAAATTATATTAAATTTATGAATAACTTTTAATAAATAAATAAAAATCATTTTTAATTTTCACAAAAATATTAATAATAAAAAAATTTGTCAAGTTTTTTATTTGACTCAATATATTTTTAGATCAAATCACGTAAAGTTGTTACAAGGGTATTTTAGGCATTTTTCTTAAAATATTCTTCAAAAGATCCTTAATAGATTAATACTTTATTAAGTGGGGCTTAATTGGTCCTTATTCTTTACTAAGAGACTAATTGGTACATATTCACAATAAACAGTAGTTAAATATAGTCACTTTTATATGAATGGGGCATATAGAGATTCGAAGGTGTGACCTGGGGAGCACATTCAGTCTCCCTTACCATTCAACTAGTCCTTAGAGGTACCTAAATACGATATAAGAACATAGTATAGTATTATAATATTGGTGATGCCAACTAGGGGCAGATTTACAGTGGGGGCACTTGCCCCCTCAAGAATTTTCAAAGTCTATGAATTAGTGAGTTATTGGTACAAATTTTAACGATGGATAAAATAATTTGCCCTTATTGCCCCCATAATTTTTTTTCCCAGTCTTAATTGCTTCCACAACTATTTTTATTTTCACTCTTAGTTGCCCTCACAAATTTTTTTTTACTCTTGGTTACCCCCACATGGGCAAAATTCTAGCTCCGCCCCTAATGCCAACCATCCCAATCGTTTGTAAGTTTGGCCATTGTCTTCATCAGCTAAATGTACGGATTGCTACGGCTGGATTTTAATAAAGAACTATGAGTGAATGTAAAAATAATAAAAAGATAATTGAATTTCAAAAAGAAGATTATTTAAAGGTTTACCATTGGCAATTTGATATTCAAGTGTTCGGGTCTCCTCCTCCCATGTTTTCCACTTCCTCATCTAAGCATTTTAAAAATGAAAAATTATACATAAAAGTCAAAGAAAATAAAACAACCTCAATATATTATAAAAAGAAGTAAGAAATAAGAAAGATACCATGAAATAAAATAAATCAAGAGATGCTGATCGGGCCCATGCAATAGAAATTTTCAAGAAAAAAATAAAAAATTAATAACACTGTCATTATTTTGCCACATATTGCTGCACCAGCCATATTTAAGAAAAGAAAAATTCTGAACTAACTTCATTGGACACTGTTCAACAAGGGTGGATTTAGAGTGGGGGCACTTGCTCTCACAATAATTTTCAAAGTCTACGGATTAGTGAGGTATTGCGACAGATTTTAATGGTGGATACAAAAATCTGCCGGTACTGTTGGTCCCACAAAAAAAATTTTCACTCTTAGTTGCCCTCACAAATATTCTTTTTCTTTTTTCTTTTTTACTAAGACCCTGCTTGTACGAAGCAAATCATTTGCAAATGCAAATGATTTGTTGGAATCTAATTTATAAATACTTGTTTACATTCTGAATTTTTTTGCATGAACCTCTTAAGCCCTTCACAAATTTCAGCAAATAGTTTGCAGTCCAAAAAGTACTGCAAATCATTTGCGGTGTAAATCTTTTGCATTTACAAAAGATTTACGCAGTACCAAGCAGGCCTTAGTTGTCCCCACAAAATTTTTTCCACTCTTGGTTGCCCCAACGTGGGCAAAATCCTATGGATTAGTGATGTAGTGGTGCACAGAGAATTGTGGATTTCTTTATTTGTATCTCGAGAAAAGAAATCCGTGGCTATCTGTGAACAGCCACATCAGTTCAGTGTTGAAACAGTGTCCAATGAAGGCAGTACCGTAGGACGACTCCAAAAGGAAACAATCACAAAATATTTCTGGTTGCTGTTTTTGTAAGTATATTAAAAAACACGACCGGTTCAATAATTTTTCTAAAATACTATAACTTTTTTTTTTTTTTTTTTTCTGTAAAACACCCTATTTTTCAAAAATAAAAAGTAAAATTACTCACATAAATTCAATCCAGGATTTCATGGAATCCCGGATGAAGAGATCACATGAAGCCACATGTATTGAGGACCTCCCCAATTTACAAAATTACACACTTTAGGTGCTGTGCAATTTGTAGATTGGGGTCATGTGAAATTCCTTATTGAATTTTCCGTGACCAAAACAATTTCTACTATTTATCAAATAAACAATGTTACAGCCATTGAAAAAAGATATTTTTCAATATTATTTTCATAAAAAATATATATTTTCTTGACACAAGTTTAAACTGATGCTTAATACTTTGAATACAACGAAGTTGACTTGCATCATCAAGTGATATTAGGTTGTGTGGACTTTGGAACCTTTGACTATTGTAGCTTATTTGTGCAAGGGTCATGCATGTAACTAAGTTCTCACTAAACCATCTTTAATTCTTGCCCTTTAATTAATATTTAATTGGGTCAAGACATATAAATCCCTGCAGCCAAACACGCCAATATAATCGAAATTTTTTATTTACTTAAAGGAAAATTTCATGAATGCGACATTCTTACCTTAGCTGTCCCAAGACACATGGTTAGGACACAGTATAGAACATGAAACACTGCCAATACAAAGATGAAGATATGGAGCTGCTCCACCCCTTCCCTTGACAATAGAGAAATCATTCCCTGTGTCCATCACCAATCAAGACATCGATACAATCAGTCCTCCAATTGGAATAGCCAAAACCCAATTTTACAAACATTGAAATAGAAATAAAAAATCTATGTAGAATTTTTTATTAGAAAAACTTGAGCACCGTGTTACTCCTCACCTTTGACTCACAGGAGGATTCATTTATAATTTCAGTAGGAAGCGACGAGTTTGAATTCATAATCTGAGTTGCTGTGAAAACTTCTGGTTCTTTAGAATCATGGGGAGGTTTGCAAGGAAGGAAGGAGTTCCCAATGGCTTTGGTTACGCAGATTTTAGATATGGGGACTTCGCTGATCGTCAAGAGTAGCGATATGAAACCCAATATCATTAGTTCTACACTAAGCCAAAAAGAAAAAGCAATAAATTCCCATATGTTAAAACTATAATGATAACTCACTGATATATGTTTTAAGAGAAATTTAGAGACTCAGACTGACCTGTTTTGATCTTCCCCAAAGCCCTATTGAGAGACTTTCTTTTCCTTGTTTTGAAGAACTAAAAGAGAGAAAAGCATCTCAAGTGTCAAATAGGTTATTAGTTCCACAGACATGCTTGCATAGAAGTATACATACAAGGTTATCAAAAAAAAAAAAAAACATACATACATACATATATACATACATTGGTTAGAAGGTTGAGAGCAGCCTCAATGAGAATAGAGAGGAGAATGAGGACCAAGCAGACAAAGGAAACTGCCCATATCGGTGTTTGCTCGAGGGAACGCTGCATTTCTTCCATCCAAGCTTTAACTTTTCTCCTGTTTTGGGGTTTTCTTCTTCTGTTATTTGTGTTTTCAACAAGGAGTTGAGCATGAATATATAAGCTTTTGTTTGTGTCAAGTGTGATGGGGTCGGATTTGTTTGACACGTCAGCATATGACCCTCCCATCTTCTTCCCTCCCGTACAGCCACCTAATAACTTGGAAGAAAAACAGAATACTACTAAACAAATTTTCTCCTCTCTCCCTCTCTCTCTCTCTCTTTTGAAAGAAATACAGAATTATATTATACAACTTCTCTCTTTCCACCATAAAGAAAAATGCTAAGCTGACAACACTTTGCTGACGTGAAGGTGTGTACAGAATGTCAGAGCCATAGATGCTTTTCCTCAAGATACTAGTCAAATGCATCTATGATTCCATGCACACCACCACGTCAGTGCAGTGTTGAAAGAAGTCAATATGGAACGGCTCTATTATAGAACAGGATGGTTATCCCCCTTTGTCTCAATTTTTATCCTTATTGTCTTTTATCTTCTTTTCCCTTTTCAAGAAAATCCCTTCAACAGTTCAATTTTATGAACACTAATTTGTTGTTACGAAATTGTTGTTCTAAGCTGGCTTGATGGCACCTGTATTGAAAAAACCAAGACTGATTGGTTATTTAGAGAGAAAATTTCAGCATAGAATATGTACATAGAAAGGTAAAGGCAATGAAGGTGGAGGAGTATTAGTAAAAAGTAGAAGAAAGAAAGCAATAAAATTGAAGAGATATTCTTGAAAAATGATGAAAGAAAAAAGGAATAATATTAAATTACTTCTTGAGATGCATTCAAGATTGAAGTTTTATGGGAGTTAAACGTTGGAGGAGACAACTATTGTGTTTTTTATTATATAAATATAGTTATATGGACAGAAGAATCACCTATCTCTATGGACCACATGTCCACGTGACACAAAAATAAATCACGATCAGATATGACATGTATGTAGAGCATAGAATTTTATGAACTCCCAAAAGCAAAAATTTTAAAAAGAAAGAAATTTCATCATTGGATTTAAATTTTAAATTTGGCAATTCAATGGCCATGCATCCATTTTCAAACTTAAGCCCTTTTCTTTTTTTTTTTGAAAATCTCCATTTTCAAACTCAGTCTAGATCACAAAATCTAGAGGGCTGAGGTGTCATTTGGGGCACATGACTCAAATGAGCACTTCAATGGAAGCTCCACATGGTCCCTTGGTCTAAGCAACCTTTTCCCATTTATAAATTTAAAATGCTCAAAAATAGTTGTAGATATTTGATCAATGGCCATGGGTGGACTTATAGTGAGGGTAATGTCGGGGCACTTGTCTTCACAAGAATTTTTTAAAGTTATAAGAGTTTATATACTACTACAACTGATAACAACGATGAAAAAAAACATCTGCCCATTGCCCCCACAAGAAATTTTGAGAATTATAAGGAGTTTAGTTGCCGTCGCATGGGGCAAAATCCTGTCTCCACCCCGGGCATAACTCACTTATTTGATACGTTGCGATGCAAATTTGGAGTCATTGTCTCCAGTCTTCTTACCATCCAAGGAATGAAAACTTTAACCATCTCACTTAAGTCATCTAGCTGATTCAACTCAATAGAAAATCAAGTTGAGTCTGCCCTACTATTTAGTTAACTTATTTTTTATATAAAATTTTCAAAAACAATAGTTCTTTATAAAAATACGGTGGTCGATGAAAATAGTCTCATATAACGAAGTCATGACTAATATATGACAATATATCAACTTTAAGCTTGAATACTCCTTTAAAACGATTTTGTAACCTGTTAACTTGGTGTTGTGCCATCTTATCCGATTGTGAGTTCTTTATTTTCTCAAGAAGTATTACTTCCTTTGGTATAATAAACATAAATATTTTCAGATTTAGTTAAGTTGACAACTTGCCAAGATGTGGCATAAGATCCGAAAGGTCAAACAAGTTGTACAGAGGGCAAGAAAATGTCTACGTCCTTATCAAATTCTAGTGTCACGTATCGGCTGGTATGACTGCTTTATTATGACTTATTTCAATCCCAGCCAACTAGGGCTATAAATGGATCGAATCAGATCCAAAATCTGATATGTTCCGACAATTTCGGGTCTGGATCAATGTTTTGGATTCTGATAAGGTTTCGATCTGATATCTTACTAGATCGGATCTGAATTAATTATTCCCCGATTGGATAATATGTTAGAAAGTATATAATTTATTTGATATATTTGTTGAGATATATGGAGTTTATGTAGATTTTGTATATAAAATCAGATTTGACCCAATCTAGACCTGATCCAATTGTTAATGGATCGGGTTTGGATCTTAATATCTGATTTTATAAAAACTTGATCCGGCAAGATCCAATCTGATACTTATCGGATCAGTCTTGAATCTAATTCGAATCTTATTGGATCAGTACCAAATCAATTCCAATCCGATTTGGACCCCGATTCATTGACGATGAACATGGAAAAAAAAATTATGAGGTTTCCAGGTACATCTAGGAGATGGCATTGTTGAAATAATGTAGTTCTATTGATTCTCTTAATTAATTGTAGTGATTACATTACAATCCACTATAATTTTAAAGCTCGTTAAATTGACTCAAATCATTTCAAATTTAGGTGATTTGGATCCAAGACTTAATGGAACCAACTAAAATAATAGCTAGAAAATGCCCGAAGTTGACCAAGTTATATGGCTAGATATAAGAGTTTTTTGAAGAACATTAAAATTTATTTTATTTATATCAAAATTACAAATTTTATTTTAATAGTTGTAAATGAGAGCTTCTATCAACACACCAATCTGCATGTGGATATTTAATTTCAAAAGGATTAGATTGTTTAAAATAAATATGGTGTTCCAATAGAATCTGTCTTATAAATTCAACATGTTTTTGTTTGACTCATCCAAGTCAACTCGATAGGCATTCGAGTTTTTACACCATGCAATGAACTATAATAAGATTTAAATAAAATAAGAGAAATCCAAATAGAAATAAAGGCTACCTAAGTACACAAAGTTTAATTTAATTTGATTACACCAACTCTAATCTTATAAGAATGATTGGTGTTTTATTTAATTTATGTCTTATTATGGTGCATCATAATTAATTTATATAATAAAATACAATTATAGGATTTACTTTGTTGTAGTTCTATAAGGAATAAACGTTCCATTGAATTATAATTTTGTCGAGTCTATCATATTTACTTAATTGCCTTTTGTTTTTAGAACTTCAACTTTATTCTCTTTCCTCTATCCCTCTTTTATTTTTCAATAATATCCCTACAATTTTACTATTTTTTCTATTTTACCCTTTGAATCACTCTACTCGCTTTATTATCTTTTTTTTTTCACCCTTTCAATTTTATACTCCACCCCTCCTTCCTCAAATTTTCAACTTTGAGTGTCTTTTCTCTTTTACCTCTTGAATCACTTTATTCAATTAATTATTTTTCTTTTTACCATTTCAATTTTTTTTTCTTTTTCTTCTTCTCTCTCTGTCTCTCCCCCCCCCCCCCCCCCTTTATTTTATAATATTTTTAATTTTTTTTTATTATCATTTTTCAATAATACCTATCTAATTTTACTATCATTCATTTTGTTTTATCCATTTAAGCCCAATGAGAATTAACCCCAAATGTTTTTAATAATATCCTTCTAACTTTATTATTTTTCTTTTCTACTCCTTATGAACCCCAAAGGTGATGTTTATGTCGTAGGCATAAGTAAACTCTAATCTATATAATAAAATACAAATTAAGATTCACTTTCCAATGTTTACCCCCACATAACTAGGGGTTGAGATTAATCTCCCCATGCATAAATCTCGATGACAACTCTCCACTTTATGTCCTATTATATTCTTCTCATTTTCAAAAATACCCATCCAATATTATTTACTTTCCTTTTCAAGAATATCCTCCAACACCTCATTTTTCAACAATACCCCTCTAACTTAATGACAAGGGACCAAGTACAATTCTTTAGGAGAACATTAAATTCTTGGAATTGGTATCTCACCAATTACTTAAAATGATCAATAAAATTGATTTTATGTTAAGTCATGAAATTTTGCAAAGGTGCTTGATCAAACCAATGTTCTATAACCTTGACCAAGTACTTAGTTCGATCAAATTTTGCAATAAAAGAAAATAACTTAGAAAAGCTCATATTACAAATTTTATTAAAAATCTAAATTAGCCCAACTACAAGGATGCCGGTCTAACTACGCCAGTTTTAATTTGTAAGTGTTGATATCACGACTTGAGTTCAAAACATGTCTTCACCTAATAATCATGAGCCACAAAATTTGTTTGCCCATAAAAGAGAAAGACCAAACTAAATTAAAATCTCATTGCATTCAGATCATATTGAAAAACTAATTGTTTGACTCTTTTACAATTTTTTTTTTTTTTGGTGCCTTTTCTTTATCATTCTCTGACAAAATTCTATAGCGAACTCGGCTACAAAGAGATCGTCTAGTGCATTGGCATTGAATATTGGATTTAGCTCCCACTTTATTCACATGACATTTATTAGAAAATTCCGAATCTTGGAAATCAAAAGATCATTCATTGGATTCAATAAGGACAACCCCTACATGATGTCTTCATGAATTGAAAGTACTATTATGATTCTAAGTTTCATATATTTTTTTCTTCTGGAACATTCTGATTTATGCTAAAATCAGAACAAAACGTTAACTTCGAAATATCTAATGTTTAGGGGGGAAAAATGGATTGTCTCAAAATATTTCAATTGGAGCTGTATTGGTGTTTATTTTGGCTGGAACATTGATTCCACAACCAAAACATAATCAAAAGTAAAAGTGGATTTCACAACTATTTCATTATGAGCCATTCCCCAAAGTTTGTAGAGTCGACTCTTCTTTGTAGAATTTCGTGAACTTGTCAAATTACATTAAATTTGGTATTCCTTTTGACTCTTAGTGCCATGTTAACAAATATATTTCAAGTTTTTAATTATTATTTATAATTTTAGTATATATTGACTCCTTGCAATTTATAGATCAACATTTCTTTTCAGGATAGGAAACTAATCAAATTAATTTATCTAACCAGCTGTTAGACTTAATATAAACTTTTGATTAAATAGAAACAGTGGGTCCCGCAGCTGAATTTGACCAAACAAGGTTAATCGTACATAAACTCTAAAAAAATCAACCCAATCACTGATCGATTGGATTGATATTTTCAATCGTGGAATCAGATCCGTCCACGTGTCTATTTGTTTGGTATAGACCATGATTTGAAAGTCAGAAATCACCAATCATGCTGGTTTTTCATGTTTGATGAAGGCCAGAATATTCATGCATTAATGGGCCCAAAATGTGTTCCAAGGAACCAACCCACTCCGTTGAGTACAGGATCTAAACTTTCCTTTGAAAATCGAACTGTCGCTTTTTAAACGAGAGAGAGAGAGAGAGAGAGAGAGAGAGAGAGAGAGAGAACACTGTCGCCCACACGTGTGCGGAAAAATCTAAGTCAATGTAGGTACGGCTCATACGGATCCGTACTGAATCTAAACTATAGTTTCTCACTCCAACGGTTACGTCACCCACGTTTGAATGAAAGGCCTTGTTCATACAGTCGCTCTCCATCTCTCAAAAATCAAAATATGCACTCGTCGTCTTTACTATTATAATGAGAGAAGGTGGAGGGTCGGTTGGGTTGGACATCAAAATTTGGATTCCTTCCAACAAATGCTCGTCGTTTTGTTAAAAATAAAAAATTAATCTTTCAAATCATATTATTAATTTTCAAAATTATAAAATATCATTTTTATTTTATAAATTTTAAAATAATTCTTTAATTAATATTTAAAATTACATTTAGACCTTTTAGATATTTGTGCACTTTGCACATTCCACCTTCTATTTACATGTAATGGTTAAGGAGGTGTTTAGCAGCAGCAATAATCTGTTGAGATAAATATTATTTCACATAGTTTACATCATCAATTGTAAAACGCAACTAACTCATAGATTCTTGAGTCTTGATAATATGATCCTCCAAGTGGCATACTTGACCAACTCTTTGATGTGGACAAGCTTGAAAATTGTAGATCTATACATCTATAGATACATGATTGCATTTTTATAGGAAAGCGTAATTGTGTAACCCTAGGCGTATGGATTTATGATCTTGAACTTATCATGTCAAGGAGTCAATTGAGCATGCCACATGACGAGTCATATTATCATGACTCTAGAGTTTTTGATACATGACTTTACATGAATTGAGCTACAATTATAGGCAAACAGATGGTTACTATGTATAAAATAATCCCTAATTTACCAAGGTTCTTTTTTTATTTTTTATTTTCATTCAAAGTATGTTATACATGTTTTGTTTTTAAATTAAAATACAGATTTTTGTAGTCTTAAATGACATTTCGAGGTTCTCCATTAAAGAGATAGAGGAAAATGCATGTTTCTTCAGGAACAATACAAATTAGGTAACATCTTTTTATTTGAGCAATTTGTTTGATGCACTACGTGAAAAAAAAAGGTAAATTCGATGCAACTATTTTAAAAAAGAGCTAAATTTGACAAGCATTGTTATCTAAATTTACCCCTTTTTCACATGGTGATGGAGAACCCCAAATGTCCTTTGATTACAATTAAATTTTATTAGTTTCTTTTAATCTTTTTATTCTTTAATTTTCAATGATTGCTATGTTTTGCAAATCTCATCTTTAATTGCACATGGATACAATATCTTCGACTTACAATCTTCAAACGCTAGTCTTTTATGCTCTAGCTCCCTTATGGGATCCTTCCAAGACGGTAGATATCCTCTCGTCTCCTATACCTCTTTAATGATTGGAATTTATCGTTTCAACATAGTTCGATGCATGTCCTAGAATTGAAGATCTTTTTGCTCTGGAGAAGATTAGATTAATGAATTAATGGCTTTTGTTCTAGTTATCCTACTCAAGATCCTTAAAAATCGATTCAATTCCTAATTTTTTATTCAAACAATAGTCTCACCGTTAGGATATGTATGAACATATTTTTAACTTTTTGTTTAGACTTATCATAATAGTGAAAAACAATTACAAATACATGTCATGATGAAAGATAAAACTATAGACGATAGAATTGAATGGCAAAATTGAATTGCATCATCATGTCAGCATTTGAGATAAGTGTAATCTAAATTTAATTTAAATTAAATGATGAAATTGAACTGATCTTATCATACCAACATTGGAGATAAGTATAGTAGACGATGATGAGGACCTAGATCCTTTATCAATTTATGTGACCAACTTCACATTTAAATCACAAGTGACTGGTAATAGATAATAAATAATAGCTAATAGAGATAAGGAGGGTAGCTGGAAACCATGTCAATGGGACTCATTCAGTTGTCTCACCCTAAAATATTTATTAAAAAAAATAAAAAATCATAAAAAGAGTATTTAAAGTAATTTCCTATATATATAGGCTTTCATTTGATGATATCATGATGAAGTATAGTTTCGTCGTTACGATGATTTTAAAGTCTTCTTTAAAACTTATTATTATTATATGAGAATAGTTTCAGATCCTTTAACTAAAACCAGCTATATTTGTTTGTCTTGATTGCGGTCGTAATCGACTCTCAACTACTTTTATTTGGGACCCAACCCCATGTATGTTTTAAAAAAAAAATATTTATGCACTCATAGTGATGCATGTATCTGCACACAATAGACGTAGTTATAAATTTATTATATTTTCAGATCAATTTTTTTTATTTCTATTAGAAGTTGGCATGTGCAATCCGAAATATATAAAAAGGGCTTATTTATAATATAAAATAATGATTAAAAGATTTTTTAAGATTACATATATGGTACAATAATGATACTTTATCATACGGTCTTGGTTGTAATTTTCTTCAATTTTTTTATCAAAATGATCCTGATTAAATTATATTTAAGGATTTCGATATGCCCCCTTACATTTTGCTAAATATTAGAGATATCCCACTATGTTTTAAAAATTATGACATGCATCCCTTGACCTCAGTCTTTTACATGCTCTTATCTTCAAACTCTAGTCAAAAATTCAGATTTTTCTTCTAAAAATTAGTCATCTTCAACATCTTTGGATAAAATTTTTAACTCTTATTATCTATCTTAAGATTTTAATTACTTCAACCTTCAAATTTCAAGGTAAAAATATAATTTTTGAGGAAGTATAAAATGATGAAATTTTGAGTTGAAAAATCTCGGGTCTTCTACACAGAAGTCGATGTAGAAAATGATGAATTAAAATAAGGTTGAACACATTAAAGTTACTCTAGATGTTGAAGAACTTGAAGATGACTTATTTTGAGAAGAAAAATAAATAAGATTTTTAAGAAATTGAAAATGATGGGATTTTGGGTAGAAAAAATTAGGATTTTAGATAAAGGGTCAGTTTTAAGTTGAGCAGATATACTGTGGAGGTTAGAGAACTTGAATATGACTAATTATGAGAAGAAAAATCTGGATTTTTGGTTAGAAGTCGGAGATGAGAGCATTAGAATCTTTTCCTTTTAGTCTATTTGAAAAACTACGGTCAAGGGATGAATGTCGTCAATTTCAAAACATAGCAGGGTATCTCTAACATTAGCAAAAATGTAGGGGGTGGGGGCATGTCTAAATCACTTTTATATTTAAATTTAATATAATCAGGGTTATTTTGATAATAAAAAAAATTAAGAAAATTGAAATGTCGCGTCCCTTAAATCATGTTGGTCACTTTTAAAAATTACAAGAATATCTTTTTTTTTTTTTTATATTATGTAATCTTCAAAACCACTCTTTTAATTAATATTTTAAATTACAAATGAGTCCTTTAGAATTTAAATACATGTGCGTATGTGCATGCCACCCTATAAGTGATAATCATTTGATGAAATTAACGTCTGATTCCATCCTCAGTTGTGATCATTTCAGACTTAGTGAATCATTTTTTTATTATAAATAATTCCTGTATAATTCACGAAAAAGATTCCAGATATTAAAAGAAAGAAAAAATAACACTAACATAATTTTCTAAAGCACTAGTATAAATTTTGGAACATTTTGAAATTTCTATGGGCTCCATGCTTGGACTATTTTTTTGTTGAGGTATTTCCGTTGCATCTATAGCCCATGGGCTATATTCTAGGAGTTTAGTCTATATAAATGGGTCAAGCTTGGGCCTAGTTTGGTGGGAAATCCTGACCAGTTCTGAGCTTGATTTGGCTGGAGTACAAAAAAAATTATGGCCTATGGGCCATCTATATGTGCAATTTGAGGTCCAATCTTGAGGTCACTCCATCACGATTCTTAAAAGAATAAAGGGTAACCAAAATTCCTGTAAATATAAGAAAATTGAACTTAATTCTACAAATGTTGGGTTTTATCAAAATCCATAAGGTCATAAGGGTTTTATCACAAACATTGACAAATATATGTGGATATTATAAAACTATAATGTTATAATCAAATTTATAGATTGATTTGATAATCTTCCATAATAGACCGAGGTCAAGGGATATGCCTCAGTTTGAAAACATGGAGGTACTCTATAATATTCACCAAAACTAAGGGATGTCTAAGTCAAGCTTTGTTTTGGATAGGCTTGTTTCTCTTACAGTTACGTGTAGATGGAATGGATCTAAGATAAGTTAATTCCTAATGGGCCCTACCGTTCATATGAGACATAACAGCAAGTCTAATCAACCATACTATCCGAGTGCTCCTTCTTAAACTTGTGGGCTTGAAGCTCGATCAAATCAGAAGGGCCGGACAATGAGTGGCTATCTAATTTATCAACCATAATTTTCCAATTAATAATTTAATTAATTTGATAACTTATTGGATCATTTTTTAATAATCATCTCTTGATTCTATAATGATCTGATCCTTTAGATAGTGGATTGGGCCGTATCTGGGTTTTGCCCAATCCATAGACCATGATCTTATCCAAGGACAAGACCCTGGGCATATGCTATCACTATGTGAAAAATGAAAAAATTTTCAACGGCCCACGTCCGTTGAATTTCTCTCATCCTTCATTAATTTGACGGTTTCGACCTGTTAAAAAAAAAAAAAAAATTCGACAATGAAAAATTTGACGTCTTGATCCGTTGAATTTTATGAAATTTGATTGCCCAAGACTATGAAATATGGCATTTTTTCATGTTCTGAACCCCGCAAATCTTCTAACCCAGGGGTAACAATCCATGTCATGTTGGATCGGATCCAAACTTAGAACGATAGATCTGATCAGATCCAGATCGGGTTTTGATCTAATAAATTTCTTATCGGATTTGTACCAAGTTGGTAGCAATCAAATCGATTGACATGCCTGATTGGCAAGGTGACCCACCCATGAGGATCAATAAAAGATGACCAGATGGGACTTGGGAGTTGGGACATGGTGGGAATACCGGCCATCACCCACAAAAATTATGAAAAGATATATAAAAAATAATTGACTGGTCGCAACATTCACTATTTGAGGTGGCCCAGACCACTCCACCAGACGACACAATGATTACCATACTAAATTAATTACTCAATTTGTTGCCTGTAATAATCTATTAAGGTTGCTAATTGCTTCCTTTTATTTTATGGCTCTCTTGTCCCACAATTTTCTCAAACAAATAATTTTTTCGAAAATCGTTTTTCACTTTAAAATAGATTTTCAGAATTTAATTATTTGATAAGGACAAAAAATGGTTGAGATCTATCATTCAAATTGTTGAAAATGAGAATTGTTGATCTATTGCAATGATGTGAATTGTCAATCTCGAAGTTTTGAATCATCTATTGAAAGGGGTTGAGTAATTAATGTTTTCATTACTATTTCTCAATAAGATATTTTCATGAAAAAAAATAGACCTAATGGGCCCTCTGGTAAATAATCGAGTGATCTGGTGTTGATAATTACTTGATTAAACAAATAATATCAAATGCCATTAACATATCTCATAACCAATTATGAGTTAAACATTCTTTATGAACCTCATAATCCCTAAATAAAAGGAACTTGAATGATATTACATGGTAAATGAACTACATATTATATAACAATTCATTGAATAATTATTGAAGAAGTCCTATATTTAATAATTAAAAAGAAAATGAAAAATAAGGCACATTTTACTGTTTTGCCCTCAAATGACAAATAAGGGCCATTTAGTCATTGTCCAGGGAATCCATGGATGGATTAAGATTGATGATGTAGATCATTACTATTCTGCTCCAACCGCCTAAATATCCTGAAAAGGAAAAAAAAGGTGGGGTTTTATTTATATTTAATGTCAGATCAGGGACCTTTATAATCATTTTACAAACTTTGAGCCATCATGACCACTAAGCAAGCCCCTCTTATTCTTATCCAATTTGTTAATGTCACTACCTTAAGCTGTCTCATCACTAGAAGGACACTCTTTTGTTTCTTTATAAACAAAAGCCAACCACATGTATTGTGTGCTGTCATGACCCATCATTGGCAGCCAAAGCAAATCACCACCCCATATTTCTTAGCTGTTTGTGTTAAATGCACCCTCTCACAGGCATTAATCAAACACTTCCATAAAGTCTTACCCACACATGATCCTTACTACCTATATATATATATATATATATATAAAAGAGATAATAGAGTTCACATGGATTCTTCCCTCATACCCATTTGCACACCTTTTAAAGGCTATATAGAAACACAAGGAGAAAAAGAAAAAACCTCATGTTGTTCTTTTACTTGTAGTGATGAGAGATTGGTAGTTATGGAGCTTATTGATCCTTCCAAATCTTGTTCTAGTAGAGATGAAGAAGTTGAAGCTATAGAGCTTTTGGATGAGTTTTGGTTTTTTAAAAACTTGCTTCATGGAGGAGTAAGGATGTTTAGGTCTTCTTTTGATCCATATCCTTCCTCAAACAAGATTCAAGTTATCGTCGCTGATGTCAAACAGTCTTCAACATCCACCAATCTCCCTACTGATAATGGCTTCGTTCGTCATAATTTTCATCGGACTCCTTCATTACCTCCTCATGTAGGGAGGGAAAAAATGGTTCGTGATAAAGAAATCGTTCGTCGATCAAGCAAATTAACAAAGCAAGCCTCACTTAATTCTTCGGACATCTTTCTCATGCCTCCGCTATCTATTTCTAAGGTACAATAGCATACATAATAAAGGTTTGATCTTATATGATTGTTGGGAATTTGTTTTCAATATGGATTCCTTAGATAAATGGTCATGGAAATTAAAATGAATATCATGGAAAATGATTTCCACCGATTGATTGCACGTAGAAAATATCAATAGAGAGTTGGCTTTTAGCTTAATTTGAAACTTGTTAGAGTAAACTTCATTGGATATTGAGGTGATCCTTTCCCGAAAGAGTCTTGATAATATGACTCGCCAGGTGGTATACTCAATTGACTCCTTGATGTGGATAAGTTCAGGAACCACAGATCTATACGCCTCGAAATACATGATTCCCTCGGGATACACTATTTTTAATGGGGAAGTGCAATAGTGTATCCTGAGGCATACATAGCTATTGTTCCTGAACTTCTCCACATCAGGGAGTTGATTGAGTATGCTACCTGGCGAGTGATATTATCACGACTCTTCCCAAAATCACTAGAACCAACAAGGCCAGTCAAATCATTGACTCAACTTTTCGACTCGACCAAGTCAACTCAAAAATCAGCAAGTTATGTTAAGAACAAAAGTTAAATATTTTATATATTTCAAAAATATTAAAAGTTATTTTTAAATATTTAAATTTTAATATATTTTTATTTGATACTAGTCCAAGTGATTCTTGAGTTGTTGTTAACTCGATACATCACATCCTGGTCGAGTCGAGTTTCCAAGTTTTAAAACTATGATTTTTGGGTTTATGGTTAAGCTGTTGAGGGAGATTATGAGAGAATGGCACTAAGATGTCGGAAAATCATTTTCCCAGGGAATGGGATGGGGAGCATAATTATTGTTTCCATAATTATAAGGAAAATACATAGTTCTACACACACACACACACACAAATTTTTTTTTTTTTTTTTATGAAAAATCATTTTCCAATCTATTTTCCATGCATAATCATGTAGACCTTCAAATTCAAATCCTGTAATTATTATTTTTGGATTAATTAGCTATATGGTCCAAACTTTACAACATTCAACTGTATCTAATTTTATTCTCTATATATATCGTTCACTAATTTTACTAAATTGGATACAGACCATGACACCAAGTCCCAGCATTCCAAGGCATCGAACACGAAGAGAATCGAAGATGGAAAGTGCGACTAAGGATATCAGAGACCATCCATGGACAACGAAAGAATCAATTTATGGGAACTCAAGTCAAAAGAAGATCTCAAAGAGCCTAAGTGAACTCGAATTCGAGGAAGTCCAAGGTTTTAAAGACTTAGGCTTTGTATTCGACAAGGATACCTTAAACCCAAGTGTGGTTAACATTATTCCAGGTTTACAAAGCAAGAGCATTGACCGGGAAAACGACAAGGTGAGTAGGCCTTATCTCTCTGAAGCATGGCTTGTACAGAGATCCTTCCCTCAAATACCCTATTGGATTGACCAGATCAGTGATGTAGGTGACAAGAAGGCACAACTAAAATTTTGGGCTAGAGCTGTGGCATCTAATGTGCGTCAGGAGTGTTAAAACTTAAAATAATCTAATCCATCTAATAATCATTGTAATTTCCATAATTAATCTGTTTTTTATTTTATTTTTTTTTATTACAATATTTCTATTAAATTTATAAATTATTTATACTTGGTTTGAACGAGGAAGTGGTGAGGCCAATTGCCTATGTTAGTATTTTAATTTGCTTTGTTTTATTTCAAAATAAAAATAATCACCTAGTTTATGACTTGGGTGGCTTGGTCGATGACCATGGACTCGGGTTCTCTTCGTGACGCTTTAGTCTTCAAAAGTGGGAATGTTGACAAGAGTAACAATAAATCCTACGAAGAGTACAAAATCGCTTGATGGGTTATAAGTGGATCATATGAAAATTGAAATTTAAAAATTTCCAATATGGTAACTAAAGGTTTCAATCATCAAGGATTGGAACCAGATAGGAACCTGATTTGATAAGGATTTGATCTTGTAATATTCGAGTAAATATTTTTAGTTTTTATTTTTTTGATATCGTCCCCCACCCTTTGAGTGGGACTAATCCCGCGGTCACATGCACCGCCCCCTTAGAAAGTCCTACGTGTAACAGGTTGAGTTGAGGTCAATTGGACTCTGGAGGGTGGCCCCAAGAAAATCATAACTTCATGGGGTTTCAAACACTTGAGGAGCTTATCAAGTCTCGGCTTGCCACCAGGCCAATCCCTTGGAGCTGTGGTATTTGAGTAAATATATTATGTAGATGGAAAAAGTTGCACTACTTTGGGATTTGCACTACTGGTTTGAGATCAGCAACTCTTGTACCTTGGGTGTGCTCAACACATAATCTCTCTAACGCTTAAGTCAGGTATAATCGAAAAAATGATGGAGTAATAATGTAGGGAGGAAATCCCAACGGGTTGACTCAATGACAATCTCAAATTGATGAGCAATTAATACCTGTAGGTTGTGAGTTCGATACATAGTATGAGCATTAATTTCTCAGGGCCCACCCTCACGTACTTGGCGCGTGTGAGGTGTGGGCGTTACACATGCCCTGGGACTAGTCCTTAGACAATACCATAGTCTATGGATTGGGCAAAGCCCAGATATAAGCCTGGTCCATTGTCTACAAGGATACCCGATTATTAAAAAAATAAAACAAATAATAATAATGTAGGGAGGTGAAAACATACATTTTGGTGTTTCTGTCATTATATTTATAGAGGTAAAACTCTAAGATTACCTTAGATCTCATTGTCAATTTGACCTTCATCCAATTTAAAAGGTGGATCTTGATTAAGAATATATCTAATCAAGATATTTTCCTTATTCAATCCTTATTTTCTATGGTTCTCCCATATCAAGATTTTAACACTTTTGACTTCGTCCAACTAAGTTGGCTCGTATTTTCAGAATTTACTCAAATCACTAGGTGCCACGTGTCATCTCTTGGCGTCTTTTAGAAAAATGTCCTCCACATATGATATGTATTTATTTTTATATTTGTGGCTCCATTTCGATTGGATATTCTGATTTTGATCCAATAAGAATCGAGCATGATTAAGATCTTGATTCAAATCTAATTGACAATCCTCATTAGGGCATATGCCAAGCGCCTGAGCCCATAAAAATTAAAAAAAAATAACTTTTTCTTTTTTGCTTGATCAATTAATAACTTTGAAAATACCCATAGAACTCTTAAATTTAAAATTCAAATACAATGGAGATAGCATCTTAGGGACATGTTCAGTTTCTATAAAGGTTCTTTGAAGAAGCAAAAGCATTAATTTGAACTTGAAGGAATGGAAGGCAAGAATATATTTGCTATTGCTGGAGGACCGAGATCCATTGTCACAATTTCTTACTTAGTTTCATATCATTCCATCCAATGTTTGATCACAAATGTTACTGAATCTGCAAATTCTCAAATGCTGATGTTGTGAGCTCAATCTCATCTTAATCTTACCATCCAAGATGCTAGATTACTTTAGGCACACCTTTATTTGCACACCACACTCCTTCCCAAAGCTTGGTTTAGAGGCTTGTACTGATGCAACGGGACTGAATTGGTATCTAGAAAGTGCATTAGTAACACCATAATAACCGATGAAACAAACATCGGGATTGGGCCAAATATCCATAATAACAAGGTTGTCGAGAAGTATAGCGCTCGAAGGCCAAGTGACCAGAAATTGCCTCCCCTTATAATTGCTAACTGCACACATTTAACTGGTATATCGGTGTTCGGTGTGCTTATTAGGAAGTTAGCTTGGACACAGTACCTTGCAGATTGAATGAACGAAGCAAAAGCTAGAAGGAAACATGTAAGGAGGCTGATGTACTTGATGGTAATGGTGGACGACCTCGTGTCTCCGTATATTAGGTTGCTCATGAAGATATTGTTTGATGAGCTTCCGACCCATGCACCGATGAGGGAGCTTAGACCTATGGAAAGGGAGGCTAGGTAGGTTGCTGCCCCAGTGCTGCTCGAGATCACCTGTAGAGCTACCGTGGTATTCTTCAAATCAGGATCAACCTGCCCCCCGAAAATACCCCACTAAAATTAGAAAGCTAGCTTATATTGCGAGCCATCTTTTCTTATAACATTTCAATTTATAAAATTGGGCCAGGATCAAGATCCAACGTATTTTGTAAATTGGGGTTACAAGTTTTGGAATGGGCCGATTTTTGGTGAGGGTGATCTGAAACTACTAACCCCAGTAATACAAGTTGAAGAATCATTGACCGTCCTTTTTTTGTAAACCACTTTTGATAGTGTTAAAAGTTTTAGAATGACATGATTTTTGGTGAGAATGGTCTCCTCACTATAGAGATCATCCTAACAAAAAATCAGCTCATTTTAAAAAATTTATCCCCAATTTACAAAACACGTTGGATAAAATGCTAGATCACGATCCTGCCCATATAAAATTATATAACATATCAAATAAGCATGAGCACACATCTTTAATTACTATTGTAATGAGATAATCAGAGTAGAAGTGGTTGGACACCAAATTTTGAAGGAAAATGCTAGAGTGAAATTAAAATTCACATCACACATTGTTGCCGTGGATGTGTGTACGAAATCATAAATGCTTTTCATCGAGATATGAGTGAAAGCATCTATGGTTATGTACACACCTCCCTATCAGCAATGTGTGAAATGATGTCAAAAACAAGAAAATTGCAACCCACGACCCTCAAAGCAAATTGCTTAGTTTTCAATATATATATATATATATATATCCATTTTTACTATTTAATATTCAAAAATTCTTTAATCAATATTTTAAATTACAAATAGAACCTTTCGATACATGTAGGTTTGCAAATGCCACCTTCTAGTTTATCTAATAAGAGAGGTTAATTCGTACGATAATTAATTATTTTCATAAGACACCAATTAATGAAAAAGTGGTTATGGAAAATAAAAGAGGAAGCTGAGAGCAACTGTGATGGTAATGTGACAACTTCCAACCTTCAATTCTCCATCGATCAAGCTTCACTCACGTCACAAAGACCCAATGAGTTTTGGGTCTTTTTGATCTTCAACTATTGACGACAACACGACATGACTTTGGTTAGCCTATTCCACTGTGTGTAGCGGTAGGCATCTTAATCCTATATTTAGAAACTGTAATGATTTTCTGACACCCCCCCTCTGACGCATGCCTCCCTACGCCCTCATCACATAATTGTTAATCATTTGCCTTAGGATACACATAATCACAAATCTTTTTCTTGTGTATCCCAAGGCAAATGATCACCGATTATGTGATGGGGTTGTGCGGGGGGGGGGGGGGATTTTCATATTATCACAACTCATTTAGAAATCCAAAAAAAGAGAAGAGATCGAAAAAGAGAGAGTGCAGTCATGACAAACATAACAATTATTTGTACCCCAAGACACCAACATCATCAATTGGTGTATTTTATATATAAAAATAAAATAAAAAGTTATGTAAAATTATGAGATATTTAAGATAATTGTGCTGCTTTCACTAAGTTGAATTAATTGAAAGGTGATATTAGAGTATGAACTTATGAAGGAATGTAATAATTAAGATGTACTATGATACATCCAATCATATATATTTTTAGGATTAAATCAAATAATTAAAGCTTACCATGAGATATATTAGATATGATTGGGATAAGAATTAATTGTGATAAGGATAATTCTTCAGTTTTCTGTCTAAACCCTATTTGGGTTATTCCAATCACATCAACTAAAATCAATCGATTCTTCTATTAGGTGATGTCAATTGAATTAATTGGTTAAAGTGAGAGAAGTGAAATGAGGAGAGAAATCAAACCTGCATCATTCTTTCAACCCATGCTTTCTTGTTGTGATTCTCATAACCAATGATTGTGGTATGTGGAAACCTTATGATTCTGTAGAGAAGGAAAAGATGGTACCCAAACATTAGCACTAACCCACAAGGGACCAACACCATATCTAAGTACTCCTTGTGCAATCCCATGTCCCTTCCTCTCTCTTTATGAATTATACATTGAGAGAGAGAGAGAGAGAGAGAAAGATTTGTTTCCAAGTTTCGGTATTAAAAATAAGTTCAAATTAAAGATGATGATGTCTTTAATTTTTCAAAAAAAAGCTTTGGATTTTTGTCTCATCTATCTGAGATTGGTTGTAGCTAAATGCGTGAGGCAACCGCCAAGAAACAACCTGCACGTCATGGATGGGTTGCTTGTACTCAACTCTATAAACAACTCTTCAAACTCAGTGGAGTTGACTCAACTCATTTCAATTTAGAGTTGACTCTCTATCTAAACTCTTTTGAGCCAGAGCCATGATTTAATTCGGAAACTCATGCCCGTTACATTAAGGATTATTTATTTTTTATACTCCAGAGATCAGAATTCACCAAAAAGGAAGAGAGATGGTGAAATTATCGTACCAGTAAGGCTTTTTATTTTATTTTTTCACCAAAATGATATTTTTATTATTTGTAAGGTTTTTTATTTCTTTTTTATATTTTTTCTAACGACATTTTTAAAGAGTTGCTATTGGCACCCCAACTGTTACTTATTGCACCCCAAACAAAAATAAGAGTTGCACTCCCCCCCCCCCCCCCCCCCCCTATGTGGCACATTTAGATTGGTGAAAATACAGATTGGACTCCATGTATGGCAGATCCTCTGTAGCACGATTCTCCTGAAGCCCATATCAATGTATGAGGGTGTGCCATGTCATCAAGATGGTTGCATCCAATCGTTTAAATAGAGGAGTTCAGTGACCGTCCATTTTCAAACATGTGATTAAGGCCAAAAATAAGTTCGTTTTTTTTTTTTTTCAAATATGATCTAAACCATGAATCCTAAAGGTCTATGTTGTTATTTTCCATCAATTTGGTGTTCTATGGACTGCAGAACAAGATCTACACGAGAAAGGGCTACAAAGGATCACCTCCAAGAGTTGAGAGCTGAGGAATTTTAAACACTAATCCAAACGTGCCACATAGACACCGTTCCTATAAAATAGGAACTGGACACTGTGTTGGATCTGAGTCGTAAAATAAAGATAGTCGAGATCTCATACTGTATCCCATTTTTATAGAAAAAATCGGCGTCTACATGGTGCAATTTGATTAAGAATATAAACACATTAGGCTTCATGAACGGCTTGTTTAGGAGTCCGAAGTGTTTTTAAACACTAATCAAAGCGTTTCACTACCACATAGAGACCTATTTTAATTTATAGGAGCTTTCTTGTTGAGAATAAGTAAAAGTTGGGGTGCTATATACTGCCACTGGGTGTGACAAACGTTGTTACATTTAAGAAATAATAACTTCTAAAGGTGATAAACAGCCAATAGGGTGTGATAAACGTTGGGTTTAAAAGCTGTTTCAATGTGATAAACGTTTTGTAATGTTGAAATATTAACTTGGACGTAGATGCCTTCTATAATGTTTGAATGGTATATTTTAATCTTTAATTAGGGTTTGATAAATAATTTAAGAAATTGGGTCATAATAAGTAAAAGTTAGGGTGCCAATAGCAACTCTCCATTTTTATCATTTGATTTCAATACAATAAAATTTCAACAGTAACTAAAATAGATGCAAGTGCCAATTGGCTTTGTTGGTAAAGTCCTTGGGTATTGGTGATACCAAAATTTGGGTTCAAATCCCCTAACGGCACCAAATTATATATGAACTCATTAGAAATAGACTCACAAGCAAAAATAATAATAATTGATAATTCTCTTTTATACCCTACTAGAGTTTGCGAGTGCGTACGACTTTATCATCCTCTTTGGGGTTAAGGGGGGTAAAAGAGAAAAGATAATAAAATTGTAAGGGTATTTATTGGAAAAAGGGTTGAAGGGTAATAAAGTTGAGGGTCATTATTGAAAAAGGACTGAAGAGAAAAAAAAAGTTAGATATTATTAGGAAGGAAAATACTAGAATGACACAAACGGAGACACAAAAGTGACAAAAATGATATGATGTGCTGGTGTGCATATAATCGTAAATACTTTTTTACTCGTGCAGAAAAACATCTACGGTAATGTACGTGACACCACATCATTTTGTCACCTTTGTGTCATCCAAGCACGACTCTATTAGGAAGGAGTAGAAGATGACAGACAATAAAATTGAAGGAATACTCTTGAAAGAGAGAAACAAAATAAATTCAAATTGTTCATTAAGATTCATAGGGAGATTAAATCTTAATCCTGTTCTTATGGGGAAATTACCATTGGGAAGAGAAATGTTATGTTTTATCATATTGATATAGAAAAACAAAATTACGTTCATTGATAGCCTTCCAAAGTTGTAGGAATGTCAATGGATACCCATACCGAATTACTTGATGGTCATCGAAGAACCTAAGGCCAAAGGTTGATCTCAAATCCCATAAAACACATTTTTTTATATTATAAATCACAAAATGTAACAACCTTTTGCTAACGAAGATGTTTGTAGCAAAAGTGACTACACATGAGCCAAGCGCTCCTTAGGTAGCTACTTAGCTTATGGCAGGAGATGGGATTGGAACGAGATAGCTTTTTCACAAGTGAAAATGTCTGTCTCCGGAAAGCTACATACGGTTGTTACATGAGAAGGTTGTTGGGGGTTGAAGGCAGGTTATTGCATGCTTGGGCAACATTGTTGAGGGTTTCAAATGAAGTTAAGGTGGAGAGTTTTGTAGGCGGGTTTCACTTGTGTTTGCGGAGGTAAGAATAACTTAATTTTTCATTGCTAATGTAATCTCTCCTTTGATAGTAAATTTTTCTTTTTCCCTGGTTGGTGTGGATCTATACCTATTGTACGTAAATCCTAATATTGTGAGTGTATGCTATTTTTCTTTCTTTATCTGTTTCTCTAAATTTGTTTTATTTGTCTTGCACAAGATTCTTGGATTTCCATGGATTGTCGGAGTTAATTTATTGGTTGATTTCTAGAAATTTTGTTTCAAAGCACTTGGCATTGATGCAAAATATATACAGACTCAAAAGACAAAAAAACAAATGATAGGAAAAGAAAATTGGAAAAACTTTTGTGAATAAGATTAAAATTTATACAATTTGCCATTAGAACAATGTCCAAAGACAATATCAATTGAGGATTTCTCCATATACCAAGTGAAAAGCTGTAGTTCGAACTAAGTTTTGAAATAGTGGAATTTATAACTCGCAAATTAACCTTAGTGATCGATTGTAAAACTTGATATATAAATGCAGAGATATAGAAATTAAAATAAGACTTTGGGTAAGTCGAATTCGTTCCACAAGGACAGTTTGGATTCAAAAGCTCATTCGGATAAAAAGGTCAAAACAGAGTTAGAAAACAGATTCTTTAAAAACATATTTGTTGCACAAATAAGATGGAAATCAACTTAAAATTTAGAATCAAAACATGAAATAAAGACTGAAAATCTAAGAGAGAGAGAGAGATTAGAGAAGTCAAGTAAGCTTTTGCAATTAATCCATAATGTAGATAAATTCTGAATATAACTCAATCCATGGAGCAAGTCATTGCTCATGGATCGGACGGTGAAACAATTAAATCCTTGAAAGTAATCAAAAACTATTCATGAAAATCCTAATATGATTGAGATTGCCCAACTTATCTTCTGATTTTTCACAGAGCATAGTCATTCTTGAACTTATTTAAGTAATGACTATCTAAGTTGGATCAGAAATATAAGCTAGATTACCTTAATCAGAAGAGAATTTTCAAAATGATAACATGTAAGCAAAATAAGAATCTAAATCTATATTAGAGGGATTAATTTTCTTTGGTTTTCTTAACTTCTCTAATGAGAATTTAGCTAATCATTGCAAGAATTGTAATTGCAGAAAATAACAAAAGAACAAAGAACATGGGTGAAGAAGTTGATGATCGATCTGTAATTCTCCTTTAATAGCTCTCAGAAGAATTACAAAAAGTATGAATGGATCACTCTTGATGTTCTCACTACACTCAAGAGCTCTCTCAAAAGAAAATTACAGAGAATTAAAGAAAGAAAAACCAAAAATTACAGAAGAAGAGAAGGTTCATTCTCTGAAATCAATCCTCCAATTTATAGCATTCGTAATCGGGTCATTGGGTTGATTTTCCAGATGATTTGCTTCGAAAGAACCATTATGTTACAACCATCGAAGTGTCTAGAACATTTTGCACAAATCTCGAGAAAAAATTTCTCGAAATCATCGCGGAGTACCAAGGCCTAACCGCGGGGCGGTAACGTGGCACCCAAATTCCTCGAGATTTTGCTAGATGCTTCATTTTTGCTCGCGTATTGTAATCGTCTTTGTTTCGCGATTTGATAACTTCCACGTGCACTTATTTATCTACAATTAACAATAATATCTCATTAGCTCTATTAATTTGGATAAATAATTTAATTTTGCAATTATTTAAAGGAATTAGCATTTATACGGTGATAATCTTAGTGTAATTATGGTTCTAAAATCGAATAATTGGGACCTTATCACTTAGTTAAGAATAACAACAAAAACCTCTAAAACAAAGGATTCTATTTCATTATAAAGATGTGCATTTCTATCAACAATGCCTTTATTCTATTCTTAGTGATGAGAGCTGCCCATACCCCAATCGAGATGGAGGTACATATCTTTATGCCTTTTGGTCCATACATAAGATAATTGTTGTGGCTAGATCCCAAATTACACATGAAAATCCAATTATTGAAATTAATCCCTTCTAACACCCAAGCAATCAATTTCAACAACCAAACCCCAATAATGTGTTGCGAAGTAAATGCAAGTAATAGTAAAGAAAGTAAAGAAATGAACACAATTACAACACAAGATATACGTGGTTCACCTACAATGGGACTACATCCACGGGCAAATCGATAAGTAGAAATTCACTATTTAAGGAAGAAATTACAAGTATGGAGATTTAAACTTACCTCTAACTTTCTAGTGAAATCCACCAAATCTCTACATCCAATTTTAGTAAGAACTTAAACAAGAAATTGATCTCACTCTTATTTGCATAAACTCGCAACAATCATGTGAAGATCACCCTCAAGAACCTTGAGTATCTAGGTTTTACAAGAGAGGAAAAATACATACATAGAGACTTAATGTTTTCTTACACTCTTTAACAAAGAGAAAACCCCATTTTAAAGAAACTCCTTTTATGGACAACAACTATCATCAAGGAATCCTTTTTATTTCTCATAAACTAATGAAATGCCATTACCCAAAATACCCTTGGACAAAACCTATTAACCTTAAGAAACAAAATAATAATGATTTTATATCACCAAACCCAACAATCTCCACTTTGATAGAAAATCACCTACATACCATTGCCAAACAACCAAACTTACATTAGCTTGAAACCTAGAGAAGTCGAGCTCTTTTCGAACTTCTCTACTTGAACTGTCTTTATTAGCATATATGTTAAATTCTCCTTATTTCCAACATTTATAAATCGTACAATGCATTCTTAACTTATGTGTCCCAACCTTCGATGCCATAACCGTATTAGATAGTTATTATTTTCTCCCATCATGTTTGCATCTCCAACCACCGTTTATCCAATTAGCTTGTATAAATTGTCAACCTATACATATTTGATGATAACCAATGATCCTTTGGTGATATTGAGAACTCTATCTTGCCCAGTGAATTTGTAACCACTAGAATCTAATTTGGAAAAAGAAATCAAACTCTTCTTTAGCTCCAGCACATGTCTAACACCTTTAAGTGTTCTTACCATCTCATCAAACACTCTTAACCTTAACGTGCCAACTCCAAGCGTTTTACTAGTTGAATTGTTTCCCATCAAAATCGAACCATCTTCACATGGTTCATGTGAACTAAACCAAGATCGATGGGGGCACATGTGATGAGTAGCACCACTATCAAGAATCTAATTTTTTTAAAACATGGGATTGTCTCGAGCCATGAGCTTTCATCTTCTATAAATTTGGATGTAGACTCCTCAACTTGATTAGTTTTTTTTTTCTTCGGTACTTTGCTTTTCGTTACCCATTTTTTTGTTGGAACTTGAATCTTTACTCGATTCATTTCTTTTGCAACAATCCCTTTTTATATGTCCTATTTTGCCATAATACCAACAACATTTTTTGTCAAAATGACCTTTAAATTTTGATTGATGATTGGATTTGCTTCTTGACATGTGAACCTTTATATCTGGGTCTCCCAAGCTTCCCAAAGATGCCTTCCTTCGAAGCTCACCAGCAAGTAATGCACTACACACCACATCCAAGTCAATAACATCTTTTTTGGTGTAACTCAAAGTAATAACCAAATTATCATAAAACTTTGGCAATGTGCATATTAAAGTCACCACCTCATCCTCTGTTTTCATCCTCACACCAATGCTTTCACATTGACAAATAATGTTGTTAAACTCATTTAAGTGCTCTTAAATCTTTGTGCCTTCCGTCATTCTCATGGATTCCAATTTTCTCTTCAAGAAAATTTGACTAGTTAGAGACTTAGTTTGATATAAGCCTTCTAACTTCACCCATAAGTCTTTTGTTGTTTTCTCCCTGATAATATTGAATAACACCTCATTCGCTAAAGACAAATGAATAGTTGCCCGTGCCTTCAAATCAAGTTCTTCCTAATCATCTTTGCTCATTGTTTCAACTACGTGTTTTTCTCATACAAAGTATTGTGTTATCCTTATTGAATTAACAAATCATGGATCTTCATCTTCCACAACTCAAAAAAAAATTTCCCATCAAATTTCTCCACCTCAAGTTAAATAATCACCATTTTTTTTGCAAACACCTTGCATACACAACCTAGACACATTGATACCACTTGTTGTGCCTAGATCCCAAGCCACACACGAAAATCCGATTATTGAAATTAATTCCTTCTAACACTCAAGCAATCAATTTCAACAACCAAACCCCAAAATGTGTTGTAAAGAAAATACAAGTAATAGTAAAGAAAATAGAGAAATGAACACAACCACAACACAAGATATGCGTGATTCACCTACAATGAGACTATATCCATGGGCAAGCTGGCAAGTAGAAATCCACTATTTAAGGAAGAAATTATAAGTATGGAGGTTTATACTTACCTCCAACTCTCCAGTGAAACCCACAAAATCTCTACACCCAACTCTAGTAATAATTCAAACAAGAAATTGATCCCACCCTCGTTGTCATAAATCCGCAACAACCATGTAAAGATCACCCACAAGAACCTTGAGCATCAAGGTTTTACAAGAAAGGAAAAATATATACATAGAGACTTAATGTTTTCTCATACTCTTTAATAAAGAGAAAGTCCCCTTTTAGAGAAATCTCTTTTATGGACAACAACTACCATCTAGGAATTCTTTTTATTTCTCTTAAACTAATGAAATTATATTACCCAAAACACCCTTGGACAAAACCTATTAACCTTAAGAAACAAAAGAGTGGTGATTTTATATCACCAAACCCAACAATAATAATAATAATAACTTTTTTTTATAGGTAAAGATAATATTAAAAGTTTAACCAATATATTCTAAGGAGTGGAACCCTTAACTTCTACACACAAACTTCCATTTAAACAAGAACAACTTTAAAAAAAATTTATCAACGTCATTAATCCGTTAATCCCCAACTCCTTTCGTTTGGAAACATGTCTATTATTCCTCCCCTTCCAAGTTTCTGGAAATTTTCAAAGGGAAGGGTTCTCCAAAGATTTTTCTCGCATTTGAACTCCAACTTGGGAATTGAAGAGTCATGTAGGTTGTAGGACTAAATAAGGTAGAATTGGAGACATCCAATCCTTATATGACAATCATAGATGTGAAACTAACACATTTGAGGGACTATAATCCATTCCAACTTGGAGTATTAAGTACATTTTGTTATTATTTATGGAGCTTGACGACACTAATCAACCAGGAGTAATGTTCATCTTTTAACACAGTGGAGACACAACTTTTTCTAAGGGTATTTTTGTAATTTCACTAGTATTATGTAAATCTTGGTCATGTTTTATATATATATATATATATATATATATATATATATATATATATATATATATATATATATATATATATATATACGTATAATCTGTAACTACGAGTTTTCTCTGCATGGTAGAATCGGTGTAACTAGTGGATGTACTTCGGTCTTGAGGGAATCACGTGAATTTTGTGTGTGTTTGCATCTTGATTTCTTTTTTCTCGTTCTGTTTTACTTTTTCATAACACATTTTAATTTTTTTGTGGAAGAAAATTCTATTAAAGCAAACCAACAAGGATACATATAGGGGTGGTACATGGGGTCATAATAACTCAAACCAGCATACAAGAACCAACGTAGGAACACATAAATATAGTGTCATCGAGTAACAACAATCCTCATTAAGGGAAAATCTCAATGAGGGACCTTAAACCCAGAACAGGATTTATCTTATAGCGAGTGAAGCCTGACTCTAAGAAGAGCTTCTCCCATTCTTTCTCAGTTCTCTCTTTTCCGGTCAACAAAACCATCATCATATCAAAAAAGAGTTGTGTTTCAGTTGACTCATATTTCCCTTTTTTATCATCTACTACCATATCTATTATAATCACTTTCCTCCCTCATCTTTGGAGGAAATTGCTTCCTTGCTTCGCTTCAGGAGCTTCACGCATTCTTCGTCTGTCCAATCACGCATAATCCACTGTGGAGTCAATGTTTGTGAGTAAAATTAATAACAAAACTTTACACATGGGTCGGTTCCAAGCCAATGATGGAAAAATGTTCGATATCACCAATCGGGATAAAAATTCATAAATCAATGGGCTTGGAAGAGTATGCCAAGTGAAGAAACTCTTCGAAATGCTATATGGTACAAATTTAAGGCTCATTGATCTATGAATGTTTGGTCCACCCAACACACCAAAAAGTTAGACTTACATATGTTTGGAATTAAAAAAAAAAAAAAAAATGAAATCTAAGAGCAAGAAATTAAATAAAAGAAGGAAGGAGGTACCATACCTTAAATAAAATTGCATCTGCTGGAGGGACAGACTCAAACATATCCCCTCTAACAAATTCCAGGTTCTTACTCCCTTGCAAGGTACCAACAACATGGGGAAGGTCAAAAACAGTGCATTTCAAGTGTGGGAAGGCCTCAGCAATGGCCCTGGCCACAGTTCCAGTGCCACCCCCTACATCAACCAATGACTTCAATTCCCCAAACATCGCCTTACATTCATTAATAACTACAGTGATCACCAATCGAGCATCGCAAGCCATGGAATCATTGAATAACTTGCCGAACTCAGGACGTTGTGTCCCATAGTCCCAAAGGCCCCTTCCGTGTGTCATCTCGAACGGTGTAAGCTCACTCCTCTGGAACCAACCACTTAAGAAATGGCAAGGTGTTATCATGACCAGGTCTAGTGCCACTAGCAAGGATGGTGATAAACTCATAGCGTGGTCCTTTAAGAGAGGCGTAGATGAAGGTGTGAGCACATATCCTTCTTCTTGTTGATCTCCATCAATTTTTTGTTGGGCGAAGAAGCCAGAGTGAACCAATATGCGCATGAGTCGATACACACAATCAGATTTCGATTGAGGGATTGGAAGTGATTTTACTAATTGTGAGAGGGTGATGGGTTGGTGATGGTTGTGTATGATGTCTGGTATGCCAAGTTGAACTGCACACTTGAGTGACATGGAGCTTATGAAGTTAAATATGTGGCTCCATATGTGAACTTGAGCTTTAAGTAACTCATTTCCTCCCTCGACATCAATAATATCCATCTTGCCTTTGTTTCTCTTCAAGAACTCCTTGTATCTAAGTCATGCCTGTATAGATGCATATTTAGGGTCCCGTTCGGCACCCTAAGTTTTACCACACACTTTAACAAACGCGTTTTGTCCTACATGTGTTAGAAGTTTCGGAATGGGCTGATTTTTGGTGAGGATGATCTCTATGGTGAGGAGATCATCCTCACCAAAAATCAGCTCATTCCAAAACTTCTAACCCCATCAAAAATGATTTACAAAAAATGGACGGTCCACGATTTTTCAACTTGTAAACATGGGGCTAAACATTTCGGAATGGGCTGATTTTTTGGGAGGATGATCTTCTAATCATAGAGATCATCCTCACCAAAAATCAGCCCATTCTAAAACTTCTAACCCATGTAGGACAAAAAACGTTTGTTAAAGTGTGCAGTAAAACTTAGGGTGCTGAACATTTCCCATTTATATGTGTAGGGTGAAAAGGCAGATGAATAGAAGAAAAATATTTAAAGTGTAATTTTACAATCATACCCTTTTGAGTACTTCCTTTTATGTTTTACGTGTTTCATAATAAAATCATGACTCATTTTTGTTTTTTTTTCTATCCAACAAAATTAAATTTCGAAGTTGTCTTTATTGGTGAGATTTGGTGTAAATCTAAGGCAAGGGAATGATAATCACATCGTTAAAATTTTAAAATAATTAAATAACAAATTGGGAAGGGAAGACTCACCATGGACCCTGATTTGAATTGATGCCATATTTATTGTTTTCCAGGTATTTTCGTAATTTCACTAATATCAGATAAAATCTCACAATTTTCTTTTCATATATATTACAAACTGGATTAATAATAGATGCTATATGTGAAGAGTTGAGATAAACTCAAATTCCTAAATGATCTTAATCGCAGTGAAATTCATTTAAATAAAGAGTGTTGTTAATAAAATGTAAACCTACCACCATAACTATCACAATGTGAAAAAAATCCAAATTCAATGGCCAAGGCCATTGAATTTCATAAAATTCAACCGATCAATTATTGTTGAATTGTTTTCGATGAGCTGAAACTATCAAATTAATGGAGGATGGGAGAAATTTGAAGGTTGTAAGCCATTGAATCTGGGGAACATCTAAAATTTCAACGGCCCTAGGCCTTTGAAATTTGGTTTCTAAAATTTATGATCACCATGACCGATTGAATTTTCCAATTTTCACGTATTGTATATGATTTTGTGCATCTCAAAACATTTTAATAACTTGCAAGAAAACTAATACTCTAATTAATAATCACAAAATCTTATTTAATATTGATCATCTCATCTTAAATCTTTAAATGTTGTTTTGTATTTTTATGAACACCACCAAAAAACAATCTCTTAATTACTTTGCTAATGTTCAAAAATGGGCTAAATTTTTCAAAAAAAACGTTGAAGTGGACTGGTTTTTGAACTATTAATTGAAGTGTTTAATTTACAGTGGAATAATTGCTTTGAATCGAATAATAAAAAGCAATAAAGTTGAAGGGATATTCCGGAAAAGGCAATAGGTTGGTGATGGTTGTGTATGATGTTGGGTATTCCCAGTTGAACTGCACACTTGAGTGACATGGAGCTTATGAAATTAAATACATGCTTCCATATGTGAGTTTGAGCTAAGTAACTCATTTCCTCCTTCCACATCAATAATTTCCATCTTCACTCTTTTTTTTTTTTCAACACTCCTTGGACCCAAGTCATGCCTATATAGATGTACTTTATACATAGTAGTGAAAAGGTTGAGTAAAGAACCCACCAGGGGTTAATTGAGATGGCAAGACTAACTAGATTTGCTCTTTAAGTCATGACTTCAAATTTTTATATGCACCTCCACCAAAAAGGTGGCCATTTACCTGCTGTACACGTGTCAGGTGGGTTGTTACGTGCGGTCTGCCAAAGCAAAAAAAAAAAAAATCAATAAAGAAATTAAATATTTAAAGTGTAACTTTACAGTGCATTTTTTTTTTTTTTTAAAGTTTTTCATGATAAAGAATTTTTGTTTATTCTATCCAACAAACAATTAAATTTTGGAGTTGTCTTTGTCAGTGAGATTTGCGAAAATCTAAGGCAAGGGAAAGTTCAAGGTTCACTTTGTAATTGATAATAATAATTAAATCATATATTAAGAAGGGAAGGCTCCACCATTAATTAATTGATCCATGATCCCAAATTGATGCCATTTCATTGATTTAGAATCTGCCTCGACCTCTATCAGTTTATTGGGCATCATCGATGTATTGAAAATTTGGATACTAGGGTACCCAAATACCCAAATCACCCAAATAGGGAAATTGGATCAAATCAACCAACAATAACAGACATTCCAAACAACTTTATTTGAAGCATTTACATATTTTCTCGCTTCTAACTCTTAGAAAAGGGATAATAAATTTTGCCTAAATATTTACAGAATAGTATTTTTTTTCTTTACTTTCATAAATAATAATTTTTTTCTTCTTCTCAAAATTTAATTTATTTTTGTACAATGGTATGAAGGAAAATTCACTACCAAAGTTTAGATGAAAGAGGATGAATTTTTCAAGTCATGTAAATATTTTAAAATTGTATTCGATATCAACACAGTTAAAAAACCCCTTAAAAAATTTATGAGTCGTGTTGGAGTGACCTCAAGACTGGACCTTAGATCGCACACATTGACATGAAAGTGTATTGGAACCATAGATGTTGCTCCTCAAATCAAAAACACCTATGGTTCCCAAACACTTTCATGTCAGAGTGTGCGATGTGAGGTTCAATCTTGAGGTCTATCATTATTCAAAATTTTTTGTCATACTTTTGGATCTTTCACAAAAGTGTCGGAGAATTGTCATGAGTTCAACCTGGGTTCTTGATGATCTGTTAATGGCCCGTTTGATCCATTAGCATAAGTGTTGAAGAATTTGGACTCATATGGATTGGGTTTTGACTCGACGTGTTTTCTGCTCTTTGTAACTCTAAGTATATAAAGAGTATTTTTAAGGTTCATTCTTAATTTGTAAGAGACAGCCACCAGAGAGAGAGAGAGAGAGAGTGATAGTAGATTGATCATCGTTGTTTGTGGACGTTTGGCTTCTTGCTGAACCATGTAAATCATGTCTTCTGTTTTTTGTTTTTTTTATTTATTTCGTTAGTATTTAATTTCTTGTAGGTTGTTTGTTTTATTTGTTGCACGTTTTCGCACAACAAAAAGCCCATGGTATTCAACCCGAGATTTATCAGGCAAAATCAATTATTATAATTTCTTTTTCCTTTTAGGTAGAAGAAGAATTTATTAAAGAAAGCTAATAGGGATACATCATACAAGAACTAACTTAGAAACACACGTACAATATGGTAATAGACCTCTTTGAGGAAAACCTCAATCAGGGACCTCAAACCCAGCATAGAAGAACTAACTTAGAAACACATACGTACTATAAGGTAATATGCCTCATCAAGGGAAAACCTCAATAAGGGACCTCAAACCCAGAATTGGAGTAATCTTATAGTGAGTGAAGCCCGACTCTAAGAACAGCTGCTCCCATTCTTTCTCAGTTCTCTCTTTTCCAGTCAGCAAAACCATCATCATTATATCAAAAAAGAGTTGTGTTTCAATTTCTTCATATTTCCCTTTTTTATCATCTACTACCGTATCTATTATAATCACCCTTCCTCCCTCATCTTTGGAGGAAATAATTGCTTCCTTGCTTCGCTTCAATATTTTCACGCATTCTTCATCAGTCCAATCATGCATAATCCACTGTCCATAGACGTGTGTGAGTACAATCAAAATATATTGTTTTTGAAACTTTACTCATACATGGGTTCCAAGCCCACAATGGAAAAAATTCTCAAAATCACCAATGTCTTAGGAGCACCACATGGTATGAATTTAAGGTGAATTACTATTTCGTGGGCTGAAAATGAGTTATTTATGATTCCAGCTCATTGTTCATTTTAATTACCAAAAAGTGAACAATCATGTTTTTGTTATAAAAAAAATCAAAATGAAGTGACAATTTCGCAGGTTTAAAGTGAAATTGTCACTTTAAAACCTCCAAATTTGTTATTGTTCACGTTTTGATAATTAAAATGAGCAGTGAACTGGAATAGTAAATTCGTCAAAAGTAGACCACTTTTTCGTAAATATCTCATAAAATTAAGGATCATTAATCCATGAATGTTTGGTCCGTGCAGCCCACCAAAAGTTTGCTTGACATGTGTTTGGAACCCACCCATATTTATAAAGCCCATGATTAAAAAAAATGGAATTCAAGATCAAGAAATTAAAGAGAGCTTCTATTGCCACACCAACTTTTGCTAACGCCACTCCAGGATGTGGTTAATTCTTTGATGATTTACTGATGAATTCGGGTGGCATTAGTAAAAGTCGGTGTATTAAAATAAATTAAGGAGGTACCATGTATACCTTAAATAAAATTGCATCAGCTGGAGGGATAGACTCAAACATATCCCCTTCTACAAATTCCAAGTTCTTACTCCCTTGCAAGGTACCAACAACATGAGGACGGTCAAATAAAGTGCATTTCAAGTGTGGAAAGGCCTCAGCAAGGGCCCTGGCCACAGTTCCAGTGCCACCTCCTACATCAACCAATGACTTCAACCCCCCGAATATCGCCTTACCTTCATTAACAACAACACTCATCACAAATCGAGAGTCGCAAGCCATAGCTTCATGTAAGGACTCGCTTACGTCAAGGTTTTGTTCCGCATAATCCCAAAGGGTACTTCCATGTGCCGCCTCGAATGGTGTCTGCTTACTCCCTTGAAACCATGAACTCAAGAAATGCCAAGGCGTTACCAAGACAGGATCTAGCATCATTAACAAGAAGGACGACAAGCTCGTGGCATGGTCCTTTACGAGGAGCTTCGATGAAGGTGTGAGCACATACCCTTCTTCTTGTTGCTCTGCGTCGATTTTTTGTCTGGCGAAGAAGCCAGAGTGGACTAATATGCGCATGAGACGGTAGACACAAGTAGATTTGGATTGGGGGATTGGAAGTGATTTTACTAATTGTGAGAGGGTGATGGGTTGGTGATGGTTGTGTATGATGTCTGGTTTGCTTAGTTGAACTGCACACTTGAGTGACATGGAGCTTATGAAATTAAATGTGTGGTTCCGTAAGTGAGCTTGAGCTTGAAGTTGCTCATTTACTCCCTTCCCCCCTTCAATGATCTCCATCTTCCAAGTGTTTCCCTTCAACGACTACTTATATCCAAGTCATGTCTATATAGAGGCATATATATATATATATGGGGGGCGTTCAATGGCCAACTTTTTGGCAAAACATTTTTCAAAACATGAGTTAGAGGTTTTGGAATGGGCTGATATTTGGTGAGGATGATCTCTATGGTGAGGAGATCATCATCACAAAAAATCAGCCCATTCCAAAACTTCTAACCCCATCAAAAACAGTTTACAAAAAATGGACGGTCCACGATTTTTCAGCTTGTAAACATGGGTTAGAAGTTTTGGAATGAGCTGATTTTTGGTGAGGATGATCTCCTCACCGTAGAGATCATCCTCACCAAAAATCAGCCCATTCCAAAACTTCTAACTCATGTTTTGAAAAATGTTTTGCCAAAAAGTTTGCCATTGAATGCTACCCTATATATATATGGAAATGTTCAGCACCCAACCATTTACCCAATCATTTTTGTCTTACATGGGTTAGAAGGTTTGGAATGGGCTGATTTTTGGTGAGGATGATCTCTATCATATTTTGTCCTAAATGGGTTAGAAGTTTTGGAATTGGCTTATTTTTGGTGAAGATGATCTCTACCATATTTTGTCCTATATGGGTTAGATGTTTTGGAATGGGGTGAGGATGATATCTACGGTTAGACGATCATCCTCACAAAAAATCAACCCATTCCAAAACTTCTAACCCCATGTTTAGAAGTTGAAAAATCGTGGACCGTTCATTTTTTGTAAACCATTTGTGATGGGATTAGAGGTTTTGGAATTGACTGATTTTTGGTGAGGATGATCTCCTCACCAAAAATCAGCCTATTCTAAAACTTCTAACCCATGTAGGACAAAACATGTTGGGCAAATTGTTGGGTAAATGGTTCGGTGCCAAATGGGACATATGGGAAATGTTCAACACCCTACACTTTACCCTACGCTTTACCAAACGTGTTTTGTCCTCCATGGGTTAGAAGTTTTGAAATGGGCTGATTTTTGGTGAGGATGATATTTACGATTAGAAGATCATCCTTACCAAAAATCAGCTCATTCTGAAATTTCTAACCCCATGTTTACAAGTTGAAAAATCGTGGACTATCCATTTTTTGTAAATCATTTTTTATGGCGTTAGAAGTTTTGGAATGGGCTGATTTTTGGTGAGGATGATCTCCTCACCATAGAGATCATTCTCACCAAAAATTAGCCTATTCCAAAACTTCTAACCCATGTAGGATAAAACACGTTTGGTAAGTGTAGGGTGGTGAACGGACCCTCTCTCTCTCTATATATAGGTGGGAAATGTTCATCAACAAACATTTTGACAAAACATTTTTCAAAATATGGGTTAGAGGTTTTGGAATGGGTTGATTTTTGGTGAGGATGATCTCTTCAGTGAGGAGATCATCCTCACCAAAAATCAGCCCATTCCAAAACTTCTAACCCATCAAAAATGATTTACAAAAAAAGGGCGGTTCACAATTTTTCAACTTGTAAACATGGGGCTAGAAGTTTTTGAATGGGCTGATTTTTGGTGAGGATGATCTCCTCACCGTAGAGATCATCCTCACCAAAAATCAACCCATTCCAAAACCTCTAACCCATGTTTAGAAAAATGTTTTGCCAAAATGTTTGTCAAAATGTTTGTTGCTGAACGGGACCCATATATATAGGGTCAAGATCAAGGGCCATATGAAAAAACAATATAACATTAATAAATTTTCAAAATATAAGTTAGAAGTTTCGGATTCAACTGATTTTTTGTGAGGAGGATTTCTATTATGGGAAGATCATCTGAAAAAAAAATCAGTCCAATTTGAAACTTCTAACCCCATTAAAAGTGATTTAGAATGTGGACTATCGATTTTTTGCCAACTTTTACCAATAATTTGTAAATCACTTTTGATGGATTTAGAAGTTTCTGATTGAGTTGATTTTTTGTGAGGATGATCTTCTCATCATAGTGACCATCCTCTCAAAAAATCAGCTCAATCTAACCCATATTTTGAAAAACCATTGTTTTTTCATATGTTTTTACATATGGCCCTTGAACCGCCCCCATATATATATATATATATATATATATATATATATATATATATATATATATATATATATAGGTCTCATTCAGCAACAAACATTTTGGCAAAACATTTTTCAAAACATGGGTTAGAGGTTTTGGAATGGGCTGATTTTTTATGAGAATGATCTCTACGGTGAGGAGATCATCCTCACCAAAAATCAGCCCATTCCAAAACTTCTAGCCCCAGTTTACAAGTTGAAAAATCGTGGACCGCCCTTTTTTTGTAAACCATTTTTGATAGGATTAGAAGTTTTGAAATGGGCTGATTTTTGGTGATGAAGATCTCATCACCATAGAGATCATCTTCACCAAAAATCAGCCCATTCCAAAACCTCTAACCCATGTTTTGAAAAATGTTTTGCCAAAATGTTTGTCGCTGAACATTTCCCATATATAGGGTAGCGTTCAATGGCTAACTTTTTGACAAAACATTTTTCAAAACATGAGTTAGAAGTTTTGGAATGGGCTGATTTTTTGTGAGGATGATCTCTACGGTGAGAAGATCATCCTCACCAAAAATCAGCCCATTCCAAAACTTCTAACCCATGTTTACAAGTTGAAAAATCGTGGACCGTCCATTTTTTGTAAACTGGATGGGGTTAGAAGTTTTGAAAAATGTTTTGCCAAAAAGTTTGCTAAAAAGTTTGCCATTGAATGTGACCCATATATATATATATATATATATATATATATATATATATATATATATATATATATAGGAGACGGTTCAACAGCTCTAAAGTTTGCCAAACATTTTTCAAAACATGGGTTAGAAGCTTTGGAATGAGCTGATTTTTTGTGAGGATGAGTGCTGATTTTTTCAAACCTGGTCACAAAAGTTTGTTTTTCATTTTATATAATAGGGATGGTGGGCATATGGTCATTTTCACAATATAAATATAAATGTCTTTATAACCACTATCCCTATTACAATGACTTTTTATTGTCATTACAATATAAGGATTGTTTTTTAATGAATCTTAGTCCATTCTAAATACATATTAGTGGGTTTACCATCGCTAACCCCAAAACACAACTGCCCCAAGTTTCCCATAAAATTTTTAAATCTTTCTTTTAAACCCTCTAAAAAGTAATCTCATTTAAATCCTTAATTTTAAATTAAAATTTTTGTTTGATCCTTCTAGTTAAACTTTTCATCCAATGCCTTTAAAATATTGGACGTATTCCTAAATTCCCACCTTTTAATTTTGAAATTTTCTTGATTAAATCATTTTAAACTCCAAACTTAATTGAACCCCACGATCTCAAAGTTGTTTTCAATGTATGTTCAAATTTTCTCATATTTGAATATATGTAGTAAGTCTAATTAAATTATTATCATCACTTTCTATCTTCATTGACAAAGAGGTTTTGTTTTTGCATTTCAAATAACCTGCTTGAATTCTCAATAATTCACACTACAATCAAACCATATAAACAAGTCCAGATTAATTTGATTATACAATCCGAACTAAAATAACTTGTCTAATCAAAGAAATACAGACCAAATCTAAGGTTCCAAACACCTACTTATAAAATTCTACACATGCAATATATATCTTCAAATCCCTGAAATCCTATCTCTTGCACTTGCTGCTAAACAAAACTTGAAATGCCATTTTCATTTTCTAATTTGTTTAAAATTAATATTATATTTATGAGTCTCTTAATATGGATTACATGCTGCTGGAGTGAAAATAATTTAGGAAATGATATTAGAATATACTACGTGAAAAGTGAAAAATTTTACAGGAAAATTTGACGGGCCAATGCCCACGAATTTTAGAAATCAAATTTTGATGGCCCAAAACCGAATTTTTGTATATTCCCTTGATTTGATGGGAAAAAAAAATCTCATATTGAATAGCCAAAAATGAAATCATTATCTACTTTAATAAAACTCCAAAAATTGAATTATATGATGATATCAAATCTCATATTGAATCATATATTGTTTCTTTAAAGAGTGTTGATAATTTAATGTACTTTTGGTGCACGCACCTGATGCACTCTGACATGGAAGCACATAACTTATTTTAAAATAAAGAGAGAGAAAAAGAGAGTTCTCTCCTGCCATAGTGAAAAAATAAAAGAACTTTCAAATCTGATCACCTTATGACATTGAAAATCATGATCTGATGATATGAGGTTGTAGACGATAAAATTATATGAACTTAAAAAAAAACAATTATTTTTCACTATTTAATTTTATTTTTAAATTTGGATGCTTGGTAGTTGTCTGTTTTAAACACCTTGGATCAAACTCAAAAAATAGTTTTTTTTTTTTTTAATATGAATATTTTCATGAAATCTAGATGACTATGTTGTTGGAAATAGTTAATGTGATAATCAATGTGGGCCTAACAATACTTTTTAAGATTTGAAATCTAAAAAAATAAATATGTGGGCAGAAAACGGGTAAGAGAGAAAGAAACTCTCTTTCTTTTATAATAAGTTATATGCTTCCATGTCAACGTGCGTTAGGTGCGTACATTTAAAGTAAGTCAAATTATTAGCACTCATCTTTAAATGAATCACATCAATAAAATTATAAAAGCACTTTCCTTCCTAAGTTAGCAAGGAAAATTTCTTGACCGCATTACCTTGTGGCATACAATAATATGATCCGATGCCATAGGATTGTAGAGGATGCCATAGGGTTGTAGAGGACAGACTTTAGAGAACTTTGAAATACAAATTTAAAAGAAATTTTTTACTATTCACCGTTAAATTTTTGAGTTTAGTAATCATCCATTTTCAATACCTTGGATCAAAGTGAAAATATAATATAGTTTTTGATTTTTTTTTTTTTAATCTGACTTTTTTCATGAAATCTTATTCTGAAAGTCAGGCTAATCTGACTTATACAAACTCCAAATCTCAAATATCTATATAGGAAATAAACAAAGTGCCTCATATACTCCTCGAATAGGGCATTAGCTGCCTACTTTGTGGGTGGAAGCTCGTGAGAGGTGCAATTCTGAACCCAAACTAGTTTTTCCTGGATCTTTCCTTTAAATAATAGTTTGAGTCATCTGCGATGCGCATCTTTCTTTTTTATTATAACTGATTACTGATGGCTTGAACTATTATTTTTTAGCCTTTTTTTTAGAAAACCATTAAAAGGTTTGGATTTAATGTGCCACTTGATAGTACATATCTCGATAATACTTATTTTGATAATAGCTCTCAACCATTGGATTTTGTGTTTGTGGATAGGGATCATGTGTTATTTCTTGAGTCAATGGAACCCAACCTTAGATGTAAATGTCATTCACATGGCTAATTAATTATGATTTTTAATATATATTTTTCAAAAGTTAGGTATTACTTTTTAAAAACAATGATTATTTTCTTTTTACAAATACCATGCACATGGCTCATTAATTATTAGTTTTATAAAATCAAAATAGAAACATTCATAATGGAACTACCTATGGGTACCCATCAAGTTTGAGTTAACTTAGTATAAACTTGTTTGATAAATTTAAATTTATATATAAAGAATAATTAGTTTTTTTTTTATATTATAAACAGGATTGGATTAAGAAACTAAGATTTAAAAAATGTGACCATAGATTAGATAATAATTACAAATAAATAAAAACTATGACCTACAGAGCATGAGGGAGATTGGGTCAAAGTTTGATGTCCAATCAGGCAGCTGATTTTCTTGTAAAATAGGCTGCCAGACGGCTGGTTCCATCGTGGAATGGATTACGTCTTTTGGGCTTCCAAAACGAGTTTTGTATGCTTTTATTCTATAATTGATTTTTATTTTTATTTTTTTGTTTTGTTTTTGTTATCATTCTTGTATGTACCTCTTTTAATATTAATGAAGGATGAGACCCCTCTTCAAGTTTATCCAATAAAAAATTGGGTGATTTAGACACACCTTGGTGAATATTTGAAATACCCATTTGTTTTCAAATTGAGTATGTGCCCTCCATAAAGCCTTTTAGATCTTATAGACTAAATGATCTAAGTGCCCTCCTATTCAACCTTTAATATAAAAAGTTTAGATTTTTATCACAAAATATGTCATCTTCAAGCGCTTTAAACTTCTATTATAATTTCTTTTAATCTACTCAATCTTATCATTAGCCTATCTATTTCACGCTTTCCTACCCTTAAACTTAGGCTTTTCTATTAAAAATTCTATTATTTTCTATTTCTCCAAACATTATATCCTGTGTTGAGGATTGAAGGTTGAAATTGAAAATTTTAAGGAAGAAAATGACTGATTTAGAATAATCAAGAATTGAAAATGATCAATTTTCGAGAAAAAGAAAAGAAGAGAAGGTTTTTGGCTGTAGATTAAAGATGAAGGCATTAAGATCATCGATTATCCAATCTTTTCTTGACTTTTAAAGGTTGAAATAGAAAATCTTAAAGTTGAAAATGAAAATCAAAGTGAATGATTTCAATTGAAAAAAAAAAAAAAAAAAGGGTGGGGGGTCATTCTAATTAGTGTATATAGAAGGCTGAGTTTTGAAAACACAGAGGGTGGTGAAGCGGTATATAATATGGTATTAAATAACGTGGAAAAATTAAAAAAAATAAAATAAAATTGGTGGAAGAAGAATTTATTAAGGCAAACCAACAGGAATACATCAAGGAGAATCACACCAGCATACAAGAACCAACATAGAAACACATACATATAGTATGGTAATAGACCACATTAAGGGAAAACCTCAATGAGGGACCTTAAACCAAGAATAGGAGTTGTTTTATAGCGAGTGAAACCCGACTCTAAGAAGAGCTTCTCCCATTCTTTCTCGGTTCTCTCTCTTCCAGTCACCAAAGCCATCATCAACATATCAAAATAGAGCTGTGTTTCAATTGATTCATATTTTCCTTTGGTGTCATCCACTATCATTTCAATTATGATCACCTTTCCTCCCTCGTCTTTGGAGGAAATTATCGCCTCCCTGCTTCGCTTCAGTATCTCCACACATTCTTCATCGGTCCAATCGTGCAAAATCCACTGTACATGCAATCTCTGTTTGTGAGTACTAACAAAACCCATTATTTTCAAAACTGTACCCATGGGTGGGTTCCCAGCTCATGATGAAAAGAATGCTCGATATCACCAATCAGGATAAAAATTCATAAATCAATAGGCCTAGAAGAGTATGCCAAGTGACCAAGTTAAGTCTTTGCAATATCATGGGGCACAACTTAAAGGCCCATTTATCATGTATTATAGGCCTATGTGCTGATATGGGTGTGCCTTGTCGCAGCACGTATGGTTGGAAGTTGTAATCCACCCATGATAAAAAATAATAATTCCAAAAGCAAAGACATTAAAAGAAAATGAGGTACCCATTACCTTGAATAGAACTGCATCTGCTGGAGGGATAGACTCAAACGTATTCCCTCCAACAAAGTCCGAGTTTTTGCTCCCTTGCATGGTACCAGCTACATGGGGAAGGTCAATCACAGTGCATTTCAAGTGTGGAAAGGCCTCAGCAATGGCCCGGGCCACCCCGTACGTCAACCAATGACTTCAACCCACCGGCTGGTTGAGCTGGTCTTCACTACACTCACCTTAATGAACTTCACCACCCTCATCTGTAAGGTCTCCTGTTTGAGTTTATGCCCAGGTTATTGAGGTCAGTTAGGTCGGAACGTAGGCTAGGCCCAGCAGCAAGATACGGCCCAGCAAGATAAGGAAGCAACTTTCTTTAGCCGAAGGAGATGCAATCACTCGACTAAAAGGTTCGTTCAGGAGAGAAAGAAGTAGGCTGAAAAGCCAGGTGCTAGCTAGTTGACACTTACATTCATTAATAATCATAGGCATCACCAATCGAGCGTCACAAGCCATGGCTTCATTAATAAAGTTACTAATTTCAAGGTGTTCCGCCCCATACTCCCAAAGGCCCTTTCCATGGGCTACTTCAAAGGCCGCAATATCACTTCCTTGGAACCATGCACGCATGAATTGCCAAGGTGTTATTAAGACAGGATCAAGCATCATTAGCAAGAACGGCGACAAACTCGTGGTGTGGTCCTTTACGAGGAGCTTAGATGAAGGTGTGACCACATAGCCTTCTTCTTGTTGATCATCATCGAGTTTTTTTCGTGCGAAGAAGCCAGAGTGGACCAATATGAGCATTAGACGGTAGACATGAGCGGATTTTCATTGGGCGATTGAAAGTGATTCTACGAGTTGTGCGAGGGTGATGGGTTGGTGATGGTTGTGTATGATGTCTGGTATGCCAAGTTGAACTGCACACTTGAGTGACATGGAACTTATAAAGTTAAATACATGCTTCCATATGTGAGTTTGAGCATTAAGTAACTCATTTCCTCCCTCAATGATCTCCATCTTCCCAATGTTTCAACTCAGCAACTATTCATATGCATTTATAGTAGTGAAATTTGCTGATGAATCAGCAAAGAAAATAAATATTTTAAGAGTACGTGGCCTACAATAATACTCCTAGCCACTTTTAATTTTGAGCAATTTTTTTAAGGCATATTTACAAACTGGTTTGGCCCACATGTTTTATAAATAAATATATATTTATATTAAAAACATAATTATTGCCTATTGATCGCATACGATCATGGCCAAGGAATGCCCTAGCTTATCACTTGTCATTCCTTTGAGAAATAGAGAGAGGGATTTAAAATACATAAAAATTGTCCAAAATAGGGATGTCAATGGGTTGGTTCTCGTTCAATTCCTATTGGAACCGAACCAGAACCTTTAAATCTTATCAGTTTTAGTTGTCAAATTAATTATTGGAAACGACGGAACTAGAACCATCAAAAAAAATTCTCCTTAAACAGTTTTAATGCATGGTTCCTATCGATAGTAACGGTTCTTAATTAGTTTGATTCCAAGAGACATGATGATTCTAATCGATTCCAATAAAAAACGATCCGGAATCAGGATTTTCAATTCTGATTCAAGCTTATGGTTCCGGTTAAATGGATACCCATTAACATCCCTATCCAAAACTTTCCAATTTCTCTATAACAAAGACCCCAATATTTTCTATTGTAGATGAGATTGTCATGACTAGTCACTAGACCTAATTATCCAATAAAGAAACTAAATATTTTAAGTTAGCTCTACAATAATAATCTTTATGATTGATCAATGCTTTTGTTTCTTCTATCTAGCAAATAATTAAATTACAAAGTTGTCTTAATCAATAAGATTTGTTATATCTAAGTATCTGTGGAGGATATTTTTCGTTAGGTACCAACATTACAGGAAAATTGATATATACCAACGAGATTTAGCGACAGTAAAATTGTATCCGTCGTTGTAGAGCACTATAGCGACGGATTGAAAATAATTTCTCAAGGTGTATTCAAGTCAAACAATGCAAGATATCAGGGCTCAAGAGTCACGATTGTCATGTTCTGATGCAACAATTTATTCCACTTGCACTAAAAGGAATCTTACCTAGGAATGTGTGTTTGGTTTTGATTGAGTTGTGTACATTTTTCAACAATTATATTGTAAGGTTCTAAGGATAAAAGAGTTAGAACGCCTTGAATCTCAGATTGCATTAACACTTTGCAAAATGAGATGATATTTTCGTCGGCTTTCTTTGATATTATGGTGTACTTGCCTATTCATTTAGCCAGTGAGACTTAGTTGACCGGACCATTGCAATATACGTGGATGTATCCAATAGAAAGGTACTTGCACAAGTTAAAATCATATGTGCATAATAAAAATCTTTCAGAGGGTTCTATTGCTAAAGGGTATATTTGTAAATAATCGTTGACATTTTGCTCGAGGTACTTGCATGAGATTGAAACAAGGTTCAATCAACCAGTGTGTAATAACGATGTTGTTGATGATGATTCAAGTGAAAAATTGGCGATTTTCAAAGAAAATGGTTGTGTTATAAGAAAAGCAATCTCACAAATGTTGGGACAGAGTGAGTGGGAATAAGCTCGTCTGTACATGCTAAACAACTGTGATGAAATTGCTCAATTTTTCGGTAAGATAAATCATTTCAAATCATTTTTATTTATATTCATAATTGATAGTAGTCCCTAATTAAAAAAAATAATTTATTATACAGACAACACAGACAGATGATTAAAGACACTCATAATCACATGAGTGTTAAAGATGTGAAGCGAAAACATATGAAGGAGTTCGTCGAGTGGTTTAAACATCATGTCTGTAATAAATATCATCAAAATTAACTCACTTAAATATATTTATAAATGTATTAATTTCATTCTTTAATCTTAATAGGTTTTACAAATGCGATTAAATGGTGAAGACCTAAATGAATAAATCTATCAGTTAGCTCTCAGCCCTTCTCATAATGTGATTTGTTTTAAGGTTTTATTGTAAATGACTTTAAATTTCACACCAAAGAATGGATAGTTAGAGAAAAACTCAAAATAGTGGAGTATTTGTTTTTGTAGAAACACATAGTTTTGCAAGCGCTAATGACATTAATTCGGTGACAGGTAATGTAGGATACTATGACATCTTAAATGATGTTTTAGAGTTGAAGTATCCAGGTGGGAATCGGTTCATATTATTCAAATGTCATTGGTGGGATGTCATAAACCGTGGGGGATTCAAGCAAGATGAATATGGTTTCAAGTGTGTGAATGTTTCATGGACCTTAACCACCAACGAACCATACATTCTTGCAAATCAAACACAACAAGTTTTTTATATAAAAGACAACACCCATTGTGATTGGCGTGTTGTAATAAATACACAACCACGAGACTTATACAATATGGAACCGGAAGATGATGTAGTAGCAGAACCTTTCCAAGATAATGAGGTAGGGTTGCATCAAAATACAATTGATACAAATGATGATGTTATCACTTGGAATATGAACGATATCCAAGGAGTATTTGTCGAAGGATATGTCGGTGATGATCAAGACTTCATTAATGATGATGATGACGATTACATCTAGTATATGATTGATTGTGTAAATTGTTATTTTTTTTTTATAGTAGTAGTTCATTTTAATAAAATGAAATTACTCTGTCATTTGATGAATATATTGATTTTAATTATCTGAAAAATTGTTGGTTATATATGTTGCGTAGAAAATCATCCAAGCAGGTGGTTCAATAGATAAATGGGAGAAATAACCATTCAAATTCAGTCTCAGATGCATCATCTAGTATAGCTAAACCATCTATGAGAGTTGGAAATGGGAGTAGTAATACAGGTATAATATGTTTTAATAAGTTATTTTGAATACTTTGTAGTATCATTAATACAATGCCTTGATCATCATAATTATGAGAGGGTGATGGTTGTGTATGATGTTTGGTATGCCAAGTTGAACTACACACTTGAGTGACATGGAGCTTATGAAGTTAAATATATGGCTCCATATGTGAACTTGAGCTTTAAGTAAATCATTTCCTCCCTCCACATCAATAATCTCCATGTTGCCTTCGTTTCTCTTCAAGAACTCCTTATATCGAAGTCATGCCTGTATAGATGCATATTTATATGTGTAGGGGTGAAAAGGCAGATGAATAGAAGAAAAATATTTAAAGTTTAATTTTACAATCATACCCTTTTGAGTACTTCCTTTTATGTTTTACGTGTTTCATGATAAAATCATGACTCATTTTTGTTTTTTTCTATCCAACAAACAATTAAATTTCGAAGTTGTCTTTATTGGTGAGATTTGGTGTAAATCTAAGGCAAGGGAATGATAATCACATCGTTAAAATTTTAAAATAATTAAATAACAAATTGGGAAGGGAAGACTCACCATTGACCCTTGATTTGAATTGATGCCATATTTATTGTTTTCAAGGTATTTTTGTAATTTCACTAATATCAGATAAAATCTCGCAGTTTTCTTTTCATACATATTACAAACTGGATTAATAATAGATGCTATATGTGAAGAGTTGAGATAAACTGAAATTCCTAAATGACCTTGATCTCGGAAAGATTCATTTAAAAAAAGAGTGTTGTTAATAAAATGTAAACCTACCACCATAACTATCACAATGTGAAAAAAACCCAAATTCAATGGCCAAGGCCATTAAATTTCATAAAATTCGACGGATCAATCATTGTCGAATTGTTTTCAATGAGTCGAAACTATCAAATTAATGGAGGATGGGAGAAATTTGACGGTTGTAAGCCATTGAATCTAAGGAACATCTAAAATTTCAACGGCCCTAGGCCTTTGAAATTTGGTTTCTAAAATTTATGATCCCCATGTCCCATTGAATTTTCCAATTTTCACGTATTGTATATGATTCTGTGCATCTCAAAACATTTTAATAACTTGCAAGAATACTAATACTCTAATTAATAATCACAAAATCTTATTTAATATTGATCATCTCATCTTAAATCTTTAAATGTTGTTTTGTATTTTTATGAACAACACCAAAAAAACAATCTCTTAATTACTTTGCTAATGTTCAAAAATGGGCTAAATTTTTCAAAAAAAACGTTAAAGTGGACTGGTTTTTGAACTATTAATTGAAGTGTTTAATTTACAGTGGAATAATTGCTTTGAATCGAAAAATAAAAAGCAATAAAGTTGAAGGGATATTCCTGAAAAGGCAATAGATAGGTGATGGTTGTGTATGATGTCGGGTATTCCTAGTTGAACTGCACACTTGAGTGACATGGAGCTTATGAAATTAAATACATGCTTCCATATGTGAGTTTGAGCTTTAAGTAACTCATTTCCTCCCTCCACATCAATAATTTCCATCTTCACACTTTTTTTTTTCAACACCCCTCGGACCCAAGTCATGCCTATATAGACGTACTTTATATATAGTAGTGGAAATGTTGAGTAAAGAACCCACCAGGGGTTAACTGAGATGGTAAGATTGATCGGATTTGCTCTCTAGGTCATGACTTCAAATTTCTATATACACCTCCACAAAAAAAGGTGACTATTTACCTGTTGTACATGTGTCAGGTGGGTTGTTACATGTGGTCCGTCAAAGCAAAAAAAAATCAGTAAAGAAATTAAATATTTAAAGTGTAACCTTACACTGCATTTTTTAAAGTTTTACATGTTTCATGATAAAGTAATGATTCCAAATTTTTGTTTATTCTATTCAACAAACAATTAAATTTTGGAGTTGTCTTTGTCAGTGAGATTTGCCAAAATCTAAGGCAAGGGAAAGTTCAAGGTTCACTTTGTAATTGATAGTCACATGGTTAAAATTTTATAATAATTAAATCACATATTGAGAAGGGAAGGCTCCACCATTAATTAATTGATCCATGATCCCGAATTGTTGCCATTTCATTGATTTAGAATCTGCCTCGACCTCTATCAGTTTATCGGGCATCGTTGATGTATTGGAAATTTGGATTCTAGGGGGTACCCAAATACCCAAATCACCCAAATAGGGAAATTGGATCAAATCAACCAACAATAACAGACATTCCAAACTACTTTATTTGAAGCACTTACATATTTTCTCTCACTTCTCACTCTTAGAAAAGGGATAATATGGGAGTATTTTTTTTTTCTTTACTTTCATAAATAATAAAAAAACAGCATTTTTTTTCTTCTTCTCAAAATTTAATTTATTTTTATACAATGGTATAAAGTAAAATTCACTACCAAAGTTTAGACGAAAGAGGATGAATTTATCAGGTCACATAAATATTTTAAAATCATATTTGATATCAACACAGTTAAAAAAACCCTTAATTAAAAAAGTTATGAGTCGTGTTGGAGTCATGACCTCAAGATTGGACCTTAGATCGCACACACCGACATGAAAGTGTATTGAGCCATATATGTTTTTCCTCGAATCAAAAACACCTATGGTTCCCAAACACTTTCATGTCAAAGTGTGTGATGTGAGGTTCAATCTTGAGGTCTATTCAGCATTATTCAAAATTTATTTGTCATATTTTATATATTTCACAAAAGTGTTGGAGAATCGTCATGACTTCAACCTGGATTTTGATGATCTGTTAACGGCCCATTTGATCTGTTCGCATAACTGTTGAAGAATTTGGATTCGACATGTTTTCTGCTCTTTATAATTCTAAGTATATAAAGGGTATTTTTAAGGTTCATTCTTAATGTGTAAGAGACAACCACTAGAGAGAGAGAGAGAGAGAAAGTAATAATAGGTGTAAAAGGAGACTAGGGTTTCTGATGAACTTTGTAAAAATTTCGTTGAAGATAGTAGATTGATCATCGTTGTCTGTGGACATTCGGCATCTTGCTGAACCATGTAAATCATGTCTTATGTTTTTTAATTTTCTCTATTTCGTTTGCATTTAATTTATTGTTCATTGTTTGTTTTATTTGTTGCACGTTTTCGCACAACAAAGAGCCCATGGTATTCAACCCTAGATTTATCTTCCAAAATCAATTATTATAATTTTTTTTTCCTTCTTAGGTAGAAGAAGAAATTATTAAAGCAAGCTAACAGGGATACATCATACAAGAACTAACTCGAAACACACGTACAATATGGTAATAGACCTCTTTGAGGAAACCTCAATGAGGGACCTCAAACCCAGCATGGAAGAACTAACTTAGACACGCATATGTACTATAAGGTAATATACCTCATCAAGGGAAAACCTCAATGAGGGACCTCAAACCCAGCATGGAAGAACTAACTTAGACACGCATATGTACTATAAGGTAATATACCTCATCAAGGGAAAACCTCAATGATGGACCTCAAACCTAGAATTGGAGTTATCTTATAGTGAGTGAAGCCCGACTCTAAGAACAGCTGCTCCCATTCTTTCTCAGTTCTCTCTTTTCCAGTCAGCAAAACCATCATCATTATATCAAAAAAGAGTTGTGTTTCAATTTCTTCATATTTCCCCTTTTTATCATCTACAACCATATCTATTATAATCACCTTTCCTCCCTCATCTTTGGAGGAAATAATTGCTTCCTTGCTTCGCTTCAATATTTTCACGCATTCTTCATCAGTCCAATCATGCATAATCCACTGTTGATAGACGCGTGTGAGTACAATCAAAATATATTGTTTTCGAAACTTTACTCATACATGGGTTCCAAGCCCACAATGGAAAAAATTCTCGAAATCACCAAACTCTTAGGAGCACCACATGGTATGAATTTAAGGTGAATTACTATTTCGTGGGCTGAAAATGAGTTATTTACGATTCCAGCTCATTGTTCATTTTAATTACCAAAAAGTGAACAATCACGTTTTTGTTATAAAAAAAAATCAAAATGAAGTGACAATTTCGCAGGTTTAAAGTGAAATTATCACTTTAAAAACCTCCGAATTTGTTATCATTCACGTTTTGATATGAGCACTAAGCGAAAATAGTAAATTCGCCAAAAGTTGACCACCTTTTCGTAAATATCTCATAAAATTAAGGATCATTAATCCATGAATGTTTGGTCCATGCAGCCCACCAAAAGTTCGCTTGACATGTGTTTGGAACCCACCCATATTTATAAAGCCCGCCCATGATTAAAAAAAAATGGAATCTAAGATCAAGAAATTAAAGAGAGCATCTATTGCCACACCAACTTTTGCTAACGCCACTCCAGGATGTGGCTAATTCTTTGGTGATTTACTGATGAATTCGGGTGGCGTTAGTAAAAGTCGGTGTATTAAAATAAAATAAGGAGATACCAAGTATACCTTAAATAAAATTGCATCAGCTCGAGGGATAGACTCAAACATATCCCCTTCTACAAATTCCAAGTTCTTACTCCCTTGCAAGGTACCAACAACATGAGAACGGTCAAATACAGTGCATTTCAAGTGTGGAAAGGCCTCAGCAAGGGCCCTGGCCACAGTTCCAGTGCCACCTCCTACATCAACCAATGACTTCAACCCCTCAAATATAGCCTTGCCTTCATTAACAACCACACTCATCACAAATTGAGCGTCGCAAGCCATGGCTTCATTGAAGGACTCGCTTACGTCAAGGTGTTTTGCCCCATAATCCCAAAGGGTACTTCCATGTGCCGCCTCGAATGGTGTCAGCTTACTCCCTTGAAACCATGAACTCAAGAAATGCCAAGGTGTTACCAAGACGGGATCTAGCATCATTAACAAGAAGGGTGACAAGCTCGTGGCATGGTCCTTTACGAGGAGTTTCGATGAAGGTGTGAGCACATACCCTTCTTCTTGTTGCTCTTTGTCGATTTTTTGTTGGGCGAAGAAGCCAGAGTGGACTAATATGCGCATGAGACGGTAGACACAAGCAGATTTGGATTGGGGGATTGGAAGTGATTTTACTAATTGTGAGAGGGTGATGGGTTGGTGATGTTTGTGTATGATGTCTGGTATGCCTAGTTGAACTGCACACTTGAGCGACATGGAGCTTATGAAATTAAATGTGTGGTTCCATAAGTGAGCTTGAGCTTGAAGTTGCTCATTTACTCCCTTCCCCCCTTCAATGATCTCCATCTTCCAAGTGTTACCCTTCAACAACTACTTATATCCAAGTCATGTCTATATAGAGGCATATATATATATATATATGGTAGTCATGAAAGAGCTGATGAAGATAACTATTCTTCTTTGGTCATCCAATAAAGAAAATCAATATTTTACATAGAGATGACCATCCTTTTGAATATTTTATTTTTTAAGTTTTCTACATGTTTCATGATATACTCATGGCTCCTCATTTTAGTTTCTGTTACCTAACAAACAATTAAATTACAAGAATTGTCTTAATCAGTGAGATTTGCTATATCTAATTACCCTTTTCGGGAAAAGGAGAGTTCAAGATTCACATTCTGGTTGATTGATCCCATGGTTACAATTTTATAATTAAATTACATATTTGGAGGGAAAACTCATCATTGAACCATGATTTGAATATTTGCACGTATTAAAAACTTGAAAAAAAATTCACCTACAAGGGTAGTGAAAAAAGCCCATATTTGACGGCCCACGATCGTCAATTTTTATAAAATTCGACTGAACAAGACATCGAATTGAGGAATTTGTTTTTTCAACAGGCCAAAACCGTCAAATTAATGGAGGACTGGAGAAATTAGAGGCTCTAACCGGTTGAATCAGGGAACATAAAAAAATCTAGCAATCCAGGACCATCGAAATTCAATTTCTAAAATTCGTGAGCCTTGGCTCGTCGAATTTTCCATTTTTCACATAGTGTATCTCATATAAAAAAAATGCGTAGTTTCTTTAACAGGCCTCCTCTATAGAGAGCCAATCTCACATCAACATGTTTCCAAAAAGATAAATAAAAAAATCACAAAGAGAATGTAAGATTTATGGGTTCAGGGCGAATAGCCCCCTTTACTTCTAGTTTGGAATACTAGACATCTCTCAACAGAGATGAGCTGTTCTAGAATATCCATATTGACATGATATCGTTCTTTCAATGGGCTACCTATTAGAGTATCAAAATTCCATTTTACAATAGATACAAAACACAAAATAATTCACCCATATGTCACCTCTGTTGCTCACATATCATCCTGAACTCAAGTACCATCGGAATCCTTATTTAATATCACCAAAAGTCGAAAAACAATTTGAATATCAATCCAATAAGTCATATATTTTAAATACAATTAATGTAGAAGTGATTTATCTCCTCATACACCTTGAGATCATCATAAACAATCAAATCATTCTCTTTTCTTTGCTTGCTCCAATGTGGGGTATTGGTGTGGTACCTACCAAAGAATCTTTTATGCAAAAGTTATATTGAAATCACAATTACGCAGTTTATCATTAAAAGATCCTAACACTTACCATTACACCTCTATTTATAGAGATTTTTCCCATTCTCAAATTGATAGTTATCTTTTACGGTACCATGCTTCCCTTGTGTGAACTCTATGATCTTCCTCAAGATCTTTGGGATACATTGTTATCCGATCCATGTATTTTCATAAGTTACTCTTACTCGTTATAACTCGTCTCAACATCCACATTAACTCCCATCCAAGTAGGCATAGTTCTAGGATGCACGGATCCCTAAGCATCTTTCGTCGTAGGGATATGCGCAACTTTGAGTACCACTAATTAATTACACATTTTAACCCACACCATTAATTAAATCACTAGGATTCAACAACCATGGGAATCCTACATTTAATATTAAGATACTATTTTATTATTAAATAAATAAATTACCAACATTAAATTCCAAACTCTTTTTTTCTCTCTCTCCTTTCTCCTTTTACTTTTCTTTCTTTCCTTTTTACAAGTCACAAAAGTTTCTTTTTCATTTTATATAATAGGGATGGTGGGTAGGTGGTCATTTGCACAATGTAAATATAAGTGTCTTTATAACCATTGTCCTTGTTACAAGGACTTTTATTGTCATTACAATAAAAGGATTGTTTTTTAATGGATCTTAGTCCATTTTAAATACAAATTGGTGGGTTTACCACTAACCCCAAAACACAACTGCCCCAACTTTCCCATAAATTAAATCTTTCTTTTAAAACCTCTAAAAAGTAATCTCATTTAAATCCTTAATTTTAAATTAAAATTTTCGTTTGATCCTTTTAATTACACTTTTCATCCAATACCTTTAAAGTATTGGACGTATTCCTAAATTCCCACCTTTTAATTTTGAATTTTTCTTGATTAAATCATTTTAAACTCCAAACTTAATTGAACCCCACGATCTCAAAGTTGTTTTCAATGTGTCGAACGAACTGAGCTATGGGTCTAAGCCCATTAATCATCAAATTTTCTCATATTTGAATATATGTAGTTAGTCTAATTAAATTATTATCTATTAAATCAAAATGTGTCATCACTTTCTCCCTTCATTGACAAAGAGTTTTTGTTTTTGCATTTCGAATAACCTGCTTGAATTCTCAGTAATTCACACTACAATCAAACCATATAAACAAGTCCAGATTAATTTGATCATACAATCCAAACTAAAATAACTTTTCTAATCAAAGAAATACAGACCAAATCTAAGGTTCGAAGCATCTACTTATAAAATTCTACGCATGCAACATATATCTTCAAATCCCTGAAAGCCTATCTCTTGTACTTGCTGCTAAGTTAAATAAGTAATCATGTAGGGTTCAAGGTGTGAGTAAAACATATAGAAATTTAAAACAAAACTCGATATACCATTTTCATTTTTCTAATTTTTTTAAAAATAATATTATATTTATGGGTCTCTTAATATGGATTACATGCTGCTGGAGTCAAAAGAATTTAGGAAATGATATACAATATACTACGTGAAAACTGGAAAATCTGACAGGAAAACTCGACGGGTCAAGATCAACAAATTTTAGAAATCAAATTTTGATGGCCCAGAACCGTCGAATTTTTGTATATTCCCTAGATTCGACGGGAAAAAAAATCTCATACTGAATAGCCAAAAATGTAAATCATTATCTACTTTAATAAAACTCCAAAAATTGAATTATATGATAATATCAAATCTCATACTGAATCATATATTGTTTGTTTAAAGAGTGCTGATAATTTGATGTACTTATGGCGCATGCACCTGACGCACTCTGACATGGAAGCATTTAACTTATTTTAAGATAAAGAGAGAGGAAAAGAGAGTTTCTCTGTCCTGCCCACAATGAAAACAAAATAAAAACTTTCAAATCTGATCACCTTATGACATTCAAAATCATGATTAGATGATATGGGGTTGTAGATGATAAAATTATATGGACTTAAATATAAAATAAATTAAAAAAATAAAAAAACAGTTATTTTTTACTATTGAATTTTATTTTTAAATTTGGATACTTGGTAACCCTCCGTTTTAAACACCTTGGATTAAGCTCAAAAAACAATTGTTTTTTATTTTTAAATATGAATATTTTCATGAAATCTAGTTGGATTATCAATGTGATAATCAATGTGGGCCCAACAATCCTTTTTAAGATTTGAAATCTAAAAAAATAAATATGTGGGCAAAAAACGGGTAAGAGAGAGAAACTTTCTCTCTCTTTTTTAATAAGTTATGTGCTTCCACGTCAACGTGCGTTAGGTGCGTGCGCTTAAAGTAAGTCAAATTATTAGCACTCATCTTCAAATGAATCACATCAATAAAATTATAAAAGCACTTTCCTTCCTAAGTTAGCAAGAAAAGTTTCTTGACCACATCAGCTTGTGGCATACAATAACATGATCCGACGCCACAGGGTTGTAGAGGATAGATTTCAAAGAACTTTGAAATAAAAATTTTAAAGAAAATTTTTACTATTCACCGTTAAATTTTTGTTTTAAATTTACGAGTTTGGTAATCATCCATTTTCAATACCTTGGATCAAGGTGAAAATATAATATATTTTTTGATTTCTTTTTTAATCTGATAATGAAATCTTACTTTGAAAGTCAGGCTAATCTGACTTATATAAACTCCAAATCTCAAATATCTATATAGGAAATAAACAAAGGGCCTCATATACTCCTCGAATAGGGCATTGGCTGCCAACTTTGTGGGTGGAAGCTCGTGAGAGGCGCAACTATGAACCCAAACTAGCTTTTCCTGGAACTTTCCTTTAAAGAATAGTTTGAGATCAACTGCGTTACGAATCTTTCTTTTTTATTATAACTGATTACCGATGGCTTGAACTATTATTTTTTAGCCTTTTTTTTTTTTTAATAACCATTGAAAGGTTTGGATTTAATGTGCCTCTTGATAATATATATCTCAATAATACTTATTTTGGTAATAGTTCTCAACCATTGGATTTTGTGTTTGTGGATAGGGATCATGTGTTATTTCTTGAGTCAATGGAACCCAACCTTAGATGTAAATGTCATTCACATGGCTAATTAATTATTATTTTTAATATATAGTTTTCAAAAGTTAGGGATTACTTTTTAAAAACAATGATTATTTTCTTTTTACAAATACCATACACATGGCTTATTAATTATTAGTTTTATAAAATCAAAACATTCATAATGGAACTACCTATGGCTACCCATCAAGTTTGAGTTAACTTAGTATAAACATGTTTGATAAATTTATATCTAAAGAATAATTAGTTTTTTTATATATTATAAACAGGATTGGATTAAGACACTAAAAGTTTAAAAATGTGACCATAGATTAGGCAATAATTTTTTTTAAAAAAATAACTATGAACTACAAAGCATGAGGGAGATTGGGTCAAAGTTTGATGCCCAATCAAGCAGCTGATTTTCTTGTAAAAATAGCTGCCAGACAGCTGGTTCTGTCGTGGAATGGATTCCGTCTTCTGGGCTTCCAAAACGAGTTTTGTATGCTTTTATTCTATAATTGATTTTTATTTTTATTTTTTTGTTTTGTTTTTGTTATCATTCTTGTATGTACTTCTTTTAATATTAATGAAGGATGAGGCCCCTCTTCAATTTTATCCAATAAAAAATTGGGTGATTTAGACACACCTTGGTGAATTTTTGAAATACCCATTTGTTTTCAAATTGAGTATGTGCCCTCCATAAAGCCTTTTAAGATCTTATAGACTAAATGACCTAAGTGCCCTCCTATTCAACCTTTAATATAAAAAGTTTAGATTTTTATCACAAAATCTGTCATCTTCAAGCGCTATAAACCTCTAGTATATATAATTTCTTTTAATCTACTCAATCTTATCATTAGTCTATCTATTTCACCCTTGCCTACTCTTAAACTCAGACTTTTCTATCAAAAATTCTATTATTTTTTATTTCTCTAAAAATTGTGTCTAGTGTTGAGGATTGAAGGTTGAAATTGAAAATTTTAAGGAAGAAAATGACCGATTTAGATAAATCAAGAATTGCAAATGATCAATTTTCAAGAAAAAGAAAAGTAGAGAAGGTTTTTGGCTGTAGATTAAAGACGAAGGCGTTAAGATCATCAATTATCCAATCTTTTCTTGACTTTTAAAGGTTGAAATAGAGAATCTTAAAGTTGAAAATGAAAATCAAAGTGAATGATTTCAATTGAAAAAAAAAGGGGTGGGGGGTCGTTCTAATTAGTGTATATAGAATGCTGAGTTTTTAAAATACGGAGGATGGTGATAGGGGTGCACATTGGATTGGATAAATCCGAGAACCGAACCAATCCGAAGCTTTTGGATTGGATTGGTTCGGATTGAACACACTCACGGTTCGGGTACGGATTGAAAAAAAAAAATCCGATTGATTTGGTTCGGTTTCGGATTAGGATATAACAGAACCGAACCAATCCGAAATCCGAACCACTTATATATATATATATATATATATATATATATATATATATATATATATATATATATATATATATATATATATATATATATATATATATATATATTTTTTAAATTATTTTAAAAAAAAAAATCATTTTCTTTATCTCTCTTCTTCTTCCAGTTAGAGTCTGAAAACGAAAACCCAGCCGCCGTTCTTCTCGATCTCGTTTATCTCCCTCGCTCACCCCACCTCGCCACCTCGACGGAAAACGAAGAGGTAATTCTCTCTCCCTCTCTCTTTGTGAAAACCTTGCCGTCGTTCTCGTTCGTCTCGAAAACGAAAATCGAGCCGTTGTTGTTCTCGATCTCGTTCATCTCCCTCGCTCACCCCACCTCGCCACCTCGACGGAAAACAAAAAGGTAACTCTCTCTCTCTCTCTCTATCTCTTTCTCTGTGAAAACCTTGCCGCCGACATCGTCGTTCTCGTTCGTCTCGAAAACGAAAACCCAGCCACCGTTGTTCTCGATCTCGTTCATTTCCCTCGCTCACCCCACCTCGCCACCTCGACGGAAAACGAAGAGGTAACTCTCTCTCTCTCTCTCTCTCTCTTTCTCTCTCTCTCTGTGAAAACCTTGCCGCTGACATCGTCGTTCTCGTTCGTCTCGAAAACGAAGAGTTTCCTCGGTTCATACTGCAATTTTAGAAAAGAAATTTCTCTCTCTTTGTGAAAATCTTGTTGCCGACGTCGTATGAGAACCGAGAACCAATCCGAACCAAGATTGGATTGGATTGGTTCGGTTCTATAGGGTTATTGGATTGGATCGGTTCCAAATTTGTAGAACCGATCATGTTTGGATCGGTTCCAATTTTGCCAAAATCCAAACCAATCCGAACCATGTGCACCCCTAGATGGTGAAGCGGTATATAATATGGTATTAAATAACGTGGAAAAATAAATCCAAAAACGAGTTTAATAGTCCCACATCGACCAGAGATGAAGTTATATTTTATTCTAAAATAAGAGAATGCACAATGCTTAAGCAGTAACCGTGAAGGTCCTGTTGGGCCTACCTGCTGTTTCAATTGGTTCGGTCCTGAAAAGTCCCCAGGCCGACTCGGCACCTCGTGCGAGGGCAGAGACAAGTTTCGCCGATCTGTAAGCATTTAGTCGAACAGTTGAAGGTGTTCTCTCTCCCAACCTCTCAAAATTCTCCCAATTAAAAAAAAAAATTAAGGAAAATTAATCCCTGAATGTGGTAACATTTTTTTTTCTACTTATCAACCTCTTGGCCAACTTTCAAATCTCAAGAACATAAATAGGTTTTTTTTTTTTTTTTGGCTAACCGAGTGTCCCAGTCAACTTGCGCGCATCACGACTAATCTCGGGGAGGACTACCATAGCAACCCACCGTCATGGTCCCCCAATTAAATCATGAAAAAATCTAAGAGGGGAATTGAATCCGTAACGTGCGCCTAACCCACACTTCATGTGCTCGCCCTTACCACATAGGCAACCCATGGGTGGGTAGAACATAAATAGGGTTAAACTTGAAGATAATGGATTTTGGGAATAAATCCAATGGTTGAGATTTATCCTCTAAATAAGTATCTCTGATATACATGTTATCAAGATAGGCATAAATCTCAAGTGTTGGATTTTGTATCTAATCAGTTGGGATCATGTATTTGCATATAAGTCATTCTTCATGAATCCACGGATCTCAACCCATTTTTTATTTGGCCTTGTTTAATTATTGTTAGATAGATTTGGGTATATGGTCATTTTTTTAGTATACCCTTTTCTTTTATCAATTAAGTTGTGTACATTGTGAATAAGCCGACTGATGGATACATTATTGTAAAAATTGATTCATAATCGCTATTAAATATTTAGAGTTGGTTCAACTACTCTTTTTCTTTCATTTAAATTTATCTAAATCTATAACTTTCGTCTATTGAAAATGTGGATTTTTTGAGCTCGGTGATGAGAAATGATTGGTAATATCACCAATTAGGATAATTATTGATGCATAGGTTTAACAAGGGATGGGTTAAAATTCACGTGTTGCGGAGCGGTCAATGGTAGAATAAGATCCATTTTGCATCATATCTTAGACATCCCTCCATTTTTGGATTGAAGAAGCAATTTCAATAATTTATTATCAAACTCAATTCATCACCTTGTTATTTGAAATAAATCTTATTTTGTTACGTAACATAGCTATAAAAATTAAAAAATAAAAAATAATAATAATTGGTGGAAGAAGAATTTATTAAAGCAAACCAACAGGAATACATCAAGGAGAATCACACCAGCATACAAGAACCAACATAGAAACACATACATATAGTATGGTAATAGACCACATTAAGGGAAAACCTCAATGAGGGACCTTAAACCAAGAATAGGAGTTGTTTTATAGCGAGTGAAACCCGACTCTAAGAAGAGCTTCTCCCATTCTTTCTCGGTTCTCTCTCTTCCAGTCACCAAAGCGATCATCAACATATCAAAATAGAGCTGTGTTTCAATTGACTCATATTTTCCTTTGGTGTCATCCACTATCATTTCTATTATGATCACCTTTCCTCCCTCTTCTTTGGAGGAAATTATCGCCTCCCTGCTTCGCTTCAGTATCTCCACACATTCTTCATCGGTCCAATCGTGCAAAATCCACTGTACATGCAATCTCTGTTTGTGAGTACTAACAAAACCCATTATTTTCATAACTGTACCCATGGGTGGGTTCCATGCCCATGATGAAAAGAATGCTCGATATCACCAGTCAGGATAAAAATTCATAAATCAATAGGCCTAGAAGAGTATGCCAAGTGACCAAGTTAACTCTTAGCAATGTCATGGGGCACAACTTAAAGGCCCATTTATTATGTATTTTAGGCCTATGTGCTGATATGGGTGTGCCTTGTCTCAGCACATATGGTTGGAAGTTGTAATCCACCCATGGACAAAAATAATAATTCCAAAAGCAAAGACATTAAAAGAAAAGGAGGTACCCATACCTTGAATAAAACTGCATCTGCTCGAGGGATAGAATCAAACATATTTCCTCCAACAAAGTCCAAGTTTTTGCTCCCTTTCATGGTACCAGCTACATGGGGAAGGTCAAACACAGTGCAGTTCAAGTGTGGAAAGGCCTCAGCAATGGCCCGGGCCACAGTTCCGGTGCCACCCCCGACGTCAATCAATGACTTCAACCCACTGAACATCGGCTTCCATTCATTAATGATCATAGGCATCATCAATCGAGCGTCACAAGCCATGGCCTCATTAATAAAGTTACTAATTTCAAGGTGTTCCGCCCCATACTCCCAAAGGCCCTTTCCATGTGCTACTCCAAAAGCCGTAATCTCACTCCCTTGGAACCATGCACTCATGAAATGCCAAGGTGTTATTAAGACAGGATCAAGCATCATTAGCAAGAATGGCGACAAACTTGTGGTGTGGTCCTTTACAAGGAGCTTAGATGAAGGTGTGAGTACATAGCCTTCTTCTTATTGATCATCGTCGAGTTTTTTTCGCACGAAGAAGCCAGAGTGGACCAATATGCGCATTAGACGGTAGACATGAGTGGATTTTGATTGGGGGATTGAAAGTGATTCTACGAGTTGTGTGAGGGTGATGGGTTGGTGATGGTTGTGTATGATGTCTGGTATGCCAAGTTGAACTGCACACTTGAGTGACATGGAACTTATAAAGCTAAATACATGGTTCCATATGTGAGCTTCAGCTCTAAGTAACTCATTTCCTCCCTCAATGATCTTCATCTTCCCAATATTTCAACTCAACAACTACTCATACCTGTATAGATGCATATGCATTTATAGTAGTGAAAATTGTTGATGAATCAGCAAAGAAAAAGAATATTTTAAGAGTATGTAGCCTACAATAATACTCCTAGCTACTTATAATTTTGAGCAATTTTTTAAGTTCTACATGTTTCACTATACATTCATGACTTGTCATTTTTGTTTCTTTCAGCCTAACACATAATTAATTAAGTTCTACATGTTTCACGATATATTCATGTCTTAAACAATTTGTAGTGCTCCCTAATTAATTAACTTCTACATGTTTCACCGTAGATCTGTATGCCTTGGGATACATGATTTCAGTTCCCCATAAAAAGTGTATCCCAAGGTGTATAGATCTACGATTCTCTAACTTGTCCACGTCATGGAGTGGATTGAGTATATTTCCTCCAAAATGGACTAACTTCCGATAAGGGAATCCAACAATCAAATATAATAATGGAAATACATTGGTGGACATGGTGTGACAACACAACCATAAGTAGGGCCGTCAATGGCGAGGTTTGGACCGAGCATAAAACAAACCAGACTTGTAAGTCTCTCAAAAATCTAATCCAAGACCGAACCGACCCACATGTATTCGGGCCTATTTACAGACTTGTTTGGCCCACATGTTTATAAATAAATATATATTTATATTAAAAACATAATTATTGCCTATTGATCGCATACGACCATGGCTAAGGCATACCCTAGCTTATCATTTGTCATTCCTTTGAGAAATATAAAGAGAGGGACTTAAAATACATAAAAATTGTCCAAAATATGGATGTCAGTGGGTTGGTTCCCATTCAATTCCTAAAGGAACCGAACCAGAACCTTTAAATTTTATCGGTTTTGATTGTCAAATTATTGGAAACGCACGGAACTAGAACCATAGGTAAAGCCATAGGTGGCATACTCAGTCGACTCCGTGATGTGGATAAGTTCAAAACTGTAGAAAGTGTATCCCGAGACATACAGATCTACGGTTCTCGAACTTATCCACGTCATGGAGTCGATTGAGTATATTTCCTTGAAAATGGACTAACTTTTGATAAGGGAATCCAAGAATGAAACATAACAATGGAAATACATTGGTGGTCATGGTATGACAACACTACCATAAGTACACTACGTGAAAACCATAAAAATTGTTTAAAAAAAATGTTGGGCTTGGCCCGACGAATTTTAGAAATTTAAATTTGACGGGCGCGGGCGCACGAAATTTAGAGAAAGTTGTATAAATTTTTTTTCGTCTCTCTCCCACTGTCTCTCTCTGATCTGCGATTCTCTCTCTCTCTCTCTCTCTTTGTCTGGTTCGTGAGAATCTCACCCGTTTGTGAGAATCTCCCTCTGATCTGCGATTTCCTTCTCTCTCTCTCTCTCTCTCTCTCTCTCTCTCTCTCTCTCTGGTTCGTGAGAGTCTCACCCGATTGTGAGAATCTCTCTCTGTGTCTCTCCCTTGATCACATCTCTCTTTACAATCTCTCTCTATATCTGATCTCTCGATCTCTCAACATTGAAAATGAAGTAGTGAAGATGAGATCTAGGGTTAACTGGAGCCTACATATCTAGAAGACATTATTAGGGCTTTTTGCATTCTAGAAAACGAGATCTGGATACTGAAGGCAAGAGAATTTCTTTGGATTTCTAGGGTTTATGCCTTTCGTTTTTTACGATTCCAACACTTAGCTTTTGTTTGTTTGATATTGAAGGAAGAGTTGATGAGAACAAATCTCTAGTTGAATTTTTTCAAGCAGAAGATCAAAGAGAACCAGACAAGATCAAGCTCAACAAAAAGTTCCCTTACTTTGATTGTTGAGGTGAGTTGATCATCCACGTTTTCAATCAGATGTTTTTATTATCTTATACAGTTTGATAATTCAAAGTTCAATAAAAAAAATTTAGTTGTTTAATGCCAAATGCACTTTTGCCTCTCCCCTCACTTAAAGAACCCTGATATATTAATCGAGATATTTGTAATCGGATTTTGACGGTGCTCGATCCAGAAATTATCTTAATAATTGTAATTTTTTGTGTACTTACCTGATTTACTGAAATTAACATTGTCGGGGTGAATTGATTCTCCGATACATTTGTAAGTCTTTTCCTTCATTGGGTTCATCGAAGGTTTGAAAAATCAGAAGTGTTTATTGTAGGATCTAGTATCTATATAATAGGGTTCAGGGATCAAACAAGCAGAAAAACGAATTTTTACTCACTCAATAGGGGATTTGGCCTCCTTAGAACTTGGTTATTTTTATTAAATTTTTTAGGCTTCTTAGAGTCAATTACATCCTTATATAATCCCAATGAAACAATCCTAATGGGAATTAAATCCCTCAAAGGAACAATCCTATCTAAAGCAAATAAATAGAGACCTAATAGAGAAACAATTCCCCTATTAAAGTAACTATCGAAAGAGAGAACGATTAGGAAAATATTTGGGAGAATCCTAACACTATATTAAGGAGTTTTACTAGTCAGGATGGAAGAGTCCATAATGGAAAGAATGAAACTCAATTGAGAGAGAGAGAGAGAGAGCGAGCTAGGGAATATGTTGGCAATGACTTTATATTTGCTTCCAAATTTACTAGCAGTGGTATTGTTTATGTTTCTAATGTTTCGACGATGGATTGAAAACTTAGATTGGCATATCATAAGGTTTCTTTTATGGTGGTCACAGGTATCTATGTCCCCTTCTCTATCCCCTTCTTTCATTTTAGTCCACCTTTCATTTTTATTTTCTTCATACTAGTTCATGTAATGTTTCTACTATGTTGTCACATGAATTGCCTGAATGGAAATAAAGAAAATCAATTCACATATTATGTCTTTGAGAATTCATGTAATCAATGAGCAGTGTGCTGCATACTTAAAAGACAAATCATAATTCTCAAGCTAACCATGGGATTTCCATTATAATTCTACCTATAAGCTTCAAAGGGTAGGAGGTCAGAAATAATATCTGCAGTTGCTCCCCCTAGTTTCTATAGGAAAACATTGCATTAGATGCAGTAATACCAAGAGAGAATTCATAGACATAAAAAAAAGAGAGATCATTATGGACTCATTTATATAGTTTGAAGGTGACTTGTAATGGTATCATTAGCAATAACCCAAAGGCACCCTAATTGTTACCAAAAACTTGGGACGAATCCATTTATTTGGATAAATTCAATATTTATGTGGGAATATGAACTCGACTATTTCTCATGCTATTTTCTTTCTTTTTATTTTTATAATTTTGTGGTAATGTGTTTCTTCAATCAATTTGTGAGTAGCAAACTAAAGCAGAAAGGAAGGTTCGTCCCGATCATCCCTATAAAGGATTTTTATTCATATTGAAGCATGTAAGTTCTTGTCAATTAATGGTAAATTATATACATTTGGTGAAGGTATACGACCAATACGTTTACTAGAGTAGTGATTAGATAGTTTTTAATTTGGTGAAGGTTCAAACCATTGGTACCCCCAATAATCAATTTTTTATTATGGATATGCCTTTTCGTCTAATGGCCACTAAATCAGCCTTTTTTTACAGGTCCGTGTAATAATCGTCAAATTAGCTGACAAATTACATAACATGCATACTCTTTCATACTTGCCCGAGCATAAGCAAGTAATGAAATTCTTGGTTTGGTATTTAATAGGTGATCCCTTCTTGTCTTTTATCAAGCATTATTACTCTGTATGCAGTCCAACATTGCAATGGAGACATTGCAAGTCTTTGCACCTCTAGCAAAGCTACTAAGATGTATCAGATTAAGGTACGTCCATGCCTGCCCTTTTTGAAACCTTGGTTCTTATTTTCTGCTTTTGTTCCTAGATACACACCTTTTCACATTCCAACCCATATGTTAAACATTGGCTGTAGAAGAGAATGTCTAGGTGTAGTCCTCTCAAATGTTGTCAAATCACCCTGCAATGTGGTTACATGCTTACTAAACTCTGATTTTCCCATGTTCCAGGCTGAGAAAATTTTAATGAGAAAAATTGACGATGTTCAATTTTTAGATCTTGTGATAGTAAAAACTGAAGTTCACTCGGTATGCAAGGAACCCTACAGGTTAGGACATAAACCTCATTCCAACTAAAATTTCTCTCGCTCAGCTTTAATTAGTGAAGTAATCTTGCTCATACTCATGATTTATGGCACACATAAGGTTTTATTCAAGAAACTTTTGTAGAAGTGCATACATGCGTAGAATATACTACTAAACCATTTGAGACCTGAATGAATGCTTAGCTCATCCACGATTTCAATGGAAAACTTTTGAGAATAAACAAAATATAATTACTTATTACTTCAGATACTACATGGCTGCAGATAGACACATGAGCAGACTTCGTAACATGCACAACACTAAATAATTAGATTTAGTTGCTTTACTTTTCTTTTTAAGACACAGTTTGTGTGATTTTGGTGTAATACTTTTAAACATATTGAGATGTGTTGAACCCAATTATTGATTTAAAACATTTTCCTCCCTGTAACATTTCAAGAACTATTTTTTAGGTCGAGTTGGAGGACCCTGTTGAGAACATTGGTGCTAAGTTGGTAAGGCAGGCTGGGGATGTGACAACCACCTCTGTTGTTCTTGCACAAGGTCTGATTGCCGAAGGTGTTAAGGTTTGTGAAGCATTCCTCTTACCTGATTATCTTAATTGGATCAAATCCAAACTTGTAAACTTTTCCATGGATGTGCATTCCTTCTTCAAGGGCTAATAGGAGCCACTTACATTATCCAATCATTTGGAGCACAGAAGTAAAGGTGAATTATTGACATTGTGAGATTCCTTTATGAAAGTATGTTATTTTTTAATACTCACACACAAGTATGATCTTTCATTTTGAAAGACTTTGTTGGGCATCATGCAAGCAACAAGTTAAGATTTTGTTTGCAAGTGAGAATCGCAAGGTGAATTTTTTTGTTCTAATGGAAACTCACCACTGTTAAGGTTCATGGGCCTAACTCAACCTCAAAACCATGGTTATAAGGTGAGGGTTGCCTTCTCCTTATATACCGCACAGATTAGACTCCCACAAGCGATGTGAGACTGTCATTCTAACAGCCACAAGAGGCAACCACCCTTGCTGCATTGTGATATTAGGATCTTATCATCACTCTTGTTTTAACATTGTAGGAGACATCAGATCATACTCACATCTCTGGGTCCGGACTTTACATGGTGGTAAGCATAGCTAGGCATGGTTTATGGTTATGGTATCGAATATCGACACTCAACGACTTTAAACAAACTTAGTTAATTTGCACCTTAAAAAAAATAATAATAATAAAATACTTAAAAGAATTAATCCATTGTTTTTAGGAGGGTTCTTTTTTAATATTTTTATTTAAACGTCATCGGATGTCATGATTTAAGTAGATATCTACTTAGTCGTATTGTGTGGGTGCTAATGGATAAACGTCATCGAAATGTCACGATTTAATTAGATATTTCCAAGTATTGATGGTTGCCTTGAATTTGGCGTCATCTATATTCTATAACATGGCTTGATGTTTGACCTGTTTTCATCCCAATTATTAGTTTATATATATATATATATATATATATATATATATATATATACTAATTCTACCATCATTTTCAATCCCCCATGTCCAAGAACACATGTGAAGTTGAAGATTCTATTACTTATCACCAGCTTGATGATTTGTGCATGGGCTTGCTTGAATTCTTCCATACACTTGCGCCTTTGTACAAGAGAGTAGTTTTCTTTCTCCCTTGATCTCCACACTAGGCTTTGTTATGGACCCTCTTGTGCTATCAAGAGATGAGTCTGGGGAAGGACTGATGTCCTAATCATTCTGGCACTCAGACCATCATAAATCAAACTAAGTAGCTAAATTTCATAGTGCATAGCAAAATATAGAGGAAGACAAATCAAGGGAGTTATTAGAAACAGAGGAGGAGAGCCCAAGGCAGAAAATTGTTATCAAAGAGGAGAAAGTGGTGGTTGCATCTAGATGCATGCAAAGTGTTACTGTTTCAAATTCGAATTCAAAAAGAAATGGAACCGATTCCACAAACATTGGGAAGATCAATGGGATTGAAAATGGTGGGCCTAGTAAGAAGGTTGGATCATCAAAAACCATGGAAGAAGCTATAGGGCAGGTATGATTCTAGCCTGATACATAAATACATTAAATATTTACAAATTTTATTAGAAAATTTTACATTTGATAAGTGTAAACATGATTTAACAATGATAATTAGTATTGCGTGTCACAGACACGGCCAACAACTCCTGCCCGCAATCAATCTGATGCCACCGCTAGAACAAAGGCAGACATCGTTGGAGCCAACATTAAAGAGACATCGATCCTTTCAAAGGGCTTAACTCCCAAGCAAATCACAACTAAACAGGAGAACCTCAACTTGGGTTGTTTCTCAGAAAATGGAAACAAAAATAGAACAAAAGATACTCTTTCCTGGGGTTCTCTACCTGCCAATCTTGTGAAGCCTGGGAAACGTATGTTGTCTCTTTTCCCATTCTTCATAATTGCAATGTTAGTCCTGCTGGTCAATCGAATTCTCATAGTATCAACTTATAAAGGTACTCACTTTCTAACTTAACCTCATTGAGCATGTGAGCTGATGGGCTTGTCTAACTAGAATGTTGGAATTTCTGGATACATTCTGTTTCTTTTCTTCTATGTTTAACTTGTTTATTCAATAACATAACCATTATGCATGCCTTTTCTTTATTCAATAACAGCTTGCTTCAACCATTCTACTTTGTAATGAGAACCATCAAATAACTTGTGACCCACTTCATTAGAGTAATGATTCTTCAGCAACGTACCTTTATAAGTTGAGATGATGCATGCTGATTCTTCAGCATGAGTAGTTCATGAATTTGGTGGATTACATATCTTCAGTAGTATAATAATGATTCTTTATCATGTGGAATGGGATATAGATAGAGATACCTGACAACCTCTCGGTGTTTGTAAGTTGAGAAAACTAAATTACGTGAAGTTTTACCGATCATTTAAAAAAAAGAAATAGAAAAAAGAAAAACCCTTCCCTGAAGTTGTTATGGTGAGTACCCTTATATTTGGTGTAATTTTACCTGATGAGATCTATGTTAGAAAAGTAAAGAAGATATGGCTTTAGACAAAATTGAATGGAGGAACATAAATCCATATGGCTTTTGTGTGTCATTTGGCTGGTTTGGTTGCTACAGATTTAATTTTGTTCCAATATTTGATGTAGACAATTTGTTTCCTATGTTTGGGATTAGCTTACATATATGTATCCTGTCTTTTAGTTGTGTTCTCATTGACTCCCTGGATCAACCTATTGAATTTGTTTGCATAGTTATTTCCATGATTCTTACATTCTTCAAGTATGGAAGTTAAAATGCCAGGTATAAATTTAAGTCACCATCCAATAATTGAAAGATTTTACATTTCTGTTTTGTGTTCAAGAGGCCCTGTGGAGTTAGCTTCAGCAGGTGTTTCTATATCAATCTTCAACATTATATCCAAGATATTCAATATTCCTCTCCTTAGTGTCGCGACTTCATTTGTAGCTGAAGACATTGCAAAAAATGCCAGCATGGACTCTGCCTCAGGTGAAGTTAAATTGATCCTTTAATGGCTTCCAAGGAACTCAACATGCCATCTTATATTGAGTTCACTACACATTTATGAAATACTTTTGGGACAACTGTCTATTTTTCTATCTTAATTTGAGCTGATTGGTGTGCTGATAGGAGTTTTTCAGGAGAAAGCAATAATGGTAGACCACTTGATGAAAAGACTGGAAGAAAGCAATTAGCATCTGTCTCTACTCCCTTACTTTTAGTTGTTGGAATTGGTATTTTGAGGCTTTAGTCTTGTACTTGGGATCTGGATTGTTAGAGCCTAATTGCTTCTATTAAAGTTTGTTTAGTAATGGAATTTCAATATATAATATGAATTTGGTGGTGTTTAATTTAATTTGGAGTTTGTTTTATGATTTTTCTTTTGTTTTTGATTTTTTCTTTATTATTTCGTTTATTATGATTGGTGAATTAGATAATCATGCTATTGTTTGTTAAACCTCTAAATTCGACGGTCATACTCTATAGATTTTTGTTTGTTTTTTTTGAAGTTCATTATCCAATAATTTGATAGTCTAGGGCCGTCAAAAAAAAAATTCTACAAGAGAATATTTGACGGGCATATTTGACGGTAAGGTCCGTCAAATTTCTCAAAATTTGACGGGCTAAGACCGTCAAATATGGGCCTTTTTCACATAGTGGTAGGACTGTCAATGGCGAGGTTTGGACCGTGTATGAAACAGCCAGACTCGCACTACATGAAAATTGGAAAATTCGACAGAAAAAATTGACGAGGCAAGGCCCATGAATTTTAGAAACTGAATTTTGACAATCTAGGACCATCAAAATTCTAGATATTCACAGATTTGAGGGCTTAGAACTGTCGATATTCTCCCATCCTTCATTAATTTGATAGTTTTGGCCTGTCGACTGTGTCATAAGTGTCCAAAAAAATCTAATCCAAGACCAAACCAGCCCACATGTATTCGAGGCTATTTTCAGACTGATTTGGCCCGCATGTTTTACAAATAAATATATATTTATATTAAAAATATAATTATTGCCTATCAATCGCATACATCATGGCTAAGGCATACCCTAGCTTATCATTTGTCACTCGTTTGAGACATAGAGAGAGAGAGACTTAAAATACATAAAAAATTGTCCAAAATAGGAATGTCAATGGGGTTCTCCTTTAAATTTTATCAGTTTTGGTTGCTATCGGTTTTGGTTGTCAAATTACTGGAAACGCACAGAATTAGAACCATCAAAAAATTTCTCCTTAAACAATTCTAATTCATGGTCCCTGTCGATAGTAACAGTTCTTAATTAGTTCGATTCCAAGAGATCCGGTGATTCTAATCGATTCCAATAAAAAGAAATCCAAAATCAGGATTTTCAATTCTAATTCAAGTTATGATTCCGATTAAATGGATACCCATTGACATCCCTATTCAAAACTTCCCAATTTCTCTATTTTCTATTGTAGATGACATTGTCATGATTAGCCCTACAATAATAATCTTTATGACTGATCAATTTGTTGCACGTGTTTCTTTAAATTCTCATGGGTCCTCGTTTTTGTTTCTTCTACCTATAAATCACAAAGTTGTCTTAATCAGTAAGATTTGTTAAATCTAAGTACCTGTTCAGGCAAGGAAAATTTCTGATTGATCAATTTTTTTGGGGAGGGAAGACTCACAATTGATTCATAATTTGAATTGACATGGTTTCACCGATTAGACCCTAACTTTGATTTTTATCGGACCTAAAAGATACAAGTAACTAGACAACTATCCATAGAGTAAGACATCGATTTCTCAATAAGATAAATTATGTCAATTTCTCTAGTCACTGTGAAATTTAATTGTGTCAACTCGACCAATCAATTTCTATACATTAGGGGTGCACATGGTCCGGATTGGTTCGGATTTGACAAAATTGAAACCGAACCAAACATGATCGGTTCTACAAATTTAAAACCGAACCAATCCAATTACCCTATAGAACCGAGCCAATCCAAACCAACCTTGGTTCGGATCGGATCTCGGTTCTCATACTTATTATTTTCAATAGTAAAATTAAAAAACTTAAAACTTAAAACTAAGCAAAATAAATATTAAGCAAAGCATACGCATAACACAGCACGCATAAATAAAACATCAACAAACTTATTACTTAAACATAAACAAAACATCACACATAACACAAAAATTACAAGCCCTTAGTCCGATCTTATATCGGTCTACCTATGCACCAAAAATTACAGGAATTTATCATAAAAAATGAAAATTTCATGGATATTTCAAGTGGAGGAGTGATCGATAGAGAAATCTTATAATTCAAAGATCCGTAATTAATGAAAAGAGAAAGAAAATAAATATTAGAATCATATTCAAATATGAGTGACACAAAACACTCATAAAATGAAATAGAAAGGAAGTTAAAATTCATTAGGAAAAACTCGTTCTTTTTTGAATCTATTGTTAAAGCAGATAAAAATTAGTACAAAATATATATTATAATAGATACTTTGGATTAGTTCGGTTATCGGATTAGTTCGGTTCTATTATGCTCCTAATTTGGGGGCTAACCAAATCAATCGGCTTTTTTTTTAACAATCCGCACCCCGAACCAAACCATGCTCAATTCGAACCAATCCAATCCAAAAGGTTTCGTATTGGTTCGGTTCTCGGATTTACCCAATCCAGTGTGCACCCCTACTATACATCACTATTAACTCGAGTGAATTTTGCACTGACTTGTCACCAAACTCAGTGAAACCAACGTTTTGAGCCAATTTGGTCGAGTTAGCTTGAAAATGTATCGAGTTAGTTAAAAAACTTGACCGAGTTATTTAGTTATATACAATATTTTTGTGGAGAGCAAGAAATATATTTTTATTTATTTTAAATATTCAAATATTTATAAAACTAAAAAAATATTATCTAACTTATTTGAGTCGACACACAAATTTTGAGGTTGATTCGATTCAATGGAGATTTGAGTCAAGTTTTAAAAATATGTTTCGAATATTTAAAATATTTTTTATATATTTTAATAAATTCAATATATATTTGAAGGATTCTAAATACTTTAGAGCTTACATCAGTCTACCTACACACCAAAAATTAGTCCAATCGTCATCATCATCATCTTAGAGTAAGATGAATAATTTTGGGAAAAATCAATGACTTTTTAGTATTGATTTAGATCATTTTTCTTTAGTATGTAAGAAGACTAAGGTCAAGGGACATGTAATCATTTTTACAACATAGGGGTATCTCAAATATTCATCAAAACGTGGAGGGACCACCTCTCATACAAACACGGTCTTTCTTAAACATTTAAAATAACTATTGTAAGGATAATTTAGGTATTTTAATCAAAGAATATTTCAAGATATCCATTTTAGATTAATATATTATAAAACATGTCCTTAAGATTAAGAGTCCGTATTTTTACTAGGGGACTTCTTGATACATATTTTCAAAATACAAGCCTTTGCCTTCATTGTCCCTAAATTTTAATGGAATCTCTAATGACACCCCAAGAAAATAAAAGAATGATCTTAGCAAAGATAAAGCTAAGTAATTAAAGGGAGAAAATGCTTTCCCAAAGAAAAAAAAAATTCTAAATTATAAACTTCCTTTGAATTAACAAAGATATTATGCTCACAGCTTCTCATCTCAATAAATACCTTTTAAATATATATTTACACTAACTAGAAAAAATTCAGTAATGGAGAACTACCTATTTTAGTATTAGAGTCATGGTTTTTAAGCCATTTTGTTTCAAATTGGTTCGACACACATCAAATTTGAGTCAAGTAAAATTATATGATTTGAGTCAAGCCATTCCAAACAGGATTGGATGTATAAAGGCTATAATCTCAAAATATTGTTTCATGTAGATTGTAAACAATTAAATGCTTTAAAGTTGTTTGGGTATATTATTTGATGAGAACAGGCCAAGGCCGACAAATTTCAACACTCCAAGGCCATTGAAATTGGTGATGTTCCCTTGATTCAACGGCTTAGAGCCATCAAATTTCTCCCATCCTACATTAATTTGAGAGTATTGGTTTGTTGGAAAAAAAAAAATCGATAATGAAAATTTTGACACCTTAGTCCATCAACTTTTATGAAACCCATAAATATATGAGTTTTTTACAATCTGTGATGTTATATTCAGATCAGTAGGAACCGAGCAAATTCCTAATATAAAAGTAGACCCCTTTCACTCTATCGTCGGATTTCTCAATAAAATACAATCATCTAATATCGAAAAGACCAAAATATCCTTACATTTTTCACTAAAATATTCTTATAAAGTATAGAAACACACATATAGATATAGTAGGGGAATAGACCTCATTAAGGAAAAACCTCAATGAGGGACCTAAAACCCAGAATAGGAGTTATCTTATAGCGAGTGAAACCTGACTCTAAGAAGAGTTTCTCCCATTCTTTCTCAGTTCTCTCTCTTCCAGCCACCAAAACCATCATCATCATATCAAAAAAGAGTTGTGTTTTAGTTGATTCATATTTTCCTTTGTTCTCTTCGATCACTACATCTATTATAATCACCTTCCCTCCCTCAGCTTTGGAGGAAATTGCTTCCCTGCTTCGTTTCAGTATCTTCACGCATTCTTCATCGCCCCAATCGTGCATAATAGACTGTCGAGTCAATGTTTGTGAGTAAAATCAGAACCTCTTGAAATCACCAATCGGAATAAAAGTTAAGAGTTGTGATAAAATGACGTGTCAAAACTATGCAGTCTGTCTGCGGTTGACATGGCAAGTGCACAAAACCATAGATCTTTTTCTTCGAGATACACAAGGAAAAAGATCTTTGGTTCTGTGTAATTGTCACATCACTGCCTACGTTTTAGCACATCATTTTTTCATTAGTCAAAAATTAATTAACCAATGGAAGAATATGCTAAGTGAGCCATGTACAAATTAAAGGCCCATTAATGAGAATTTTTTTACTCCCAGAAAAGTCAATACGGGATTTCATGAAGTTCCGATCTACCAATTGCACGATGCCTAACCTAATTAATGTGAGTAATTTTGTAATTTGGGGATGCACAATAAACACAAGTTTGTGTGATTTGTCAATTCAGGATTCTATCACTACTTGAAAACTGGAAAATTCGACATAAAAAATTGACGGGCCAAGGCCCACGAATTTTAGAAATTGAATTTTGACGGTCTAGGACTGTTGAAATTCTAGATATTTCTAGATTTGATGGCTTAAATCTGTCGAATTTTTCTCATCCTTCATTAATTTGAAATTTTCGACCCGTCGAAAAAAAAATTGACAATGAAAAATTGTATGAAATCTTGGATTGACTTTCCTGGTAGTAAAAAAAAAAAAATTCTCCATTTATTCTTGAATATGAAAAGTGAGTGACGTGTCATATGTGCTTAAGGCTTAAAATGGAACACATTTTTTCCAAAATCCGGGTGCACAAATTCTGAATTTAATGGGTTTGGTCCCATCAAATATATCCGAATTAAAATATGATTCAAATATGGGTTGATGTCCCTTGATCCGAATTGGATCCAGGTCAGATACAGATTCATTCCTATATCTGCCAAGATTTGAATGAGATATTACTTTGTAAGTTGTATTTTTATATTTTTTATGTTATTTTCATCAACTAACAATAGTTGGGTGTAGTAGTCAAGACTTCTATTTCAAATGGAGAAGTTTTGAGTTTAAGTCACCATTTGATCACATTTTGACAACTTTATTTAATATAACTTTAAATGGTTTGACATTATCTATTCAATCGACCCGAATTAATTAATTCGATCAAATTGGATCCAAATATGGATTTGATAAAAGTAAAATGGTTCTGATATGATTTTAGCTATTGGGATCCAAGTTGGATTTGGATCTGGATATGTATCCGAATAAAAAATTCAAATATGGACATACTCATATCTGGATCATATCCGACCCGTTTTAGGACTTATATGTGTTTGGAATCCACCCGTCAACATGTTCATAAAGACTCGCGATAAACTACTCATAAAAAGCCACTTGAAAACTCACTCGCTGATGTGGCATGTGCACAGAACTATAGATCTTTTTCCTAGGGATACACAAGGAAAAGATCTATGGTTCAATACACACATGATAATATATATAGATATATAAAATATTTACTCAGATACATGAGAAAGAAATATTAAAAGAAAAGAAGGTAACCATACCTTGAATAGAACTGCATCTGCAGGCATAATAGACTCAAACATATCCCCTCCAACAAATTCCAAGTTCTTACTCCCTTGCAAGTTAACAACAACATGAGGAAGGTCAAACACAGTGCATTTCAAATGTGGGAATGCCTCAGCAATGACCCTGGCCACAGCTCCAGTGCCACCCCCTACATCAACCAATGACTTCAATCCCCCAAACATCGCCTTACATTCATTAATAACTACAGTGATCACCAATTGAGAATCACAAGCCATGGCATCATTGAATAACTTGTTGAACTCAGGACGTTGTGTCCCATAGTCCCAAAGGCCCCTTCCGTGTGCCATCTCGAATGGTGTAAGCTCATTCCCCTGGAACCAACGACTTAACAAATGGCAAGGTTTTATAATGACCGGGTCTAGCGCCAGTAGCAAGAATGGTGATAAACTCGTAGGGTGGTCCTTTAAGAGAATTCTAGATGAAGGTGTGAGAACATATCCTTCTTCTTGTTGATCTCCATCAATTTTTTGTAGGGCGAAGAAGTCAGAGTGAACCAATAAGCGCATGAGTCGGTACACGCAATCGGATTTCGATTGGGGGATTGGAAGTGATTTTAATAATTGTGAGAGGGTCATGGGTTTTTGATGGTTGTGTATGATGTCTGGTATGCCAAGTTGAACTGCACACTTGAGTGACATGGAGCTTACGAAGGTACCCATGTGGTTCCATATGTGAGCTTGCGCTTTAAGTAACTCATTTCCTCCCTCCACATCAATAATATCCATCTTGCCTTTGTTTTTCTTCAAGAACTCCTTATATCTAAGTCATGCTTATATAAAGGCGTATTTATATGTGTAGTCCCAAGATACTTTTATCATATGGACTTTTAGACCCGTTGTTCAGTTGATTTGACATTTTGAAAAGTAAGTTTGTGGTTGTTCTGCCACCCATCACCTGTTGGCTGAGTTGTTCTGTGCGACCCGCAAAAGTAGGAAAAAATAAATAAAAAAGTAGGGAAATGTTCAGCACCCAACCATTTGCCCAATCACTTTTTCACCGAGAAGATCATCATCATCAAAAATCAATCCATTCCAAAACTTTTAACCTCATGATCGATTGTAACACTTGTTGTGTAAATGCAGAGATATAGAAATTAAAATAAGACTTTGGGCAAGTCGAATTCGTTCCATAGGGACAGTTTGGATTCAAAAGCTCATTCGGATAAAAAGGCCAAAACAGAGTTAGAAAACAGATTTTTCTTAAAACAAAATTGATTTGTAAAAACAGAGAAGAAGGTAACAACTAATTTGGAAATGAGATTGAAACTAAAATCAAAACAGGAAATAAAGACTGAAAATCTAAGAGAGAGAGATTAGAGAAGTCAAGTAAGCTTTTGCAATTAATCCATAATGTAGATAAATTCTGAAATTAACTCAATCCATGGAGCAAGTCATTGCCCATGGATCGAAAAATGGAGCAATTAAATCTAGCGAAAGTAACTAAAAGTTATTCATGAAAATCCTAATCTGATTGAGATTGCTTAACCTATATTCCGATTCTTCAAAGAGCATAGTCGTTCTTGAACTTATCTAAGTAATGGCTATCAAAGCTGAATCAGAAATATAAGCTAAGGGATTTAATCAAGGGAGAATTTACAGAATATTAACATGCAAGCAAAGTAAGAATCTAAATCTACATTAAGGGATTAATTTGCTCTGGTTTTCTTAACTTCTCTAATGAGAATTTAGCCAATCATTACAAGAGTTCTAATTGCAGAATATAACAAAAGAATAAAGAACATGGGTGAAAAAGATGATGATCAATCTGTAATCCTCCTTTAAAAGCTCTCAAAAGAGTTACAAACAATAAGAGATTTCTCAAAAGAAAATTACAGAGAATTAAAGAAGAAATTAAAGAAAATTACAGAAGAAGAGAGCAAGAGAAGAACCCTTCTCTAAAATCAACCTTCCAATTTATAACATTCGTATTCGCGTAATCGGGTTGATTTGACGGATGATTTGATTCGAACGACCTATTCAGTTACAACTAGCGAAGTAATTGGAAGCTTCTGTGCAAATCTCGAGGAAAAATTCCTCAAGATGACCGTGGCGCGATCATACCTAGCCGCGACGGGTTGACGTGGCGGTCAAATCCTTCGAGTTTTTTCTGGATACTTCCTTTCGGCTCGCGTATTGTAACCATAATTGTTACGTTTTTTGTTGTTTTCCGAATGTGCCCTTTTTACCTGAAATTAGTAACAATTTATTGTTAGCTACATTAATTTGAGATTTTGATATAATTCATTATTATTTTAAAGGAACTAGCATTTAAACTTTGATAATCTTGGTGAAATTAAGGTCCCAAAGTGAAATTATTGGGACCTTAACACCCCATCACAAATGTTTTACAAAAAATGGACGGTTCATGATTTTTCAACTTGAAAACATGAGGTTAGAAGTTTTGGAATAGGCTGATTTTTGGTGAGGAATGTCTCCTCACCATAGAGATCATCCTCACCAAAAATCAATCCATTCCAAAACTTCTAACCCATGTACGACAAAAATGGTTAAGCAAATTGTTGGGTAAATGGTTGGGTGCCGAACGAGACCCAAAAAAGTATCAAGAAACAAAATGAAATATTTAAAGTATAACCTGACAGTGCATTTATTTTTAAGTTTTACATGTTTCATGATAAAGTAATAATGACTCCAAATTTTTGTTTATTCTATCCAACAAACAATTAAATTTTGGAGTTGTCTTTGTTAGTGAGATTTGGGTAAATCTAAGTCAAGGGAAAGTTCAAGGTTTTCATTGTAATTGCTAATCACATGGTTAAAATTTTATAATAATTAAATCATATATTGAGAAGGGAAGGCTCCACCATTAATTAATTGATCCATGATCCCGAATTGATGCCATTTCATTGATTTAGAATCTGCCTCGACCTCTATCAGTTCATCGGGCATTGATGTATTGAAAATTTAGATACTAGGGGGTACCCAAATACCCAAATCACCCAAATAGGGAAATTGGATCAAATCAACCAACAATAACAGACATTCCAAACTATTTTATTTGAAGCACTTGCATATTTTCTCTCATTTCTCACTCTTAGAAAAGGGATAATATGGGTAAATGTTGCCTTAATATTTACAGAATAGTATTTTTTTTTCTTTACTTTCTTAGAAAAAACAGCTTTTTTTCTCCTTCTCAATTAATGTATTTCTATACAATGTATAAAGGTGAATTTATCTGGTCACATAAATATTTTAAAATCGGATTCGATATCAACTTAGTAAAAAAAAAAAACCCTTAGAAAATTTATGAGTCAGGCTGGAGTGACCTCAAGATTGGACCTCAAATCACACACGCCAACATGAAAGTGTATGGGAATCATATATGTTTTTCCTCGAATAAAAAACTCATAAAAAACTCTTATGATTCCCATACACTTTCATGTCAGAGTGTGAAATGTGAGGTTCAATCTTGACGTCACAGCATTATTCAAAGTTTATTTGTCATAGTTTGGATCTTTCAAAATGTAATTAACTACTTTCAATAGGTACATTTATGACAAAATTAATTGTCCACATCTTTTTAGAGAAAATCATAATAAATTTTCATTTAAATATTAAAATGTTATGAAAAAAATTCTGCCGTACCTTGAGAATTTTGATTTTTAAAACTCTAACAAATAATGTTCGTAAAATATTATAGTTGCTATTTACCTACTCATTTACCAAAGAGTAAAATTTAAGAAATCTTTTGCCACACCAACCTTTTCTTGTACCAGACCATTATAAAATTAAATTACAAGATTTTAGTAATGATGTGCAATAATTTTTCTAGAGAGATTCTATTGCCACACTAACCTTTGGTAAGAGCATCGTAATTCGTATGATATCAACAAAGAATTAGCACACAAATTGGGGTACTCTTCATAAAAGTTGGTGTGGTAATATAAGCTCTCATTTTCTAATTTTCTTTTGTTCATCTAAAATGAGAGAGAGAGATCCATCATAACGTGAAAATTTTTCATATTCGATGGTCTAAGGCCGTCGAATTTCATAAAATTTGACGGATCAAAGGGTCGAATTTTTTATTTTCAAATTTATTTTTTCGACGGGTCGAAATCGTCAAATTAATTAAGGATGGGAGAAATTCAATTGCTCTAAACTATCTAACTTGGAGAACATCAAGAATTTTAAGACAACTCTGAACCGTTGAAATTCGATTTCTAAAATATGTGGCCTTGGCCTATCGAATTTTCCAATTTTCACATAATGCATGACCAATTGCCACTACTCGTGGCCTGATCCGCCAAGGAGAGAAATAGAGGGAGAGTGAGAGAGCAATTGAGAGTCGCGCGACCACTTCCATTGTCCTTAACTCTAAATCTTTTTATAGCAGCGTGAAATAGGGGTAAATCCGACACAACTCTTTTAAACACTGTGTAAAGAAGGTAAATTAAAAGCCCTTGACATTCTAAAAGAAGATTAGAGAAATATAACATGTGGCTTTATCCTTTGGTGGGATAGCAAGAAAATTGAAGTATCATAAGAAAGAACAAATTCCTTGGCCCCATCATTAGGTAGTGGGATTTGAACTTGAGACCATAGAAAGAATAAATTCCTTGGCCCCATCATTGGGTAGTGGGATTTGAACTTGAGACCATAGAAAGAATAAATTCCTTGGCCCCATCATTGGGTAGTGGGATTTGAACTTGAGACCATAGAAAGAATAAATTCCTTGGCCCCATCATTGGGGTGGTCGCAAGATAACGCCTGAAATGGACCTCCATCATTTAGGAAAAAGGACGTAAAAACTACTTTGTCGGGTTAGGCAAATTATTTGAAGCGACTGTTGCATCTCCATTATTTAGTCAAAAGGTCACAATCTCTACCTTATCAATTTAATTCAGACCCGTCTCTACCTTATCAATTTAATTTAGACCCATAGTGCAGTTGATTTTGGCATTTTGAAAAGCAAGTTTGATGTGGTGGGTTCAAGGCCAGCTTACCCATATGGACTTTTTCCACTCTTGTAAGAGTACAAATTTGGTGTGATCCCAAGATTCCTTTATCATATGGACTTTTAGAACCATAGTTCAGTCGATTTGGCATTTTGGAAAGAAAGTTTGATGTCGTGGGTTCAAGTCCAGCTTACCCATATGGACTTTTTCCACTCTCATATAAATTTGGTGCGATCCCAAGATTCTTTTATCATATGGACTTGTAGACCCATAATTTAGTTGATTTTCGTCGTGGGTTCAAGTCCAGCTTATCATATGGACTTTTTCCACTCCTGTATAAATTTAGTGTGATCCCAAGATTCTTTTGTCATATGGACTTTTAAGCCCATAGTTTAATTGATTTTCTGTCATGGGTTCAAGTCCAACTTATAATATGGACTTTTTCCACTCCTATATAAATTTGGTGTGATCCAAAGATTCTTTTATCATATGGACTTTTAGACATATAGTTTAGTTGATTTGACATTTTGAAAAGTAAATTTGATGTCATGGGTTCAAGTCTAACTTACCCATAAATAAATAAAATACTTTATTATATAATTAATTTTAAAAATAAAAAAAAAATTGCTCACGGCATTGGGGATCCACCAATCACATGTGTTGATGTGTATTAAATGACATCCCCAATTTACAAAATTACCCTCATTAGGCTTGATGTGGCATAGGCTAGAGAGTTTGAGCATTGTTTCTATGAGCAAAACATCACTCTAAGTTTGTTATATATGTATATATAATGCATGAAATGGAAGAAAGATTTGTGATTTTGAATGTTATATGCTAAACTGATGAACCAATGGCACAACCATCTGTATTGAAAAGTTACTACAGATAAACCACTTAAGCTGCCCCCAAATTTTCTCTCATGGCACCCCATTTTATGACATTAGTATCATGACATTAGTTCATCAGCTTAGCACATTACTTTCAAAACAACAAATCTCAATTCCATGATATGCGTCTCCATATTGTTTAGCCGAAAGGGATCTATGCTACTTGTTGACTTGGACAATTATTTTAAACAATTATATAATTAGAGTAGGGATCCAATTACATGTCCCGTTCCTAGCCAAGGTCAGGTGGCACCCCATTTTATGCTACATGCCATTTCTTATGACTGACTGACCACATGGATACGTGGTCCATCCTTTGGTGAATCTACCAAAAAAAGATCAGTTTGATTTGTGATGTTCATCCATATTATAGAATTGTCCTAAAGAATGATTTCTAATAGTTCAATTTAAATTCTTTTCAAATGATTAGATCTAGTGGATGCAATTTATCAAACACCATGATAACAACTTTATCACATTTGTGTGTAATTTAGGTGTATTCCTACGCAAGATTGTTAAAAGTGTTAGGTAAGACCTAAGAGATGGACCCCTTTAGGGTTGTCTTCAATCTGAAAAGTTTATATGAAATCTGAATCCGACAGATATCCCTAATACACTGTTCAAATTTGAACCTGATTTTCTTATCGAATATCCAAAAATATCCAATTTGAATTCGAATAACCTGTCGAGAAAAAAATAAAAATCTCAATTTTTCTTTAATCCGACTAATTTTTCATAATCAAAATTTTAAAAAAAAAATCCTCATCTTCATTTGTATCAAAATTAAAATTAATAAATAAATAAAACCTTGTGTTCAAAAAATATATATATATATATATATATATATATATATGGGATATGTTCAGCACCCAACCATTTGCCCAACATGTTTTGTCCTACATGGGTTAGAAGTTTTGGAATGGGCTGATTTTTGGCGAGGATGATCACACCAAAAATCAGCCCATTCCAAAACTTCTAACCCCATGTTTACAAGTTGAAAAATCGTGGACCGTCCATTTTTTTAAAATCATTTGTGATGGGGTTAGAAGTTTTGGAATGGGCTGATTTTTGGTGAGGATGATCTCCTCACTATAGAGATCATCTTCACCAAAAATCAGCCTATTCCAAAACTTCTAACCCATGTAGGACAAAACAAGTTGGGAAAATTGTTGGGTAAATGATTGGGTGATGGGAAATATTTGGCACCGAACCGTTTACCCAACAATTTGCCCAACATGTTTTGTCCTACATGAGTTAGAAGTCTTGGAATGGGCTGATTTTTGGTGAGGATGATCTCCTCACCATAAAGATCATCTTCACCAAAAATCAGTCTATTCCAAAACATCTAACCCATGTAGGACAAAATATGTTGGGCAAATTGTTGGGTAAATGGTTGGGTGCCGAACAGGACCCTATATATATACATATATGTATGTTATTCCAGATAGAATATTATCAGATTCAATATGTAAATATCTGAAATTTTTAAATAATATCCGAGTTTTCAAATTTGAATTCAAATCAGTTTCAAATTTTCAACTATCCATTGACACCTTTAGACCCCCTTAAGGCCTAGGTGGATTAGGTAGGGAGCAAACCCAATCAATCTTACCATCTCAGCTAACCCTCAGTGGGTTTGATTGCATTTCCTGCTTCTGCAAATTACTGACTATATAAATTGTGGTTGGAGAGATAGTTAGATATGGAGAAATATGATTACCACTAAGATTTGAAATTCACATGTTGAAATACATTGCTATAACCAGAAATTACAGGAATTTAGATAAATAAACAGTTGGTTGGTTTCACATCCACCGATCAAAGTCACGGTGTGTTTAATGACCATTCATATTAGTGATATAGTTGTTATATATACTAGAAAAAACAAAATCTACATGGCTTTAAACCAATGAAATCAAACACCCACAAATGCATTTTAATTTCTTCGAAATATGTGGATCATGTCTAAGGATGATTTACTTTTAAGTAGTACAAGAGCAATTAGATTTTATGGACCTAAATGTTGGGCAATTAAGAGACAACACATGCAACAATGAAGAGATATATAGATGAGTGGGAAGACTAAGGTGTTATTTGTTAAACTAAAAAAAATAAGTGCTGAATAGCATTAAGCGTTGAATTTAAGTGCTGAAAAAGTTGTTTGTTTAGATGCTGAATCATGTTTGTTACACATTGTTGAAACTAGTAAATTATCTTTGTTACATTTACAATCATATTATACATTGTTTGCATGTTTCAAATGCTTATTTATTATCAAACACAATAAAATATATTATTTCTTATAAAATTAAAATATAATTTATTTTTAAATAATAAATAATACTCAAATCTTCAATTTATAAATAATAATTTTTATTTATAAAAGTCCACAAATTTCAAATTAAAAATAATAATGTCATACAAGTCACCAAAATTTGAAATCAACTTTAAAATAACTTAATTTTGGATGAATAATTTTCGATGGAAATAAAGGATGTGTAATTATAAAAGCACCCTATGAATTAATAAAGGCAACCCACAATATAGTCATTTTTTGTTTTGTTTTATATGGGTTAAAGTTTTTAGAATGAGCAAATTTTTACTGAGGATGGTCTATATGGTCTAGAGATCATCATCACCAAAAATCAGTCTATTTTGAAACTTCTAACTCATCAAAAATAGTTTTTTTTTTAAAGGGACAATTTACGGTTCTTGAACTTGTTTTGATAGGGTTAGAAGTTTCAAGATGTGCTGATTTTTTGTGAGGATGATCTCCTCATCATTGTAGAGATCATCCTCACCAAAAATCAACTCATTCCAAAACTTTTAACCGATATAAGACAAAATAATTTAGCTATGACGTGGGTTTATTAATTTGTGGGGTGTTTATATACTTATCCATGGGATATAAGAGGTAATATCATTTTAAGAATAAGGGCATACTTGTCCATGCTCAAAAAAATAAAGGGCATACTTGTCCGTGTTGAAAAAAGCGAAGTGCTTGCCGCTTCAGCACTTTTTTTTAGCATCAAAATAGTGTTGAATTTTTTTCACTTATTTTCAGCAATAAGCACTGAAAATATAAAGTAAACAAACGCGTTATTTTGACAAAAGTGTTGAATTTAATTTTTTTCAGCAATAAGCGCTGAAAAATAGCGCAAACAAACACCGCCTAACACTACATCATAATGCACAATAAACGACTATCTTGGACAGTCGTTTTAAAAGGAATTGCATTTAAATTGCAACTGCCAATAAAAGACGGAAAAAACGACGGTTTTCAACCGTCAGGAAAAAAAAACGATAGTTCTGGCCTGTCGAAAAAATGACGGTTTTGGACAGTCATTTTTCTAGATTTATAATATTAAAAAAATTATTCCACCACGGAAAAGGAACTACTAGCAGCAGTTTTTGCCTTAGATAAATTATGTTCCTATCTTATAGGGTCAAAAGTAGTCATTTTCACTGACCACTCAGCGCTGAAATACCTTCTTGCCAAGAAGGATGCGAAGGCGAGGTTGATACGATGGATCATTCTTCTTCAAGAGTTTGATCTCGAAATTCGAGACAAAAAGGGATGCGAAAATGTGGTTGCAGACCACCTATCTAGGCTAGTAGTTGAAACTCTCTCTGACTCTCTTCCGATTTCTGAAAATTTTCCTGACGAGCAAATCATGGCAATTTCTAATTCTGACACACTTTGGTACGCTGACATTGTCAACTACCTGGTGACAGGTCAAACTCCCACCTCTTGGAGTAAACAAAATCACCTGTGCTTCCTCGCCCAAGCCAAATGGTTCTTCTGGGATGATCCGTATTTATTTAAATACTGCCCAGACCAGATAATTCGTCAGTGTGTTGATGAAAGAGAACAGAGTGGTATTCTCGAGTTCTGCCACAATCATGCTTGTGGTGGACATTTTGGAGGAAAGAAAACAGCAGCTAAAATCCTACAGTGTGGTTTTATTTGCCCACAATCTTTCGTGACGCTCATCTCTTTGCTAAATCTTGTGATAGATGTCAACGTCTAGGAAAAATCAATCGAAGAAATGAGATGCCCCAACAACCAATTTTGATCATCGAAATCTTCGATGTTTGGGGTATTGACTTCATGGGTCCCTTCCCCATTTTACATGGATTCCAATACATTTTAGTCGCAGTCGACTACGTGTCAAAATGGGTTGAAGCCACAGCTTGTCGAACGAATGATCATAAGGTTGTTGTTCAATTTCTCAAAAATACAGTGTTTGCCCGATTTGGTACCCCTCGTGCTATCATTAGTGATGGAGGGAAACATTTTTGTAACCGAGTTTCGAAAGCTTGATGCGCAAATATTCAATCACTCATAAGGTAGCTACTCCGTATCACCCACAAACCAGTGGGCAGGTCGAAATTTCTAATCGTGAGATCAAAACCATTCTTGAAAAAACCGTCAATCCGACTAGTAAAGATTGGTCCTTACGATTATCTGATGCTTTGTGGGCTTACAGAACAGCGTTCAAAACTCCAATAGGAATGTCCCCTTATCGTTTAATCTTTGGTAGAGCTTGTCATTTGCCAGTCGAACTCGAGCATCGAGCTTATTGGGCGATCAAACATTTAAATTTTGATCTAGCGAAGGCCGGAGAGCTTAGAAAACTTCAACTCACTGAGTTGGAAGAATTAAGGAATGATGCTTACGATAGCGCAAAACTTTACAAAAATCGAACGAAAATCTAGCATGATAAGAACATTCAGAGAAAATCTTTCCACGTAAGCCAGAAAGTGCTCCTGTATAACTCTCGCCTTCATTTATTTCCAGGGAAATTAAAGTCTCGTTGGACTGGACCATTTTTAATCTACAATATTCACCATCATGGAAACATCGAGGTGTTCAATCCAGCCAATGAAAATATTTTCCAAGTCAATGGTCAAAGGCTGAAGCCATTTCAGACTCTCCCTTATTCATCTGAAAAAGATTCATTTTTGAGTAATCTTGTGTACCAAGATTAGCTCTAATTTCATGTCTGATTGAAGACATTAAACTTAGCGCTACTTCGGAAGGCAACCCTTGATTTCTGTACATCTTCTACGTGACCATATAGGATTTATTTTTCAATTCTTTCTGCATTCACTCATTTTCTTGCAAGTATACACCCTGTGTAGTGTGCTTTTCACTTTTACACCATGTGTGGAACACTTCTTTTGGTTGTACCTACGACTTTTGCAACGTAATGACATCCGCTTTCAGGTGTACTCTAAACATCTACTCTTTAATCATTGAGGACAATGCTAAATTTAGGTTTGGGGGTGTGGGATAGCACATTTCAAATTTTCACTTTTTGTACATTATTCTCGGTACATTTTCAAAAATACCTTCATCAAAAAATTTTATATGTACTGTCATCATACGAATTTTTAAACCAAGCTCATGTTCAATTTGTTTATATATTCTTATTCCTCAAAAACAAGATATTTTGAAAAATAAAATTCACGTCACTTCTGATTGTAGTGAAAATGTTATTTTGGATTAAGAGTTGTCTTCTTCGCTGTCTAAAATGAGAGGGAGAGCCTGAAAAATACTGAACTTTGACCTCCTTGTCATTTGGTTGGCTGAATAGAAGAAAAACAGAACTGTAGTTGATATTTTTGAGACAGCAACCATAGGATTAGACTGGGTACCTTGAAAAGGGCTACCTGCTTTTTGAAAAAAGAATATAAAAAAAATGATAAAGCATGAAAAATGTTGAAAAGAAAAGCAGAAAGATGTGAAGGTTAGAACTGAAAAAGTGCAAATTGTGAAAAGAGTCCAATGAGACCAAAATAGTTCAGTAGGGTGAAAGCCGTCAATGGTAAAAACGTGAGTACATTGGAATATCACAGATAAAGCCCCTTAGAGGTATTAAAGTGAACATCCATACTTCTCACAATCCCAGACAGGAGGCTCAGTTTCGAGTTAGAAGTTAGGCAGACCCAACCGTCTTAGCAGTTAAGAAGGGAAACCTTGTTCCGAAAAATCTATGTTACAATCAGAAAAATTTGTGCACACAATCAAGATATTTCTGAAAATGAGGAATAAAAAGAATTTCTGCTCAAATAGACCTTTGACTTGATTTTTGAAAATTGGTGTGATGGCATTATATACAATAATTTTGAAGTTGTTATCTTTTAAAATGTTAGAATTTTGTGGGTATATTCACTGCAAACCCTCACGAGTCAAACTCGTTCACTAGGGGTTTAAGGGCTTACTGCATAAGCTAAATGCAGTCGGGAACCTCACGAAAAAGGAATTGTTTACATTTAAGTTTTGCTCGGGACTAGCAAAATTGAGGTTTGGGGGTATGATAAGGTCCCAATAATCTCACTTTGGGACCGTAATTTCACCGAGATTACCATCGTATAAATACTAGTTCCCTTAAAATAATAATAAATTTTATTAAATCCCAAATTAATGTGGCTAACAATAGTTTGTTACTAATTTCAGGTAAAAATGGCATATTCGGAAACCAACAAACGGTGTAACAATTACTGTTACAACATGCGAGCAAAAAGGAAGCATCCGGCAAAATCTCGAGGATTTTGAGCGCCGCGGCTAGCTAAGACCGCACCGCGGTTATTTCGAGGAATTTATCTTCGAGATTTTTACAGAAGCTTCTAGAAGTTTCGATGGTTGTAATTGATTGGGTCATTTGAGTCGAATCATCCGTCAAACCACCCCGATTACCCGAATATGAACATTATAAATTGGGAGGTTGATTTTAGAGAAAAGGGGGCTCTTCTCTTCTTCCATAATTTCTGATTTTTCTTTCTTTCTTCTCTGTAATTTTTCCTTTGGGTGAGCTTTTGAGTGTAGTGAGAACATCAAGAGTAAGCCATTGGCTCTATTGTAACTCTTTTGAGAGATTATCAAGAAAGGAATCAAGTTGCATTTCTATTTTACATTTTCTTTCCATCTATCTTCTTATTTTTAGTATTGTTGCAACTATGAATCTTGCAATGAGTGGCTAGAATCTCCTTAGAGAGTTCAATAATGCCAGAGCAAGTCCATCCATTTAATATAGTTTCAAATTCATTATTCTTGCTTATCTTGTTAAACATTCTGTAAATTCTTCTTTGATTAGATTCATTAGCTTATATTTCTAATTCAACTTTGATAGCCATTACTTAGATAAGTTCAAGAATGACTATGCTCTGTGAAGAATCGGAATATAGATTAAGCAATCTCAATCAGATTAGGATTTACATGAATAACCTTTAGTTACTTTCGTTGATTAAACGGCTCCACTTTCCGGTCCATGAGCAATGACTTGCTACATGGATTGAGTTAGATTCAGAATTAATCTGCATCGTGGATGGTTTGCAAAGGCTACATTGAACTCTCTAATCTCTCTCTCTTAGATTTTCAATCTTTCTTTTTCAGTTTCAATTTCTTTTACAACTTAGTTGCTACTTTCTTCTCTATTTTGTTTTTACAAATCAATTTGTTTTAAGAAAAATCTGTTTTCTAATTTTGTTTTTGGTTCTAACTGAATGAATCTTTGAATCTTCGTTGTCCCTGTGGAACGAATTCGACTTGCCCAAAGTCTTAGTTCACATCTTAATCTCTGCATTTATTTAGCAAGATTTACAACCGATCACCTTCTGACATTAAATTCATAACAAAAATAAATTATATCAAAATGATTCTCTATGTATTGTATATAATGTCGGAAGGAGCCTTCTGTCATTTACTAAAATAGTTCTGATCTAATGTCAGAAGACTCCTCTTGACATTGGTTAAATAGTTCTGATCTAATGGCAGAAGGCTCCTTCTGACATTGAGTAAAATAGTTCTGATCTAATGTCAAAAGGAGCCTTTTGACATTGACTATAATAGTTCTAATCTAATGTCAAAAGGCTCCTTTTGACATTTACTAAAATAGTTTTGATCTAATGTCAAAAGGAGCCTTCTGACATTGAGTAAAATAATTCTGATCTAATGTCAGAAGGCTCATTTTGATATTGACTAAAATAGTTCTGATCTAATGTCAAAAGGTGTCTTTTGACATTGAATAAAATAGTTCTGATCTTATGTCAAAAAGCACATTTTGACATTGACTAAAATAATTTTGATCTTATGTCAAAAAGCACCTTGTTACAGCCCTTTCATTATCCTGAAAATATCATGGTTTAATGATACGAGGACTACATCTTTTTTCTCCTAAACGTAATTAAATTCATCAATAATAAACTTTTACTATGAATAATTTGCATTCCATTGGTAGAAAGAAAAAAATTATAAATTAAAATCAAATAAAATTGTCACCTTGAAGTATTCAATTTTTCCAAGGTTCCTGTTGAAAGAGATTTAACAACATGCAAATAATGACAATAATTAATAAAAAGTCAAAAAATAATTTAGACAAAATATTATGGAAAGTTTAGGGTTCGACTACTCCAAAACACATACACAAACACTTTCGATTAAAATTTCTCAAAATCTCCACAACGGAGAGAGATAGAAAGAGACTTGAATCGAAATTATTTTATCAATCTCCAAAATAAAGAAAGACAAAGATGGAGAAACTTGCAAGTTTCTCACGTTCTCCACAACAGAAAGAGATAGAGAGAGGGAAACTTGCAATATTTTCTACATCTCCTCAACGGAGAATCTCCACAATAAAGAAAGACAAATACAGAGAAACTTACAAGTTCCTCACGTTCTCACAACAGAAAGAGATAGAGAGAGAGAGGGTAACTTGCAATATTTTCAAGATCTCCCCAACGGAGAGAGAGAAAGAGGGAGGTAGTACTCTTCGTCTTGGACTTCTTGCAGAACAAGAAAACCCTTTCTACTGAAATTATAGAAATTTTTATGAAAGAGGCGACGATAAAACTGTAATTTCAGTCTAAAGTAATAAAAGGGTATTTTCGGAAGAAAAAAAACAATGGATTACTGTTTTTACCGTTTTGGTAAAATAAATTAATTCCGAAAACGGTAAATTTACCGTTTTCGGAATTAATTGCTACAGTGTACCGTTTTGGTAAATAATTTCCAAAACTGTACCGTTTTGGTAATTTTTTCATGACCGGGTCTAGCGCCAGTAGCAAGAATGGTGATAAACTCGTAGGGTGGTCCTTTAAGAGAATTCTAGATGAAGGTGTGAGAACATATCCTTCTTCTTGTTGATCTCAATCAATTTTTTGTAGGGCGAAGAAGTCAGAGTGAACCAATAAGCGCATGAGTCGGTACACACAATCGGATTTCGATTGGGGGATTGGAAGTGATTTTAATAATTGTGAGAGGGTCATGGGTTTGTGATGGTTGTGTATGATGTCTGGTATGCCAAGTTGAACTGCACACTTAAGTGACATGGAGCTTACGAAGGTACCCATGTGATTCCATATGTGAGCTTGCGCTTTAAGTAACTCATTTCCTCCCTCCACATCAATAATATCCATCTTGCCTTTGTTTTTCTTCAAGAACTCCTTATATCTAAGTCATGCTTATATAAATGCGTATTTATATGTGTAGTCCCAAGATACTTTTATCATATGGACTGTTAGACCCGTAGTTCAGTTGATTTGACATTTTGTGGTCGTTACTTTTATCATGTGGCCTATCGAATTTTCCAATTTTCACATAATGCATGACCAATTGCCACTACTCATGGCCTGATCTGCCAAGGAGAGAAAAAGAGGGAGAGTGAGAGAGCAACTGAGAGTCGCGACCACTTCCATTGTCCTTAACTCTAAATCTTTTTATAGCAGCGTGAAATAGGGGTAAATCCGACACAACTCTTTTAAACACTGTGTAAAGAAGGTAAATTAAATGCCCTTGAAATTCTAAAAGAAGATTAGAGAAATATAACAGGTGGCTTTATCCGTTGGTGGGATAGCAAGAAAATTGAAGTATCATAAGAAAATTTTGGTGTGTCAATATAATTTTCTTTTGGCCCTAGAATGCGGTGCATTTTCACGTGGTGATTAGGTTTGAATTTGGGGTGGTCCCAAGATAACGCCTGAAATGGACATCCATTATTTGAAGCAACTCTTGCATCTCCATTATTTAGTCAAAAGGTCACAATCTCTACCTTATCAATTTATTTTAGACCATAAATTTAGACCCGTCTCTACTTTATCAATTTAATTTAGACCATAAATTTAGACCCATAGTGCAGTTGATTTTGGCATTTTGAAAAGCAAGTTTGATGTCGTGGGTTCAAGTCCAGCTTACCCATATGGACTTTTTCCACTCTCGTATAAATTTGGTGCGATCCCAAGATTCTTTTATCATATGGACATGTAGACCCATAATTTAGTTGATTTTCGTCGTGGGTTCAAGTCCAGCTTATCATATGGACTTTTTCCACTCTTGTATAAATTTGGTGTGATCTCAAGATTCTTTTATCATATGGACTTTTAGACCCATAGTTTAATTGATTTTCATCATGGATTCAAGTCCAGCTTATAATATGGACTTTTTCCACTCTTATATAAATTTGGTGTGATCCCAAGATTCTTTTATCATATGGACTTTTAGACCTATAGTTTAGTTGATTTGACATTTTGAAAAGTAAGTTTGATGTCGTGGGTTCAAGTTTAACTTACCCATAAATAAATAAAATACTTTATTGTATAATTAATTTAAAAAAAAAAAAATTGCTCACGGCATTGGGGATCCACCAATCACATGTGTTAATGTGTATTAAATGACATCCCCAATTTACAAAATTACCCTTATTAGGCTTGATGCGGTATAGGCTAGAGAGTTTGAGCATTGTAACAAGAAATTCTATGAGCAAAAAATCACTCTAAGTTTGTTATCTATGTATATATAATGCATGAAATGAAACAAAGATTTGTGATTTTGAATGTTATACACTAAACTAATGAACCAATGGCACAACACCATGTGTACTGAAAGTTACTACAGATAAACCACTTAAGCTACCCCCAAATTTTCTCTCATGGCACCCCATTTTATGACATTAGTATCATGACATTAGCTCATCAACTTGGCACATTACTTTCAAAACAACAAATCTCAATTCCATGATATGCGTCTCCATATTGTCTAGCAAAAAAGGGATCTAAGCAACTTTTTGACTTGGACAATTATTTTAAACAATTATATAGTTAGAGTCGGGATCCAATTAGGTGTCCCGTTCCTAGCCAAGGTCAGGTGGCACCCCATTTTATGCTACATGCCATTTCTTATGACTGACTGACCACATGGATACATGGTCCATCCTTTGGTGAATCTACCAAAAAAAGATCAGTTTGATTTGTGATGTTCATCCATATTATAGAATTTTCCTAAAGAATGATTTCTACTAGTTCGATTTAAATTCTTTTTCAAGAGATTAGATCTAGTGGATTCAATTTATCAAACACCATGATAACAACTTTATCACATTTGTGTGTAATTTACGTATATTCCTAGGCAAGATTGTTAAAAGTGTTAGGTAAGACCTAAGGGATGGACCCCTTTAGGGTTGTCTTCAATCTGAAAAGTTTATATGAAATCTGAATCCAACAGATATATCTAATACACTAATCAAATTTGAACCTGATTTTCTTATCGAATATCCAAAAATATCCGATTTGAATTCGAATAACCTATCGAGAAAAAAAATAAAAATCTCAATTTTTCTTTAATCCGACTAATTTTTCATAATCAAAATTTTTTTAAAAAAAATCCTCATCTTCATTTGTATCAAAATCAAAATTAATAAATAAATAAAACCTTGTGTTCAATATATAAGCTGATTTTGGCAAAACATTTTTTAAAACATGGGTTAGAGATTTTGGAATGGGCTGATTTTTGGTGAGGATGATCTCTATGGTGAGGAGATCATCCTCATCAAAAATCAGCCCATTCCAAAACTTAAAGCCCCATGTTTACAAGTTGAAAAATCGTGGACCGTCCATTTTTTGTAAATCATTTTTGATGAGTTAGAAGTTTTGGAATGGGCTGATTTTTGGTGATGATGATCTCCTCACCGTAGAAATCATCCTCACCAAAAATCAGCCCATTCTAAAACCTCTAACCCATGTTTTGAAATATGTTTTGCCAAAATGTTTGTTGTTGAACATTTTCCATATATATATATATATATATATATATATATATATATATAGGGAGCGCTTCAGCAGCCCTAAAGTTTGCCAAGTTTGGTGCCAAACATTTTTTGTAAATCACTTTTGATGGGGTTAGAAGTTTTGGAATAGGCTGATTTTTTGTGCGGATGATCTCTACGGTGAAGAGATCATCCTCACAAAAAATCAGCTCATTTTGAAATTTCTAACCCTAGTTTACAAGTTGAAGAATCGTGGACCGTCCAGCAACAAACATTTTGGCAAAACATTTTTCATAACATGGGTTAGAGGTTTTAGAATGGGCTGATTTTTAGTGAGGATGATTTCTACGGTGAGGAGATCATCACCAAAAATCAGCCCATTCCAAAACTTTTACCCCAGTTTACAAGTTGAAAAATCATGGACCGTCCATTTTTTGTAAACCATTTTTGATGGGGTTAGAAATTTTGGAATGGGCTGATTTTTGGTGAGGATGATCTCCTCACTATAGAGATCATCTTCACCAAAAATCAGCCTATTACAAAACTTCTAACCCATGTAGGACAAAACATGTTGGGAAAATTGTTGAGTAAATGATTGGGTACACACTATATATATATATATATATATGGGAAATGTTTGGCACCCAACCATTTACCCAACAATTTGCCTGACATGTTTTGTCCTACATGAATTAGAAGTCTTGGAATGGGCTGATTTTTGGTGAGGATGATCTCCTCACCATAAAGATCATCTTCACTAAAAATCAGTCTATTCCAAAACTTCTAACCCATGTAGGACAAAATATGTTGGGCAAATTGTTGGGTAAATGGTTGAGTGCCGAACGGGTCCTATATATATGTTATTTTAGATAGAATATTATCGGATTCAATATGTAAATATCCGAAATTTTTAAATAATATCCAAGTTTTCGAATTTGAATTCAAATTTTCAACTATCCATTGACACCTTTAGACCCCCTTAAGGCCTCAGTGAACTAGGTGGGAAGTAAACCCAGTCAATCTTGCCATCTCAGCTAACCCTCAGTGGGTTTGATTGCATTTCCTATTTCTGCAAATTACTGACTATATAAATTGTGGTTGGAGAGATAGTTAGGTATGGAGAAATATGATTACCACTAAGATTTGAAATTCACATGTTGAAATACATTGCTATAACCAGAAATTACAGGAATTTAGATAAATAAACAGTTGGTTGGTTTCACATCCACCGATCAAAGTCACGGTGTGTTTAATGACCATTCATATTAGTGATATAGTTGTTATATATTCTAGAAAAAACAAAATCTACATGGCTTTAAACCAATGAAATCAGACACCCACAAATGCATTTTAATTTCTTCGAAATACGTGGATCATGTCTAAGGATGATTTACTTTTAAGTAGTATAAGAGCAGTTAGATTTTATGGACCTAAATGTTGGGCAATTAGGAGTCAACACATGCAACAATGATGGGATATATAGATGAGTGGGAAGACTAACACTACATCATAATGCAACAATTAGGAGACAACACATGGATAAAAGATGGAAAAAACGACGGTTTTCAACCGTCAGAAAAAAAAAGTTGTGGACTGACGGAAAAACGACGGTTTTGGACAGTCGTTTTTCTGGATTTATAATATATAAAAAATTATTTTTCTGAATTTATAAATTAAAAAAAAAAAAAAAAATTCCTAAGACTACAACTCTCCCTCAAATCCCTCTCTATTAAACAATATGCTAATAATAAAGAGAACCAAAATGTTATATTGGCATCTAACATCACCCAATAAACTATTTTTTTTTCATAGGCTCCGATTACTAGAACTTAATAGAAACTAATTCAGATCATGGCAGTTCAGGTACATGTACCTTTGACAAATAGAAAAAGCTGATGTTGTTAGCACTGGTGAAAATCCGGCATACCCCTTGTCGATCTTTGGTCAACGTTGGGCTGCAAATTCCTCGACTGGCATCCACTAAAAAAAGGATAAAAAGTAGTAAGAGTGTGAGGATTGTTCATTAGCTATTGTAGGCCTTTCATAGTTATGTATACTGAATTTCTAATATATTCGATGAAAAATAGTAATGTCTGGATGGGAGACCATGTGACACAAACGATGCAAGCGCTTGGGAAACACAATTAGATGATTCCCACCTAAATATTTTGGGTCAAAATATTGATCCAGATGGCTCGTTCTAACAATCTTTCTTTTCCTTTGGATAGTAACAAGATATAGCTAGAACCTCCCAGGGTCCAAGAGAAATGTCTGTATAAAGGAAAGTCAAGATCATCTTCTCAGTTTGATTATTTGGCTCAGCCACTGAGGAGATATCATAGGTGGGGGTCCTATAACATGGGCAGGAAGAACAAGTTCTTCACATGTCCCAAGCCTAACAAGTGTGCCTCTTCTTGGAGTTCTCTTGTCAATAGCTTGATATTGTCTCCTTTTTATGCCCCTCCTGTGTGTGTGTGTGTGAGAGAGAGAGAGAGACCTGCTCATATTTAACTTTTAGTGCATGGATAATCGATAGGCACTCAAATTCAGCTAATTGTTTCCAGAAAGAATCAATTAAATATGTAATTAAAGTACTAAGAGTTTCCTGTACAAAACAATTAAACATCAGTTCAACATCCAGTTGTACTCTTAATGCAGGAAAAGATAGGTATAAGAGAGATGGGTACCTTCCGCATATACTCAAAAAAGTTCTAGGACTGCAGAGTTCAACAGGTTGTAATGATTGCCATTAGCAACAAAAACCTCAACAATTGGTTTCAGAAGGTTGTTCTTGACAATGTGAAGTAGAAGCTAATCATCGCCAACAGGTTGTCCCCTGCCATTAACCTCAACTCATTTCTTTGGGATATGTTGATTTATGTTCCACAAAAACTCAAGACATGTGTCTCCCTGCTTATATTTCTGATAGCCCTGTATAAAACCATGCAAAAGATACTAATTAAAATCCATCACTCAAATATCATGCACAACATATTACTACAATTAAAATACAACAATCAGAAGAGCATTAGTAATTGAATTTCCTAAGAAGTTGGGATGTCATTTGTAGCATTGCTTTGCCTTAGTGATTGTTGTTGTTGTTTTATTTTTTGTTTGCTTTTTAGGAGGGCTATCTTGACCTTCCCCTTTGTTCTGTTTATTTTCTTTATCGTATCTATTAAAAAAAAAATGCACCCACATGCACAGAGACAAATAAACCAATAGAAATCAAGAACCATTGAAGGATTTTCTTCAATAGAGCAAAGCACTACCTCAAAAAAGCTACAATTCGTAACTATTACAGCATTAAAGTCGACGGCCCAAATCTCACGCTTATTTTTGCCAGCCCAATAAAAAAATTTGACCTTAAACCTTCTTTACCCATTTTGATTCTCAGCCATCAGCGAAAACGAAACCAGCAAATCCAAGTTGTAGATCTCAGAGCAAAGGTTCTTCCATCTTTACCGATTTTCCTTTTCAGCCATCTTTACCGATTTTTGAGTTCGAAGGAATTTCTTCCATTTCAATCGGCAACTCAAAAATCCCTCTTGATTCGATTCGATCAAACCAGACACTCGGGACGATCTCTCAATCTCCCATTTCAACATCGAACGATCTCTCAATCTCACTCACGTCCCTCAATCTCCCATTTCGGATTGATAACTCACTTCGTCAATAGATTTTTAATCTCTCAGAGCTCAAGTTGAAAACCAAAGAACTGAAGTTCACTTATCAATGCCACCGATCAAACCACTCCAAATCTTATATCTCTCTCTCAAAAACCATAAAAAACCACTATAGATCTCTATGTATTGCTTGTGTTATTGCCATTTTCAAATTAATTATAAGTAGTGGTGTTGGGATTCCTAATATAAGTTAAGCTTGGTTGGCTAATTAATTAAACTGTGTAGGTTGTTTGTTCCTCTGTTGATGTTTGACAGGAGCCTTATAATGGACTTAAAACCCTCTTACTCATGCTATTCATTTGTTTTATTTGTAAAATGCTAAATTGAACTTTAATGATCTAAATTCTGCCTTAATCTTTCAATGTTTTTTTTTTTTTTTATAATGAATTTGGACCTTAACTTCTTCTAATTTTTAAACCAACACACGTTGGACTGCTTACAAAAATGAAATTCTAGTTTAATTTCGTGATATATTATTTATAATTTTAGTTTCCATGATCGAGAATTGAAACATGTTGGCTGTGATATTCATGAATATATTGTGCATCTTAGTTTCCTTGTGATTAGTGGATCCATTGGCTTTTCCCCCTTGAGTTACATCGTGCATGGTCAAAAATATTTAGTAGGTATGTTGTTTGAGAAAGGTACTAGTTGGAGCAAATTTGATATTTTGACATCCTTTTCGTAAGTGTTGAGTAGGGTTTTGGCCAAGTTCATGTTGGGGGGATTAGGAAGTCATTATGCAGGAGGGCGTAGCCTGGTAAAGATCTCTTTATAATTCTTGATGATGGTCAGGTGAAACCAGGATTTCCCCTACTTTGTTCTGGTTTTGAGAGTGAATGAACTTTAATCCAGTTTCTCTTTTGAACATTTGGATGGCGGAGGTGAGGGGATCTCTTAGAATTTGGGTTGGTAAGGGAACTCAATGATTAGGTGTTGGACACTATCTATCCTTATTGCTTGCTTAATGATGCAAATATTTCCTCTTTTTTAGCGGGTAAGAGAGTTTGGGCTTGGGGGATGAGTGGTTTATTTTCAATCTACTCTATTGAATTGCATCTTTCAAACTTCTCAAGCCTTTTCTCAAGGCTACATGATTTTTGCTGTTCCAAAACTTCCACTAAGGTGCCTTTTTTCCCTGTTGTAAAAGTGTTACTAGAGGCTTTGTGTGGGGTTCCAAAATTTGCACTGAGGCGCCTCTTTGACCATATGCATGGCAGATTGTTGTACCGCGGTAGAAGTCGTCTAGACTCCTATCACCCGATCATATTTGATTGAGTCTTATCTTTTACTTGAGATTGTCAATCATTGTTGATTAATCACTGTTTGTGTACATGACTGTGTCAAGTACTGATGATCAAGGACCAACGTTCAACGATCGATCACCTTGGAAAGTCAGAAATTTGTGGCAAAGAGTACTGAAATTTTGGGCCAATTAGTCTATTCACCTTGGAGTCAAATTACTTAGTGTTCTGAGGCATTAAATGGGTGCTGTGTCGGATCCTAATCTGGATTCGCTAAGGTGACAACCCTCTTTAATGAGGGATACCACAAATAATCGGGTAATAATCTTGATCCATGTATGCTTATTTCTGAATGAGTTGCTAAAAGAGACACGTGGCATTCCCTTGCAAGAGGAGATTGCTGTGTGCGACTATCTCAAGCTCTAAATAAAAAATCAAATTAAACGTAAATAATACATGAACGATGTTCCATGACAGCACCACACTTCGTTATTAGATTACACTTGGCTATTGGATCTTGTGAATTCTTTTATTTTGATGCACGACCAATATCTCACAAGCTGCTTCACTAGTCATCTTTCTCATGCCAACTAGAAAGAATTACAAACCCACCAGGTGAGCTGCATGCATGGCTTTGGTTCACATCTGTGCACATGTGATCAGGTGAAGACAACTCCTATTTTCAAACATAGCTTGTAATTCCCATCAACTTTTATGAAACCCATAAATATATGAGTTTTTTACAATCTGTGATGTTATTGTCAGATCAGTAGGAACCGACCAAATTCCTAATATAAAAGTAGACCCCTGTCACTCTATCGTCGGATTTCTCAATAAAATACAATCATCTAATATCGAAAAGACCAAAATATCCTTACATTTTTCACTAAAATATTCTTATAAACTATAGAAGCACACATATGGATATAGTAGGGAGTAGACCTCATTAAGGAAAAACCTCAATGAGGGACCTAAAACCCAGAATAGGAGTTATCTTATAGCGAGTGAAACCTGACTCTAAGAAGAGTTTCTCCCATTCTTTCTCAGTTCTCTCTCTTCCAGCCACCAAAACCATCATCATCATATCAAAAAAGAGTTGTGTTTTAGTTGATTCATATTTTCCTTTGCTCTCTTCGATCACTACATCTATTATAATCACCTTCCCTCCCTCAGCTTTGGAGGAAATCGCTTCCCTGCTTCGTTTCAGTATCTTCACGCATTCTTCATCGCCCCAATCGTGCATAATAGACTGTCGAGTCAATGTTTGTGAGTAAAATCAGAACCTCTTGAAATCACCAATCGAAATAAAAGTTAAGAGTTGCAATAAAATGATGTGTCAAGACTATGCAGTCTGTCCACAGTCGACATGGCAAGTGCACAAAACGATAGATCTTTTTCTTCGGGATACATAAGGAAAAAGGTCTTTGGTTCTGTGCATTTGTCACAGCACTACCTACGTTTTAGCACGTCATTTTTTCATTAGTCAAAAATTAATTAACCAATGGAAGAATATGCTAAGTGAGCCATGTACAAATTAAACGCTCATTAATGAGAATTTTTTTACTCCAAAAAAAGTCAATACGGGATTTCATGAAGTTCCAATCTACCAATTGCACAATGCCTAACCTAATGTGAGTAATTTTGTAATTTGGGGATGCACAATAAGCACAAGCTCGTGTGATTGGTCAATTCAGGATTCTATCACTATGTGAAACTGGAAAATTCAACAGAAAAAATAGACGGGTCAAGGCCCGTGAATTTTAGAAATTGAATATTGACGGTTTAAGACTGTCGAAATTCTATATATTTGTAGATTTGCCAGCTTAAATCTGTTGAATTTCTCCCCTCCTTCATTAATTTGACAGTTTTGACCCATCGAAAAAAAAATTGACAATGAAAAATTTGACACCAATTCGACCCCTTTGTTTTTGGGATTTTTTCACATTTTGTATGAAATCCTGGTTTGACTTTCCTGAAAGTAAAAAAAAATTATCCATTCATTCTTGAATATGATAAATGAGTGACGTGTCATATGTGCTTAAGGCTTAAAATGGAATGCATTTTATTTGAAATTCGAGTGCACAAAATCTAAATTTAACGGGTTTGGTCTCATCAAATATATCTGAATTAAAATATGATTCAAATATGGGTTGGTGTCCCTTGATCCGAATTAGATCCAGGTCGTATACAGATTCATTACTATATCTGCCAAAATTTGAATGATATATTATTTTGTAAGTTGTATTTTTATATTTTTAAAGTTATTTTCATCAACTAAATAGTAGTCAAGACTTCTATTTAAAATGGAGTAGTTTTGAGTTTAAGTCACCATTTGATCACATTTTGGCAACTTTATTTAATATAACTTCAAATGGTTTTACATTATCTAATCTAACCGACCCTGAATCAATTAATTCGATCAGATTGGATCCAAATATGGATTTGATAAAAGTAAAATGGTTCGGATATGATTTTAGCTATTAGGATCCAAGTCGGATTCGGATCTGGATATGAATCCGAATAAAAAATTCAAATATGGATATATTTGTATCTGGATCATATCCGACCCGTTTTAGGACTTATATGTGTTTGGAATCCACCCGTCAACATGTTCATAAAGACTCGCGATAAACTACTCATAAAAAGCCACTTGAAAACTCACTCGCTGATGTGGCATGTGCACAGAATTATAGATCTTTTTCCTCATGATACACAAGGAAAAGATCTATGGTTCGATACACACATGATAATATATATATATAGATATATAAAATATTTACTCATATACATGAGAAAGAAATATTAAAAGAAAAGAAGGTAACCATACCTTGAATAGAACTGCATCTGCAGGCATAATAGACTCAAACATATCCCCTCCAACAAATTCCAAGTTCTTACTCCCTTGCAAGTTAACAACAACATGAGGAAGGTCAAACACCGTGCATTTCAAATGTGGGAATGCCTCAGCAATGACCCTGGCCACAGCTCCAGTGCCACCCCCTACATCAACCAATGACTTCAATCCCCCAAACATCGCCTTACATTCATTAATAACTACAGTGATCACCAATTGAGAATCACAAGCCATGGCATCATTGAATAACTTGTTGAACTCAGGACGTTGTGTCCCATAGTCCCAAAGCCCCCTTCCGTGTGCCATCTCGAACGGTGTAAGCTCATTCACCTGGAACCAACCACTTAACAAATGGCAAGGTTTTATAATGACCGGGTCTAGCGCCAGTAGCAAGAATGGTGATAAACTCGTAGGGTGGTCCTTTAAGAGAATTCTAGATGAAGGTGTGAGAACATATCCTTCTTCTTGTTGATCTCCATCAATTTTTTGCAGGGCAAAGAAGTCAGAGTGAACCAATAAGCGCATGAGTCGGTACACACAATCGGATTTCGATTGGGGGATTGGAAGTGATTTTAATAATTGTGAGAGGGTCATGGGTTTGTGATGGTTGTGTATGATGTCTGGTATGCCAAGTTGAACTGCACACTTAAGTGACATGGAGCTTACGAAGGTACCCATGTGGTTCCATATGTGAGCTTGCGCTTTAAGTAACTCATTTCCTCCCTCCACATCAATAATATCCATCTTGCCTTTGTTTTTCTTCAAGAACTCCTTATATCTAAGTCATGCTTATATAAAGGCATATTTATATGTGTAGTCCCAAGATACTTTTATCATATGGACTGTTAGACCCGTAGTTCAGTTGATTTGACATCTTGAAAAGTAAGTTTGTGGTCGTTCTGCCACCCATCACCTGTCGGCTGAGTTGTTCTGTGCGACCCGTCAAAGTAGGAAAAAATAAATAAAAAAGTAGGGAAATGTTTAGCACCCAACCATTTGTCCAATCATTTTTCACCGAGAAGATCATCTTCACCAAAAATCAGTCCATTCCAAAACTTTTAACCCCATCACAAATGCTTTACAAAAAATGAATGGTTCACGATTTTTCAACTTGTAAACATGGGGTTAGAAGTTTTGGAATGGGCTGATTTTTGGTAAGGAATGTCTCCTCACCATAGAGATCATCCTCACCAAAAATCAATCCATTCCAAAACTTCTAACCCATGTAAGACAAAAATGTTTTCGCAAATTGTTGGGTAAATGATTGGGTGCCGAACGAGACCCAAAAAAGTATCAAGAAACAAAATGAAATATTTAAAGTATAACCTGACAGTGCATTTATTTTTAAGTTTTACATGTTTCATGATAAAGTAATAATGACTCCAAATTTTTGTTTATTCTATCCAACAAACAATTAAATTTTGGAGTTGTCTTTGTTAGTGAGATTTGGGTAAATCTAAGTCAAGGGAAAGTTCAAGGTTCACATTGTAATTGCTAATCACATGGTTAAAATTTTATAATAATTAAGTCATATATTGAGAAGGGAAGGCTCCACCATTAATTAATTGATCCATGATCCCGAATTGATGCCATTTCATTGCTTTAGACCTCTATCAGTTTATCGGGCATCGATGTATTAAAAATTTAGATACAAGGGGGCACCCAAATCACCCAAATAGGGAAATTGGATCAAATCAACCAACAATAACAGACATTCCAAACTATTTTATTTGAAGCACTTGCATATTTTCTCTCACTTCTCACTCTCAGAAAAGGGATAATATGGGTAAATGTTGCCTAAATATTTACAGAATAGTATTTTTTTTCTTTACTTTTTTAGAAAAAGCAGCTTTTTTTCTCCTTCTCAATTAATTTATTTCTATACCATGGTATAAAGGTAAATTCACTACCAAAGTCTAGCGGAAAGAGGATGAATTTATCTTGTCACATAAATATTTTAAAATCGTATTTGATATATATCAACTTAGTAAAAAAAAACCCCTTAGAAAATTTATGAGTCAGGCTGGAGTGACCTCAAGATTGGACCTCAGATCACACACGCCGACATGAAAGTGTATGGGAATCGTATATGTTTTTCCTCGGATCAAAAACTCTTATGATTCCCATACACTTTCATGTCAGAGTGTGCACTGTGAGGTTCAATCTTGACGTTACAGCATTATGCAAAGTTTATTTGTCATAGTTTGGATCTTTCAAAATGTAATTAACTACTTTCAATAGGTACATTTATGACAAAATTAATTGTCCACATCTTTTTAGAGAAAATCATAATAAATTTTCATTTAAATATTAAAATGTTATGAAAAAAATTCTACCGTACCTTGAGAATTTTGATTTTTAAAACTCTAACAAATAATGTTAGTAAAATATTATAGTTGCTATTTACCTACTCATTTACCAAAAGAGTAAAATTTAAGAAATCTTTTGCCACACCAACCTTTTCTTGTATCAGACCATTATAAAATTAAATTACAAGATTTTCGAATTTCATAAAATTTGACGGATCAAAGGGTCGAATTTTTCATTATCAAATTTATTTTTACAACAGGTCGAAATCGTCAAATTAATTAAGAATGGGAGAAATTCAATTGCTCTAAACTATCTAACTTGGAGAACATCAAGAATTTTAAGACAACTCTGAACCATTGAAATTCGATTTCTAAAATATGTGGCCTTGGCCTATCTAATTTTCCAATTTTCACATAATGCATGACCAATTGCCACTACTCGTGGCCTGATCCGCCAAGGAGAGAAATAGAGGGAGAGTGAGAGAGCAACTGAGAGTCGCGCGACCACTTCCGTTGTCCTTAACTCTAAATCTTTTTATAGCAGCGTGAAATAGGGGTAAATCCGACACAACTCTTTTAAACACTATGTAAAGAAGGTAAATTAAATGCCCTTGAAATTCTAAAAAAAGATTACAGAAATATAACAGGTGGCTTTATCCTTTGGTGGGATAGCAAGAAAATGGGAGTATCATAAGAAAATTTTGGTGTGTCAATATAATTTTCTTTTGGCCCTAGAATGCGGTGCATTTTAACGTGGTGAGAAATTGTGATTAGGTTTGAATTTGGTGTGGTCCCAAATTATTTGAAGCAACTCTTGCATCTCCATTATTTAGTCAAAAGGTCACAATCTCTACCTTATCAATTTAATTTAGACCATAAATTTAGACCCATAGTTCAGTTGATTTTGGCATTTTGGAAAGCAAGTTTGATGTCGTGGTTCAAGTCCAGCTTACCCATATGGACTTTTTCCACTCTTGTAAGAGTACAAATTTGGTGTGATCCCAAGATTCTTTTATCATATGGACTTTATAACCATAGTTCAGTTGATTTGGCATTTTGGAAAGCGAGTTTGATGTCGTGGGTTCAAGTCCAGCTTACCCATATGGACTTTTTCCACTCTCGTATAAATTTGGTGCGATCCCAAGATTCTTTTATCATATGGACTTTTAGACCCATAATTTAGTTGATTTTCGTCGTGGGTTCAAGTCCAGCTTATCATATGGATTTTTTCCACTCCAGTATAAATTTGGTGTGATCCCAAGATTCTTTTATCATATGGACTTTTAGACCCATAGTTTAATTGATCTTCGTCATGGGTTCAAGTCCAGCTTATAATATGGACTTTTTCCACTCCTATATAAATTTGGTGTGATCCCAAGATTCTTTTATCATATGGACTTTTAGACCTATAGTTTAGTTGATTTGATATTTTGAAAAGCAAGTTTGATGTCGAGGGTTCAAGTCTAACTTACCCATAAATAAATAAAATACTTTATTATATAATTAATTTAAAATAAATAAAAATTACTCACGGCATTGGGGATCCACCAATCACATGTGTTGATGTGTATTAAATGACATCCCCAATTTACAAAATTACCCTCATTAGGCTTGATGTGGCATAGGCTAGAGAGTTTGACCATTGTAAGCTAAAAATCACTCTAAGTTTGTTATATATGTATATATATAATGCATGAAATGGAACAAAGATTTGCGATTTTGAATGTTATACGCTAAACTGATGAACTAATGGCACAATACCATGTGTACTGAAAAGTTACTACAGATAAACCACTTAAGCTGCCCCCAAATTTTCTCTCATGGCACCCCATTTTATGACATTAGTATCATGACATTAGTTCATCAGCTAAGCACATTACTTTCAAAACAACAAATCTCAATTCCATGATATGCGTCTCCATATTGTTTAGCCAAAAGGGATCTACGCTACTTTTTGACTTGGACAATTATTTTAAACAATTATATAATTAGAGTAGGGATCCAATTACGTGTCCCGTTCCTAGCCAAGGTCAGGTGGCACCCCATTTTATGCTGCATGCCATTTCATATGACTGACTGACCACATGCATATGTGGTCCATCCTTTGGTCAATCTACCAAAAAAAGATCAGTTTGATTTGTGATGTTCATCCATATTATAGAATTGTCCTAGAGAATGATTTCTAATAGATCGATTTAAATTCTTTTTCAAAAGATTAGATCTAGTGGATGCAATTTATCAAACACCATGATAACAACTTTATCACATTTGTGTGTAATTTACGTGTATTCCTAAGCAAGATTGTTAAAAGTGTTAGGGAAGACCTAAGAGATGGACCCCTTTAGAGTTGTCTTCAATCTGAAAAGTTTATATGAAATTTGAATCCGACAGATATCCCTAATACACTATTCAAATTTGAACCTGATTTTCTTATCGAATATCCAAAAATATCCGATTTGAATTCGAATAACCTGTTGAGAAAAAAATAAAAATCTCAATTTTTTTTTAATCCGACTAATTTTTCATAATCAAAATTTAAAAAAAAAACCCTCATCTTCATTTGTATCAAAATCAAAATTAATAAATAAATAAAACCTTGCGTTCAATATATATATATATATATGGGAAATGTTCAGCACCCAACCATTTGCCCAACATGTTTTGTCCTACATGGGTTAGAAGTTTTGGAATGGGCTGATTTTTAGTGAGGATGATCTCCTCACTATAGAGATTATCTTCACCAAAAATCAGCTTATTCCAAAACTTCTAACCCATGTAGGACAAAACATGTTGGGAAAATTGTTGGGTAAATGATTGGGTGCCGAATGGGACACTATATATATATATATGGGAAATGTTCGGCACCCAACCATTTACCCAACAATTTGCCCGACATGTTTTGTCCTACATGAGTTAGAAGTCTTGGAATGGGCTGATTTTTGGTGCGGATGATCTCCTCACCATAAAGATCATCTTCACCAAAAATCAGTCTATTCCAAAACTTCTAACCCATGTAGGACAAAATATGTTGGGCAAATTGTTGGGTAAATGGTTGGGTGCCGAACAGGACCCTATATATATGTTATTTCAGACATATGTTATTTCAGATAGAATATTATCGGATTCAAGATGTAAATATTCGAAATTTTTAAATAATATCCGAGTTTTCGAATTTGAATTCAAATCGGTTTCAAATTTTTGACTATCCATTGACACCTTTAGACCCCCTTAAGGCCTAGGTGGAGAGTAAACCCAGTCAATCTTGCTATCTCAGCTAACCCTTAGTGGGTTTGATTGCATTTCCTACTTCTGCAAATTATTGACTATATAAATTGTGGTTGGAGATATAGTTAGGTATGGAGAAATATGATTACCACTAAGATTTGAAATTCACATGTTGAAATACATTGCTATAACCAGAAATTACTGGAATTTAGATAAATAAACAGTTGGTTGGTTTCACATCCACCGATCAAAGTCACGGTGTGTTTAATGACCATTCATATTAGTGATATAGTTGTTATATATTCTAGAAAAACCAAAATCTACGTGGCTTTAAACCAATGAAATCAGACACCCACAAATGCATTTTAATTTCTTCGAAATACGTGGATCATGTCTAAGGATGATTTACTTTTAAGTAGTATAAGAGCAGTTAGATTTTATGGACCTAAATGTTGGGCAATTAAGAGACAACACATGCAACAATGATGAGATATATAGATGAGTGGGAAGACTAACACTACGTCATAATGCGCAATAAACAAGACAGTCGTTTTAAAAGGAATTGCGTTTAAATTGCAACTACTAATAAAAGACGGCAAAAAAAGAAGGTTTTCAACCGTCAGAAAAAAAAAAACACGATAGTACTGGACTGTCCGAAAAAATGACAGTTTTGGACAGTCGTTTTTCTGGATTTATAATATATAAAAATTATTTTTCTGAATTTATAAATTTAAAAAAAAAAATTTCCTAAGACTACAACTCTCCCTCAAATCCCTCTCTATTAAACAATATGCTAACAATAAAGAGAACCAAACTGTTATATTGGCATCTAACATCACCCAATAAACTATTTTTTTTTTTCATAGGCTCCGATTACCAGAACTTGGTAGAAACTAGTTCAGATCATGGCGGTTCAGGTACATGTACCTTTGACAATTAGAAAAAGCTGATGTTGTTAGCACTGGTGAAAATCCGGCACACCCCTAGTCGATCTTTGTTTACCCAACGTCAGTCATGTACTTTAAGAGTCCATCTTTATGTACAAAAGGTTGGGCTGCAAATTCCTCGTCTGGCATCCACTAAAAAGTAGTAAGAGTGTGAGGATTGTTCATTAGCTATTGTAGGCCTTTCATAGTTATGTATACTGAATTTCTAAGATATTCGATGAAAAATAGTAGTGTCTGGATGGGAGGCCATGTGACACAAACAATGCAAGCGCTTGGGAAACACAATTAGATGATTCCCACCTAAATATTTTGGGTCAAAAGATAGATCCAGATGGCTCGTTCTAACAATCTCTCTTTTCCTTTGGATTGTAACAAGATATAGCTAGAACCTCCCAGGGTCCAGGAGAAATGTCTGTATAAAGGAAAGTCAAGATCATCTTCTCAGTTTGATTATTTGGCTCAGCCACTGAGGAGATATCATAGGTGGGGGTCCTATAACATGGGCAGGAAGAACAAGTTCTTCACATGTCCCAAGCCTAACAAGTGTGCCTCTTCTTGGAGTTCTCTTGTCAATAGCTTGATATTGTCTCCTTTTTATGCCCCTCCTGTGTGTGTGTGTGTGTGTGTGTGTGAGAGAGAGAGAGAGACCTGCTCATATTTAACTTTTAGTGCATGGATAATCGATAGGCACTCAAATTCAGCTAATTGTTTCCAGAAAGAATCAATTAAATATGTAATTAAAGTACTAAGAGTTTCCTGTACAAAACAATTAAACATCAGTTCAACATCCAGTTGTACTCTTAATGCAGGAAAAGATAGGTGTAAGAGAGATGGGTACCTTCCGCATATACTCAAAAAAGTTCTAGGACTGCAGAGTTCAACAGGTTGTAATGATTGCCATTAGCAACAAAAACCTCAACAATTGGTTTCAGAAGGTTGTTCTTAACAATGTGAAGTAGAAACTAATCATCGCCAACAGGTTGTCCCTGCCATTAACCTCAACTCATTTCTTTGGGATATGTTGATTTATGTTCCACAAAAACTCAAGACATGTGTCTCCCTGCTTATATGTCTGATAGCCCTGTATAAAACCATGCAAAAGATACTAATTAAAATCCATCACTCAAATATTATGCACAACATATTACTACAATTAAAATACAACAATCAGAAGAGCATTAGTAATTGAATTTCCTAAGAAGTTGGGATGTCATTTGTAGCATTGCTTTGCCTTAGTGATTGTTGTTGTTGTTTTATTTTTTGTTTGCTTTTTAGGAGGGCCATCTCGACCTTCCCCTTTGTTCTGTTTCTTTTCTTTATCGTATCTATTAAAAAAAAAATGCACCCACATGCACAAAGACAAATAAACTAATAGAAATCAAGAACCATTGAAGGATTTTCTTCAATAGAGCAAAGCACTACCTCAAAAAAGCTACAATTCGTAACTATTGCAGTATTAAAGTCGACGGCCCAAGTCTCACGCTTATTTTTGCCAGCCCAATAAGCCTAATAAAAAAATTTGACAGCCCAAGCCCAACGAACCATCGAAATTTATTTATTTAAAAAAAAAAAAAAAAAAACCTTAGACCTTCTTTACCGATTTTCATTCTCAGCCATCAGCGAAAACGAAACCAGCAAATCCAAGTTGTAGATCTCAGAGCAAAGGTTCTTCCATCTTTACCGACTTTCCTTTTCAGCCATCTTTACCGATTTTTGAGTTCGAAGGAATTTCTTCCATTTCAATCGGCAACTCAAAAATCCCTCTTGATTCGATTCGATCAAACCAGACACTCGGGACGATCTCTCAATCTCCCATTTCAACATCGAACGATCTCTCAATCTCACTCACGTCCCTCAATCTCCCATTTCGGATTGATAACTCACTTCGTCAATAGATTTTTAATCTCTCAGAGCTCAAGTTGAAAACCAAAGAACTGAAGTTCACTTATCAATGCCACCGATCAAACCACTCCAAATCTTATATGTAAGTCTCTCTCTCAAAAACCATAAAAAACCACTATAGATCTCTATGTATTGCTTGTGTTATTGCCATTTTCAAATTAATTATAAGTAGTGGTGTTGGGATTCCTAATATAAGTTAAGCTTGGTTGGCTAATTAATTAAACTGTGTAGGTTGTTTGTTCCTCTGTTGATGTTTGACAAGAGCCTTATAATGGACTTAAAACCCTCTTACTCATGCTATTCATTTGTTTTATTTGTAAAATGCTAAATTGAACTTTAATGATCTAAATTCTGCCTCAACCTTTTATTGTGTTTTAATGTTTTTTTTTTTTATAATGAATTTGGACCTTAACTTCTTCTAATTTTTAAACCAACACACGTTGGACTGCTTACAAAAATGAAATTCTAGTTTAATTTCGTGATATATTATTTATAATTTTAGTTTCCATGATCGAGAATTGAAACATGTTGGCTGTGATATTCATGAATATATTGTGCATCTTAGTTTCCTTGTGATTAGTGGATCCATTGGCTTTTCCCCCTTGAGTTTCATCGTGCATGGTCAAAAATATTTAGTAGGTATGTTGTTTGAGAAAGGTACTAGTTGGAGCAAATTTGATATTTTGACATCCTTTTTGTAAGTGTTGAGTAGGGTTTTGGCCAAGTTCATGTTGGGGGGATTAGGAAGTCATTATGCAGGAGGGCGTAGCCTGGTAAAGATCTCTTTATAATTCTTGATGATGGTCAGGTGAAACCAGGATTTCCCCTACTTTGTTCTGGTTTTGAGAGTGAATGAACTTTAATCCAGTTTCTCTTTTGAACATTTGGATGGCGGAGGTGAGGGGATCTCTTAGAATTTGGGTTGGTAAGGGAACTCAATGATTAGGTGTTGGACACTATCTATCCTTATTGCTTGCTTAATGATGCAAATATTTCCTCTTTTTTAGCGGGTAAGAGAGTTTGGGCTTGGGGGATGAGTGGTTTATTTTCAATCTACTCTATTGAATTGCATCTTTCAAACTTCTCAAGCCTTTTCTCAAGGCTACATGATTTTTGCTGTTCCAAAACTTCCACTAAGGTGCCTTTTTTCCCTGTTGTAAAAGTGTTACTAGAGGCTTTGTGTGGGGTTCCAAAATTTGCACTAAGGCGCCTCTTTGACCATATGCATGGCAGATTGTTGTACCGCGGTAGAAGTTGTCTAGACTCCTACCACCCGATCATATTTGATTGAGTCGTATCTTTTACCTGAGATTGTCAATCATTGTTGATTAATCACTGTTTTTGTACATGACTGTGTCAAGTACTGATGATCAAGGACCAACGTTCAACGATCGATCACCTTGGAAAGCCAGAAATTTGTGGCAATGAGTACTGAAATTTTGGGCCAATAAGTCTATTCACCTTGGAGTCAAATTACTTAGTGTTCTGAGGCATTAAATGGGTGCTGTGTCGGATCCTAATCTGGATTCGCTAAGGTGACAACCCTCTTTAATGAGGGATACCACAAATAATCGGGTAATAATCTTGATCCATGTATGCTTACTTCTGAATGAGATGCTAAAAGAGACACGTGGCATTCCCCTGCAAGAGGAGATTGCTGTGTGCGACTATCTCAAGCTCTAAATAAAAAATCAAATTAAACGTAAATAATACATGAATGATGTTCCATGACAGCACCACACTTCGTTATTAGATTACACTTGGCTATTGGATCTTGTGAAGGTTCTCTATATTCTTTTATTTTGATGCACGACCAATATCTCACAAGCTACTTCACTAGTCATCTTTCTCATGCTAACTAGAAAGAATTACAAACCCACCAGGTGAGCTGCATGCATAGCTTTGGTTCACATCTGTGCACATGTGATCAGGTGAAGATAACTCCTATTTTCAAACATAGCTTGTAATTTCAATCTTCATGTTTTTATTTATATAGAAGTTTGTGTGTTCTATGGTTAAATCCTGACAAACATCTATGTTTCCTTTATTCATAGATGAGGTTTCCTGGCTAGTTCAGGTTGTGAGCCATTAGTCAGATTAAATAAAATACTTGTTTTATGTAATGTAGGATTCATTTGAGAATAAAAATGGAGTGGGTTTATTATGGTGAGTAAAATGTGTATTTCTATGACACATTTTCACATATTATTTAGAAAAGTAATTTTTGTTTGTAACATGTTAAATCATTTTTTTAAAATCTTATTATTCTTTGATACTATGAATTGAATGTTAATTGGTGTGGATGGGATGTGAATGGATGGGGATGAGAATGGATGGGATGTGAATGTGAATGTGGATGTAAGTGGATGGGATGGGATGGTAGATGTGGATGTGGATGGGATGGGAGGGTGGATGTGGATGTAAGTGGATGGGATATTGATATGAATGTGATTTTTTTCGCAGGTATAGGTTGAAGACAAAAGCATTTGGGCACGTAAAAAAGTGTGTTGATTGGGGCTTTAAAATAATTCGATGGTCTCAAACGGTCGAAAATATGGTACAAATATAGTGTAGGCCATCGAAATTGTGTTAAAAATCTCAGATTCGACGGTTTTAGGCCGTCAAATTAATGAAATTCTATGGTTTTTAACCATCGAATTTTTTTTCGACAAGGCCCAATTCGATGGTCGAGGCTGACGAATCTTTACATAATTCAACGGTTTTGGGCCGTCGAATTTTTGGGTACTTTCACGTAGTGAAGAGAGCATTGAAAACACGAAATAAATATCGAGAAATTACCTGGACATGTTGACATGTCCACTACAAAACTGGTAGAGCAATAATTTAATCAAAGCGTCAAGATGTGATTTCAATGTACCACTTGAAATGGTCCCTTTATTTTCTTCGTTATCCTAAAGAATCAATGCCTACAAAAGGGCAGACCAAATCGTCCAACTCTATGAAATCTCCCTCTGGAATCATGGAATTGGCTATTACCTCATTTCCAACATCGTCATCAAATACACCACCACCACCAATAAATCCATCAGAGATTTTCACCTGCATGTCATTCATCGAGTAGTAAGATTCTGGATTAATCATGCCAATCATAAAGAGGATGCTTATAGAGGAAGAAAAGACCAAATACTAGTCAATTCTAGTGAAATTTGAATGTTGTTGTTAGCTTGACTCTACTAACATATCTTTATTTGTATGCATGCACCTATTGGAATGAGAGAGCATTTTGCTTGGCATGCTCAAGAAATTCCTCCCAAACCCGTTGCCACTTTCAGCTTTGCTTCCACTACTCCTCTCTTGTAACCGCTCCCACCAACCTGACACAAACCAACCACAAATTACAGAGGGAACTCCTTGTATGATATGCGAATGTCCATTAAGAGCTAACATTTTACATCATTCCAACATGTCTAGGCCTTTTGGCATATTGGTTTAGGTACTTAAACACTATCTTTGATAGGAAAAAATACAATTAAAAGTACAGAAACGAAGAAGATTTATTAAATAGATGGGATAATTAGATCACATGTTATGTATGATGAGACGGTGCAATTCCAATTCAATGGTATTGACATTTTTTATACAAGCATTAATTAAATATGGGTCCATGTAATTAAATAAATTACAAAACTCTGCCAATTCGTAAACTCACCATCGAGGTCTAGAAGGCGGTGACAGAGAGAAAATTGTCAGAGACTTTTCTGGAGAAGGGAAGAGAAGTAAAGGCCAAAGAATTCATAGAGTTCCTTGCCCACATTGGCCTGCCTACACACCACCCCACTTAACAAGGGTCGAGTCCCTATTCTAGAGAATTCTTTGAGGATCCACATATAATGAAATTGTAGCTACATACCATGATACCAAGCGTGAAAAAAATTAGCTGAACCATATACATATGCAACAACTTTATTAACTTTTTAAAACTCAATATTCACAGAAACATGATTCTAAGAGAGGATATAATTGCCAACAGTCCATGATTCATAAGCACGCCAGATCAAGCATATGAATACATGAGATGAATCCAGCGAACATGACCATTAGTAATCATGATACAAAATTTGGACACAAAATTCCACATATACAAAGCACATGAATCATCATGATATTGGACGTGCAATAACACGAGGTGCTCATTATAAACAACCATTGACTGCTGCAGGGAAAAAATAATTTAAATTTACCAAACTACTTGGAAGAAAATTATATTTCAGCAAAAGCTATAAGTGCAGTGGAACGAAAAATCATAGCTCCCAATACCAAGAGCAATGAGGCCATAAAATTCTTCAATGCCCAAGCCCATATTCTTCTATACTGAAGAACGATGGGAAAGCACTCCTTATATCAATAAAAAACCACTTCATAACACATTAGAACTCATTAAGACCAAGTTTTCTTAGTGACAAGAGAATGAAGGAAATTCCAATGTTTGAATTGTACTAGATCTTTCACAAGTATGTGGCAATAAAATTAAAATGCCCTCAGAAGCAAAAGAGGGACACTATAACAATAAAGATTGAACTAGATAAGAATCATCCACCACGTTAGTGACATTAAACAGAGAACCCATAGTTCACCAGACCCCAAAACAAAAGAAAAATATAAAATCCACCAATCAGTTTGCTTCACTTCATATTACTACCCACATCAATTTGAACTTAACTATAGTCAACTAATACTATTAATACTAAATATGGAAAACCACAATCCTGGGAAAAATCCAACTTACATAAAAAGAACAAAATAAAATTGCATGGCTTACCCAACTTTCAAGAGTGTATCCCATCCAGGAAACACTTCAGAATTGCTTGCACAAAAACGGGAAACAGTCATTGCCAACTGCAGTACAAGAGAATAGAACAAAAACATCAATATAGAATAAAGTTCCCAACACCTATAAACGTATCTGTAATACAAATATTAGATACATCAAAAGAAAAGGATGTTGAAAGTTTATTTCTAATTGTCTTTCCTAGCTTGTCCCCACATCTATCTAAGTGTATCCCCATTTTTGCTACACGCTCAATTTATGCACATTTTGTTTCTTGATTCTCAACATTCAGCTCCATAAAACATAATCGGTCTTCCTAGTCTTATAGAATTTTCATTTTACTCTTGAATTAGGCTGGGTAAATCACATAGCAAACCAAAAATACACCTCCCCGTCATCATCCAAAATTATATGGAATGGATTGTATTCAATCTCCCCATCTTTATAGATATAGATCATTCTAGAAGCAAGCCATGTTTAAAATAAAATAAAAAAAAATCTCAAGTATTTACATATCATAGTAATGAGTTTGAATGGTGATTGTGGGGTGATAGATCATAAGGTCAACAAACTCCTACGAGGTGTTTATAGAAACCAGATATGGAACCGATTCCCTTGCAAAAAAATGACTAATAATACTTAGAAACTATGGTTACTTATAAGATGATTAATTGTCAATCAACAATTGTGCCTCATTTGCAAAGGAGGCATCTGGAATTTTCAACTAAAAGGCATCCTACTCATTTGCACAAAGTCAAGGATATAGTTGGCCTAACAAATGTTCACAGCTGAGATACAATTCACTTGGCCAATCTCAGAATCTATCATTGATGAAATCGGATGTTGATGCCAAGTTTAAAAAGTATTTCCATGTCACGTTTTTCTTCATTCAATGCCTAGGTTCAAATAAGTACCTAGAGCTTTTTCAGAACTTGCACAATATAAGAAATAAATATAGATTTTAGGAATATAAAAAATACTTGTACATCTAATAAAAATAGAGTCACGTGTATATTCTTCTGACTTTTGTCTAATGTGGCATTTTGGAAATGAACAGAAGACATGGTGTTAAAATCATCAAAAGATGGACAAAAAGAAACCATGACCTTCTATGTTTGGCTCAAATCAACATAACTATCAGTTGAAAAAAATGTGAAAGATTTAAAGTGAAGCTTAACCATAATAACTGAACTACCTGTATGACTAAATTGGATTTTTTTCAAGAACAAATGCCGGCTTCCTATTACTAATCCACTTGTAAAAGGAAATATATAAGAGATCAGGAACTGCCGAATCCCACATCACAAAGTCCATTGGGACAACTTGTATCAAATGAGAGACAAAAAAGGACAAGAGAGAGAGAGAGAGAGGAAAGTTACCTTAGTTCCAGGCAAAATGTATATAGTTCTTACATACAGAAAACATAGTGAATTGAATTTTGAAAATTGCATCAACATCATCTATACTCTATACAAATATTAGGTGAACAATGGCATTTGCTTATTTGGGAATCAATCTCATATCAACCACCACCCATTTGCTTGCTTTGTGTGTTAAGTCAAAATACAAAGCAATTCAAGTTTGCACTGCAATGAAGGACCACAAGTCTCCTAAACTCAAATAGGGAAAAAGAAAAAAAAAAAAATTCAAGAAACAAAAAGTGATCAATTGGATTTTTTTTTTCCCCGGTCAAGAGGATCAGATATTAATCTCCTAACAAACCAAGAGCTTTCACTCAGAATAACCAAACTTACAATAACAATTAACAAGGATAATTACATTCTTATTTTAAAAATGATTTCATTTAATCCATACCTTCAATTATAAAATCAATGTGTGTGTGCACGTGTGTCCATTAAAGAAGACTAACAAGGGAAGAAAAAATTATATATTTTTATCCCCAACAGCTCTTTTTATTCTTTTTTATCCATGAAACCGAGAAGATTATACACTTTGAAGAAACCTATAACAAAAGTCCAATCTACAATCTACAGGGCTATGATTTCTCAAGAATCTGACTATCTAACCTAACATTTGGAAACCAATTTCACAGAATCAAACCGATTGCTTAAGAAGATCAACAAACACCTGAAAACACTAAAAGATGTTCATTGTACGACAAAAATTAACCAAAAACCCAACTTTCCACCTCATATACCTTCAAAACCTCAACAAAACAAAATAATCTCACAATTTCTGATCCAAACCCTCATAATCCTCGTAGAATCCACCATTAAAACATCAAAATAATACAAAATGAATCACTGAAATAATCGAAGATGGATTTAATCGTAAGAGGCACTAGTAAACCAACAAATTATCATCGAATTTACAATCAATTCTCTTCAAATCAATATTTACAGTCGATCATACCTTGAAGAGTGAGAACACCTTAGCAGAAACTCAGCTTCCAATCTAAGAGAGATCGAAACCCAAAGAGTTGAAATCCAATTTCTCCTGAGAGAGAATCTGAGAGAGATCGAAACCGTTGAGAACTGAAATCCTGTTGCGTCTGAGAGAAAATCTGAAAGAGATCGACAAAGATCGAAACCTTAGAGAGTTCAATCCGATTGCGTGAGAAAAATCGAAACCCTAGAGACTCCAAATCCGATTGCGATTGCGTCAGAGAGATATGGAAGTGAGAGAGAAGGTGAAATGAAGTAAAACCCTACAATGTTGAGTCAGAGAGAAGGTAATTCGTGATTGTATGTGCGGGCGCAAAAACGAGATCGCGGGTGTCGAATGCAAAATTACACAAACCCGAGTGAAATCCGTGTAGTTTTTATGGCAACTGTTTTGCTTAAAATGACGGCTTAAATCCGTCGTTTTTTCCGCAAATTTGGGATTATGACGTAGCGAACAAAACGGGGATTACGATCACGGTTACACATTGAAGCATTTTATCAAACAGTTGGAAGGTGTTCTCTCTCCCAACCTCACAAAATTCTCCAATTTATTTTAAAAAAATAAGGAGAATTCCTCAAATAAGAGAGCAGTCACTAAAATGGGCAAATCAATAAATTAATTGATGATTTATCGATTAATCTTTGAATGGGGTAACATTTTTTTTTAAACTTATCAACCTCTTGGCCAACTTTCAAATCTCAAGAACATAAATAGGGTTGAACTTGAAGATAATGGATTTTGGAATAAATCTAATGATTGAGATTTATCCTCTGGATAAGCATCTCTGATATACGTGTTATCAAGATAAACATAAATCTCAACTATTGGATATTATATCTAACCAATTAGGATCATGTGTTTTCTCATGAGTCATTCTTCATGAAGCCATGGATCTCAACCCATTTTTTTATTTGGCCTTGTTTAGTTATTGTAGATAGATTTGGGTGTATGGTCATTTTTTTAATACACCCTTTTTTTTTTACATTTAAGTCGAGTACATTGTGAATAAGCCAATGTATAGGTTATTATTAAAGTCTTAGTCAAAATATTTAGAGTTGGTTCAACTACTCTTTTTCTTTCATATAATATTATCTAAATCTATATCTTCCGTCGATTGAAAATGTGGATTTTTTGAACTTGGTGATGAGAAGTGATTGCCATTTACATTTAAGTCGAGTACATTGTGAATAGTCAATGTATAGGTTATTATTAAAGTTTTAGTCAAAATATTTAAAGTTGGTTCAACTACTCTTTTTCTTTCATTTAATATTATCTAAATCTATATCTTCCGTTGATTGAAAATGTGGATTTTTTGAACTTGGTGATGAGAAATGATTGCCAGTATCTAATCATAAAATTTTATTGGTTAATCAAAATATCCATATATGTATCACCAATTAGGTTAATTATTGATAACAAGGGTTGGGTTAAAATTCACGTGTCGTTGAGCGGTCAATGATAGAATAAGATCCATTTTGCATCATATCTCAGATAGAGGCGGAGCCAGGATTTTCCTATAATGGGGGCAAACTATGGTTAGTTGTATAGTGAAAATGAATGGTTTTAAGGAGAAATTAAGAGATTTTTAATTAGAAGTTGAAGAAAATTATATTTAGGACATTTTCAATTAATATATGAGAAGTCCCGGTCAAGAGGCAATGTCATCAACAAAAAATTGAAGAGGTGAGGGAGTGGGGACAAATGTCATCAACAAAATCAAATCGAATTAAGATCGGTTCGGTTTGGTTAAATTCGATTCAATGAATTGCCAATATTCTACAAACTTGCTTCGAAGCAACATATTTTATTTAATAAATAAATAAATAATGAACATAAGATTTTATATAGGGCCAGGATCCCTTGAATAACCATATGCATATGATTATAATAAATTATCCAAACTAAGGTTTCTGTATATATGCTCTTAAGAGGATAAGATTCTTTCACTGTTTCAGGGTTTGGGGTTTTTGTGAAGAAACTAAAATTAAAATTAGCAAAAGTGAATTATTCTAAATTGAGAAGAAATTCCCAATAACAAGGTAGAATGAGAAATGGGTGTAAGAATTCATGGTCTACATAGTCGTTATTCTACTTAACTTTTATCATAAGCTAGCCAAAAATACTTATAACCTATTTTACTATTCTTTCTTTAATCAATGTAGGACTAAATTTCTTATAATGAAGTACAAAAAATGAAAATCAGAAGCATCGAAATAATTTTCTTTGAATTTTTATATTTCATTTACGAATGAGTCGTGATTTTCATTTAAGTGATTTTTAGTTAGAAGTTGAAGAAAATGACATTCAGGTCATTTCCAATTAATATTTGAAAAGTCCTAGTCAAGAGGCAATGTCATTGACAAAAAATTGAAGAGGGAGTGAGTGGGGACAAATGGGGCATGTAAGTAGTTGAAAATATAGGGGTGTTTCAAAGTTCTATGGGGGCAAATGGGGAGAGAGGTGAGGGCATGGGGACAAATGGGACATGTAATTAATTGAAAATATAGGAGTGTTTCAAAGTTCTGTGGGGACAACGACTTATCAACTCAAACGATATTCGTTTTCCAGGCATTGAGAATCTGCAGACTTATCAAGGAATCAACGCAAACATGGGAATTATCAAAAAATCCCCCCTTCAAAATCACGCATCGACGTCAAAAGAGGCAGCGGTAAATACCATAGAAGTGGAAACCTCACCACCCCCAACTCGAAGGCATCGATCGGGAAATCCGGAGGTGATTCAAAAGTTCTTTGAATCAGTGCTCACAACCCATGGGGAATACCATGCTTTGATGAAGCCTCCTATCAAGATTCTCAAGATTGATAAGGCAAAGACTGTCACAAAAGACAAAAAGATCCTCGATATAAGTGAGGTGAGGGTGTGCGGGCAAATGAGGAGAGAAGTGAGGGAGTGGGGACAAATGGGGCATGTAATTAGTTGAAAATATAAGGGTGTCTCAAAGTTCTGTGGGGGCAATTGCCCCACCAGCTCCTTACTAGCTCCGCCCCTGATCTCAGACATCCCTCCATTTTTGAATTGAAGAAGCAATTTCAATCATTTATTATCAAACTCATTTCATCACCTTGTTATTTGAAATAAATCTTATTTTGTTATATAACATAGTTATAAAAAAATTTAAAATAAAAATAAAAAATGGTGGAAGAAGAATTTATTAAAGCAAACCAACAGGAATACATCAAATAGAATCACACCAGCATACAAGAACCAACATAGAAACACACACATATAGTATGGTAATCGGCCACATTAAGGGAAAACCTCAATGAGGGACCTTAAACCAAGAATAGGAGTTATTTTATAGTGAGTGAAACCCGACTCTAAGAAGAGCTTCTCCCATTCTTTCTCGGTTCTCTCTCTTCCAGTCACCAAAGCCATCATCAACATATCAAAATAGAGCTGTGTTTCAATTGACTCATATTTTCCTTTGGTGTCATCCACTATCATTTCTATTATTATCACCTTTCCTCCCTCATCTTTGGAGGAAATTATCGCCTCCCTGCTTCTCTTCAGTATCTCCACACATTCTTCATCGGTCCAATCATGCAAAATCCACTGCATATGCAATCTATGTTTGTGAATACTAACAAAACCCATTATTTTGAAAACTGTACCCATGGGTGGGTTCCATGCTCATGATGAAAAAATGCTCGATATCACCAATCAGGATAAAAATTCATAAATCAATAGACCTAGAAGAGTATGCCAAGTGACCAAATTAACTCTTCGCAATGTCATGGGGCACAAATTAAAGGCCCATTTATTCTGTATGTTAGACCTGTGTGCTGATATGGGTGTGCCTTATCAGCACATATGGTTGGAAGTTGGAATCCACCCATAGACAAAAAAAAAAATAATTCCAAAAGCAAAGACATTAAAAGAAAAGGAGGTACCCAAACCTTGAATAAAACCGCATCTGCTGGAGGGATAGACTCAAACATATTCCCTCCAACAAAGTCCAAGTTTTTGCTCCCTTTCATGGTACCAGCTACATGGGGAAGGTCAAACACAGTGCATTTCAAGTGTGGAAAGGCCTCAGCAATGGCCTGGGCCACAGTTCCGGTGCCACCCCCTACGTCAACCAATGACTTCAACCCACTGAACATCGGCTTACATTCATTAATGATCATAGGCATCACCAATCGAGCGTCACAAGCCATGGCCTCATTAAGAAAGTTACTAATTTCAAGGTGTTCCGCCCCATACTCCCAAAGGCCCTTTCCATGTGCTACTTCAAAGGCCGTAATCTCACTCCCTTGGAACCATGCACTCAAGAAATGCCAAGGTGTTATTAAGACAGGATCAAGCATCATTAGCAAGAATGGTGACAAACTCGCGGTGTGGTTCTTTACAAGGAGCTTAGATGAAGGTGTGAGCACATAGCCTTCTTCTTGTTGATCATCGTCGAGTTTTTTTCGTGCAAAGAAGCCAGAGTGGACCAATATGCGCATTAGACGGTAGATATGAGCAGATTTTGATTGAGGGATTGAAAGTGATTCTACGAGTTGTGCGAGGGTGATGGGATGATGATGGTTGTGTATGATGTCTGGTATGCCAAGTTGAACTGCACACTTGAGTGACATGGAACTTACAAAGTTAAATACATGATTCCATATGTGAGCTTGAGCTTTAAGTAACTCATTTCCTCCCTCAATGATCTCCATCTTCCCAATGTTTCAACTCAACTACTCATACCTGTATAGATGCATATGCATTTATAGTAGTGAAAATTGCTGATGAATCAGCAAAGAAAATAAATATTTTAAGAGTACATGGCCTACAATAATACTCCTAGCTACTTATGATTTTGAGCAATTTTTTAAGTTCTACATGTTTCACGATATATTTGTTTCTCTCAGCCTAGCACATAATTAAGTTCTACATGTTTCACTAAAAATTTGTCTTAAACAATTCGTAGTGCTCTCTAAAAATTTGTAAGATATTTCTTTTATAAAGCCTTGCCAATTTTTATATATTATTGTTAGACATAAAAAAAAAAATTAAAGGTATCAATGATACTTTGCCCTTTCATGAAATTATTGCAGGTCATGGGTCGATATCCATTTTAATTATTTATTCAAATTCAAAATATTATAAAATGTTTCTACGCTACTTTTAAAAACTTGATTTTACTTCCAACAATAACGTATACTGAAGTAGTATAACAAAAATTGGAGTTCTATAACCAAAATAAATTTTGTGTGTCAGTAGAAAGATCTTACAGCTTTGATTGGACCCATTTTAATTGGCTGGGAACAGCATTATTATATGATTTAGAGATGAATTAGAAAAAGTCATAGGTGCCATACTCAATCAACTCCATGAACAAGGATAAGTTCAGAGCCGTAGATCTGTATGTCTCGGGATACATAATTTCAGTTCTCCATAAAAAGTGTATCTCAATGCGTATAGATCTACGATTCTCGAACTTATCCATCTCATGGAGTCGATTGAGTATTTTTCCTCCAAAATGGACTTACTTCCAATAAGGGAATTCAAGAATCAAACATAACAATGGAAATACATTGGTGGACATGGTGTCACAACACACTACCATAAAGTAGGGCCCTAAATGGAAAAGTTTGGACCAAGCCTGAAAGAAGTCATACTCGTGTCCAAAAATATAATCCAAGACGAAACCAACCCACGTGTATTCTGGCTTATTTACAGATTGGTTTGGCCCACATGTTTTATATATGAATATATATTTATATCAAAAACATAATTATTGCCTATTGATCCTATACGATCATGGCCAAGGCATACCCCAGCTTATCATTTGTCATTCCTTTGAGACATATGGAGAGAGAGACTTAAAATACATAAAAAATGTCCAAAATAGAGATGTCAATGGGTTGGTTCTCGTTCAATTCCTGAAGGAACAGAATCAGAATCTTTAAATTTTATCGGTTTTGGTTGTCAAATTATTGGAAATGCGGGGAACTAGAATCATCATAAAAATTCTCCTTAAACAGTTCTAATTCATGGTTCCTATCGATAATAACGATTCTTAATTAGTTCGATTCCAAGAGACCTGATGACTCTAATCGACTCCAATAAAAAGGGATCCAGAATTGGGATTTTCAATTATGATTCAGGCTTATGGTTCCGATTAAATGGATACCCATTCACATTCCTACCCAAAACTTCCCAATTTCTCTATAACAAAGACCACAATATTTTCTATTGTGGATGACATAGTCATGACTAGTCACTAGACATAATTATCCAATAAAGAAACTAAATATTTTAAGTTGGCACTACAATAATAATCTTTATAATTGATCGATTTGTTGTATGTGTTTCTTTAAATACTCATGGCTCCACATTTTTGTTTCTTCTACCTAGTAAATAATTAAATCACAAAGTCGTCTTAATCAGTAAGATTTGTCAAATCTAAGTACCTATTCAGGCAAGGAAATTTTCTGATTGATCAATTTTTTGGGGAGGGAAGACTCACAATTGATTCATAATTTGAATTCACATCGTTTCACCGATTATACCATAGCTTTATTTTTATCGGACCTAAAAGTAGAGCTAACTAGACGACTAACCATGGAGTGAGACGTCGATTTCTCGGTAAGATAAATTATGTTGATCGCATGATGGACACCCCAGAAAGGAAAAGAAAAAAAAAACATTGGCGTGCATGTAAACGAGGTGTTCTACTAACTAATCTATAGAGATAGCTAGACTCTAATATCAGATGTTGTCCATTTAATGAAAATTTGGATATTTGGATAACCACTTGTAAAAACCACCAAATTATTTAGCACCTAAAAACACACACAAAAAATTTATATGTATAATAATGTTATTGATAAGTTATACTTTGATAGGCTTTTGTAAGACATTATATCATAAATAAATTTTAGGGAAAATGACTGGTAAGGCTTACTTATTGAAAGTATCTACCATAAGGTCTTCTCCCAAATAATATGGACTCTTGAGGCCAAATTAAAACATTATTTTATAAAATACCTGAATTACCCTTTCACAGGTTTAGAAGTTTGGAAACCGTGTGTTTGAGCCCTTTCACATTTTGGTGAATATTTGAGATACCCATGTCTTCTAAAATTGACTACAAAACCCCTTAATCTTGGTCTTCTCTTAAAGATTAATGAAAAATGATCAAAATTAAAAGGAAAAAAAGAAAAAATTTATATGACTAAGATCAAATGTCCTGAGAATGGACCCAAATTACTTAAATAAATTTATATTAATTTTATTAAAATTTTAAAAAAATTAGATTTAATTAAAATAAATAAAAATATATTTTTGCTGTCACAAAATAATATATTACTAAGATCAAGTTTTTACTCAATGAATTTTCAAGTTTACTCAACAAGTTGGTTCCACCTAGTTTGGACTCAAGTCACTATGAAATTCAATTGAGTCAACTCGACCAATCAAGTTCTATACATCGCTATCAACTCGAGTGAATTTTGCAATGACTCGTCTCCAAACTCGGTGAAGCCAACATTCTGAGTCAACTTGGTTGAGTCAGCTTGAAAATGCATCGAGTTAGTTAAAAAAACTTGACCATGTTATTTGGTTATATACAATATTTTTGTAAAGAACAAGAAATATACTTTTATTTATTTTAAATATTTAAAATATTATAAAACTAATAGAATATTATCTGACTTATTTGAGTCGACACACAAGTTTTTAGATTGATTCGATTCAATGGAGATTTGAGTAAAGTTTTAAACTATGTTTCGAATATTTAAATTATTTGTATATATTTTAATAAATTCAATAAATATTTGAAGGATTCTAAATATTTTAGAGCTTACATCGGTCTGCCTACACACCAAAAATTAGTCCAATCGTCACCATCATCATCTTAGAGTAAGATGAATAATTTTGCAAAGAAAAATCAATGACTTTTTGGTTATGATTTAGATCATTCTTCTTCAATATGTAAGAAAAGACTAAGGTCAATGGCCATGTAATCAATTTTACAACATAGGGGTATCACAAATATTCATCAAAACGTGGAGGGATCACCTCTCATACAAACACAGTCTTTCTTAAACATTTAAAATAACAATTGTAACTTGTAAGGATCACTACAACAAAAAAATGTACATTAGGAACAGTTTATAACCGTTCCTAATACAGTTTAAAACGGTTAACCGACCGTCTTTAATTGATGCTGATTATTGATGCCGATAACAATGCCATAGACCTAAGATCATTACTCATAAGCACCGAGTTACTGGTCATTAAAATAATAATAATTAAATAAATAAAAAAGAAGCAAAAAATCAAATATTGGCTTAATTGGCCATGCTTAGACTGAGTAGTTCACCATGATCAATCTGGTTGTAGGTAGGTGAGGGTTGCTTGGTCTTAATTAGCTTGTACCCAACTGTGGGTGGGTCGTATCTCATATGTATAATGTTCAAAGATAAACTTCTATAATATATGCACTATGACCCTAGAACAAAAAAACAGCTCTATCAAATTCAATTACAAGTTAATTAATAAGACTTTAAAAGGTAGAAAATTTTCAAGGAGAGCCAAATAAATACATGCATTAATTTAGCATTAATGAATGAGTGATTAATTGAATTCTCTTGCTTTAATACTCGTCGATATTAATTGTGTTACAAGTATACTATATATCATCACAAAATCATACATAATGGCTACTATGACATGTCTAAATACTGTTATTTGATTTTATTTTTTTTAGAAATATATTTGTATACCAAATAACAATATAAACGTCATTAATTATTTTAGTTTACTTAACTTTAATGTAAGTTTTAAAATGTCAATTATTTATATCTCTAATGGAGTTTGGTGGACAGAAAACTTATTGGAGGCAGGTGAAGTGTCACACCTTCATGGTTGCCCATCTTAATTAGGCCGTTGCATGTACAAAGCCATTTATTAACCTGCAACTATATATGTACCATGGTTTTAAAACTCGTCAAGTTGATTTGTACAAGATCCTATTTACATATTAAATTAGATGGAAATAATTATTCAACTTGAGGATGAGAGATATCTGCAGAATTCACAACTAATGGTATGAGTACTACCATTACCTTCGAAGAAAATAATGTTTTGTGGTTTGATGTCTCTATGAACAATCCCCGTTGAATGAAGTCCATCCAAAGCAAATAAAATCTGTCTCAAGATGGTTTGTACGATTCTATTTTCCTGCTCCAATCCCTTTGGCAAGTCTTGGACCTCTCCGAGAATCATTGTTTCCACCTGACATATTTGTAGCCATTATTAGTATCTTAGCAGAAGAAATGAATATAATATCCAACATGTATATATAATTGATTTCTTGAACCAAGTAAGATTTGAAAATTATAAGTGGATTATCTATTATCATTTCCTGTTTGCTGTAATAAAGATGTCAGATCAAGTGAACAATCAATAATACATCGCATAAGATACATTGAAATAGAAAAAAGAATTATCTACCAAATTTATAAGCTACTAAATGATGATTTGTGACTGATTCAACTTAAACCACCCTGATTTGAATTGGTCTTTGATTGATTTGCCTGATTCTGGTTCGATTTTAGATCATGATTAGGGTTATCAATGGATCGGGTCAAGTTCTACTCAAGACATAAAATCTTAGCCCAATTCCGATCCAAACCCAAACCCATTTAATGATCCGAATCAATAATCAATCCATGAAATTTAAAATCTCAAAATCCTTAGACGAAGCTCTTAGGTCCAGATTTGGCCAAACATCCCAACCCGTTAAAACATAGGAATCTTAGCAAAAACGATCAATCATTTGAACAAACTAACAAGTAACACTTAAGTTATGAAAAGCACATATATTTTGAAAGCATTTGAACCATAGACAAGCATATCCGATGTCATCGGCCTAGTAACGTCTATAGTCCTCCATTTCTTGGTAAATAAGCTGTGAATTGGGGTCTAAAATTTTAAAATATTATTTTGGCAATTCTGAAATAATGCTGAATTAAGTGGGTAAAAAAATGATTTTCTTAAAAAACATAGAACTTTGGTTTTTTTTTCCTTTCTTTCCTTGCATTAAAATAAATTGTTTATTATATATTGTAGGTTGTAAGATAATTAATCTCTATGACTAATAATGAACGCCACCTACATTCTTCACTTATATATCTAAAATGGTGTTTATGCTCTTGTGCAATACATTTCAAATCAACAAAGACATGATGGTTTTCATCATCGAATTTTCCCATAAAATAGTTATTAAAGTAAACATATTTAAGAAAGAAACATAACATGTCATGTCATGTGATTTAGATTATTATAAAAACAAATCAATGAGATAGCTCTCTCTAACTTCTTTCAGATGAGCTCTACTATCAATTATTTTTTATAACACATTCTTCTCTGTTTTTCTTTTTCAATCTAAAATCATAAAATTGAAGGCCCAAAAAATCACATTATAACATATAACAATCCAAAATGAACCCAAAAACAAAAGAAGGGAAGAATCATTCCAAAATACACATAAAAAGGATAAAAATAAAAAATAAAACAAGTTTTGTTTTCAGCACATCTGAAAAGGTATAAAACATTAATCCAAACAAGAATCATATAATGCTACAGAGAAAGAAAGACAAAATTAGGGTTTAACAAACCTAGAACATATAATGAACAAATCATAAAATAAGATTTGAAAGCAAACCTTGAACTAAAATCTTAAGTTGCAGAGAGCTTAAGCTTTGATTGAATAGAAATCTTGAATTGAAAATTTGGTAAATGGATGAGAAACTAATCTCATTTTCTTCTAATATTTTCCAAATAAATAATTGCAAAGAGATCTAGAGTGATTTTTAGGGTTTTTGAGAGATATGGACTTACAGATGAGATCTGGAGTGTTTTGATCGGTGGCACTGATGAGATCTGGAGTGTTTTGACTTAAGCTTTAGTTTTTTCTTCGACTTGAGCTCCGAGAGATTAAAAATTCATCGATGAAGTGGCAAAAGCTCGTTCGATGCTTTCAATGGATCCGAAATGGGAGATTGAGGGATGTGAGTGAGAGTGAGAGATCGTTCAATTCTCTCGATCGCTCGGTGTTCTGGAATTTTGGTTTGATCGAACCAAATCAAGAGGAAAAGTATGTAAGACGTTAAGGTTTGATCAAATTTCTCACCGTTCTTCTGAAATATTAAGTGAGTTTCAATGTCTCAAATGTCTGAATGGTTTTCCTCTATAACGACTGAGAAGAAAGTCTAAGTCGGTGGTTTGTTGGGTCGAGGCTGTCGAAATTTTTTGTCGGGCTTAAATGTGGGTTTTGGGGCGGCAAAAATAAACGTTGGTCATGGGCTGTCGAGTTCAACGCTATAACAGTAACGAATTTAAGCCTTTTTGAGGTAATGGTTGGTCTCACATCCATTGATCAAAGTCACGGTGTATATGACCATTCATATTAATGATATAGTTGTTATATATTCTAGAAAAAAAAAACAAATCTACATGGCTTTAAACCAATGAAATCAGACACCCACAAATGAATTTTTATTTTGTCGAAATATGTAGATCCTGTCCAAGGATGATTTACTTTTAAGTAGTATAAGAGTGTAAGACCAGTTAGGTTTTATGGAGCTAAATGTTGGGCAATCAAGAAGCAACACATGCAACAAAGATGAGATATATAGATGAGTGGGAAGACTAAGAATGATAAAACTAGAAATGTGTAAGAGTTCGTTCGTGATAATATAGAAGTGGCCCCTATAGAAATTGCATGAACTAAGGGAAAGCCATATTGAGATGGCTTAGTTATGTGCAACGAAGACCAATAACAGTCCTACTTAGAAAGGGCGTGCAAATTGAAGTAACTAAACAAGCTAGAGGAAGACTGATAAATTTGCGGGTCCAACTAAAAACCAATTGGGAATGAGTAGAGAAGCTTAAGAACTTATAAGGAGAGAGACAGGCAATGAGGTTTGATGTGGGGCTAAACTCAACATGCCCCCACACGTGTGGGTCAGACTGAGCCAAAGCATGTGGAGATATGAATTTGGTGATATGGAAGAGAGAAAGACCCGCTTTGATACCATGATAAATTTGAGAGTCCAACTCAAAACCTATTGGCAATGAGTAGAGAAGCCCAAGAGCTTATAAAGAGAGAGATATGAATGTGGGACTTAAAACAACAGACAAAAAATGGCATGAATTGAGGTAGTGAGAACTGTTATGAACACACTTGAACTAAAATTTAATGAAAAAAATATACTCATGAATCGTGTGCATTTTAAGATCGTTCTTAAGAAAGAGATGGGAATTTGGAATTTTAAAATTACAATTAAAACGAATTTAAAAGATAAAATGGTTTAATGCCGTTTTTAAATAGAAAGGGCTTATTGTTGTTTTAAATATTTGTTCTTATTTCACAACTTTTTTGTAATGGATGGTTTAGGTATTTTAATCAAAGAATATTTCAAGATATCCTTTTTAGACTAATATATTATAAAGCATATCCTTAAGATGTATTTTTTACTAAGGGATTTTTTGGTACATATTTTCAAAATACAAGCCGTTGCCTTCATTGTCCCTAAATTTTAATGGAATCTCTAATGATACCCCAAGAAAATAGAAGAATAAGAAAAGCTAAGTAATGCAATTAAAGGGAGAAAATACTTTCCCAAAAAAATAGAAAAAAAAAAAAACTTCTAAATTATAAACTTCCTTTGAATTAACAAAGATATTATGGTCACAGCTTATAATCTCAATAAATACCTTTTAAATATATATTTACCACTAACTAGAAAAAATTCAGTAATGGAGGACTACCTATTTTAGTATTAGAGTCATGGTTTTTAAGCCATTTTGTTTCAAATTGGTTCGGCACCCATCAAATTCGAGTCAAGTAAAATTATATGATTTGAGTCGAGCCATTCCAAACAGGATTGGATGTATAAAGGCTATAATCTCAAATATTGTTTCATGTAGATTGTAAACAATTAAATGCTTTAAAGTTGTTTGGGTATATTGTTTCATGTAGATTGTAAACAATCAATCCTTAGTTTTTGAGGAAATCGCTTCCCTACTTCGTTTCAATATCTTCACGCATTCTTCATCGCTCCAATTGTGCATAATAGACTGTCTAGTCGATGTTTGTGAGTAAAATCAGAATCTCTTGTTTTCAAAACTTTACCCATGGGTGGGTTCCAAGCTCACAATAGAAAAAATTCTTGAAATCACCAATCGAAATAAAAATTAAGAGTCGCGATAAAATGACATGTCAAAACGTATGCGGTCTGTTCGTGGTTGATTCATTCCTATATCTATCAAGATTCGAATGATATATTACTTTGTAAGTTGTATTTTTATAATTTTTAAATTATTTTCATCAACCAACAATAATTGGGTATAGTGGTCAAGACTTCTATATAAAAGAAAGAGGTCTTGAGTTTAAGTTATCATTTGACTATATTTTAGTAATTTTATTTAATATAATCTTAAATGGTTTGACATTATCTGATCCAACTGACCCAAATCAATTAATTCGATCAAATCAGATCCGAATATAAATTTGATAAAAGTAAAATGGTTCGGATATAATTTTAGCTATTAGGATCTGAGTCAGATTTGGATCAAGATATGAATCCAAATTAAAATTTCCGATATGGACATACTCATATCTGAACCATATCGGACCCGTTTCAGGACCTATATGTGCTTGGAATCCACCCGTCAACATGTTCATAAAGACTCGCAATATACTACTCATAAAAAGCCACTCGAATTTGTAGTAAATTTTTGAATTTTTAAAACGGTAAATGTGTACTGTCTTGGTAAATCAGATAATTTCATCCCATTATTTGGTATATTATCGCCCCAAGTTTCTGGATTCTTCTTCGAGTTGAGCCCGACGACTTCTAGTTCACTTGGGTGCATCAAATTATCCTCATAACTCGGAAAAATTTCTGAATGGACTCGGTGCAGATCGGGTCTGACTCGGAAAGTTGGTCCAATAGTGTTAAGGGGCGAGTCAACTCAAAATCCACACGAGTCTAGTTGATTCCAGAAGATTTAAAATATAGGCTTTATTTATGGAAGATTCTAATTCGGGGCACATGTAATTCTAGCTTGACTAGGATTTGACTCGGTGTTCAACTCATCAATTATATATGTTGTATTCAACTTCAACTTAAACCACCCTGATTTGAATTGGTCTTTGATCGATTTGCCTGATTCTGGTTCGATTTTAGATCATGATTAGGGTTATCAATGGATCGGGTCAGGTCCTACTCAAGACATAAAATCTTAGCCCAATTCGGATCCAAACCCAAACCCATCTAATGATCTGATTGGGCCAAATGAAAATGCCTATATCTATATCCAAGCTTAGCCCAAACCTGCCTGATATCTAAATGGGCCAAATTTCACTGCTCAAACCATGTCCATTTGGGCGGGGCCAGTTTTTAATGATTCCTTGATCCATGATGGACCAACCTTGCAAAGTTTGAAGGTGATCCATCCCATCACCTTAGCTTGAAATATCAAAAGGGAAAATTCCCAAAAATGTGCACAAAAATTGAAAAATTCTGAAAATAGTACACTATGCATTTTAATTTCGAAAGCGGTAAAGTACCCTTTTTTGGAATTAAAATATTTTTATTAAAGTGAAAAAATTCTTGATATTGTATAAAATTTTAATTTCAGTAAAACAGTTTTAAAAAAGAGTTCTGTTTTATAAAATAATGAATTTTTTCCCCACTTTAATAAAAATATATCAATTCCAAAAATTGTAAATTACCGATTTTAATATTAAAATGTAAACCTTACCTTACATTCATTAATAACTATAGTGATCACCAATCAAGCATCGCAAGCCATGGCATCATTGAATAACTTGCCGAACTCAAGACGTTGTGTCCAAAAGCCCCTTCCGTGTGCCATCTCGAACGGTCTAAGCTCACTCCCCTGGAACCAACCACTTAAGAAATGGCAAGGTGTTATCATGACCGGGTCTAGCGCCATTAGCAAGAATGGTGATAAACTCGTAACGTGGTCCTTTAAGAGAAGCGTAGATGAAGTTGTGAGCACATATCCTTCTTCTTGTTGATCTCCATTAATTTTTTGTTGGGCGAAGAAGCCAGAGTGAACCAATATGCGCATGAGTCAGGTACACACAATTGGATTTCGATTGGGGGATTGGAAGTGATTTTACTAATTGTGAGAGGGTGATGGGTTGGTAATGGTTGTGTATGATGTCTGGTATGCCAAGTTGAACTGCACACTTGAGTGGCACAGAGATTATGAAGTTAAATATTGTTGGGAAAACTACCACACAATGTGTAATATAATCACAGCGAAAATTAAACCCTTTCCCACTTTGAATGACAAAAATAGGCTAAAAATATTCAATCAATATCAACACCACCATTATACCAAATAATACCAATCTAAGTGCAAGATAATCCAACTAAGCAAAATAAACAATCACAAGCAACACAAGATTTTTAGCGTGGAAAACCCTTCAAAGTGAAGGTAAAAACCATGGGACTTGTCTCGGTAGTCCACACCCAAGTCTTCCACTATCAACAATAATGGGTTACACCAAAGTTCCCTCAAGATCAATCTAGAGGCTTACAAGATTATAATCATCATCAAGAATACCTATTCTTGGTTCAACAATACAATAAACATCATCTAATAAAGATGGATTCCACAAGAAAATAAAAAAGGGAAAAATTTAGGTCTCACCAATGAAATCTCTCAATAGAGATGAAAAAGAGAAGCTAATCTGGAAAAATAAATCGGTAGAGTTGTAGAGATTATTACAAGGATTCTCCACTCCAAATTTGAGCCAAATCGGCAAAGTTTGCCCTTTAATCTTTTTGCCCTAACTCTCCAAAGTCCACCCCCTTTCTTTTCTCTTTCTTTCAACCCTGCTCTTTTCTTTTCTCCTTTCTTGTAACCCAAAAACAGCAGCCCCAGCTAAAGAACCAACTGCTGCCCCTTTTTCTTTTTTTTTTTTTCTTTTTTTTTCTTTTTTTTTTCTTTTTTTTTTAATTTTAAGTTGAATGGGCTTTGCCCTTATTCTTTTGGGTGGCCCACATAAGGTGGACCCAACCCAACAAATCTCCCCCTCCATCTCATGTGGGGGGCTCTACCAAGCCCGCTCTTCGCCTACAAGCTTCCAGCTTCTCCTTTGGCAAAATCTTTGTAAACATGTCTGAGCCATTCTGACTACTATTCACTTTCTCCAACTGTAACTCCTTAGCATCAAGCATATCCCGATTCCAATGATAACGAACATCAATATGCTTGAATCTCGAATGAAACGTCAAGTTCTTGGAAAGATGGATTGCACTTTGACTATCACAATAAACAATGTATTTCCCCTGTTGCAAGCCTAGTTATTATAAGAACTTCTTCATCCACAAAGCTTCCTTGCAAGCTTCAATTACTGCAATATACTCAGCTTTCGTGGTGGATAGAGCAACACACTTCTGTAACTTGGACTGCCAAGAAATTGCTCCCCCTACAAAAGTCATCAAGAGTTTCGAAGTAGACTTTCTAGTATCAACATCTCCTGCCATATCTGCATATGTATAACCATCTAATACAAGTTCACCATTTCCAAAACACAAGCACACCCTTGAAGTACTTCTGAGATACCTAAGTATCCATTTCACTGCTTCTCAATGATCCTTACCCGAATTAGATAGGAATCAACTAATCACTCCAACTACGTGAGCAATATCTGACCTCATACACACCATAGCATACATCAAACTTCCAACTGCGGATGAATAAGGAACTTTACTCATTTCTTGTTTCTCTTTCCTACTTGAAGGACATTGCTCGATAGTAAGTTTGAAATGACCTGCAAGTGGAGATGACACGGCATTGGCTTTACCCATGTTGAATCTTTCTAGAACTTTCTCAGTGTAGCTTTCTTGAGATAATCAGAGCTTTCCATTTCTCCTATCACGAGAAATCTTCATGCCAAGAATCTGCTTTGCCGATCCCAAATCTTTCATGGCACAAGACTTACTAAGCTCTTTTTTCAACTTTTCAACTTTAATAGCATCATGGCCAACAATCAACATATCATCGACATAAAGCAAAAGGATGATGAAATCATCACTAGAATAATGCTTTATAAACACACAATGATCAATAGTTGTTTTGTTATACCCATGGCTCACCATAAAAGAGTCGAACTTCTTGTACCACTGCCTTGATGCTTGCTTAAACCCATATAAATTTTTGTTCAGTTTACACGCAAGATGCTCTTTCCCTTTGACTTTGAATCCCTCAAGCTGCTCCATAAAAATTTCTTCTTCTAAATCACCAAGAAGAAATGCAGTTTTTACATCAAGTTGTTCAATCTCCAAGTTCAAGCGAGCTGCTAAACCAAGAACAACTCGGATAAAAGACATCTTCACCACTGGTGAGAAAATTTCTTCAAAGTCAATACCTTTCTTCTAACTGAAACCCTTCACAACCAACCGAGCCTTGTACCTTTGTGAGCTATTATTTTCAGTCTTCAACCTGTAAACCCATTTATTCTTTAAAACTTTCTTGCCTTGAGATAACTTTACCAAGTCATAAGTGTGATTCTCATATAAGGAATTCATCTCTTCTTGCATAGCTTTCAACCAATCTTTCTTCTTCTCAAGTGAGATAGCTTCTTAATAAGTTTCTGGCTCTCCCCCGTCAGTAAGCATCACATACTCATGAGGAGGATATCTAGTAGATGGCTGACGCTCTCTTGTGAATCTTCTTAATTCAGTTTCAACAACTGGTTGTGGTTGTGTCATTCCTTTGAGACATACAGAGAGAGGGACTTAAAATACATAAAAATTGTCCAAAATAGGGATGTTAATGGGTTGGTTCTCGTTCAATTCCTAAAGTAACCTAGCAGAACTTTTAAATTTTATCAGTTTTGGTTGTCAAATTATTGGAAACACAGGGAACTAGAATCATCAAAAAAATTCTCCTTAAACAAATCTAATTCATGGTTCCTATCGATAATAACGATTATTAATTTGTTCGATTCCAAGAGACCTGATGACTCTAATCGACTCCAATAAAAAAGGATCCGGAATTGGGATTTTCAATTATGATTCAAGCTTACGATTTCGTTTAAATGGATATCCATTCACATCCCTATCCAAAACTTCCCAATTTCTCTATAACAAAGACCCCAATATTTTCTATTGTGGATGACATAGTCATGACTAGTCACTAGACATAATTATCCAATAAAGAAATTAAATATTTTAAGTTAGCATTGCAATAATAATATTCATAATTGATCGATTTGTTGTATGTGTTTCATTAAATACTCATGGCTCCACGTTTTTGTTTCTTCTACCTAGCAAATAATTAAATCACAAAATTGTATTAATCAGTAAGATTTGTCAAATCTAAGTACCTATTCAGGTAAGGAAATATTCTGATTGATCAATTTTTTGGGGAGGGAAGACTCACAATTGATTCATAATTTGAATTCACATCGTTTCACCGATTAGACCATAATTTTGATTTTTATCGGACCTAAAAGATAGAGGTAACTAGACGACTAATCATGGAGTAAGACATCAATTTCTCAGTAAGATAAATTATGTTGATCGCATGATGGACTCCACGGAAAGGAAAAGAAAAAGCATTGGCATGCGTGTAAACCACCAAATTATTTAGTACCTAAAAACACACACCAAAAATGTATACGTATAATAATGTTATTGATAAGTTATACTTTTATAGGCTTTTGTAAGACATTATATCATAAATAAATTTTAGGGGAAATGACTGGTAAGGCTTACTTATTGAAAGTATGTACCATAAGGTTTTCTCGGCCAAATTAAAACATTATTTTATAAAATACCTGAATTACCCTTCCATAGGTTTAGAAGTTTGGAAACCGTGTGTTTGAACCCTTTCACATTTTGGTGAATATTTGAGATACCCATGTCTTTTAAAATTGACTACAAAACCCCTTAATCTTGGTCTTCTCTTAAAGATTAATGAAAAATAATCAAAATTAAAAAGGAAACAAAAGACAAAACCCCTTAATCTTGGTCTTCTCTTAAAGATTAATGAAAAATGATCAAATTTAAAAAGGAAAAAAAAAAATTATATGACTAAGATCAAATGTCCATCAAATTGAGTCAACTCAAAATTTTGAGAATGGACTCAAATGAGTTAAATAAATTTATATTAATTTTATTAAAAGTTTGAGAATGGACTCTAGGCCTCAGCAATGGCCCTGGCCACAATTCCAGTGCCACCCCCTACATCAACCAGTGACTTCAATACCCCAAACATCTCCTTACATTCATTAATAACCACAGTGATCACCAATCGAGCATTGCAAGCCATGGCATTATTGAATAACTTGCCAAACTCAGGACGTTGTGTCCCAAAAGCCCCTTCCGTGTGCCATCTTGAACGGTTTAAGCTCACTCTCCTGGAACCAGCCACTTACTAAATGGCAAGGTGTTTTCAGGACCGGGTCTAGCGCCATTAGCAAGAATGGGGATAACCTTGAAGCGTGGTCCTTTAAGAGAAGCATAGATGAAGTTGTGAGCACATATCCTTCTTCTTGTTGATCTCCATCAATGTTTTGTTGGGCGAAGAAGCCAGACACAATGTGAAAAAGGCTCAAATTTGATGGCCTTGAGCCGTCAAATTTCATAAAATTCGACGGACCAAGAGGTCGAATTGGTGTCGAATTTTTCATTGTCAAATATTTTTTTTGACGGGCTGAAACTGTCAAATTAATGAAGGATGGAGAAATTCGACAGTTTTAAACCATCAAATCTGGGAACATCAAGAATTTCTACGGTCCTAAACTATCAAAATTAAGTTTCTAAAATTCATAAGCCTTGGCCTGTCAAAAAAATTTGTCGAATTTTCCAGTTTTCACGTAGTGAGAGTGAACCAATATGCGCATGAGTCAGGTACACACAATCGGATTTCGATTGGGGGATGGGAAGTGATTTTACTAATTGTGAGACGGTGGTGGGTTGGTGATGGTTGTGTATGATGTCTGGTATGCCAAATTGAACTGCACACTTGAGTGGCATGGAGCTTATGAAGTTAAATATGTGCTTCCATATGTGAGCTTGAGCTTTAAGTAACTCATTTCCTCCCTCCACATGAATAATCTCCATCTTGCCTTTGTTTCTCTTCAAAGTTTCAGAATGGACTGATTTTTTGTGAGGAGGATCTCTAGAATTAATACATCATCCTCATAAAAAATCAGCCAATTCTGAAACTTCTAACCCCATGAAAAGTGGTTACAAACTAACGGTAGAAATTGACGTTTCACGATTCTTCATCTTATAAACTAGATTAGAAATTTTAGAATTGGCTGATTTTTTCTGAGGATGATTTTCTCACCATAGAGATCATCCTCACAAAAAATCAGCCCATTATAAAAATTTTAGCCCATATAAGACAAAATGCTTTGTCTAGAATGTTGTCTAGGATTTCGTCAAAAGAACGCCACCCATACAAATATATATTACAAATTAGATTAGTTGTAGATGCTACATGTGAAGAGTTCAAATAAACTGAAATTCCCGAATGATCTTGATCTCAGTGAGATTCATTTAAATAAAAAGTGTGTTAATAAAAGGTAAACCCACCACCATAAATATCACAATGTGAAAAAAAAAAAAACCAAATTCAATGGCCAAGGCCATAGAATTCAATGGATCAATCATTGTCGAACTGTTTTCGATGAGCTGAAACAATCAAATCAATGAAGGATGGGAGAAATTCGACTGTTGTAAGCCATCGAATATGGGGAACATCTAAAATTTGTGAGCCCCCGTGAATTTTCCGATTTTCACGTCTTGTATATGATTCTATGCATCTCGAAACATTTTAATAACTTGCAAGAAAACTAATACTCTAATTAATAATCACAAAATCTTATTTAATATTGATCATCACATCTTAAATCTTTAGACGTTGTTTTATATTTATATGAACAACACTAAAAAACAATCTCTTAATTACTTGGCGAATGTTCAAAAATGGGCTAAATTTTTCAAAAAATAAGCTAAAGTGGACTGGTTATTGAACTATTAATTGAAGTGATTGATTTACAGTGAAAGAATTGCTCTGAATCGAAAAAGAAAAAGTGATAAAGTTGAAGGGGTATTCTTGAAAAAGCAATAGGTTGGTGATGGTTGTGTATGATGTCAGGTATTCCTAGTTGAACTGCATACTTGAGTGACATGGAGCTTATGAAGTTAAGTACATGTTTCCGTATGTGAGTTTGAGTTTTAAGTAACTCATTTCCTCCCTCCACATTAATAATCTCCATCTTCACATTGTTGTTGGTTTTTTTTTTTTTAAAACACTCCTCGGATCCAAGTCATGCCTGTATAGATGTATTTTATATATATAGTAGTGGAAAGATTGAGTAAAGAACCCACCAGGGGTTAGTTGAGATGGCAAGATTGACCGGATTTGCTCCTTAGGTTATGACTTCAAATTTCTATTGGGCCTCCATAAAAAATGGTGACTATTTACCTATTGTACACGTGTCGGGTGGGTTGTTATGTGTTCCCCGCCAAACCAGAAAAGAAAAATCAAAAAAGAAATTAAATATTTAAAGTGTAACCTTATAGTGCATTTTTTTAAGTTTTACATGTTTCATGATAAAGTAACAACTCCAAATTTTTGTTTATTCTATACAACAAACAATTAAATTATGGAGTTGTCTTTGTCAGTGAGATTTGTGTAAATCTAAGGCAAGGGAAAGTTCAAGGTTCACTTTGTAATCAATAATCATGGTTAAAATTTTATAATAATTAAATCATATATTGAGAAGGGAAGGCTCCACCATTAATTAATTGATCCATGATCCTGAATTGATGCCATTTCATTGATTTAGAATCTGCCTCGACCTCTCTATCAGTTTATCGGGCATCGTGGATGTAACGAAAATTTGGATACTAGGGCACCCAAATCACCCAAATAGGGAAATTGGATCAAATCAACCAACAATAAAAAACATTCCAAACTACTTATTTGAAGCACTTAATATTTTCTCTCACTTCTCACTCTTAGAAAAGGGATAGTATTGGTAAATTTTGCCTAAATATTTACATATTTTAAGGCCTCATTCTGACTTTTGGATAAAAATACCAAATCACATATTAATCAATAAATCTCGGTTTCTCTCATTTTAACAATTAAAGAATATAAAAATATTGATTTTGCTTTGTTGGGTGCTCTTGATATGTAGCTAGAACTATGAGTTTCTGAAAATCTAAAAAGGGGAAATCTAGTGAGGTATAGATCAACAACAATAAAAAGTAAAACGTGAGAAGGAGAGGGAGAACATGAGAGAGAGAGAGAGAGTGATGTTTGCATAGTCTCCTCGTTGAAGATTTGAAGCATAAAGAGGTTAAAAAAAAGCTCCGAAGGTGGTTCTAAAAATCGAGTTTCTTGCACAGGGAGGTATCCATAATTTCTGTTGAATTTTAAGTGATCGCGTGATCATGTGTTGAGAGTTTATGGGGACGATTTGGTCCATTGGATCACGGAAGATGGACAGCTGTATTTTGTAGGGTAAAACGACTAATAATGAGACTGATGCCGAACGACTCTATATATATATATATATATAGAGTCCCCTTCGGCACCCAGCCATTTACTCAACAATTTGCCCAACCATTTTTGTCTTACATGGGTTAGAAGTTTTGGAATGAGCTGATTTTTGGTGAGGATGATCTCCATTTTGGACTGGACTGATTTTTGGTGAGGAGACATTCCAAAACTTCCAACCCCTTGTTTACAAGTTGAAAAATCATAGACCATCCATTTTTTGTAAAGAATTTGTGATGGAGTTAGAAGTTTTGGAATGGGCTGATTTTTGGTGAAGATGATCTCCTCACCCTAGAGATCATCTTCACCAAAAATCAGCCCATTTCAAAACTTCTAACCCAAGTAAGACAAAAATGGTTGGGCAAATGGTTGGGTGCTAAACATTTCCCATATATATGTACTCAAGTTCCACATATTTCATGATATACTCATTGGCTGTTTGAATCACCAAAGTTGTATGTTTGAAGCAACATTTTCCACTCCTGTATAAATTTGGTGTGGTCTCAGTATATCGCCTGAAATGCACCTCATTATTTTGTCAAAAGAACACAATCTACTTTCTCAATTTAGGCCATTATTTGAAGTAGATATGTGTATGTAATTTAAAGACGACAACTTTTTCCACTCCTGTATAAATTTGGTGTGACCCCAAGATAATTTTATCATATGGACTTCTAGATCAATAATTCAGTTGATTTGACATTTTGAAAAGTAAGATCAAGGTCATGGGTCAAGTGAAAAGTACAGACATTTTTGAAATCCATTTCTAGTGTCACTATCGACAGATTGCACAGTAAAAATCACTTATATATCAAGTTCAAGTCGGAGTGAAGTTGTCACAGAATAGGAATCAATCGAATAAAGAGAATGATCAACTTGGCACAAGACTACCTAAGGGCCTGAGGCCCTAAAAGAAAGAAGCTACCACAAATTAGATCACCCTGGATGTTGGCTAAGGACCCTAGTGGTGTGTTACAACATCATAAAGGCCTAACTCCCCTCCCCCCTTTACTCCAAAATAAAAGGGTAACAAAAATAATGTTAATTATTCACAAAAGTGTCAGAGAATTGTCATGAATTCAACCCGAATTCTTGATGATCCGTTAATGGCCTATTTCACCCGTTCGCAGAAGTGTTGGAGAATTTAAACCCATTTGGTTGGGGTTTTGATTCAACCTGTTTTCTGCTTTTTGCAACCATAAGTATATAAAGCGTATTTTTAAGGTTCATTCTTAATGTGTAAGAGAGAGCCACCAAAGAGAGAGAGTGATAATGGGTGTAACAGAGGACTAGGGTTTCTCATGAGCTTTGTAAAAATCTTGTTGAAGATTGTGGATTGATCATCACTGCCTGTGGACGTAGGCATCTTGCAAAATCACGTAAATCGCTTATTCTATTTTTATTTTTTTTTCTCTATTTTGTTTGCATTTAACTTCTTGTTCATTGTTCATTTTATTTGTTTTACGTTTTCGCACAACAAAAAATCCATGGTATTCCACCCTAGATTTATCAGCCAAAATCAATTATTATAATTTCTTTTTCTTTTTAGGTATGAGAAGAATTTATTAAAGCAAGCTAACAAGGATACATCATACAAGAACTAACTTAGAAACACACATGTACAATATGGTAATAGACCTCTTGAAGGAAAACCTTGATGAGAGACCTTAAACCCAGCATACAAGAACTAACTTAGAAACACATATGTACAATAAGGTAATAGACCTAATCAAGGGAAAACCTCAATGAGGGACCTCAAACCCAGAATTGGAGTGATCTTATAGTGAGTGAAGCCCGACTCTAAGAACAGCTGCTCCCATTCTTTCTCAGTTCTCTCTTTTCCATTCAGCAAAACCATCACCAGTATATCAAAAAAGAGTTGTGTTTCAATTTCTTCATATTTCCCTTTTTTATCATCTACTACCATATCTATTATAATCACCTTTCCTCCCTCTTCTTTGGAGGAAATAATCGCTTCCTTGCTTCGCTTCAATATCTTCACGCATTCTTCATCAGGCCAATCATGCATAATCCACTGTTGATAGACGTGTCTGAGTACAATCAAAATATATTGTTTTCGAAACTTTACTCATGGATGGGTTCCAAGCCCACAATGGAAAAAAATCCTCGAAATCACTAATCAGTATAAAAATTCATAAATCTAAGGGTTTGGAAGAGTATGTAAAGTGACCAAACTCTTTGGAGCACCACATGGTATGAATTTAGGGTGAATTACTATGTCGTGGGCTGAAAATGAGTTATTTACATTTCCGGCTCACTATTCATTTTAATTACCAAAATGTGAACAGTCACATTTTTGTTATTAAAAAAAAAATCAAAACAAAGTGACAATTTTGCAGGTTTAAAGTGAAATTGTCACTTTAAAAACCTCTAAATTCGTTATTGTTCACATTTTGGTAATTAAACTGAACAGTGAGTCGGAATCGTAAATTCCTCAAAAATTGATCACTTTTTCATAAATATCTCACAAAATTAAGGATCATTAATCCATGAATGTTTGGTCCAGCAGCCCACCAAAAGTTAGCTTGACATGTGTTTGGAACCCACCCATATTTATCAAGCCCATGATAATAATATTAAAAAAATGGAATCCAAGATCAAGAAATTAATTCTTTGGTGATTTACTGATGAATTCAGGTGGCGTTAGTAAAAGTCTGTGTGGCAATAGAATTTTTTCAAATTAAGATAAAATAGGGATGTACCATTTATACCTTGAGTAAAATTGCATCTGCTGGAGGGATAGACTCAAACATATCCCCTTCTACAAATTCCAAGTTCTTACTCCCTTGCAAGGTAACAACAACATGAGGAAGGTCAAACACAGTGCATTTCAAGTGTGGGAAGGCCTCAGCAATGGCCCTGGCCACAGTTCCAGTGCCACCCCCTACATCAACCAATGACTTCAATCTTCCAAACATCGCCTTGCATTCATTAATAACTACAGTGACCACCAATTGAGCATCGCAAGCCATGGCATCATTGAATAACTTGCTGAACTCAGGACGTTGTGTCCCATAGTCCCAAAGGCCCTTTCCGTGTGCCATCTCGAATGGTGTAAGCTCACTCCCTTGGAACCAATCACTTAAGGAATGACAAGGTGTTATAATGACCGGGTCTAGCACCAGTCGCAAGAATGGTGACAAACTCGTAGCGTGGTCCTTTAAGAGAAGCGTAGATGAAGGTGTGAGCACATATCCTTCTTGTTGTTGATCTCCATCAATTTTTTGTTGGGCGAAGAAGCCAGAGTGAACCAACATGCGCATGAGTCGATACACACAATCAGATTTCGATTGGGGGATTGGAAGTGATTTTACTAATTGTGAGAGGGTGATGGGTTGGTGATGGTTGTGTATGATGTCTGGTATGCCAAGTTGAACTGCACACTTGAGTGACATGGAGCTTACGAATTTACCTATGTGTTTCCATATGTGAGCTTGAGCTTTAAGTAACTCACTTCCTCCCTCCACATCAATAATATCCATCTTGCCTTTGTTTGTCTTCAAGAACTCTTTATATCTAAGTCATGCTTGTATAGACGCCTATTTGTATGTGTGATCCCATGATACTTTTATCATATGGACTGTTAGACCCATAATTCAGTTGATTTGACATTTTGAAAAGCAAGTCCAGCTTACCCACAAATGACATGGTCTGTGGGCCCAAGTCCAACTTGCCCATAAATAAATAAAATATTTTATTATATAATTAATTTAAAAAAAAAAAAATAATTGCTTACGGCATCCGGGATCCACCCAACACATGTGCTGATGTGTATTAAAATGACATCCCTAATTTACAAAATTACCCTGGTTATTCTTGATGTGGCACACGCTAGAGAGCTTGTGAGCATGGTGACAAGAAATTCTATGAACAAAAAATCACTCTAAGTTTGTTATATATATATATAGGGTCCCGTTCAGCACCAAACATTTTAGCCAACCATTTTTGTCCTTCATGGGTTAGAAGTTTTGGAATGGGCTGATTTTTTTTGTGAGGATGATCTCTACGGTGAGGAGATCATCCTCACCAAAAATCAGCCCATTTCAAAATTTCTAGCCCTATATTTACAAGTTGAAAAATTGTGGACCGTTCATTTTTTGTAAATCATTTTTGATGGGGTTAGAAGTTTTGGAATGGGCTGATTTTTGGTGATGATGATCTCCTCACTGTAGAGATCATCCTCACCAAAAATCAGCCAATTCCAAAACTTCTAAACTATGTTTTGAAAAATGTTTTGCCAAAATGTTTGGTGCTAAACATTTCCCATATATATATAGTGTATGAAATGGATCAAAGATTTGCAATTTTGCATGTTATATGCTAAACTGATGAACCAATGGCACGACACCATGTGTATTGAAAAGTTACTACAGAAAAGCCACTTAAGCTTAGCACATTGGTTCAGCAGCTTAGCACATTACTTTCGAAACAGCAAATCTCAATTCCATGATATGCGTCTCCATATTGTTTAGCAAAAAGGGATCTAAGCTACTTTTTGACTTGGACAATTATTTTAAACAGTTATATAATCAAGGTCTTGTGGCATCCCATTTTATGCTACGTGGCATTTCTTATGACCGACTGACCTCATGGATACGTGGTCCATCCTTCGGTGAATCTACCAAAAAAATGATCAATTTGATTTGTGATGTTCATCAATTGATTATAGAATTGTCCTAAAGAATGATTTCTAATAGTTCGATTTAAAATCTTTTTCAAGAGATTAGATCTAGTGGATGCAATTTATTAAACACTATGATAACAACTTTATTACATTTGTGAGTAATTTAGGTGTATTCCCAAGCAAGATTGTTAGAAATGCTAGGTAAGGCCTAAGAGATGAACCCCCTCATATTAATCTGAATTCCTGTAATTTCTGGTTATTGCAATGTATTTCAACATGTGAATTTTCAAATCTTTGGGGTAATCATATGTCTCCATTTCTAAATATCTCTCCAACCACAATTTATATAGTCACTAATTTGCAGAAGTAGCAAATGCAATCAAACCCACCGAGGGTTAGTTGAGATGGCAAGACTAACTGGGTTCGCTCCCTATCTAGCCTGCCTAAGCCTTAGGGGGTCTAGGGGTGTCAATAGATAGTTGAAAATCCAAATCCGATTTGAATTCAAATTCAAAAAATTAGATATTATTTGAAAATTTCGGATATCGGATATTTACATATTAAATCCAATAATATTCGATCTGAATATATATATAATATTGAACACAAGGTATTTTCTTTCTTTTGATTATGATACAAATGAAGATGAGGATTTTTTTTATTTTTATTTTTTTTAATTTTAATTATGAAAAATTAGTTGGATTAAAGAAAAATCGAGATTTTTATTTTTCTCTCCACATGTTATTCGAATTCAAATCGGATATTTTTGGATATTCAATAAGAAAATTGGATTCGAATTCAAATAGTGTATTAAGGATATCTATCGAATTCGAATATCATATAAAATTTTCAGATTTGAAGATAACCATAATTGGGCCAGTCGAAAAGAAATTCGGCAGTTTAGAACCATAGAATTTTCATCAATTCGACGGCCCAAAACCGTCGAATTTGGGATTTTTCATATTTTCGACGGTTTGAGACCATCGAATTATTTTAAAGTCCAATCATCACTTTTTTACGTGCCCAAATGCTTTTGCCTTCAACCTATACCTGCGAAAAAAATCACATTCATATCCATATCCCATCCTAGTACTTTTGCCTCCCCTCTTCTCCCATCCCATCTACATCCACACTCACATCCCATCTATTCTCATCCCCATCCATTCACATCCCATCCATACCAATTAACATTCAATTCATAGTATCAAAAAATAATAAGATTTAAAAAAAAATTGATTTAACATGTTACAAACAAAAATTACTTATCTAAGTAATATAAGGTAGTTATATGTGAAAATGTGTTATCAAAATGTTAACAAAACATTAGTCTCTCAAAATACACGACAGTGACTCCTAGGTCATCTAATCACCTCACCACAAAGAATATCAAGTAAAGTCCATTGGGGTCCAGTTCTATCCATTATTAGCTTAGCTGAAAAGTCAATGATCTCATCGATACAAATTGAATAATACTTCATATTTGACTTCTCAAGATCTACTAGTGCTCCTTTAGCATAGATCACATTCCTTCTAAAGTTCATCAATAAGCATATCCTACCATTATTTAATAATGGTAATGGTTCTAATAGTGGGTCTTTACCTCCTCGCTTATTAGGAATTGTGGAATCTAACATCACCTATAAAATAAAATTATTGTTTATGATTAGATATGTAAGCTGAAATCCATCATTTATATGAATTAAATATTATTGAAAAATTAAATGAAGAACCTCTAAAACTAAAATGTTTTTACATCTTACCTGAGTAGAAGGACTTCCAATTTTAAATGTAGATGATTTTTTCTTCTTGTGCTTGTTCTTCTTCTTATCTTTCATCAGTGCATGAACTAGTTGAGTTAAGTTAATCATGTCACTTTCAAATTTATCCGTATAATTTCGACTTCGAGTTGTATAACGTAATAAAGTCTTTGAAACTCCACCCCCCATACCTTTTACTCTGCATTTTCTATCTTTCCCAAACACTTATGCACAACTACGATTAATATAATATATGTAAAATCAAAAATCAAAATTAAATAATATAAGTCATACATATAATGGAAATAAGATCATGATTGATATCTTTATGGGCAAAACTAGGATCTTCTTTAATAAAATTGTTTAATTGACCCTACAAAATAATGAAAACATTAAGATGATAAGTAGTTTTTTCAAAAAAAAATTTAATCAAAAAAATGACATAACTTACGAGGGATTTAGTCAGCTCAAGAGTGAGAGCACAACCATCATTCCTTATATGACTATCAATGAAGAGCTCTGTTCTTGTGGGCTATCGACCACCTGTCTTATGTTTTTTCCGTTTCGATAAAAAAAATAAAAGAAACCCATTATACCTTAGAACAAAACTCCAAATCTTAGCAAACTAAACTGGAAAATAAAAGAAATCCATTAAACCTAGTTTCAAAATCCCAAACAAGATAAAACAGTACAATACTTATCTCAATGGGGAAGAAAGAACCTAACTCAATGTTAGGTTGAACATCATTTCTTTTCTATTTTTCTGTTTTTTTTAAATTATTTTATGACTCAACATTATATTATAGGTTGAGCATCATTTCTTTTCTATTTTTCCGCTCTCTTTTTTCTCATCAAATTGTATAAATCTGTGTTAGTTTGCAATGTAAATATTGAATCATGAGTAGCAACCCTTTTGTGTATCAAGCATATAGAGGTGTTCTGCAGGTTATAAGGTCCACTTCTGTGCTTGTTTTCTACCGTTACGTGTGTCAAGAAACAATAGCAGCACCATATCTTTGGCAACATGTCCAAAATTCACAATGAACAATAGCAACCAACATTATTGCAAGCTTTAATTCAAATGGTACGATCAAGCAAAAAACAACGGATATCAATGCATTTGGACATGACAGAGGGATTGAACAAGGCAAGAAGTCTTGGAAATAAAAAAACCTGGAAATAGATTTCTGTATTAACTAGAACCTCAAAAACTAGATGAATGAATAACGTCAGCAAACATATAGATCAAATGACTAAAACCAAGGCATAGATCTGAGCAAAATAAACTACCATTGTTCTTTTTGTTTTCGAAACACTATTGTTGTGCACCTTTAGAGAATAATTTAAAAGATACATGTATGGCAACTTCACTACATTCGTACCTATATTTGTCACATTGATGTGGAACAGGTAGCTGATTAGCAGTCAAGTTGATATATGTGATTTGTCCTTAGCCACATGTTTGTGGGTTAAGTGAGAAATAGCTTAATTTAGCCAAATTGAGGATGTTTGATAGTACACCACCAGTCCCCACTGTTTTCTAATGTGTTGGGGCAACAGTTCATAGATCAGACACCAAGACACCCATTCGCTAATACTGATTACTTCGGATAAGATTAATGGGAACTCATCAGGCACATGCATGGCAAAAGAAAACACTGATCCTACTGTGTTAGAAGCTGGTCTAGACTGGGCTCGTGGGCCTGGGCAGGCAAATTGCAATGCCATTCAAGAGGGACAGCCTTGTTATGAGCCTGACACCCTCCTGAACCATGCTTCCTATGCTTACAATGATTATTACTAAAAAATGAAGAGTGCTAGTGTGACATGTGACTTTAGTGGTACAGCCACGACAACTACTATTGATGCCAATATACCTTGAGGCTTGAGGCATAATCCTCTAGAGCATGCACTTTTGAAATAGATAACTAGTAAATTTACAAACAAATAAATAGTACAAATTTTAATAAAAGAGAAAAATATCAGAAAATAGAATGACAAGTCACAACTTCACATTCCAAAGTTTAATATGCACCAAATTTAAAACTCATCAATTAAATAAAATTTTACCCATCTTCCATACTTCCAAGTTTTTATCCATCAAACAAAAAAGAAATACTTTTAAGTGTTACAACCAATTTAACTAAAAAACATAACATTACCCTGATACTAGATGAAAAAGTTAAGGTATAGGTACAATATAGAGAGAAAATAGATGAGTTCATTCGCTAATACTGATTATAGTAGTCTTTGCTATAACTTCACTACCATATCCCTTTCATCCCACTTATGACATTTAATTCTTATACAGTCATTTTGCTACCATTTTCTCATTTGACTGCAATAGCAGCAACACATCACAACCACCTCATTCCATACAACACTCCTTCAATATCGTTATTCAACTAACGATTTCCACTTCATTTCATCTCTTTGACACATGTAGCAGCACATGTGCTACTTTCTTGCTCACCACTAGCCCACACTATCCTCTCTCTTTAACAAGTAGCAATAGCAGCCATGTGTCATTGCCAATATCTCATAATTTAATGGATATATAAATCTATTATTCACTCTATTGGCTTGAAAATAACATTTTTTTAAGGAAAATGTCATCCAAATAGTCTAGATGAAGCTAATCGTTACAAAATTTTGGAAAAAAATGAAATGTTTATATCAAATCAAAGATAGTAAAGGCAAAAGAATAAGAGAAACCCAAAGATAGACAGATTTGAGAGCAAAGCTTTTTCCACCAAAAGACTCTATTATTGCTTCGAAGTGCTGCATCAATAAAATAAGAATGTTACTGAATATACCAAAGAATGTCATTAAAACCAAGATTGAAGTATCTAGCATTGAGTTGTCAATGGTAGCTAGATACATGAAAAGGTTAAGACCAACCAGCACTCCTCATAGCACTTGTAAAACCTCAAGCAAGTCTACAACTTGCCCTCAAAATAGAGAGGTGATGAATTCTATACAAAGAGTCAATGGAGAGAGAGATTCTGACGGCACCTGCTGTACAATTTACTCACAGCAGAGGCCTAGAGGGCCAACAATTTCAACTAGAACAGTTAATCACCAAAACGAAGAAAGGTGAGATGCGTATAGTCAAGGAACTGTCCAAGATGTTAAAGTGATTGAAATGCATGAAAAAGCGATGATGTTCTTACAAACATTCACAATAGAAATTACTGTATAAGGAAAATTTATAAATCTCATCAAGGAAAACAAAATGTTGGCCTACCAGAGAAAAGAAAGACCAAGGGGATGAGTCAACTGACATCATAGGAGACCTCAAGCATGACAACGAGGAAGCAGTTGCCCAGTGTTTAAAGCAAATGTTATAATGTAATAACTTTATAGTTTGATAAGTAATGACTACCCCATGTACAACTAAAGAGCAGTAGCGATGGCCCAACATCTTCGGGACATGTAAATCCATTCCAACGACTATGAAATGACTATACGTATTGGTAGCTGTGAAAATATTGTGACTGAAAAGATGATTTGGAAATTAAACCCAGCAGCAAACTAATATTTTTACAATGCTACAAGTATTAAGGCTTGATGCTTGATTTCTTTTATTGGAAAGAAAGACAGAGACCCTAATTGATGTCACACAATGTCACATTGGAGCTAGCCCCATAGTGCTAGGGATAGCTTGCACAACCATAGTACCATATACACTATCAGTGTTAAAAATATCAACAAGCAACCCTAAAAAACATAAAATCTTCTTGCCATTAAAATTTGGGGTCACCACCTAAGAAATTTGAAAGCTACCATGTCTTTTAGCAAAACCTAGTACTCTGGCAATAATCATTTTGGTATAATTGTATAATAAAATAGCAGCTTGTTGTCAACGAGAAAAGGCTCCACTTAGCAGCAACCCCTTCTAGTGCAACAATTTTCATACTAAACCATATTAGGATAGACACAATTACAATTGACAAATACAGTGAAAAATACATATCTATACTAGATATAATTGACACAACAATCCAACGGTGAAAAAGGTCCCTTTTTAAAGTTCGTAAAAGTTTATGCTCTATATCCATGTGGCACCTGATCATGTTTTTGAGTATCACATGGTCATTTAGGTCCATATAAATGGGTGTTCCGTCAGTCCATATAACCCAATCTCAACATACATACATAAGTATGTAAGTATATATATGTATACCTTAATTATCACTTTTTGTTAGAGAATCCTCTATTGCATTTGCATCCCTTAATATATTACACACAACGTTATCCCCCTAACAAACTCTCTTAAATTTACGAGCCTTCAACATTTCATGGCAAAACTTAAATTTAACATCTTGGTTTTTTTTTTTTTTTTCTTTCTTTCCTTGTATTAAAATAAATTGTTTATTATATATTATAGGTTGTAAGATAATTAATCTCTATGACTAATAATGGAACATCTTATGAACCAAAATTCTCAAAATGATTAAGTTCTAATCAACAATTTTTGTTAAAACTTTCTTTAACAGAAATCAAGCAAATTGTAAGGTTTCTGCAACAATAATTGAAAGAATTAAACAAAACTCACTTAAACAAAGAATAGAAATGAATCGAATCAGATATTGAAAATCTCAAAAATTGTTTCTTAAACATTAAAACCTAACCTCAGCAATATTATTTATTTATCGAAGATCAAGAAGAGAAGATTTTTTCTTGATTTCAAAGAAACTAACCTTAGCAATGTTATTCATCTACAGAAGATCAAGAAACACCTTCACGATTCCCTTGAGTAAAATTAGTTTAATATGCTCAAATTACAAAGTCGAGCAAAACAGGGATGGAATTACATCATTTGGAAACAAACTAATAAACATTTTTAGGATTTTTGATAGAGATAGACTTACAAATAAGATCTGGAGTGGTTTGATCGTTGGCACTGATGAGTGAGCTTCAATTCGTATGGTTTTTTACTTGAGCTCTAATTTCTTCTTCCATTTGAATTCTGAGAGATTAAAAATCCATCGACGAAATGACAAGAACTCGTTCGATGCTCTCGATCGATCCAAAATGGGAGATTTAGGGACGTGAGTGAGAGTGAGAGATCGTTCGCGATCGGTGCTCTCAATCGTTCGATGTTCTCAGATGTCTAGTTTGAGCTCTAATGATTTCCATTTCTTTTCTCTTTCAAATTCATTGACTAGGAGAGTGAGTTTCTTCTACAAAAATTTTCAATTAGGTTTTCCCCTGAAATGGCTGAGAAGGAAGTTTTTTTTTTTTTTTTTTTTTTTTTTAAAGTTTCGATGGTTCGTTGGGCTGTGACTATCGAAATTTGTTCTTGGGTTTAAAATTGGGTTTTGGGCTGATAAAATTAAACGTTGGTCTTGGGCCGCCAAGTTTAACACTATAATAATAGCGAATTTTAACATTTTTGAGGTTGTGTAGTACAGTTCGATTGAAAATGTTACATGACAAGTTGATGGTTTGCTCTTATTCGCCCATCAACTTGAGGGAGGATGTTAAGATGACTAAGTTACCTTAGTTAATTGATTCTCTTAACACTAGAATACCCTTAGAATATACCAACCATCTATAGTTAGTCTTTGAATAGAAATATATTTTGTAATTGAGAAAAAAATCTCTCCCAAAATAAACTTTTATGTAATTGAGATAAAATCTCTCTCAAATTATTTTCAGGGTTGTACTATAAATCAATATAGAATCACCTCAAAATAATAGAGAGGATTTTCTACAATACTCTGTGTATTCTCAGTTACATCTAAATTTTCAAATCTATAAGTACGTCGTTCTTCGTTCATCACTCACCATTTGCCATTACAAGTCATTAGAATAGATCAAAAATTACGTATGAATCTTTGAAATTATGATGAGCATGCCATTCTCTATTCCTCATTTTTCATTACAAATCATCGAAATGAATTTCTTTGAAAGACATGGTAAAAAATTACATCTGAATCTTTGAAATTATGAGTATGTTGTTCTTTTTATTCATCATTTATCATCACAAATTATCAGAATGAATCAGCAATGGCTGTTGATAAATAAGTTACGATAAAAGAGATGAGAAAGGATATTTTGGGTACTTTAAATTTTGTCTTAGTTAGGGACTTTTAGAAATAAAAAATTTACTGACTTGGTTATTAAGTCACAGCCCAAAAGCTGATGAGTATTTAGAAAGAAGTCCCTGTTCCATTAAATAATTTTGCCTTTTATTTATCATCACCAAGGCATACCCTAACTTATCATCTGGGCCTTCTCTAATGTACTGAAGTAAAATGTCTTAAATGCCCTCATCTTCATCGTGTAGCAAAAAACTCTTGCTTTTTCTTCCTCAAATCAATCATCTAATATAAATAAATAAATAAAACCTCATCTTCAACCTTAAGATTCCATATACTTCAACCTTCAAACCTCAAGAAGTTAGATTTTTTTATGATTTGTTTGGAAAGAAAATACATTTATAAAGAACTTCAAAAATGTGACAAAAGGTTCTTTATAAAACAATCAAATCTCCCATCCATAGTTGCCAATTCTTTTAATAATTTGTCTCTTTAATTTTTCTAAAGTAAGCATCTAAAAAAGCCAAACGGCTGTAAAATTTTGTCTTTGTGTTGTAAATCTACCAGTTGGGCCTGAATGGACGAACACCATTCCTGACCCTAGATTTTTGGAGTAAGACTTTAAAACTTTTGGAATAATGCCTTATGATGACCCATAAGTCTTTTGGCCCTCCCCTTAAGTTAAAATATATATATATATATATATATATATATATATATATATATATATATATATATATATATATTATATATATATATATATAAAAATAAAAAATAATCCTACATAATAAGGGTTTTGTTAACATGTGCCTTAAGGGCACGCATTAAGTTGCATTAAATACACCTTTTAAATTTATTTTCTTATCAAAAATGCCCACACACAAAATTTCCTATAAAAAATAACCTCGAATGCTTGTTTTCAAGGTTTATTTAATGAATTCTAACATCTCCCACTTTAACAAAACTCGGAGAATAAATCACATTGTTCTCTTCCCAATATTTATCCCTCTCACCTAAGTAAGGGTTGGTACTTAATATCCTCACGTATCTCGAGTAATCATTTCAATTTTAGTATTTTCTCTTATCCATTTTTAAGAATACCCCAATTTTATTGTATTTTCTCCTTTACTCTTTTCAATTAGGATATAAAATGGGTTGGATTTTATCCAAAATCCAAGTGATATGAATTTAGTGAGTTTGGACCCTTGGAGGATATACGAATAAAATATGGGTTGATTCCCTTGACCCAAGTCGAATACAAATCCATCCCTACATTCGCTTAGATCTGAATGATAAATTAATTTGAAAATAAATATTTTTATATTTTTTAAAATATATTTTTCTACTATTTTAATATAACATGAATTCTTATCAAATAAAAAAATTATAATGGTAATTTGTCTAGTACAGTAATTAAAAAAGAAATATAGCAAAAAAATTATTGAACTACCCAAAATTATCCAACCCGAATTAAGTAATTCTATTGAATCAAATCTAGATCCAGATTTAGGAAAAGCAAAATGATTTGGATACGAATCTAGGTCCAAATATAAAATCTAGATCAAGATATGGATGTATTCAGGTCCGACCTAAACCAGACCCATTTTAAACCTTATTTTCTATAATACATTTCTAACTTCATTCACTTTCTCTTCTACCCCTTTGTCAATAATACCCATCTTACTTTATTGTCTTTATTCTTCTATCATTTTTAAATAATACTTATGTTACTTTATTATCTTTCCTCTTTTACTCCTTGACTCCGTAACCATTGAACAAACTCTAATCTAATCATTTAGTTTCAATTTATTTTTTATAAATATTTATTTATTTAATTTTCAATAATTTTCCCTAAACCCTAATTTTTGATGAGTTGGTCCAATCCAACGAAGGGTCGTTCATGGAACATTTTGGGTCATTAGATCATCATACCAATATTTTTCCCCCTTCTCTATTATAAGTGAAACCTTCACGTGATATCTTCAAAGATCTTTCTTTTAAAGAATCCACACTAAAGACTGGATCACTATGAATAATATTTTACTTTTCTCTTTTATCAATTTATTATTATTAATAATCTCTCTTCAGTCGATTCATCTCACTTCTCAAATGAACAAGAATCTCAACTGTGTATTCTTCTCAAATCCTACCACCCATTTCTAATTTTTCAAGAAAACTCTATCTCCAAAATTTACAGACTTTCGATTTCAAACAGTGAAAAAGACTCCAAAGAAGATAATTAGAGCTCCTCAAGAGCTATGATCCTCCCTGTTGTGAAGCTTGGGACGCTTGCCTTGAAGACTCTCTGCAAACCCATTGCTTCCAGGATCAAAAAAGATGCTGGTTTGCATCCCAAGTTCCGCCAACTCATCATCAGCTTTGCTCAGGTCCGCTTCTCTCTGTCTTTCTATAATGTTTGGGGTTTTTTTTTTTGTTGAGATTTGTTATGGTAGTTTATGATTTAAAATGCTGCCTTTTTTTTATTCCCCCATTATTGATCGAGTTTTTGGTTGATTTTTGGTTGTTGGATTTTGAAGCAATTCTGTTGGGTTGTTAGGTGATAACTGATTCCCATTTGCGTATTTCGTGAATTGTTTGAGTTTTTCTGATATGGGTAGAGAGTTTGAGATTGCTATGGTAGTTTATGATTTAAAATGTTGCTTGTTTTCCATTATTCATCTAGTTTTGGGTTGATTTATGAATTGGGCATTGGATTTCGAAGCAATTTTGTTGGAATGTTGGGTGATAACTGATTACCCATTAGCGTATTTCATGAATTGTTTGAGTTTTTCCAACATGGGTAAAGCGCTTGACATTGCCATGGTAGTTTACAATTTAAAATGCTGCTTGTTTTCCATTATTGATCAAGTTTTCAGTCGGTTTATTAATTGGGTATTGAATTTTGAAGTGTTGGAGAAACAGATGCAATATATTATGATACATGAGATACAATATCATATCAATGTATCTCATCTCAAAAGAAAGGGAATGTTGGAGAATAATATATGTAGCAATATTGATTAGGATATTCTACATTAGGAAGTTCTAATAAATTAGAATATTTATGTTAGGCTAGTTTTCTTATCTTGGTTGATGTAATCCCTATAAATATCCTATCAGGATTCATGTAATATTCATCTAAGAATACTCAATAAATTTAGTTTTAAAATGGTATTAGAGCTCAAGCTCTACTGAACACATCGATCTTGGTGTGCCGTTCTTAGGTGATGGCACTACCACCATTGCTGGACCTAAATTCATTTATTTATTTATTTATTATTATTATAGTTTTCTTCAATGAAACCACATCTCCTTCTATTTCTCTACAAATCTCCCACGTCTATATATTCATCTCTTACGATCTCATTTTTTTTTTCCTTATAAAAAAAAAAAAAAAAAACTCTCCAACGATAGTTCTTTCATTTAAATCACACAATCCTAATTTCTTTGCTCTTGGGAGAGATCATGACAGACCTAGTTTCGTAACCTATTGGTTCCGACAAACTCAAAAAAAAAAAAGCAGGATGCAACTATGATGGACTTCACAGACAGGCGGTGACCACCAAGAAGTAGAATTGCATTTTTGGGGATCTAATAACGTGTCACTTAATGAGATCAAGAGAAATAATTCGGAGAAGTCAATTGCATGTTCCTTCTTCAAAGGACCATGCAATTGAGTGAGGATGTTTGAGAACCGGATGCAATATATTATGATACATGAGATACATTATCATATCAATGTATCTCATCTCAAAAGGAAGGGAATGTTGGAGAATAATATATGTAGCAATATCAATAAGGATATTCTATATTAGGAAGTTCTAATAAATTAGAATACATTGATATGATAATGTATCTCATGTATTATAATATATTGCACCGGTTCTCTAACATGAAGCAATTTTGTTGGAATTTTAGGTGATAACTGATGCTCATTTGCGTATTTCTTGAATTGTTTGAGTTTCTCTGACATGGGTGGAGAGCTTGAGATTACTATGGTAGTTTATGATTTAAAATGCTGCTTTGTTTTTCACTTTTGATCGATTTATGAATTGGTTACTAGATTTTGAAGTAATTTTATTTGAATGTTAGTTGATGACTGATACCCATTTGTGTATTTCATGAATTGTTTGGGTTTTTCTGACATGGGTAAAGAGCTTGAGATTTCTATGGTAGTTTACAATTTAAAATGCTGCTTGTTTTCCATTATTGATCGAGTTTTGGGTGAATTGGGTATTGGATTTTGAAGCAATTCTAATGGAATGTTTGGTGATAACTCTTACCCATTTACCCATTTGCATATTTCATGAATTGTTTGAGTTTTTCCAACATGGGTAGAGAGCTTGAGATTGCGGTAGTTTACTATTTAAAATGCTGCTTGTTTTCCATTATTGATCAAGTTTTCAGTCGATTTATGAATTGGGCATTGGATTTTGAAGCAATTTTGTCTGTATTTTAGGTGATAACTGATACCCATTTGCATATTTCATGAATTGTTTTAGTATTTCTGACATGGGTAGAGAGCTTGAGATTTCTATGGCAATTTACAACTTAAAATGCTGCTTGTTTTCCATTATTGATCGAGTTTTGGATCAATTTATGAATTGGGTATTGTATTTTGAAGTAATTCTAATGGAATGTTTGGTGATAACTGATACCCATTTGTGTATTTCATGAATTGTTTGAGTTTTTCCGACATGGGTGGAGAGCTTCAGATTGCTATGGTAGTTTACAATTTAAAATGCTGCTTGTTTTCCATTATTGATCAAGTTTTTGGTCGATTTATGAATTGGGGATTGGATTTTGAAGCAATTTTGTCAGTATTTTAGGTGATAATTGACACCCATTTGCGTATTTCATGAATTGTTTGTGTTTTCCAGCATGGGTAGAGAGTTTGAGAATGCTTGGATGGATAGTTCATGGATTCTAGATCCATAAAAGCTCAATGGGTGTGTCATATATTATGGAAAATATGGATGGGGAGTCTATAAATTTAGTCTCTCTTCAATCTATCATTTAATAATTTTACTACATCCATATTTTCCTTTTTTAATTTTAATATTTTCATGAATTTTAATCTAACATTTTTTTTTTATAGTTGTTATCTTTTAGAAAAACAAAATCTATATGGCTTTAAATCAGAGAAAAAAGACACCCACAAAAGCATTTTCTTAGAAAGATGTGGATGATTCACTTTTGATTCTAATGTGGGATGAGATGTTAGTTCATATGATGGGAGGACTTTCTAAGTATTAAGTCAATTCAGTGTATTGGTAATACCTAATGGATGTCAAGGATGGATAGATTTAAGAGGATGTCGTCCGTAGAATTAAAGCTAGATGGTTAAAATGCAAATGTGCTTTTGGGATGCTATGTGATCGACTCATCCCAATCAAATTAAAGTAAAATATAAGATGGTAGTAAGAATGATGAAGACAATATATCCAATTTTGTAACATTGCCCCAAAAGTTTCTATTTGGATAATGCAAATATGCTTTATTGCACCTTAGTTTTGTGATATTGCCTCAAAAGGACATCCAGGTGATAACATCAAAATTTAGTCTTCTCACCATATATTTTGTTCATTTTTTAGATTTTATTCATTCAATCTTTTCTCATGTCGACCATGAGGAATATCATGAATAAAGATTGTTAGGTGAGTAATCAATGGCTTTATTTTTTTTATATACCATACTTAAGAGAGGAGGTCGAGAGACCTACCTGATACAAATTAAATAACGATGCTCGTATTCTCATTACAAACCAAGTCCCTTTTAAACAAAATATCCTCAAAGATGACCCCCACCCCCCCTCCCCCCCGGCAAAAAAAAGACCTAAAATTTGAACTATCACATTTTGTGTAAATTATCCTTCCCTTTGAAGATTATGATATTTCTTTCCTTCTATAAATCCCAACAAATAGCAAATTGGGCCATTATCTATAGGATCATTGCTTTATAACAACGAGACATGATCTACTAACTATGAAATAAGGACAAATGGATCTAGGAAACTACCACAATACAAAAGAAGGTATATGAAATGGGCTCATATCACACACAAAACTGGATATTGTCTTTATCATTCTTCCTGAGTTAGGAAGAATGTCATTCTCGATTTCTCATCAATACTTTTCCTTATCCTTCCCTTAATCATGTCAGTTGTTCATGCAATAAAGTTCTCATACAATCCTTCTTCTTTTTTATAAGTATACAAATTTATTAAAAAGAGAAGAATTTACAAAAGAAGGGGGGTAAGATAGCCCTCAAACAAAGAAAAGACAAAAAAATGAATGCCAAACAACAACAAGAGAACAAAAAAATAAAGCTATGCGTCACAAATAGAATGCCATTTGAACACAAAATCATCAAAAGGAACTCCCAAAAAGTCCTTGCTTAACTTCGACCAAAGGTGTAATAGCCCCAAAATCTCCATATACACAGCATGAGAAGTTCATTTATTGCCCTGAAAAACCTTGAGATTTCTCTCTCCAAAAACCCCAAGCCACCGTCAGAGGAAGAATGGTCCATAGGTATCTTTTTCTTCAAGAGAAAATATTAAAAGACCACCCTTCCAAGAGCGAAAAGAAAGTACAAGGAAAACCTAATCTACTTGAAACAGGGAGAAAAAGGATGTCCAAATACTTCGGGAGAAGGAACAATGGATTAAATTGTGATTCCCCATCCCTCATACACAAAGGACAAATATTTGAACTAATCCAGCCACGATGAATCAAATTATCCAAGGTAAGAATCCACCCCAAGGAGGCTAACCACACAAAGAACAAAACCTTATAAGGAACAAGAGCAGACTAGATGATTGATTCTGAGAAAGAGTTTTGAAATTGGGGGAGAAGGAATTTATAGAAAGAATGAACTAAGAAAATCTTGTCCTTAGCCTTGATCCATTCTCTCTTATCCTGCTCGTTCTCCATGAAAAGTAGAGAACTTATAAGATTTAGGAGAGATATTACCTCAATTATCTCCCAGTCATTAAAATTCCTTTAGAAACCCAAATTCCAAGATGTAAAGGTACCACTACGAATCAAACAATATAGTATCGAGCAGTTCCTTTTGAGGGAGCAAGCATACCGAGAAGGATATTGAATTGCCATAGTAGAGCTACCACATCATCTGTCCTCCCAAAACCTAATCCTATCACCTACTCCTACTATATAACTAAACCCTCTATCAAATAGCTCGACCACCTTTAGAATCCCATTCCACACACTACAACCATAAGTGCCTGAGGCCTCACCACTATACCACCGGAACCTCTTCTCCTCGTACTTCGCCTGAATAACTCTCCTTCACAAATTAACTCCTCTCCTCTCCTCACCAAACCGTCAAAGCCACTTACCCAAAAGAGCTCTATTAGTAAGTCTTAGACCTCTAATCCCCAACCCTCCATTTTTCTTTGGATTACAATATTTTTTTAGAAAATGTATGTTTAAAGCCTAACCATTAATAGGCTCTTGATCAAAAAGTAAAGCCTAATAACAAAGTCATCTCTAAAGTGCCAACTTAGCTAAGTGGTAAGACATGTGGAGTGTTGTTCCCACGTCCTAGGTTCAAACCCCCTTGAATTCAACTTCATTTGCTTACCACTAACCCTATACCTATCAACACAACAAAACACACACACACACACAAAAAAAAAGAATAAAGTCATATTCACTAAGATACTCTTCTTAAATTCTATCTTTATAAAAGATTGATTCATGGCATTGACTTCATTAAGGGGCTCACCACAAATTGGTTGGTGTCAATCCAGTTCAGAACTTGGAGATCAACACATAGAACACAAGAGATATGATCCTCCCCCATTTGTGAATGTTCACCTTGAAGAGCCTTTGCAAACCCATTACTTTTAGGCTCATTAAAGAAGCCGATTGCTCCCCAAGTTCCATCGATTAATAATCGGCAATCTGTATCCCTGACCCATCTCTTTTTTTTTTTTTTTCCTTCCTATATCCTGGGTTCAGGATTGAAATTTGTTCTAGACTTCTAGACATCTTATTTGTTTATTATTTAACTCCATAAAAATTTTGATATATTTTATCTTTTAATTTATGAATTGGGTATGTGTTTTGATGCAATTATTAGATAGGCAACCATACCTATTTTTGTATTTTAATGAACCAATCAACCTTTATGTTCCTAGTTCTTTCATATGGGTATGGATCTTGGGATTGGTCAGAGTGATGGCTTATAGATTCTAGATCAATGAAATATTAGTTGATATCTGTAGGAAACTTGAGTGATGCTACAATAACTCAATAAGACACTCTAGTAAGTGATTTTGTGGGTTCTAACATAATCATTACTGTAATTCTTGATGACTGTTATTTGAATGGAAGCAACCAAAAAATGTATTGCATTCAAATACAGTGGATTTTGATGAGTGTTGCAGCCTGCTTGATTACATAAGATGGTGGCAACAAGCTTCCAAATGATCAAAATACTTACCATGAACACTTAATAATGAGATTAATGTCTGAAAATACGTTTCTTTCAGCATATAGTTCACTTGGATCATACAGTGAGTTTGTCATTTTTTGTTTATTTTTATTTTTAGTAGTATTTCCTTTCTCTGTATTATTGTTGCATGCACCTACAATTATGTTATTAAGTGGTGTATATATTTCTCTCTTGTTTCTCATTTACATACGGTCTAATTTTGCAATAACTTTTACAAAGTCTATGGCATCAGAAACATGTTGTTCCTATTCCTAATAGTGCTATTTGAATCAGGCAAACCATCGATTTACGACGACCATGCAAAGACGAATTTCAAGTCGTGCTACTGACATTGAGATCCGCCCTCTGAATGAGGAGAAAGCTGTTCAAGCAGCAGCCGATCTTCTTGGAGAGCTTTTTGTATTCTCGGTATATATTAAAAATCCGTAGTATACCACTCTTTTGGTCTATCTGTAAAAAGTTCTAAAATATAACCATGTTTTGATCATGAATGAAAGTAACATTCTGGATCAGATTATCTTGGCTGAGATGCCTCATTTCCAATAAGGTACCTAGACAATGGACGCCACACATACTTTTTTTAGCATTTAAGGTTGTGAGTACAAGTGGGCTTTCATATGTGAATGAGTTTTTGGACTTTGGAGTGGGAAGGGTGTGGGTCGGTTCTGGTTCAGATATTGAAGTACCCAGAACATGAATCTAATGGTTCTGGTTCCTTGGGTTGCGGTTTCGGTACTCAAACAGGTGGAACCATTGCCAGAACCCTCAGATACTCAGTTACCCACTGTATACCATTCCCAATTGTTGAGTTTTTAGAATTTTTCTTTTAAGAAGCCCCTTCATTTGTTTATAAATTTACAAAGAAAAATGATCCACTAGTTTGGAGAAATGGAAAAAGATCTACTACATTAATTTTATACTCCAATAACCAAAACAAATTGAAGTATTGTACTCATTGTAACTGTCAATCTTGAAAGAGAATGCCGAAGATGATGTTTGTGATAGTAGATGAGATGGTTGAACTTCTTTCACGTTAGAATAAAGGAGCTGGGGTCAATTTCGCTAGTCTAAATTTTTAATATTTTAATTACCCATTTACTCTAGACCCAGTTTGGGAGCCCATTTTAATTAGATCCCAAATATTGGGAACCAGACCTCATGGCATACTTGTTCATTCTACTTGCAACTTATCTTCGACGGTACACTAACTTTAGATAATTACATGCATTCTTTTCATTAGGTTGCAGGTGCTGCTGTGATCTTTGAGGTGCAAAGAAGTTCTCGATCAGAAGCTAGGAAGGAGGAACTACGCCGGCAGGAACTAGAGGTAATATATTTTCATTAGGTCGCAAGTGACATCCAATTGTTCTTTCATTTATCTAGATGAAATTAAAATATGCCTTTTTTCTCTTGAGATTTCTCCAATTAACGTTGATAAGCTTTTTTAAAATACTATAGAAAAGGCCAAATTATTGATAGAAACAGTTCCATTTTTTTGCTAAAAAATCTGGCTTTTAAAGTACACCTATTGCACTTGTATCGAACTTCTATGTATCGAATATTATATAGAAGAAGAAGAGGAATCTTTTATCCTTCTTTAAGATATATTTTTCTATTTTATCTCAAACTGTGATACCATTTCCGTCCGTTCTATATCACTCTCTATGTGGTTATCCTTTTTTTTTTCCTAAAATTCTTGTTAACCCAATATGTGGGATAAGAAGTAGACGATGATGAGGATTTTTGCTCAAATTCTTCCTTTCTTAAGATTTGTCATTCTACGATGAATCCCCATAAACCAATGTTGAGATTCATAGCAGTTTCATGTAGCTTCTTTGGGTTGGCATAGAATCACAAGTTTTGACTATTAGTTAAGGAAACCTTTTTTAAAAGCTCATTGGATAAAATTGAACTGGCCTGGCAGCCAACGTTCAAGCCCAACCTGGCAAATATACTATAGTTAATGGCCAGAGAAACAGAACGACGGCAATTTTAAAACTCTTTTTTTTCTCTTAAACCATTACTAAATATCAGTTTACAATTGTAGCAGTGATTCTTGTACTAAAATGAGAGCCCATTTGCTTCCACATTATCTATCAAAATTATCCCCTCTTAAACCATGAATCTCTTGCTTAAATTGAGTTTTTCCTGCAAATTCCCACTCTGGAACTGTTTATCCATGCCTTTTCTCTCCACATTCTCATTCTCAAAGTTTTTGCTGGATGTTGAGTTGATACACCATCTTGTTTTTTGAGTTGGTTGAACTCGTTTCAGATTATTTAATTGGTTGACGGTGTGTTTGTTATCGCAGAAGCCTCCTCCACTTTAAAGCTTGATCTTAAATTTAAATGGTCTGAGGATTCCCAGTCCTACTAATTTGTGAAAATATTGTAGGTATAAAGGACGAGTCTCTGATTGCTTAAATCATAGCCACGAGAAAGGTGCAAATCCAAGAATATTTCATGTTGGTGGTGGGAAGAATTTTTTTTTTTTTAACATAGTTTTTCATATTAATCGATAAGAAAAATTACTTATCTATTGTTGATAGAGTAATTGATAAAACTTAAATTTTTTACAACTTAAAAATATTATTAGAACCCATCCTAGAGTAAATATTGTTCCATGTTTTAATGATAAATTAACAGATAGAACTTTATAAATGAACAAATTACTGAAGTTTGAAGTCCCTCCATGAACTTGAAACCTTAGATATGAAATTCTAGCAGAACCTTGGAAGAAAAAAAAAAAAGAAAAGCTAATTTGTTTAATAGTATTTGTTAAATATATGGATATGCACCATTGCTCTAAGTACCACCTTTTATTTCTCTTTTACTTTTTTTTTTATTCAGAAAGAGAGATAGGCCCATTGTGTCATTTATAAGTGGTAATCCGGTTACCTCATTTATTCATTTTCTTAGGCAATGAAGCAAATAGACGAAGATTTAGCGAGAGAAGTAGAGCTTCTTAAGCACAAACTCGAAGAACTAGAACACCTTGCAAAGGGCCGAGGACTCAGTGGAAGTTTCAACTTCAAGCATGCTCATGGCACTGAACAAGGAAAGTCTGCAACACCCACTCATTGAGATATCTAAGCATTATATTTCAACTGTACGTACGAGCACATAGCCATGCAATTATGGAATTACTGATTTCTAACTGATTTTTTTTTAGATTTTTCGCTCTCCATAAATCTCTTATATTTTGTCCTTGGGCTTGTCTTGGCAGACCGGGATTTAGTTTTACAATTTGTAAATAAAACTGAACAACAACAATGAGCTAATAAAAGGGTTAGCGACCAACAATGAACTGGAAATTGTACCTTTTATTTGTGATCATTGTCTCGAAAAAGTCTCGTATTTTGTAATGTGGCAAATCTCTCCATTCAGGTATATGGTCTATCTGTATCTGTACCCATATTTAGAATTATTTGAATTGTACGTACATGCATCATCTCGAGATACAAAAGTAGTTGACTTCTTGGTCAAACCCAAGATAAAAGTCATGCTCTAGAATCACCTTAGCACATCAATATTAGTTTGGGTCAAAAGGATAAGGACTGATTTGCAACGTTAAATCGAATCTAGAAATAAATTTGGTAACCATTTATTGTCACTGTCATTCAGAATCACTAACACTACACAATCTTGAGAAACACAAGTTGATGAATTTGAAGTTGGTTGTTCTATTTGGGACTCCTAGGCCTGGAATGAACCTAAGAAAATATACAAAAATGGAGAAAACACGAAGGGAAAGGCATCTAATCTAAAGCTATTATAAGCTTTAGATCACTTTGTTTTTATTCTTTTAACTTTAGGTGATGTCTAAGGTAGTGCCTATTGGATGGTTGGTACCCACATGTTGCATGCGTGACACCTGTCTTGATGTCTTTTAGCTATTTTGCTACAGTGAATCTATAACCCCATTGATTTAGAGAGCTGCTATTGGCACTCCAACTTTTACTTATTACACCCCAATTAAAAATAAAGAAAATAGGTAATGGTTATTAAAAGTTGCTCATTTTTAGGATTTAAGATTTTATATTAAGCCTAATCATAATTGTAAACAACTACTGAAATTGTTTGAACGGGTGTTATATCTTTTTACAATGTTGAAATTATAACTTAGAGCCATACCTTCGTTATATTTGAATGGCGTATTTTTAATTTTTAATTGGGTGTGACAAATAATTTAAGAAATTGAGGTGTAATGAGTAAAAGTTGGGGTGCCAATTGCAGCTCTCTTGATTTATCTCTATGGCCATCTAGTGAGAATCTCGAGCTAAGGTAGTGGCGATGCACTTTATGCCTCCGTGCCCAAGTTTCTTTCCTTGTCTTACCGCACCCACCAAAAGCGCCCATGACGTATACATGTATATATTCTTTCTAGCTTCTTCTTCACTTGTCTCCTCTCTAAGTCCATCTTTTGATTTACTTTACTGTATGTGTTTCCACCTTAATATAGTAAAGTCCCTAAATTATCCTCAGCTTTGTGACCTGTCATTCCTTATCTTAAGATTCTAGCCAACATATAGCAGTATTATATAATATTTAGGAATCGTTGTAATCGGACTATCCCACGTGGCAAACTCAATCAACTATCCTGATGTGACAAGTTCGAAAATCGTAGATCTGTGTTCCTCAGCATATACGGTTCACTCCATATACACATTTTTGTGGGGAAGTGCAGACATGTCTCCTAAGGAGCACAGATATACGATTTCTGAATTTATCATGTCAAGTAGTCGATTGAATATGCGTCACGACTCAATATTTAGTTGACTAATACAAGAAATTAATTTGGTTCAAAGGGTAGGCTAGTAATCTTTTATATATATAAAGATTTGAGATCCTCCATCAAATTAACGGCTGGTATGGGATGATAATCATTGGGATTCTCAAGAAAAATGGATCTTTATAAAATTGTACTTATAGCTAGGATAAGCATTATTGAGGGATAAAATGACAAAGGATGGACAATTGACATTTTTGTCATATAACTAAAAGTAATAAATGACTCACAGATATAAATAGAGATCTTGAATATCAATTTCGACTAAGTAGAATCAAAGTTTCATTCAATTATAACGATAGAACTTGGGACAGCTTTGAAATTTTAAAATATCTTAAAAAGAGATTTAGGAGTAAAGTTAAAATTATAAAATATTTTAAAAGTGTTTCTCTATTTTGGGAGAGAAAGAAAACTCAAATTGTTTTCTCTTCTCTCCCCCACTTAACAATCCAAACAAGAAAAATGGAGAGAAACTCATTTATTTTCTCTTTTCTTCTCTCCATTTCTCTTAATCCAAACACAGCGTTATTTATTTTTCGATAAACTTATTTAGATAATGTTCACAACTATAATCATATTACAATAAATACCCTAATTAACATGAATTAAGCAAAACATATGATTATGACACGCAAGGAGATGATAAAGTTGATGTAACCCTCTAAGTTTGAGGGTTGGCCAAGTAGTGCCAAGAAAGTAAAATGTACCTAAAATTCGATAGAGTCAAATCATACGTAATACGAAGGTGAACGTTTTTCCAAGAGTCAAATTGGAGTGACCTCAAGATTGTACATCATATCTTCCTTTTCAAGATTTCTACACATTTTCACGTCAAGAAAGTGAGATATGAGATACAATCTTGAAGTCACTTTAACATTATTCTTTTTCCTAGGGCATATTTTCTTTATAAGGAATCGAGATGGTGAAAGCAGATCTGTATACATTAAAACTAATAGAAGATTGGTTTTAAGCAAATTGAATGAAAAAATAGATAGTCAACCTCGATTTTTAAGTTGGAAGTTTTATTAGTGAGGAAATTTTTTGTATTAAAGATGAATAAAGACTTTGTTAATGTGTGCAATAATGTATAAAGTGACTCTGAATTTCACTTAAACCATATAGATTAGTCATTTGAGATTCTTGTCATCTAAAGAAATAAAAGAGAAACATTAACTGACTTATTTAATTAGAAAGCAACAATTGAACCACATTGAATCGAGAGAGAGGTCAAGTCAATGGTAATTGATTATGAGTCAAGATAGTAGTTGGAACCATATTATATAATGAGTTATAATTTATATACTCTCACATTATATTGGATTGCATTCCTATTGCATCAGGTCAAGGTTGATCCAGAAAAGATGTTGGATGTGATCCTTATTGGAATCCAAATACTTAATCCAGATTCCAAACCTCAAGTTATCAAATTGGAATAGATAGGATTTTGGATTTGATCCGCTCCATTGACAACCTGGGCTAGGAGTGTCAATAGATAGTCAAAAATTTGAATCCGATTTGAATTCGAACTTAAAAAATTAGATATTATCCGAAAATTTCGGACATCGGATTCGAACTTAGATAATTTTATATATTCGAATTCTTATTGGATACAGATTTAAATATTAATATTTCGAAATCGATAATATCCGATTTGAAATAATATATATTTTTTAATTTGATTTATTTTTTATATAAATAATATAATATATATTATTTTATTTTAATTTATTTATTATATACATAATATAATATATATACTAAGATTTTTTTAATAATGAAAACTCAATTGAATAAGGAAAAATTGTATTTTTTTTAAGGAAAATACTAGAATGACACAAATGGAGATACAAAGGTGACAAAAATGATGTGGTGGCGCGCACATAATCATAGATACTTTTTACTCGTATCTCATAGAAAAGTATCTACGGTAATATGCGAGAAATCACATCATTTTGTCATCTTTGTGTCTTTGTTTATGTCATTTCAGAAAAACTCTTTTCTTAATATATAAAATTTTCGAATTCTAATCGGATATTATCCGATATCTGATAAGATAATTGGATTTAAATTCAAATTCAAATATCAAATAAAAATTTCAAATTTGAATATTACTGTAATCGAATCGATTAGCATCCATCGACAGCAATAGCCTAGGCTCAACCAATATCTTTCCATCCAATGGATCGGTTGTGCGTTGTGGGGCTTATGCACAAGTCTTCGTACGGAAGTCAACATAAAAAATAGAAGGGCATAATGGTAATTTCATCAAATAAAATAAAGGTTGTATAGTGAGAAACTTATCACCACAAAGGGTATAAAATTCCTTTTTTGCTTTTCTTCTGCATGGAAAGCGAGACTTGTCACTCTGTTCTTCTTAAGCTTTCCGATTCTTTTACAAAAATCAAAAATCAAAGCTTCTCAGGTAAGTGTTTCTTTCGATCAAATTAGGGTTTCAGATACATTGATTCTCTCTGATTTCCAGCAATTTCTAGGGGTTTTTTTTCCTCCTTTTTTATTGAGTTTATGTACTGTTCTTCTGTTCTCAGTTGTTGAAATTAGGGAAATTGTGATCGTAATTGAATTCGTTTTTCTTTTTTTTTTTTGTAATTTTCTTCGGATTTCATGATTGAAAATTTTGAATTCTGTTACTTGGAAATTAGATTCATTTATGCGATTCTGTGTTGTTTTAGTTTGATGTAGGTGTCGAATTAGGGTTTATCCGAGGATTTTTTTTTTTTTTTTGGGTAGGTTTCGAGGGATTTGAGTTTCAAAGATGAAGGGTTCGAAGAGTGGTTGCAAGTCTGCATCTCACCAGCTTTTTAAGGATAAGGCCAAAAATCGAGTTGATGATCTTCAAGGAATGTTTATGGATCTTCAATTGGCTAGGAAGGAGAATCGCACAAGCGATATTGCTGTTCTGGAAGAACAAGTGCATCAGATGCTGCGTGAGTGGAAGTCCGAACTCAACGAGCCTTCGCCGGCTTCATCCTTACTGGTGGGTATCTTTGGTTCATCGTTTATCATCTTGCTCTTGGATTTGAATTTTTTATCTTAATTAGTATTATGGGTATGGTGCAGGGTGGTAGTCTTGGGTCTTTCTCGACCGATATTTATCGTTTATTGCAGCGTTGCGAGGAAGAAGACGATGCAACCAGTCCATTAGTGGGACCCGCCAACCCAAAGCCTGAACCTGACATTCAAAGCGTTCATGTTGGAGATGCTGCTGTCTTTCATCAGGTGATAACAATAAGTTCATTTTTAGTAGCATCTTCGTTTTATAGGCGGTTATTGGATTAATATTGTTATGGGTTTAATGAGTCTGATTTTGGGATCATAAGGATTTAGTGACAAGTTTGATTTTTTTATGGAGATTTATATAATTGTCAAACAGTATTAGCACATGAGATTAGGGCATACAACTATTCAATGGGCAGTTTTTTCTAAATGAACTCTTAAGCATTTAGCCTCTTTCATAGCCTAATACTGGCAACCTTGCCCCTTTTGTATCACATGAAGTCGTGAAGAACCCTCACGTACATCGTGTAGTTATTGATATTGTAATTACTTTTGAATAACATAACAACCTGATTTTATACTTCCATCCAACATCTTCTTTCAATTTCTGATGATTTGTATGTTATTAAGATTTTATTTTTTGTAGAAATATTGCAAATTTTAATAAGAGTATGAATTTATAGGAACTTGAAATTCGACTTGGAAAGAGTTGAATGTTGGTTCTTGCTACTTCCTTTCCAATTTCCTTTTGAAGGGAGTAAGATAACTTTGATAAAAAATGTGTTGTACAATATATACTTTCTTTCCCTATTCCCCATTTCTAGATCTATCGATATCCCAATTGATAAGCTAATCCATGATTTTTTTGTGGAATGATAAGATGGGTCTCATGAGTTCCACCAGGTTCAATGGAAGAAGATTTGTTCAACCAAGGTAGCAGGTGGTATGGGTCTTCATATGTTAAGGCTCATTAGTGGCTGTAGAGATCGAAGTTAATCATAATAGTTTGTGGAAAAATACATTGATACCAAATATGGAATTAACCATTTTGGGTGTGAAAGTAAGAAACTTAGAATAGATTGGAGGGGTGTCCCAAAAGTCTCTTAATTTTAGGAAAAGAATGGGTTTCAAAATATGCAACGATAATAGGATTTGTTTCTAAGAAGATTATTGGTGGGATGATTAGCCCCTTAGAGAGGGATAACTTGGTTTATATATCGCAATGCAATTTTGAGGTTGTGAATTCAAGTCCAGGTTATTACATATTAAGAAAAAATTAAAAAAAGAAAGAAATATTATCCCCTTAAATATGAGTTTGATGGTTTCTTTCTATGTCTAACAAAAAAAGAAATTGAGTTAGGATGTCATTATGAGAATCGACAAAGGTTCATCCTCGAATTTTAATTTTAGGAGAAATTTCAATGATTTGGAGGTCAATTTCTTAACAAGTCCTTTAGACGTATCTTTGCCATCCCAATCTTTCCCAATGACTAAGGTGTCCAGATTTGGAAGAGAAGTTGTGATAAAGCTTTTTTAGTAGATCTTTCTTCCAATCCCTTTCTTGTAGGTGCATTGTTGCTTTTTCGCATTCCATCGTTTGGGGTTCCAAAGTTCCATCCAGGGTAGTGTTTACTATTTGGACAGTTGCACTGGGTAAATTATTGGCCATCAATCATCTTATATCACCTTTGCAGTATGTTGGGGTCTTTGGAAAGAAAGAAATGGTTGGCTGTTTGGAGGTAAGGAGCACTCCTTGCTAGATGTTGTAATAAGTGTTGATTTTTTTTTTTTTTTTTCTGTTCTTTTGGTGCAAGGCATTTGCAGAATTTAAGGGGATTATGAAGACCTACTTTTTAGATGGGGTCACTATGTAATTAGTAGTTTGGTCTTTGAGTCTCTTACATTTCTCAGGTAGGTCTCTCAACCTTCACTTATTTTCATTAATAATATCATAGCATCTTTACCTATAAAAAATGCCATCTTCATCAAGCTAATGGTGAATCTGTTATCTACTTAATGCATTGCAGCCTTTCCAAAGCTGGCTGGCCTCACTTTCTCTGCTTTCTTGATATTCATTGGTTTTTTACCAGGTCTATTTTTTTATTCCAAAGTTGGCATACAATAATTTTCAAATCTAAAAAGGGCATCTTGTGGGAAATCACTTTGGAGTTTGTTGGGGCCTTTTGAAGTAACTCAACAATAGGATTTTTTTATGGCAAGGTCAGATGAACATGATGTGATAATCTATATCTCTGTCTTTTTTTTGTACAAATCCTTCAAAGAAATTACGGGGCTTATTTTTTTGAGGATTTTGTTAACAAGTGAAATTGTGTAATCATAGAGTGAGAATTAGCACTAAGCTTCTTTTCTTTTCTCTCTGTATTTTTTTGTTTCTTTCTGTAGCTCTCACAGTGTTGTAGCATAATATATATTCCACTAGCATCCTGCCAAGTCTATAAATTATCAGAGTGCTAAATGCACTCAAATTTATCATTTCGTTCTCTATCTCTATGATCTTTTATTTTCTATCATACATTAATTTGTGAATCATGTGGCCATTGTACTTGTCAAACTTTAGTCACTAAGGAACCATTCACCATGTTGTGCATAACCCCTTGTGGAATATTTATTTCTAGCCCACAAATTTAGTGACCTATTATGCATTTGAGATTAAGAGTGTCCATGTGGTTTAATTTCACTGACATTCTGTCCAACTTACTAGTGTGGCCATTTGCAATTCTCCTTTTTCACAGAAAGGAACGACATTTTACTAGCACTGTATAGTCTTTTTTTTTTTCCAGCACTATTTTGCACTTCCTAGTAATTATATAATTGAGTTTTCTTTCAGGACTATTTTGTGAATCATGCCCCACAAGCACATGGGTTTCAAGGGGTTGATCAGTGCAAAGGATCCCCTTCAGCAGTGCAACCTACGTTGATTAACAACTTGGATGTGGCCAATCAGTTGGACTATCAGCAGTTTGATTTGCTTCAAGATTTTGACCTGGACTTTTATATTGGTTTCAATGGAAATGTTCAATGTGGAGAGGATGCCATGCAACATATATCTGGCTTGATGCCAAGCATCTGCCTTCCACCGTCTGCCTACTTAGGTCCAAAATGTGCGCTCTGGGATTGTCCCAGACCTGTTCAAGGGTCAGAATGGTGTCAAGACTATTGCAGTAGCTATCATGGTGCCTTAGCCTTAAATGAAGGCCCACCTGGTATGACTCCAGTTCTGCGACCTGGAGGCATCGGTCTGAAGGATGGTCCACTATTTGACGCTCTCAATGCAAAGACGCAAGGAAAGGATGTTGGAATTCCAGAATGCGAGGGAGCTGCAACGACAAAGTCTCCATGGAATGCTCCTGGTAAGCTGCTGATGTTGGGTTCTTTTGGGCTTTTGTTTGTGATATATTTTTCAGTTTTTAATACTTAGGACAGATCAAAAGGGTACCCATTGGACATAGTAACAAAAAACTGTAATTTTTGAAGTCTCTTTTGAATCGCGTTTTGTACTTCTAATGATTAAAACAATAAATAAAAAAACTCGACTTTTGAAAAGAAGAAAAAAAAAAAAAAACACTTTTTTTTTAATGTTTTAAGCACAACTTTTATGTTTTAAACACGTTTTTTACGTTTTAAACACTTAAAAAAAAAAAAAATCCATTTTTTGTAGGCCTTATGGTTGTTTGTGCTTTGATCCGTTTTTTAATGTTGGATTTGATGATAATAGCTTGATGTTATACTTCTTTTTTTTTTTTGTGTTATTTTGCTCAAAAGATACATTGATTGTTAGACCCTTTTTAAATCATCATACAATGTATAATTGTGTGTGGAAACACGTTATCATACATAGATATCCAATAATATTTTTTCGCTCAAAAAGTTATTGTAAACTTAGAATAAATATCTAATGTATTATACATTATATTATGAATACATTTTTTTCATAAATTTTTAATATATATTGTTTTTTTTTCCCCTTTTTTCTGAAGTTTTCCTTTGCCATTTTAAAGCCGTATTCCGACTTGGTGACTATGCCATTGGACATACTTCTAATTTTGGGCGTGATCTGACTGATGTTTTCTCTTATGACATTGCAGAGCTCTTTGATCTATCAGTTCTTGAAGGTGAAACAATTAGGGAGTGGCTCTTTTTCGATAAGCCTCGAAGAGCCTTTGAGAGTGGGAATAGGAAGCAGAGGTCATTGCCCGATTACAGTGGACGTGGTTGGCATGAATCAAGAAAGCAGGTGATGAAGGAATTTGGAGGTCTGAAGAGATCCTACTACATGGACCCACAACCCCTGATCCATTTCGAATGGCACCTTTACGAATATGAGATCAACAACTGTGATGCTTGTGCCTTGTATAGGCTGGAATTCAAGCATGTTGATGGAAAGAAATGCTCCAAAGGAAAACTAACCAATGACTCACTTGCTGATCTGCAGAAGCAGATGGGAAGGCTCACTGCTGAGTTTCCTACAGATAACAAACGATCTGTAAAGGGCAGGACTAGGCTTAATCTAAAGGATGGTACTGGAAATGTTTATTCAGCTCCAAATCAGATGGCTTCGGCAAATGAAGGCTTTGGGTATGGCGTAAATGCTCCAAATGGCTATCTTGTTGAGAATTTAAGTGATTATTATGGAACATAATGCAGGAGATTTGAACGGTATACCTTCCACCTTCCACTTTAGACGTTGGTGATATATCTGCAATTTCTCAACAATTCATCAATGTATAAGTTTCTAGTCTTCAATAACATTTAACTTGAGTAAAGGAAAGTCAACCCCATCATTTTTACTCTTACGTGGGGTATCATGCATAGTGTCATTTTCCATCTAGAAGTGCTGCATTAGATTCTGTCCTTCTGGATGTTGAAGCAATCCCTGATTGATGGGAAATGGTTAACATACAAGGTTAAGGGCTGTATTTACTTGGGGAGGCAAGACTATGGTCAATTTTAATGATAAGATTGTGTCACCAGAATTGTATAGGTGAATGTGCAAATGTAGTTTTTAAGTTCTTTCCTATTGCATCATTTTAATACTTTGGATGTCCAACATGTAGATTGTGACTGCTTTTATAGTCTTAGTAGGAACCTTTTATGGTATTGGTTTTATATACATATAGCTTCTCTGTTGAACTGAAAACTTGGTATTTTAATAACTCAGTTTGCTTTCTTAACTTTATTTCATCTCATCAATGATTTGTATATGTAATCTGTCACTTTGAACTGAAACTATCTTTTGCAGATTTGTTTTCAATTAGATGTTAGCTGTCTGAAAAAGCATTGTTTCATAGTTGTGATTTTCTTTCACATTAATGAAAGAAGTATATCATGCTATCTGGCTGAGTCGCTCAAAGTAGGGCATGAAGAAACCTATTAATCTGAAAACTGTGAATTAGAATTGAGAGTTTAATCATCTTAAAAACTCACTCATAGATCTATATTAAGTTTACATTATAGATATAAAGTCAGAAAATGGGAAACCGATAATGAACAAAAGCTGTTAGCAATTAGAAGAACCGACTGGATGTTCTTATCTTAAAGAAATTCAATGTAATGGTATTTTTTAATCAACATGAGAATTATAATTGTAGAAACTCTTCTACTGACACGAATTGGAAAAACTTGGGATTTTCTTTTGTTTTCTCAGGACTCTGTATGCCCTCATTTCATTTATTAATCATGGGTGATATGATTTGATTGAGAAACTTTATAGTTAATTGGTAATTAGTCCATAATATGGAATTTAATATTTTCGCCTTCTCGGGTCAAGTGCACCACTAACTGACCCGACCCGTTGACATGCATGTATGGTATCTAAATATGTGAGATGCTATCCTGTTCTTTGTGTTACAACTAGGGCATTAGTTCCCATTTCGTCTGTGAAGATACAAATTGTTTTGCTGCTGATGATTGAGCTCATCAATCTTTTTTCACTAAGATTGGTATGGATCTGGCTTTTGCACTGTTAATCCTTAATCATGATTGTGTCAGTGGTTGTGATTGTGATTGTGATGAACTTGTGACTGGTGGACTGGCTACCAACACTCTGAAAAGTAACTTTATCATTAATTTAAGTCATTGAAGGTTGCAAAAATCAATTTCTTCAGATTGAAATGTTGTAGGTTCCAATCAATCGGTTAAAAAACCTTGATTGATTGTGGAAAAGTTTTGATTAATCAGTCAAAATTTTGTTTAGAACATTGGCTTTTTAAAAACCAATCAATTGGAGAGTATCTTCTAGCAATTGGACTACTTATGTAAATATATAACTCGAAATTCAGTGTTTCAACTTTAAAGATTAACAGTTTTGAAGGGTTTTAAAAAGTAACTCTCTTCAGCCTAAAACCCTAGAAAAGTCTCTCAGGCCATCTTGATAAGAAATCAATATTTTTATCATCTGAGCCAAATCTCAAAAGCCCTACATAATCAATTCATGCTCAATACAACGATTTTGTAGAGATCTCTTTCTGCAACAACAAAACCTTGATATTGGTTAAGCCTCTCGTGAAAAGGTTCGTAAAAATCTACTAGATAGTTCATGGATTCAAAGCTAAAATCGAAGGCTACTACTACAGTACTACTTGCGGAATCTAAATAGTTTGATATCAGAAGCATTTGTATCAGTTTTTAATTAGTGTGATTGGTATCAAGATTAGATCCCATGGTTTTTTCAGTAGTGTTTTTAAGTTTTAAAAAAAAAAAAAAATTCCTTGCATTTTTTGGTGTGAGAATTAGGGTATAAACTGGTCGGATTTTGGATAAAATCCTGAGTGATCCAGAATTCAAATTTAACGGGTTTGGGTCATTGGAGTAGATCTGAATTAAAATGAGTCGAATATATTTCTATGTACCATGATAGGTGTCAGATCTAGGTCGGATACAGATCCATCCATATATCCACCTAGATCTGAATTATATAATGCTTTGAAAATAATATTTTAAGGTCTTTCACGATATCCTTTTCTATTACTTTAATATAACATAAATTCTTTTTCTTGACAAGTGTAATATAACATAAATTCTGATAAAGTAAAATGATTAAAATGGTAAAGCAATTAACAAACAAGTATAGAATATTAAAAAAATGTTGGGACTATCCAAAATTATCCGACCCAAATCAAGTAATTCGGTCAGGTCGGATCTAGATTTGGATCAAGTAAAATCAAAATGATTCACATATGATTTATCTAATAGGATCCAAGTCAAATATGCATACGGATTTGGGTCTTGATAAAGAAATTCAGATCTAAATATGGATATAACCAGATCTGACTCAAATCCAACCCATTTTAAATCCTAAGTGAGAATGTTCAGAATCAACTGAACAATACAAACATCTCCATATGTCTATATTGATCAGATTTTTCCGATTTATCTATTCATATAATCATTAATTCATAATCCCGATACAGGGTATTCAGAAATTACAACACCACGGATTGAAATAGATATAACAGAGAATTAATAGATTTTTGTTCAATCAAATCCAAATTTTCAAGGATAACTATTTGTTTCCCCCTTATTCAGTAATTTCCTTCCCTAGTACTTGATCCAGAGCCCCATCTAAACATGCCATCAAAGTTTTATGATTATCATCGTTTGTTCAGAATTAAGCGTGTGCTAATCGACAATTGGTACAGAACGGATCCATTTAAAGGTAAGTTGGTTCTTTTCACTACAGACAGCCCCCTCTGCCATGGAGGAAATAAGTGCACTCTAGTTGAAATCCAGTAAAGATCAAAAACCTTAAACCATGACCATTGTCGTTTTAAGTCACAGAAAAGGCCACGGTCCCTGAACAAAGAGCAAGCCATGTCATGAAGCTGGGAAAATTGGGGGAACAAAACTAGAAAGGGTGAGAGAAAAAAAAATTGCCTAATATTTGGGTGAAATAGAAGTTCATGGGATGGGGTGGAGACCTTGTTAGAAAGTAAGTCGTTCATTTGAGATTTGACTGCAATAGATATAGCATTCCAAAGAATTTCAATCTCAACTTTGTCAAACAGCTGCTGTAATCAGTATTTAATTAAACATGGGACTGTGAACACATGAAGCCGAATTCCATTTTTACTCCACTCTATTAAGACAAGGGTTCATAAGAATTTAACTAAATTGAGCTAATCTTAGACTGAAATGAAATACTGACCTCCCATTGGCTTCTTCAATGTAAATGAAAAAATCAGAAGAGGTCCAGTACCAACAGAAAAAGGCAGCAACTAATACATATGATTCGTTAATTGTGGGCCCGACGCAAGTCGAGACTACTAACGATAGATCCTTCCTCTTCCTCGTCCACCCCACCCTCGGCCTCTTGCACCACTTCTCCCACCACGAGATAAACCTTCCAATGCCCTGTTCACAAGCTGGTTTCGCACACCACCCTCACCTCGTCCTTTCTTGTTGGCAGCATTACTTGAACCATTAGTAGCCATGGCTGTAGCAGCTCTCTTACCTCTGCAATCCACGAGCATAAATTATATATAAATCAGAATAAAGGTACAGACATGACATGAAGACATGGGAGGCATAGTTACAAATCTCGTTATTTCGTCTCGTCTCATCTATGAACGAGACCGAGTTATCTCGGACGCGTCATCTCATTAGAGGACGAGTCATTTCATCTTCAACTTTTTTTTTTTTGATAAGTGTAATATATTAAATGAAGGAAAAATAAGTACAAAGAGGCTGAGGAAGCCTCTAAGAGAGTAAAAAGCTAAAAAGAGAACAAAGCATCAAAGACTACATAAAGAACCCCCGATTTTTCTTCTCAGGCCAGACATCTTCAATCTCTTTGAACAAAAAAATGTAAACCTAACTTCAAACTCAAGATTCTATCTACTTCAATCCTTCAACCTCCAAACCTAAAACTTTTAAAGAAGTATTAGACAATGGAACCTTGGAAAAATCTAAGGTTTTCTATGTAGGGTTAAGGAAAAGTAGAAATCATTGGACTGAAGATAAGGAATCAAATAAATTTACCATTGAGGTCAGGTTGAAAAGCTTGAAGCTGACTGATTTGAAAAGAAAAATCAGGGATTTTTGGCTGTTGAAGAAGATGGCAATTTGGTCTTCTTCATTAGACTGAAGTCAAGGAAGGCATGGCATAAGTTTCAAATTCAAAACACGGGTATCTCTAATATTTATGAAAACTTGAGGGGCATGTCTAGATTTCCAAAGTTTTCTGCATCTTCACAATTCATAAAGCTTATCTCATTTTATCTTGTCCGAGATTTCACATTTTGTCTGACATTCGCGAAATCTCGGCCAAGATATCTCGATTATCTAGCAAGATTCTGCTCAATTGAGATGGCATGTCTATCCATCTCGGATGAGATTTGAAACCATGATGGGAGGTACTTTTCCTACCCTGCAACAGCAGTTGTTGGAGTTGAAGGAGTCGTAGTTTTCACAGCTTCTTTCCATGACAGATTGATTTTCTTATCACCAATAAATGAAGGTGATTTTGAATGCAATGGCTGAAACAAATGGAGTGGGAAAAAAATCAGAAATCAGTTCAGTGCAGTAGGAGATAATAAACACAAAAAACAGAAGAAACTTTGTTTTCTCTTCACCTGAGTCATTTGCAGTATGTTATTACAGGTTCGCAACCCTGTCGTAGTATTCTGCTTTTTTATTTTCTGTAGAGGGGGAACAAAATTGTAAAATATGTTAAACTAACAGACCAACCATCAAGAGAACCAATCATGCCAGCTCTAAAGACTAACTCACAATGACAGCTTTGTCTTCTTCAGTCTTAGCAGCAGCCATTGCCTTGTTGTGGTCTGACATTCCCTGGGTTAATTTCTTCATAGTAGCCCTGGCTAGATCCTCGACATTAGTCAACCTGTGGCACCATCAACCACAATGATGTGAACTCTAATATTATGAGATAAATGCAATGCTATAGATACTTTAAGTTAGCATATACGTGTAAGAGCAAAGCCTATGTTTCTGCAAGAATGGAGGAGCAATCACCAATTTATATAAATGAAACATATCTAAAATGAAAAGGATAAAAGCATAGTGGCTAATCAACTTTAGTGGTGCAGCACAAAGCTAGCTATGTTTGTGCTTGCACATGCAAAGGATAATCATGAAGGTGGTTCAAGAATACCAGAATGAAGCTTATATATATTATTGCTTGAATAGTACTTCTATTTCCTTGATCTCTAAAAAGCAAGTGGAAGACATCAATATATTCTGGTCAGGGGGTCTGCCTAAACCCCCGATTACTCTCCAAAAAAAAAAGTGGAAGACATCAAGAACTACAGACCCATAAGTTTGGTGGAAAGATTTTATAAGTTTGCTGCAAAAATGTTACCATCCTGCTTCTGTTCAGTTCTACCATCAGTGAGGTCTCCCAAACAACATAAACAAATCTTGGAAAGAGTCAAAATTACGGTACTCCGATAAGATCTTATAGATTCCCTTCCAAATTGTACACCCGCAAGCAGAAGACACTAACCTACTCTCCCAACCAAAATGGCCAACTTCATTGGTGAAAGGGACTAGAATTAGATTTTGAGGAGACCGTTGGTGTGGAGTTCTGCCCCATAGGTCTCAATTTCCAAATGTATTTATTACTTATAAAAAAATTCCAAATTCATTCTCATTGTAACCCAATAAAGATCCTCCTATGAAAGATTTCATGACTCATTCTGATGATCAAGTTTCTTGGGATCTTGGGTTTCAAAGGAACTTCAATGATAATGAGATTCAAAAAGTTGCTAGGCTAATTGAAAATATTTTTCAGATCCTCCTTAATTCTTCAATGCAAAACAATAGTGAATAGGAAGCAACAAAGAATAAAGATGCCTCAACAATCTTACGGATGTAGCATTTCAAGATATCAATCTCACCATGCATAATCTATAGCTAAGGAATTTTCATTTGTCAATTGTTGCCTTCTATGTAAAACAAAAGGGGGTCATTGAATCACCTTCTCATTCACTGTTATTTGTCAAGAAAGGTATGAGTTCACTTTCTTTCATTATTATGAATTTCATGTTTTCCATCCCCAGTTTTAGCAATGTTTCAAAGTTGATATCTGAAGGTAATCCCTAAGAAAGAAAGAAAAAAAAGAATCATGTGGTCTTTAACCCCCGCTTGTCGTGAGTTGAGGAATTTGGATGGAGTAGAACAGTAGGACTTTTCAAGTGAAAGAACCATGAGGCCATTTTATTCCTTTGGAGCAAAATCTATAAGGAATTTAGAGGGGTTTTCATTGAAGATTTTATGTTTAGATGAAATGTATTGTGTTTGATTGAGTGGAGCGCGGCCTTTCTCCAGCTTTTTCATTTTCATTTTCTTTCGGTTTCATTGTAAGGGGGCGAGCTTGGCCACACCCTTTTGTATCATTTTTTGTTTTTTCAATAAAAATTTCATCTACCAAATATTTAAAAAAAAACACGCATTACAACCAGTGAGTCAATAGTGGAAGGGCCATGAGTTTGGCAAAAGAAAAAACAAGTATCGCTTAGTGCTGAAGATAGAATGAAAGCAGGGTTTCATTCCCAGGTCTGCACTATTACCACTCAAAGACTTTACCAACTCACCAAGTTGGCACCTTTTCCCAAGGCTATATTCCATAGGCTAACATAGACTGAAGACATAAAATAGTCGATTGAGAAGTAAATATAAGGAGAAAAATCACCATTCTGCTTGCTGCTCGCTAGTCCTATAAACTAACAATCTGAAGTTATGCTAATTGAAGTCTTGGTTTAAGACGGGTCACATCAAATATGATGAAAATCATGTATCTCATCTTACATTGGTTCATGTACATGTAGTACACCATCCCATGTTTTGAATCCTCTAGACTAAGAAATAATTCCTTGGATGCCAGAACAGAGATCTTTAAGCACTTGTCTTTAAACGGACTGGGAACTGCCAAAAATGAGGAACAACTAATCTTTCTTTTACACAACACAAAGCTATGAAGAATTATTTTTTTCCTCTTTTCCTAAGGGCATCACTCTTTTGCTTGAATACCTAAAAGTTGAGAAAGGTAGTCATTTATTTTCAATAAGCCTGGAAACATGCAGAGGGTCTATATTCACTCAGAAAATTGGACATTGAGAAGAAATAAACACTGTGAAATACCTCTCAGTGAAATCTTTATAATACTCTGAAAAATCCTCCCCAAGCCTATCTGATGGTTGCCCAGTCACTATCTTGTAACCACAGAGACTATTTGTCGCATTAGGAGTCTGAGTAATAAGAAATTAAATAGGCCTTATCAGCAATAACAAACATGAAAATAAATCAACAGAAAATGGGTAAAATATATTCAAACGACCTTATGAGATAAATGGTGAAAGGTGTACAATAAGCATTCAACGTAAGTAAAGTTCATTTCTTCTCCGGTCTTTCTTCGAGGCATGTACTTCTGTAAAAAAAATTAGAAGCCAAAATCAATGTGAGGCAAAGAAGTTATGAAAGAAAATTCACAGTGGAACTAGTTGTTACAGATGTGAAGGTCCATACCTTCAGAAGCTGGACCACAGATGGAAGAAGCTGACGTGAATCCTGTGGTGTTGTATAAGGTGAACTTTCAGCTAGATTCTTCAGCAAATCTAGTTTTCTTTCTTCAGGAAGCTGACAGGAAAAGCATCGCAATCAAAATTTTAGAGGCAAAAATCTCATCACAAAATATGAATTTGGCCCCCATAAATCTTAGAGACTTGATGCAGTACATAGATAAGGGAAAAGAGAATTCTGCAAAGATGGATACAATCTCATATCCAAGTATCTAACAACTACCCAAGTTAAGTGCCAAAAGGACAGGCTCTGACTTATGGCACAAGAGCCTGCCGCACATATAGATGATGGAATTGAAAGAGTCTAACGGTTGGTTGCAACGGCAAAAGAGACATCCATCACTATAAAATGTTCCACAAAATGTATGGCCGGAGAAAAAATAGAAATGATCTTATTACAGTGAAATAGATTTTATTACAAAAGGGTCCCAAATTTTACTAATAAAATGTATAATAAAACAGGACGGTTGTTGTTCCCCCCCTTTGTCTCAATCTTTAGCACCCACATAAAGAACGTATTTCGATAACAAGTTTTTATTGCATTTTCTCTTCTCTCCCTTTTCCAAGAATACCCCCAACTTTATTACCATTCTTCTCCTCTCCTCTCCAAGAATACTCCCTCAACTTTATATATTGCATTTTCTCTTTTTTGATAAGTATAATATATTGATGAAATGAGGGAAGACACAATACAAGGAGGCCGAGGGAGCCTCTAAAAAACAAAAAGAAATGAAAGCTAATACATCAGTGATTACATAAAGAGTTCCATCTAAAAACAAAGTCATCAAAAGTAGTCCCTGTGAACTTTGTATTATGTTTCGACCAAAGATACATGAGGCCCAAGATCTCCATGAAACTGACATGAGAGCTCCTCATCTTATTATTGAACACCCTGTTATTTCTCTTGTTCCACACCCCCCAAGCAATAGCCGATGGAAGAATAACCCAAAGATATCTTTCTCTTGAAGAAAAAACCTTACTAGCCCACCCCTCTAACAATGAGGAAAACTTACGAGGAAAAACCCACTGAATACGGAACAGACAAGGAAAATTGACCAAATATTATAAGTGAAGGGGCAATGGATTAAAATATGGTCGACAGACTCCTCATCCTTCATACAGAGGGGACAACAATTAGGAGTGATCCAACCCCGAGTAATCAAATTGTCCATCGTAAGAATTTTCCCAAGGAAAGCCAACCAAACAAAGAAAGAAATTTTAGAGGGAACTGAGTTGGACCAGATAATGGACCCGAGGAAATGTCGGTCTGCATAAGGGTTGAGCCACTTATGGAAGGATCTAACAGAGAATCTTAAATTTTTAGCCCTCGTCCATTCCCACCTGTCCTGTTCACTTTCATCAAGAAGAGATGAATGCAAGAGATCAAGGAAAGATGTCACCATTAAACTTTCGCCTGAACCCCAAATCCCAAGTAGAGCTAGAATCATTGCGAATCCCAAGGAAAGATGTCACGTCTCCAACTTTATTATCTTTCCTCTTCTCCCCTCTTTTCTAATAATACCCCTCTAACTTTATTGTCTTTCATCTTTTACCACCCCCTTAACCATAAAGAGGCTGCCCATGCCTATTTGCATAATGAAATGGAGGCAGAAAACCATGCCCTTAGATGGCAAAAATCAAAGTATACAATCCATCTTAAGAGCAGACATCATAGAGAACACTAGGACTTTTAGGGTTATATTGTAAATGAGGAACATTTGCTCAATCAAAAGTTTTTTGGCAGCGCGGTTTCAGGAATTTGAGAACACTAAATGGGGCTTTTCTAGGAAACTGGCTTTGGAGATTCGATGTGGAACCGACAGCTTGTGGCAGAAGGTGATCGCAGCAAATAATGGGGAGGATCCAATGGTGTGGGTGAATGGCGATGTTAAAAATCCGTATGGTTGTGGGGTATGTAAGGGTATCTTAAAAATTTTGCCTCAATTCAAAAAAAGGGTCACTTTCAAGATAGGGAACGGGAAAGAGTTAAGTTTTGGGAGGACGCTCGGTTTGGAGGAGTCCCTTTAAGGGAGAGATTCCCTGTGTTGTACACGTTATCATTGAAGAAGAATCTGCCTGTGGCAAGCATTTGAGTGATGCATCTTGAAACTATAGGGTGGACTTGGGTCTAAGAAGGCTGCTAAACGATTGGGAGTTGCAGGAGGCCTCAGAGTTGTTGGGTCACCTTGATAGCGTGTCGGGAGGCACACATGAGGTGGATGTGAGATTGAAGGCCCCTAATAACAGTGTTCTCAGTCAGAGAGTTCTACAAAGATCTAAATAGAAATAGGAGTGGGGACCACACTTTCCCGCATATAGCGATCTGGGGACCAAGGGTGCCTTCCAAGGTAGCTTTTTTTGTTTGGGTGGCTGTATGGGAAAGGATTCAAACTCAAAATCTTGTAAGGAGAAAAGGTTTTTGTGGGCCAAATGGGTGTTGCATGTGTATGTCTAACAAGGAATCTACTAATCACTTGCTCATTCACTATGAGCTAGCGAAGGAGGTGTGGGCTCATTTTTTGTCCTTGTTTGGGGTAGTTTGGTGTGCTATGTGCTCTGTTAGAGGCATCTTTGGAGAATGGCTTCAATTGGGTTTGAGTGTTTGGGCATGCGAAGAAGTTGATTTGGAGCTTAGCGTCGTTTGCAGTCTTTTGGGGCATTTGCAAAGAAAGAAATACTAAAACTTTGCAAGGGAGGTTGCAATCTACTCAGGAGTTGATTTTTCTCAATCCTTGGGCTGCTATTCTTTTGGTGCAAAATTTTCAAAGAGCTTTTCTTCGAGGATTTCTTGGTCCGATGGGATATCATTTGTTGTGTCGCATTTAACTAGCTTTCAGTTCTGTTCTTTTTTTTTTTTTCCTGCTCTTATGGGGTGGGTCATCTCGACCGGCCTTTAGTTGTATCTTATCTATCAAAAAAAAAATTCCAAGTTACGTACATTTTTCAATTAAAATAGAAGTGGATATTGACCTGGGCGATCCATACCATACAAAAGAAAATGAACAATAAAGAAAACAAAACCGAAGATAATACAAAAAGCATAGAAGTCAAACAAACATTGGCATTCTAAACTATCATAGACTCTGGCTCACACAATTAAAGGACGGGAAAAAATTTATTACCTGGTCAAAAACAGGTATAATGTGCTTGTTCAAATAATTGATAAATTTGCTGTTTGATGCACCTCTCTGTAGAAAATAATGCTTGTCAGTTGAAATAGGAGTCATCTGCAAATCATGTAAATGACTAAATGGGGGAAAAATCAATATAAAACCCAGTCCATACCATGAAAAAAGGAAGAGCCATGTATAAACATGATATCAGTCTGTCAATGTGATCACCATCTGAAACCTGCAACACCATATTAAGGGCATCCTAAGCAAGATTGGTAGAAAAAGTACTAACAGAAATACGGCAGCACAGTTATAGAATATTACTTATTCCAAACAAATTAAAATCGATCTTGTCAAGAGAATATAAGCGGGGAAATGAAAGAAACTCCAAGACTAATAAAAACACCATATCTTCATAGAAAGATTATGCCTTTGTGCTAACAAAATGATGACGCAAGATTTGCTACTGCTAAAAAGCCATAAATTGGCATATAGAACTAATTTTGATTAGAAAAACTTGTCTATCGGTCCTCATCAAGGAGCCATCATTAACAGCCGCCGAATCTCTTCAAACAAATGTATTGATTCAAGAGTGTGATCCAATAAACTAGGTGTTGTTTATAAGATCAACTTTGAGAAAGAAGCATATGATTATATAAATTGGGATATTTGCAACAATAATTGGGGTGTATGAGTTTTGAACAAAAATGGATTAACTAGATTATGAAATGAATGCCCTCAACATTTTTCTCCATTATGTTCAACAAGTGCCCATCTGGTTGCCTTAGGAGTTTTAGGGAACTCATGAAAGGTGGCCCTATTAGTCACATTTTTCATATTCTCATATCCAATGCAGATGAGGATCATCGGGTGTGGGCTAGTAATCTAGATGGGGTCTTCTTAGTCAAATCTTTCTTCCACTCCCTAAAGCTCCCATCTTTGAAATTCCAAGTAGTAGCTGCTTGGGACCCGAGAATCTAATCTAAGGTAGGTTTTTTTTTTGTTTTTTTTATTTTTTTTATTTGATCGGCTACCTTGGAAAAAATCCTAACGTTGAACAATATTATTGCCAGGGGTTTTATTTTCATTAACTTTTGCTCTCTTTGTAAAGCTAGCGGTGAGTTTGTTAACCACTTGATCATTCATTGTAGTTTCTCTGTCGAGAAGCTCATCACTAGCAAAATCAAGAAGCAGGATCCTCCCCTGATCTCTTTCTACTTCTGCTTCTATTGCTGTCAATTGTGGCTCCTGAAAGAAACTATCTGCGGTGTAGGCGTTTCGCTATATCATATAAAAGAAAAGTAAAGATTACTTCTGCTTCAAGAAATTCCCAACAAGAAGTCAAGTAACACAACCCAATTTGGATTCCATTTGAAAAACCTTGTATAGGCTTAGGGAACACTGAACAGTTTTCAACAATTGAAAGTGTCCTGAATGTGAATTGAGATATTTCGAGCAAAGACAGCCATCTCTCTCTCTCTCTCTCATCTTCGAAGTTCGAACTGAAGCACCTCGTTTACCGTACAACAAAAACCAATTAGATCTCTACAATGGAAAACCACGGATCTTGAGAGAAAAAATCTCAAGAGAAAACCCCTCTCGGATTGCACCAACATCACTAACTCTTCCACCAAAACCCTCAATCTCTACCAAAAAACAAGGCGATAATTCCTTCAAGAACACTAAAAACCCTATAATTGGATCCCAGCCTTCCACACCTCCGCAACCTAAATCTTCTACTAATTTTGTTGTTGATAATGAGAGTTCCGAGATTGTTACGTATTATAGTCGAAAACGAACTGTAAAGAAAACCACAAATAAAGGCAAGGCAATTGCCGTCTCTGTTCCATTTAGTTGCCCTCCAGCTAGAAAGATCAAAATTATTGGTGAGCCAGAAGAAAGGGTCCTTCAACTCTTTGCACAACCAAAAGGTTAAAGCTTGAGCCTGCAAATTTCAGTGAAAGGGGAATCCTCAAGTTCAATGAATCGGACTCATATTCTTAAGCTTGAAGTACGACCTCTCAAAGCCTACTTTATGCCTTTTTGCATAAAGACAGTTCGCATCAGGGACTGCCTTGAGAAGTAAGTGGACAATGAAGAATCTGATGTCTAGGAGCAAATCCTTGGAGGTTGAAGCCAAGAAGTTCTTCACAAGATGTTGGTTCAAGAAAAGGGTGGGTTTAGGAGTTAAGAAAACAAGGAGACATTGAGAATCATGTCTGTACATGTCGATGAATGAGGGTGTTTGGCTGTGGAAGGTGTTAAACATAGCTCGGGAGAAATATGATTTTTCAAGAGATAAGTTCTCGCTAGACGGTAGCACGCTCTTGGCTACAAAAAAAGAAAATAGGAGTGAAAGGTTTCTCAAGATTCAGAGATTCTCCAATAATGAAAGAACTATTGTTGTGGTCTTTCTAGAAGGTAAAAATGGCAAAGGTTGGGGGGAAGCAACCTCGCTAATTAAAAATCTTTTGGAACCGGAGGAACAAATGCTAGAACTGGAGAAGAATCAACATGCCGGAACGGAGGGGATAAGGAAACCTTTTGTTGAGGATGGTATGAAGGGTGTAAAGGAGAAGGATCAACATGCCGTGAACAATTACAAGGGTTTGGCAAATGGAGGTGGGCTTTTGTGTATGAAGCCAGCTCCGAACACTTTGACTAGAACGAGTTGGTGAGGATTTGTCAGCACACTCTAAAAGACAAAACCCTTCTTAACAAGAAATTGCTTAGTTGGGGTCAAAAGAAGAGGGGTTTTTTGTTGAACAACATGGAGGCATCAATCATTAAAAATCTTCGAGAGGTGGCCACAGGTAAAGAGATAGTGTTGCTTAGATCTTGATTCGTTGATGTGAACAAATTAGATTAGGGCTGGGAGAAAACCAAAACTTGGGTCAGAGTTATGTGCATTCCCTTTCATCTTTGGGATGACTACGCCTTCAAACTGATTGGTAAGCATTTTAGGGGCTTAATGGAGCTGGAAAAGAGAACGAGATGCCAGGAAGAACTAGTTTATGCTAGACTTAAGGTTAGACTTCCTCTAGGGAAGATTAAAAGAACATTGTTTGTGTTCTTTGGGGGTTTCAAATTCAGAGTGGGTATTTTTATTGAAGATTTGTCTTTAGCCTTCCAAGAATCTTCAACATTTGCAGTAGGAGGAGAAGTTGAGACCTTCGAGCCCGAGGATAGTATGTTCTTGGCAGCGGAGAACGCAGTAGAGCTATCAACAAAGGAAATTGGAGTAGAACGTCAGTTTGGGAGGGATAGACTTGAAGTTATCGAATCTGACTTGGATGTAGTGGCGTACAAGCAAAGCAACCAAAAACTTATTTTCAATGTCCTGGGGAGATCTTTTGGGGATTACATGTGGGTCGAATTAATTGCCCATTGGACTTCTCAGAGCCTCTTAGCAGGTCTATTTTAGTGGAAAATCAACAGGAAGTTGTAGAAGGAGATATCGAACCACGTGCTAGGTCAAATTTAAGTACGAATTAGATCCGGACTTCGGATATGGTTCTAGATCCTGAGTCCACTCTTGCAATATTTAAGGACCAGGTAATTGTTGGGCCTTAACTTGGGTTGGGATAGTCCAGCAATAATGAGTGTGCCATAGAGATTTAACAGATTGCAGGGCCCAATTGATCGTAGATAAGGAACTTGGCTAGAAAGCCCTTACAAGGCATGCATGGGAGAACCCATTCGGCAGTAAGACCTCTCTCAAAAGAGAAACTCCCATCCGGGGGTCAGGTCCAGGAAGTTTCTTTTATCGTAAATGCAGAGGATAGTGTAGAGCAAGCACCCGCAAGTATGGAGATTGAAAGTACAATTAGGCTCATCGGAAAAAGAAGCAAGGATCTTTGGTGGAAGAAAAGGGTCGACTTGGCGGAAGGTATTACGGTTGAGGCAAGGGGAGATAATACTCAACATAGATACTCAGTTTGTTATTCGGAAGAAGGTTTGAGTCTAATAAAGAAGAAGGAGATGCCTTTGTCTGGTTTTCTTAACCTGATCTCAAAGATTTGGGACAGATTGCAATCCAATCTTTGGAAACATCATGGGCAGCCACTTGTTTCAGGGAGCTCGAGCAATTTGAGTTTGAGGAAGATCAGCTGTGAAGACCATTCTAGAGAAGATATCTTGAACTCCTCCTTCCACATTTCAATCGTCCTCATTCCTTCTTTTAACAAGCCTATGCTGATTTTCTATAAGGGTCTTGTTTGGGCTTTTTTTGTTTGTCTTGGAGCTTTTCTGTGTTCACTTGGTCTTCTGTTTACAGGCCCCAGACTCCTATAGTCTTGATCCATTCTCCCCAGATTAGCGACCTCTCTAGATGAGGATAGTACGCGGAAGATTAGAAAAGATTTTCCTTGGTCTTCTTCGGCTTTGGTCCCCTTTTCTCCATTTCCAGATGAGGTGATTGGCTTGAATCAAACACAAAGGTATAATGACGGACATCAATCCCGGATCAGGAGGAGGAAATGTTAGTGCGAATATAGTTGGAAACTGTTGAATGGTTAGTGAGCCAAGCCTTGAGTATGGTGGAGGAATTTGGTATCTTACCAGAGACAAGAGGATAAAAATCATTCTCTAATCTTAAGAGTAGTTATAGGAGATTCGAAGGATAGAGCTCTTCTTGAGGCAGAGTTGCAGGAGTTAAGAAAGGATAGTGGAGTGGGAGTTGAGGAATTGGGTATTGTTGATATGGATAGCCAGGAAAATTAACCCTTCAGGAAAGGGCAGTCGAATGTGGTTTTCGTGGTGGCTTCGATGGAATCAGCAAAGAGACTTTCTAGGTCAATTTTGACCAAAAAGGTGGAATACTTTTGGAGGTGGTTTGTGGTTTAGGTTAGGGTTCTTGTTTAGGTTGCTAGGTCGATTAATATTTTGTCTTGGAATGTGAAAGGTTTGAGGAATAGAATAAAGAGGGCGGCCGTGAAAGCTTTTATCATGAGTCGAATGCCTTTTTTAGTAACTCTTCAAGAATCGAAGCTTCCGATCTATGAGGATAAGGTGATTAAGGATCTTTGGAAGGAGAATATTGATGAGTAGCTCTTCCAATTATTTGAATAGCAGATAGCATTATTTTGATTTGGAATAAAGACTTGATTCAACTAAATGACAAATTAATTGGGGCTTTCTCCATTTTTATTCTTTGGAAGTATATGAATGAGGATTTCGATTGGGTTTTTTCAGGGGTTTACGGTCCAACTAAAAGTAGCGAGCGACCTTTGGGCCAGTAATGTTTTCTCTTCTAGAAAAAGATTCTTGTGGGCTATTCTTCCCTCGGCTATTGCTTGGGGGGTGTGGAATGAGAGAAATAACAGGGTGTTTAACAATAAGATGAGAAGCTCCCACGACACATTCTTGGAGATTTTGGGCTTGTTATACCTTTGGGTGAAGCAGAACATTGAGTTCAAGGGGATTACTTTTGATGACTTCGTTTTTAGATGGAACTCTTTATGTAGTCTTTGATGCTTTAATTTCTTTTTGATTTGTAGTTTGTTTAGAGGCTTTCTCGGCCTCTTTGTATTTTGTTTCTTTCAATCAATATATTACACTTATCAAAAAAAAAAAGTAGCGAGCGACCTCAAATGTGGGAAGAATTGGAGGATATTGCGGGGTATTGGGGATAAGCCTTGGGTTCTAGGAGGGGACTTCAATGTCATCAAATTCACCAATGAGAAGAATGGGAGGCCGAGAATCAAGAAGGATACAAGGGACTTCAATGCTTTTGTTAATAGGTATGTCTTAATGGATTTACCTTTGCTCGGTAGAAGGTTTACTTGGTCCAATAATCAAACTGACCCAAGGATGTTTAAATTAGATAGATTTTTGGTGAGTGGGGACTGGGAGGAGAAATTTCGTAATGTGGTGCACTCGACAACTACCAATCTCGTCTCTGATCACACTCCTATCGTTCTTGAGGCGGGGTAAACTAGATCTAATTTGGTCCCCTTTCGTTTTGAGAACATGTGGCTAATTCACCCTAATTTTGCAGATCTTGCAAAGGGTTGGTGGAGGGAGGGTCCAACGGTAAGGCATCCAGGGGTGGTATTCAAGAACAAGTTCAAATATCTTAAAGATAAATTGAAAGGATGGAACAAAGAAGAGGTGGGGAGGGTAGAGTTGAGAAAGGGGGAGATACTCAAAGAGATTGATGTCCTGGACTTTAAGGAGGAAGTAGGGGAGGTAGAGATAGATGAAAGAGTGAGAAGAACTGAGCTTAAGTTAGAATTTCAATGAGTGATTTTGCTAGAAGAGATAAGTTGGAGACAAAAATTGAGGGTAAAGTGGCTAAAAAAGGGTGATAATAACACCAAGTTTTTTCATTAGGTGGCTAACTATCATAGAAAGAATAGTCAAATTACCAATTTGACGATCAATGGGAGTTTGGTAGAAGGAGAAGAGGGTATTAGGGAGGGTGTAGTGGGCTACTACAAAGAGCTTTATAGAGAGAGAGAGAGGAGAGGAGACCTCGCCTCGACAATCTCGAATTTAACAAGCTAAATCAAGAAGAAAGGATATGTGGTTGGAAAGACCGATTGAGGAGGATGAAATGAGATTAGTTATCATGTCCCTGGGAGGGAACAAAATTCCGGGGCTAGATGGTTTTACAATGGAATTCTTCAAACACTGTTAAGATATTGTCTTAGAAAATTTCGTAAAGGTACTTTAGGAGTTACAGGAGAAAGATTGCATGAATTATGTCCTTAATAATACTTTTGTGGCTTTGATTCCCAAAAGAGCGGGGGCAAACGACTTGGGAGATTTTAGATCCATTAGTCTAGTTGGTTCAGTGTACAAAATAATCTCTAAGGTGTTGGCAAACTGACTAAAAGAAGTTTTGAATAAATTAATTGGTCTGGAACAAAGTGTTTTTATTAAGTGAAGACAAATCCTAGATGGTGTGTTAATGGCTAATGAATGTCTAGACTCTAGGATCAAAGATAAGGAGGGGCGGATAGGAAAAATCAATATGCAAAAGGCTTATGATCACGTGAGCTAGGATTTTTTGGAGTATATATTGAGAATGATGGGTTTTGACTCTAAATGGATATGGTGGATTTTGAAGTGCGTAACATCGTTTTTTTTTCTATCTTAGTTAATGATAGTCCGACTGGGTATTTCAGGGGCTCCAGGGGTTTGAGACAAGGTGATCCATTATCCCCATTTTTATTTCTTATAGTGACAGAGGCCCTAGGGAATTTGTTTAGGAGGGGAGGGAAGTTGAAATAAAAAAGTTATTTGGTTTTACAGTGAACAATGATGGTCCTTTGATTTTGCACTTGCAATTCATGGATGACATTTTAGTGTTCTTGGATCATTCTAGAGAACAAGTGAGAGCTTTTCGGGTTTTATTATGCTGCTTTGAAGCAATTTCAGGCTTACATGTCAATTTGCAGAAAAGCAAATTGTTTAGGGTTGACGAAGTATCAAACCTTCCAATCTTAGCAATTACTTTGGGGTGTTGTAGTGATATTCTCTCTTCGACCTATTTGGGTTTACCCTTAGGGGCTTCTTATTGTAGTAAAAACATCTGGGAGAGTTTTATCAAGAAGATAGAAAAGAAGTTGAGCACTTGAAAGACAAAATCTATCCAAAGGGGGTAAGGTCATGTTGATTAAAAATACTTTAACAAGTATACCGATCTATTTCCTTTCCCTGTTCTCGTTGTCAAAATCGATAGAGGTTAAGATTGAAACTCGTGAAGAATTTTTTGTGGAATGACAATAATGGTGGTAGAAAGTATCATTTGGTGAATTAGAAAATGATTTGCACTCCACAAAAAAAAAAATGGAGGCTTGGGGAATAGAGGGCTAAGATTAACTAATAAGGCTCTCCTAGACAAGTGGTTTTGGAGATTCGGAGAAGAAAAACAACCTATGGAGGAGGGTGGTTCATGCTAAATACGGAGAGAAGAGGTTTGGTTGGTATAGTGGTGAGGTTAAAAGTTCTTACGGGTGTAGTGTATGGAAAAGTATTCTGATGGGTATTGATAGAGATTAGATTCAAAGTTGGGTTGGAGGACAATGTTAGATTTTGGAAGGATATTTGGTATGGTACTTCATATCTGACTACTCAATTTTCATCCTTGTACGATTGTTCATAGAAAAAGAACAGCTCTGTGAGGCAGTGTTTGATTCGGGACAGTAATACAGATTCTTGAGATCTGGGATTCAGGAGGAATTTCAATGACTAAGAGTTAACTGAGGTCACATCTCTCCTTGATCTGTTAAATCCCTCTATAATTGCTTGCTTCCATTGTGTGAGGTCTCTTTTTCTCCGTCCATCATTTGGTCCGCTCTTATACCTCCCAAGGTTTCCTTCTTATGGCTTGCTTCTTTGGGTAGAATCCTAACCTTGGACAATATGATCTCTCTGGGGCAGATCACCCCTAACTTTTGTTACATGTGTTCGGAGAATAAAGAGTCCACCAACCACATTCTTATTCATTGTCCTTTCTCGTGTTTTATTTGAATGTTCTTCTTATCAGGATTTCAGGTGATTTGGGTTTTCCCTCTTTCTCTTTTCGCACTTTTGGAGGGTAGGAGATTCAATATCTTATCTTCTAGAAAAAGATATCTTTGGACTATCCTTCCTTCAGCTATTGTTTGGGATCGCTGGAAAGAGCACAGAGTGTTCCAGAGTAAGAAGAGCTCATCTCACACGGTGATTTTGGAGATATTGGGGTTACTCTTCTTTTGGTTGAAGATAGGTAAAGACTTTGAGGGCGTGTGCTTCCAAGATTTTGCTTTCAATTGGGAAACCATTTGTGACTCGTAACCTCCTTTCGGGCGTGTATCTTTCTTTTCACTTTTTTCTTTTGTTTTTGGCCTTTTTTTTTTTCTTGTTGTTTGGGGGCTATCTCAGCCTCATTTTCTCCTTTCTTTCAATGGAAAATTTTATATTTATCGACCAAAAAAAATTGTAGTTTCTCTCATCTAGTGTGGGCCCACTTTACATATTTATTTCACATATGACGGTGTTGTCTTGGATTGTTATCTTCACTTCTCTAAGGTTGGCAAACCATGGCTTTTAAGTTTAAAGGAAGAATCATTTGGAGTTTGATCCCATTTGTGGTATGTTGGGCATCTAGAAGGAGAAGAACAACTGCATTTTCGAAGGGAGGGAAAACTCTCTTCAGGAAGCCACCGTTAGTATTTTAGGATTATTGTTCTTCTAGTCTAAAGAGTACTAGGAATGTAAGAGGCCCTTTTCCAAAGACTTTTTGTATAGGTGAGACCAAGTCAGTAAGGAGTGTGAGAAAGCAGACTGATTTTCTTTATTCTGCTTTGGTTTTTCTTCTCTCTACTGCACCTCATCCCTCAGTTTTTTTCTCGTTCCTTCAATAAAATTATATCAACCGAACTAAAAGAAATTTAAATGAGTGAAAATAATGAGTAATGACATGTGAAGATACAGTATTAATACAGATTTAGATGAATTTTGGCTACCTCTAGAAAAAGTGTCTTGTTTTGAAAAGGTCGGCCACTTGAACTTACATTGAACTGTGCATCTAGATCAGCCTGTCCTTCAATGATCTCAATAAGTTCTTGCACGCGCTCTGGTGGAGCACCCTCTCCAAATATACTCAAACTTCTCAAGAAGTCCATGAACATTTTAAATTCTGCTCCAGTTACATCTTGTAAACTCTGCAATAGCAGGAAGTCGAATTGTCCAACACCATTTAGTTGATTCCAGATTATAATTAAATGGCATTTCATGTCCTTTAAGAAACAAGTGCAAGAGATGAATCACCCAAATCTAGAGAGTGACTACAAGATCAGAAATAGAGAGTTCTAAATCTTCACCAAAAGAATAATATCATTAACCTACTTTTTTCACCAAATCAGTTATATGCCTTTCCATTTCCTCTCGAGGCTTCAAGAGTTCAGCTTTCAGAGTGAAGACCTGAAATATAACAGAACTTTAAGCTGTATGGTAAAAAAGAAAAAATATAAATGACAGGTGTGTTTCTCACCTTATCCCTAATAAAATTTAAAACCCTTTCACGAATAGTTTCATCCGCACTTGGTTCATCACTGCTCTCGATGTGCTTAAACAAGGCTGTCAGAGATGCTGCAACAAACAGATCTATTAGTTATGCAAAGAGAGTATCAAAAAGTTTCGTTTTGCTAAAAAAATATATAGAGATGAGATCTTTAACATAATAATGGCTTATGACATGCATCAGAATAAATGATAATGAAAGCCATGCTACTCTCATGGAACCAAAGATAATATATTTTTAAACAACCACATAGAAGTGTAAGAATCCTTGTGAACACACATCATTCACATCATTGACCTATACAGCTTAAACCAATTTCAGGAACAAAATTGTTGTCACAGATGTAAGCCATCAATATGAAGATCACATCCAAAACAGAGGATTTGGTCAATCCAAGAAACCAGTAAGATGTCATAAGCATCACTCATTTTGTCAGAAAGTTTTATTTCTTGATATTTGGATGAGTTTTGCTTGATGTTTTAGCAGAGATTTTCATCTTCTTTTCAAGATCAAAGGTGAATCTTCTTCTTCGACTTCCTTGCCAAGAAAAGGTGTGCTCTGATATCTGGACCTTTTCAATATTTAAACCAAACAATTTTTACTATAAATAAGAAAGAAATATATGAGAAGTTCAATCAAACATTTTCGTATACTGTAAAGCTAGATATATAATTAACAGATATAGTTTGTACGCCCCCTGTTTTGGATTGTCAAACTCTTGGAGTTCTTGTAGCATGTGATTTATGCATGATTTCCCTACATCACAAAGAAAATATATATAGGGTGGCATTCGATGGCCCTAAAGAGAGCCAAACATTTTTTCAATACATGGGTTACACGTTTCGGAATGGACTGATTTTTTTTTATTTTTCATTTTTTGGCGAGGATGATCACTATGATGAGGAGATCATCCTCACCAAAAATCAGCCCATTCCGAAACTTCTAACCCCATCAAAAGCGATTTACAAAAATTGGACGATCCACGATTCTTCAACTTGTAAACTGGGGTTAGAAGTTTCAGAATGAGCTGATTTTTGGTGAGGATAATCTCTTCACCATAGAGATCATCCTCACAAAAAATCAGCTCATTCTGAAACTTCTAACCACTATTTTGAAAAATGTTTGGCACAATACCTCTTTAGGGCCTCCGAACGTTTCCCATATATATAATAGGACGGTTGTCCCCCCTCTGGCTCAATCTTTACCCCCCCCCCCCAAAAAAAAAAAGAGGGGTTGGGATTTTAATCTCAAGTACAACTTAAAATTTATTGCCTTTTTCTCTTCTCCCCCATTCCAAGAATACACCTCTTAACTTTATTGCCTTTCCTCTTCTACCCTCATTTTCAAGTATACCCCCTTCAACTTTCTATATTGCCTTTCCTCTTCTCCCACTTTTCCAATAATACCCCTCCAACTTTATTTTCTTTCCTCTTCTCCCCTCCCTAAACCCCAAAGAGGATGGTCATGCCGGTAGAAGACACAGGCAAACTCGTGTGTGTATGTGTAAGAGTCATATTGCTATTAGGGGGCGGGATCGTGCGGCGCAAGGGGGTCAAATCCACTTGCAAGCCTGTAAAATGATCGTACACCACACACACGTAACTAGCAAACAAGTAAACGAGGCAACACGAGATAAAGCCCGGAGGCAACTTTGTTGATATAATATTGATTACACGGTGTAACGCGTTACAAAAGCAAATAGATGCGTTACAAGCAATTGATGATCCTATGACACGCGGGACTTCCACGGAGCTGGGCTTCAAGGCTTCAACAACGTGGGTGTAGGCCGGGGATTGGGATAGCACTGACACCCTTCCTACAAAGTGTATGCTAAGTCTTTACTAGGTTTCCAGAAGGAAACATCAAAAGTAGAGGCCGGTCATACTCCCTTATTACGAAAATGCCACTAAGCTAACAAGTGTGCCCTGGCACGGGGCTGACACGTACCCTAAGCTAGCTTCTCCTAATTATTAACATAATATAGAGATGCCTAGGTGGAATGGCTAACAGTTAATACATCATAGCATGATTAAAAGATTAAGAAAAACTACATACAATTAATCAGCAACGAAAATGCACTACTATCAAAAAAGAAATCACAGATGTCATATTTAAAGAGTAAATTACTTAATTTCACATACATAGATCAAACATCAAGAAGTATATAATCTCATTATCCATGTCTGGCGCCAAGAGTATGTCTCAAATAAGTTCATTGTTCTATCTCCTCAGATTCTTGAGCCCTTGAGTGCTCCCCATTCGAACTATGGAAGCACAATTCAAGAGCGGAAACATCATCTTGTATTGGAGTTTCCTATAACTAAGGCTCGATTTTAATTTCAACTTGCAAGCTTCTACAATAGGCATGTGACGAACCAAGCATGAAAGCTCGGATTGTTTACACCCTAAAAATGGGAAATTTCAAGGGAACATTATATCCCGCTCAAACAATCCAAATTCTCAAGACAGCAATTTTAGAACTTTTTTGTGAGCATATCTAGAACCTAATGCATTATCTAGAAATTTCCAAGGTTTATTGAAAATCATTCACAATTTTTCAAATCAATATGATCTTAAGTAGTTTCATCTAACTTCATTGAGCTTTGAGAATTCCATTAGGAATTCTTCGGAGTACATATGCTGTCTCCCACAGCCACAACCCTCATGGATGTGTCGCTAGCCTGCTTCTTTTTATGGAAGAAGATATTAGGAATTCATTAGAGGGCCAAGGCTAATTTCTCTCAGACCAAAAATCCGCATAGTTGCATGAAAACCAGAAACAATGAATAGTAGCAAAATTGAGGGTGAAAGCTCAGATTAGATTGATGTCTTATATCCTGCAAAATTACTTTGGGAGAAGGCTTTTCTCTAAGTTATAACAGTTGATTTAAACACACAGAAGCATGGTGATAAAAGCCAGAGTATACACTTCAGATTACCACGTCTTCCATAAGCAAACTTAAAATATAAAGTTAAGTTTCACTTTGTTTGAGAACAAGTGATAGCCAAAAAAAAATCCATTTCATACATCAAGACCTTGGATCCATTTGCCAGAAGCCTAAGTATTGTTTCGGTTCCCTATTTTCTATCCAAGATGGGCATCATCAACATCTTTGTCCAAGCTTGAGGTCCTACAGAAGGAGAAAATAATGAATTTTAGGAGGAGATTAGTCATTTTCTCTTATTCTAAAAGGGTTAGGATCCCTTGACTCCTATCTTTAAAGAATATCCCCTCTAAATTGATTAAAGACTTCACACAAAAAATATAGCAAACTCACAAAAAACAAGATGGTGCCCCTGATCCGACTGACACCTCCCTTCAAAAATCCAACATTACTATCCTTCAAAATTCAGCAATAAACTGCAAAGGGTGTAATGAACCAAAGCAACTTCTTCAAGTCTCTAAAAGGAAAAAAAAAAAAAAACAAAGCAGAACAAAATTGAAACAATGCATGGACCAATCTAGGAAAACAACCCACAATTCCAAACAACCCCATAACATGGTCCGAAACACGTCGAGAGCACAAGGTAAGTGAATGAGCAAATGGTCTGCAGTTTCCTCATCCGCCATACACATAGGACACACATTTGGACCCCAATGAGTTGATTCATTGTGGTGATTCTTCCAAGTCCAGCACACCAAATAAAGAAAGCTACTCGAGAAAGAACATTTGTTTCCCACATATTTGTACCAGAAGCAGCGCTCTACCGTATCAATGAAGCATAAAAGGACCTGATCGTAAACACATCTCTAATCTCAGATCAAATTCTCCCATCCTCCCCCTTGAATTTCGACTGAGCAAAGTCAATACGAAATGTTAATGAAGCCACCACATCCAACTCTCAATCATTGAAACCACTACTGAAACCCCAAAAAAAAAAAAAAAAAAATCATGATTTCATGCCCCCTTAATCAACCAAATAAGAAGCAATCGGGAACCCCTTCTTCCTTGACACTTCATACAACTCTAGGAACTGGGTCATCAATAGGTACTCCCTGCAAGAACCATCCTCCCAAAATCTAATTATCCGCCCACCTCCCACCTCAAAATCGAACACTTTTATGGAAAGTAGGAAGCAGTTTCAGAATCCCCTCCCAAACCCCAAACCCATGTGGCAAACACTAAGTACCACCCTCCCATCCCATATTTTTCACCCTAAACTTTGCTTCAATGACCTTGCTCCATAGACTGTTTACCTCTACCCCAAACATCCACAGCCACTTGCCAAGGAGAGCTATGTTCATCACGCTCAACCTTATGATACCAAGTCCACCCCCACAAATAAATAAATAATGTGAAACACCTAAAAGAAGAAAAGAATTCCTCAGTCTTAGAATGATATGAAGTTGAGGGAAACAAGAATGAAAATTACAAGATAAAGTGAACAACTAAAATCATTTTGCTAAACAAAAGATTGTTGAGTTTTAATCATGCAAAGGCATGTTAGATGCAAAATTAAATAATCACTGAGTAATGCATCTCATGTAGTTAAGAATTCCTAACCAGATAGTTCCATACAAGCAAGATGCCATTTCAAGATATGTATCAGAAAGTCATACTGAATACAAAATAGAACATATGTGAAAGACAAATGATATCACCATGCAAAAGAATTTGGTAATATCGAAGTACAGATGTGCTGAGCTAAAATAGAATGATGCTCTTAGATAATAGGATTTGTTCCTATTTGATCAACAACAGAACAAATTACCTTTTGCATCCTGCCTTAACAAAGACATAAGGGCTTTATGCACTGCATCACGCTCTACATTTTCCTCTAGAAGCAACAAGAAAACCAATGGTCAAACAAGGAAAAAAGGTTCTCCAGAGCAAAATGTGAACACTTGAATTACCAGCTGTAAGGAGTTGCCCAAGAACATCTACAATTTTAGACACATATTCAGGCGTATCCTTGCAAAGAAGAGGAAGTCCACGAATTGCTTGTACCCGGACCTGTTGGCCATAAATGCAAATGAGTCTCGAACTTACATATATACGAGGATAACTAAAGGTGAACACTGAAGGCATGATTATGATGTTTCAATCAACCCAAAATGAAAGAAACTAAAACTCGTTAAACACTACAAATATCCTATAATAATTACCACAATAATGAGAACTCAAGCTTATTTAAAAGTATTACAGCCTCCCAAAACAAGTTTCATTCATAGCATTATTTTCATAAGTGCGGGATTTAGGGCTTAAAATCAGTCGTGTGCGGGCCGGATCTGAGTATGTCCATATCCATATCTAAAAAATTTATCCGGACCCTAATCTGACATGGATTCTAATTGCTAAAACCATATCCGAACCATTTTACTTTCATTAAATTTATATCGGAATCCGATCCAACTGAATTAATTAATTCAGGTCGGTCGGGTCAAATAATGTCAAACCGTTCAAAGTTATTTCAAATAAAATTGTTAAAACTTAGGACCTCTCCATTTTGGAAGAGAGTCTTGACCACTACACTCAACCATAGTTGTTTGATGAAAGATAACTTGAAAAATATAAAAATACAACTCGCAAAGTAATATATCATTCGGATCTTGACGGATATAGGGATGGATCTGTATCCGACCTAAATCCGACTCGGTTCAAGGGATATCAACCCATATATGAACCATATTTTAATTTGAATATACTTGAAGGAACCAAACCTGCTAAATTCGGATTCGGATCACTTGGATTTCGGATAAAATTCGTCCCATTTTAAGCCCTAGCAGGATTCCATTTTGAACTCAGGTATAAAATGCTCGACACGAGCCCAACTCAAGTCGGATTGGTCATTCCTCAGTAGTAATTTTTATTTTATTTTTTATGGGTAAGTTGGACTAGAAACCACAATCTCAAAGTTGCTTTGCAATGTGTCAAACCAACTGAGCTATGGGTCTAAAGCCCACCACATTAATAGATAGTTTAGTAAATGATAAGGGCTTATATAAAGGAAACTGGTACGCAAAAGAATATAAAATTTAAAATTATCTATCTTAAAAATATGTTTCAAAGTTTATGTATATGAAACTATAAGAAAAGTTAAAAGAAGAAGACAATGATGATTAAGTAAACTAAAGTAACCACCTTTGTTTATTGCAAATTCAACAAGACAAACATTTAAAGTTGCAATATAATCATTGTATGAAAATATAAAATTACATAACAAAAGCATTAATAACAAAGCAATTGATTATTTAATGAAAATAACCATATCTTAGATTTGATATATAGATTAAAAAAAAACATAATACTAAAATGTTAATTGTGAATGAGAAAGAAATAAAATTAAAAGGAAAAGTGTTTAAATCATAACCACATTAAATTCGGATTTGGGCAAATAGGGCAACTTGATGCCTATGCCAGATCCCAAGCAAATTTGATTTAGTTTTTTTTTTTTTTTCACCCAAACCCAAGCTAACTATGCCCAAACTTGACCCAATGTTGGGTCAACCCAGTGGGTTAGGGTTGGCCTGCCCAAGTTGCAAGCTTACTCCAAAGAAACATGAGCCCCAAAATGTTGATTATGACATCTTACATTGAGTACTCATTCCCTTTGAAACTCCTAGAATCTCTTTTCTTCCAAATCATCTAGCAAATAGAAAAAGATCACAACATCCTCTTTATGCGCGAAGTTTTTAATTTCTAACATTAAAAAATAAACGAAGTGGAGTTAGAAAAGAACCACGATAAGTGAAATAGAGATAAGAAATGAGCCCAAATTTCTCTTGTGAAGGAACAAATGACTTGGTGACCCTCCATTTGATTTGCAAATAGAACAAAAGTTTACAAGAAAATATGCCCGACCATGATGTTATTAAGGAGGAGAATTTTTTTCCAAGCCGTTAACCAGATAAAGAGGAAGAACTTTTGAAGGACCCTTTGAACTCCCCTACAGCAAAAATCAGAAAAGATGAGGATGAAGGAAGGGCACAAGATTCACAAAAAGACGTAAATGAGGGCCATCAACCCGATGGTTAAAAACACAAGTCATATCATCTCAATAGCGTTTAAAAAAATTAGTAGTTAGATAAGGTTTTTTATATACATGAAATTGGATAAGGTATTGATAGTCATGAATCATATGATGTGTTACAAGGAGCGTGTATCACTTATTTCTTCTTTGTTGGGTAGTTGGAGCGATATGGAGCTTTTATCTTTTATTCGTCAATACTTTTTCAGATTAGTCTCGATGACGATGGATTTTCTCTGTTGTTGGGTAAGGGTGATATGGAGCTTGTATCTTTTAATCATCGATAACTTTTGAGTTAGCCTTGACTCTTGATGACAAGGTAGAAGTAGAACTTATCATATCACAGCCTAACAAGATTTGTGGGTAAAAAGGGAAAATTTTGTGGATGTGAGAGCTTTGTGCTATTCATTGGAGCATATGGAGAAATGCAATATTAAAACTTCTGAAGATCAATAATGGAGTGACCACTTGTGTCTTTCAGTATTTTTTCCATGTAGGGTCTAGTTAGGCACAAGTAGAAATAAAGTTAGGGGGGGGGGGCATTTTTCTCTCTACTATCCAATCAGAGGATGAACAAATGCTGTTGGGGGAGTTCAAAATAGACCAACCGGAGATGGAGAGTGAATGCTACGGAGCCTAGAGCCCAGGAAGATGGTATTCAAGAACATAGCGGGGGTTCAGGAGCTTGGGAGAGGAGACTGTTTCTCTGTTGTTAGAATGTGTGGCAACATAAACCAACGCCAACAGAAATGAGGAAGTGCCCATCAACGGTGCTCACATTCAACTACTTTTTATCCAGTAATTCATAGCCTACCAGAATGCAGTAGCGAAGGACAACCCGTCCATACAGCCAATAGGGAGGATGGCACTGAAGTAATCTGATTTTATTGAAAATTCTTAGATGAATATTACAAAAGCCCCAATAGGGTATTTATAGACATTATAACAACCAAGATATATGATAACTACCTAATATGAATATTCTAGAATATCCTAATTGATATAAATATGAATATATATTCTAGAATATCCTTCATCACAACCTTCCATTTCTGATGAGATACACTAACAATGATACAGTGTATCTCATGCATCTTAATTCAATGCATCTTATTCTCCAACATCCTCCCGCAATATCATGCAATTGGTTTTGTTGAATAATTGCTTGATCTCATTAACAAATATGTGCATTGATTGTCGAAGTGTCAATCATGTTAGTTGGTGGTCACCGTCTGTCTATGAAGTCCATCATTGTCGCATCACACTCTTTTTGAGTCTGTCGGAGCCGGTAGTTTATTAGATCTCCCGAAAGCATAAAAAAATACGATTGTGCGATTTAAATGAAAGAACTCTTGTTGGAGAGATTTTAGATAGAAAAAAATGAGATTGTATAACATGAATGTGTGAAATTAGGAGATTTGTATATATATATAAAATAAAAAATTTCTAAGTCCGACGAAGGCGCAATAATGACAGTGGCGCCATCGCCGAAGAAAGACACACCAAGATCAAGCTCTCAGTATAGCTTAGGCTCGGATACCATGAAGTAATCTGATTTTGTTGAGAATTCTTGGATGAATATTACCAAAGCCCCAATAGGGTATTTATAGACACTATATCAACTAAGATATATGAAAACTACCTAATATAAATATTCTAGAATATCCTAATTGATATATTCTAAATATCAATATATATTCTAGAATATCCTCCATCACAACCTTCCATTTGTGATGAGATACACTAACCTTGATATAGTGTATCTCATGCATCTTATTCTCTAACAGGCACTACGGGCAAAGAAAGAATAGGATATAAAATACAATAAAGTTGTTTGAGATAGTTTGGGCATAGGCATGAGCAAAGAAGGCCAACAACAAAACTGGTAAGGAGGAGTGTTTTGTTCAAATCAAAAGGCTCTGAAAGGGAAAGAGTAAAGGCTCAAAAAATGACATGGATATAAATAGTAAGAGAGGTATGAAAGAACATGCCTTTAATAGGATTCATGTTGCCGATGCCGACCCCAATAAATGGGATAAGGTGAATTTACACATCACAAAGAAACTCTGAGGTTGTGGGTTCAAATCCAACTTACCCATCAAAAAAAAAGGAAAAAAAAATGGGATATGGGGTAGACAATGATGATAAACCAAGCACCCCTTAAATTACCTACCGAGCTCCACTGCATATAAGGTGCTTGATTGCTATGGATAAGGCTTATTATATGTAAAAAAATACATTCTTGAGTGGGCACTATCACTGCAGGACAAGGTTTCACTTTCAGTCTCAATTTCAGCATAAGTTTTGGTCCAAAACGAATCAAAATACTAGGAATTCGGTAAAGTAATCTGTAAAGTTGATTGAATATCTGATCAAAATTATCAAAAACCAGAACGAACACAATTTCAGTATAAGTTTCAGTCCAGGAAGAATCAAAATACAAGGAAATTTGTAGAGGACTGACAAATTGGTTGAAATATCTGAATTTCCAAATTTGTTCAAAAGTAGAACGAAATTTTAAACTAAAGTTGACCAGAAATACTCAATTTTGTGCAAAATCTAATAGAAACAGCTACTCACCCCAAGCTCCTCCTCTTCACACAAATCAAAATGGGCTTCGACAGCTTGGCTTGAAAGACTGGGGAAGAACTTGAAAAACCTCGGAATCAACTGCGCCGCTAATTGCTTCGCCTTTATGCTTCCCCTTGCCGCTCTGATTATCACCTCGTAGTCCTTAACATTCTGCGATCACTCAAACAAACAAATAAAAGCGTTACAGATTGAGACCCAAAAATAATTTGAAGAATACTAAAACCCTAGAAAAAAAAAAATTTGTTAGAAAATAAACCTCGGATTTGTCTTTGGATTCATTGACACGGTCACTACACTCGTAGAGGTCCACGATTTCACCCTTATCTTCAGAAGTATCGGCCATTGCAACTGTAGAGAAGGAGAACAAGGACAAGTGTTGGGGAGGATTGATAAAAGGAGATCCAGAGAGAAAAAGAAGAAGAAGAAGAACGAAACTAGGTTTCACGCTTTGTGTCTCTTCTTCAGAGATTAGGGCAGAAATGAAGCAAATTTTAGGATACAGAGCGAGAGCGAGTTCTTTTGGTGTTAAAAGTTGCAAGAAGTGAAGAAGAATGATCGTTTCTAGACTCGGCCGAGTCGTAACATGGTCGGTTGTTGTCCGAGAATGGGAAGGTTTTATTAGTTCGAGTGACGTTTACTATTGTGGTAAGTGCTTATTTATTTTAAAGCGGTTTGCTTTTCCACTAAAAAGTTTAAAAAAAAAAAAAAAAAAAAAAAACCCTAAATACCTTACCCCTATTTTGAATACATAAAGGCCTAAATATTCCTTCCTCTTTTTAAGTTTTAATCAACAAACCTATAAGATAAGATGAATTCATGGGAAGATTGAGAGTTAGTAACCTTTTTAATGATTTTTAAGAATGTAAATTAGTGAGTGTATAATTACATTATGTGTCGTGAATCAGTAAAATGCATTGAATGGGGCCACTAAAATAAATAAAAACCTAAGTTAGGAAAGACACGTGTTATATCATTAAAGTCAATAAACTAATTCAATGAATGATTAATTTAGTCAAGACGTCCACGTATTTATTTAGTAAAATTCTTGAAAAAATTCAAGTTAAATGACACGTGACAAAATCTAAAGTACTTAGTAAAACATGACTAAGTGATTAGCTTATTAAGGATAAATCAAAAAAATAGTAAGAAGATCTTGGAATATCTTAACGAAAGATCCTATGAGATCTCGGGATTCTAATTTAAGTAGCATTCTAATCAAATTAATAAATAATTATTATTATACAGATTTCTAATGTGACCCGAAATCAATAAAGATAGCATTAGAAAGCAAGGACGGATTTACGGTGGGGGCACTTGCGATAGGTTTAGTGGCGGATAGAAAAATCTGCTATAATTACCCCACAAAAAAAAAAATTACACTCTTAGTTGCCCCTACAACTTTTTTTTTTTTTCACTTTAATTGTCCTTAGAAACATTTTTCTACTCTTGGTTGCCCCTATATGGGCAAAATCCTGGCTCCACCCCCATTAGAAATATCTTAATCCAAAATGGATACTGAGATATTTAGAAGATTTTCATGAAAAAGTTATCAATATGAGGACTCTCAAACTCTATAAATAACAAATCTCAACCATAGGTAAAGAATTTTTGCCTCAATCTACAATTCATCATTCTTCTTAATTTCTTACTAACTTAATCATCAAGAGGTCTTGATATGGGAAAACTCTCAGATTTGAGATTTTTTGTAGAAATCGATAAAGAGATCTTTAATTCCCTTTGCAATTTGTTTGGACTTATGGAAAGAAAGGAACTCCCAAACTTTCAACAGGAAGGAAAGTTCATTGCAAGATATTATCTTCTTTGGTGCAAGTAATTTAAAGAGTTTCGTGAGGTTTTCTTTTAAGATTTTATTTTTGGATAGGAAACTTTGACTAAGAAGTACTTACTATGTTTTCTCTTTTGGTTTTGTTTTTTTTGGCTTGTTCCTTTCAAGGACTCCTTGTCCTCTCATTAAGAAAAGTTATACTTATAAATAATAATAAAAACAAATGTTTATTAAGATTCAAATTTTGGGGTGAGATAAATTCTTTTCTTGCCAAATTTATGTCATTCGATGTAAGATTTTGTGATTTGGACCTATCCATCTACATTTTAGTGAATATTTGAGATACCATATGTGTTTCAAAATAATAATTCATCCCCTTAAACTTGTTATTTTCTGATAGATCAATAGAAAATTATTTAAATGAACCCACCCATGAGTTGTCTAACTAGTAAGGAGAAGCACGTGAAGTGTGGGTCAGGCGCATGTCATGGGTTCGATTCCCCTCTGGGATTTTTCTCATGATTTAACTGGGGGATCATGGTGGTGGGTTGTTGTGGTAATCCTCCTCGAGATTAGTCGTAGCACGCAAACTGGCCCGGACACTCGGTTAGCAAAAAAAAAAAATTTATCTAAATGTCCTCATCTTTAATCTCTAATTCAAACATTGATTTTTGTTTATTCTCTAAATTTACTAGGTAAAAATTTTGCCCTCTTCTTCAATGTTAAGATTTTATCTTCTTTAACCTTCAAATAGGCAAGATAAAAAAGATTTTGGGAAATCAAAACCAATAGAATTGGTAAAAAAATAAAAGTTCATTTACAAAAGGTTAAGGCAAGATTGAAAATGAAGCTGGATCGAGTAAAAGAAATTTAACATGGAACCTAAAGATAAGAGATTCTTGAGAGAAAAATTAAGAATTTTTTTTTATCTGTTGAAGATGAAGGCATCTAAGTTAATTTACATTTATATAAAATATAACACAACGGTGGGTTTCATTCCAACTACAATTACGAGATATAAACAATCCACTCTAGTTACAATAACGTGGGGTCCACACTATCTTATTTTATTACTATTCCCACCCAAATAATCTCTTTCAAATTATAATTTTTTTTCTACCCCATTTTTAAAAAATACCTCTCTAACTTTACTATATTTCCTCTTTTACCCATTTAATGCTAAGCGGCATGGGCAAACTATAATTGTTGAATAAGAGAAGACCAAGATCAAAGAGAATGTCGTCGAATAGAAACACATGAGATGATATCTCTAATATTTACCAAAATACAAAGAGAGTATGCTAATTGACTCTAATTTAAATGAACTTTTAAGAATTTAAATTACGTCATTTGATATAAGATTTTGTGATTGTAACATTTATTAATTAAATCTCTTATAAGACTTCGTCTTGGCCGATCCATTATATAACGAAATTGCTCACACCTTAAAGACTATATCCTCAAAATTTTTAATTCATTGCAACATTTATAACTTCACCAAAGTTGATTTAAAGTTAAATAATAATTGTTCATTTATCTATGATTTGTTAGGTCAAAATTTTCACATAAATAAATATGTCGAAAGCAACTGTTTGTATTTTTATGATGATCGAAATGGTGATCAGATAAATGTCCAGTTTCCCCATTCAAAATCTTATCCATATGTATAGCCTCTAAAAAAGTACTTTAAAGTGATTTAGAAATGCCCCCTCCAAGTTTTGGTCAATATTTGAGATATCCTGAATTTTCAAATTGATGGCACGTCCTTCTTGAGCTACATCTTCTACCAGAGACTAAATGAAAATGACCTAAATGCCCCCTTCTTCAGTTTCAAGCTAAAGTTGCACCTGATTTTCTTCCTAAAATCACTCATCTCCAAGCACTTGGGTTAACTTTTTTATTCCTTAATGATTCTCTCTTTCAACCTTCAAACCTCCATGACAAGATTTGTATTTTAAGGAAGGAGAAAGCAATGGATTTTTTTTAAAATTTTTTGGTGGAAAAATTAAGGATTTTCTACAAGTAGTGAAAGGTTGAAGACAATTGTTTGAAATATAGATGATTAAAAACGAGATTGAATGGGTTAGAAATAACTTACCTTATATGTTGAGAGCCCCAACAGATTTTGTGGAGAAAAATCAAGAATTTATTGGCTAGAGGTTGGGGGCATTTAGGCCATTTTCTGTCACCCTGGGCAAGTCATCACTAATTAGTTTGAAAACATGCAAATATCGACCAAAACGTGGATTCTGTGCCTAAATCACCCAACAAAGCAATTTTTTTTTTCTTTTTGTGGAGAGCTGCTATTGCCTCACCGACTTTTGCTAATGCCACACCAATTCTTATGTAAATCACCAAAGAATTGCACACAGTTGGGGTGGCATTAGCAAAAGTTGGTGCGGCAATAGTAGCCTTTTTTTCTTTTCCTTCAAATCTCAGCCCGAACCCATCTCAACCAGGCTAGAGCTTAGTCAATTCAGGTTTGATAGGGTGGAGCAAAACCCACCCTTTTCGAGAGCGGATTTAGGGTTTAGCTTAACCCATCCTGAACCAACCCATTGACAACCCTAATGGGGGAATGAGTCAGCTGGTTCATGCTGGTGAGAAACAATGCTGTTGTGAGGTGTTGATTCAATACTTGAGGGGATGCATTGTTGGAATTAGAACTACAAATGTATTGGGTTGACCTGATAATCCAAAAGGTAAAATTGGGTGCATTGTAGGAAGTCGAGCTGCCAAAGAATTGGGTTGACAGTTAACACAATGACGAAAGGAGATTCATTCGAAAGCTTGGGCAGGAAAGAAAAAAAAAATACCATTTGTAGAGGAAGAGAAAGTGAGGGGTCATCAATGACTCCTTTCCTTCACTTGTAATCATAATCTATCACTAGAAAACCAAAATTGAATTTCTTAGAAGAGGATGAGAATGAATCTTTTTTTTAGCAAATTCGAAATATAGATAAGAAGAAACCATCATATCATATTGATATTGAGAACCATTCCAGAAAGACAAGATGTTAAACTATATACACGATCCTAGAGCCTACACGTACACCCACCGATTAATATAAGCTCTAAACTTATTCCTCTAGATCTCCTTCATATATTCATCATTTTATTAAGGATTACACGGACAAATATGACAGATTAGTAGAGAAAACAACCAAATCAGCCATGGAAGCATCCATTTCCAGATTCGTGTTCTCCATTATGCATCTCTCTCTTATTGTGATCCGTCTCTTCGCATGAGAAATGTGACCTCAGTCCAATCCAACATTGATAGTAATTGTGATCCATGTCGGGAGAATCAAGAGCCCATGGACAGATTCGAGGGATCAGACTTGATTCAAACATGAAAGCCATGGTATCAGTTATTCTGAATGGTCCTGCATCGTTCCCATGAGCCACTGTTGCCTGTAAACAAGAAAGTCAACATTGATCACCAAAAATAGAGGAGACCGAGTTACTAAATCCTTTGTTGAGAACAAGTTGTATACCTCAAACGTCTTAGTATCGGGACCGTGAGGGGTCATGCAACTGTGAAGGCTTGCCCCTCCTGGAAGAAATCCATCACTTTTGGCCTACAACCATGCCGACAAGCTTATGTGTAAATAAGGCTTTTTTTTTAAACTGTAAAAGAGGGAAAAAATTCTAACTTAAAGAACATGGATGTCAGGGTGGATAAATTAGGAGTCATAAATTAATGTGTTTTCTACCTCGTAACTACCATAAATTAGGCCCATAAATTCACTCATACAATTGCGATGGTAATATGGAGGGCGAAAAGTATGCTCAGCAACCAACCATCGGGGTGGGAAAACGACAAAATCAAGTAATGCGACACCGGGCTTCTCAGATGGCGCCGTTAATACTGCATTTCATTTAGACAAACAATGTCAATTTGAACCGTAGTGTAAATGAACAAAAAATTCATTTTGTTAGAGAGCTGTTATTGGCACCCCAACTTTCACTTGTCACCCTCCAACTAAAAATAAAGAAAATAAGTGAATGGATGAGAATAAGTAAAAGTTGGGGTGCCAATAGAAACTCTCTCTCTTTTCTTTTTTTCCCCACTAGATTACTATTTTTTGGTTTTAGGATTTTATATGAGCCTAATCATAATTGTAAACAACTAATGAAATTGTTTGAACAAGTGTTATAATGTTGAGATTATAATTTGAGCCAAACCACTGTAATGTTTCAAGAGTGTGTTTTAATCTTTAATTGGGGTGCAATAAATAATTGTAGAAATTGGGATGTAATAATTAAAAGTTGGGGTGCCAATATCAGCTCTTTTTTTTTTTTTAATGTTATCTAAAAAAATAATGTTGGGAGGTAGTCGAATACACGTACCTGTATTTATTGAAGGATCACCATGATCGAGCAAAACAGTATTAAATGGGCAGAACTTACTTAAATCATACTGCAAGGTATATAACCCTAAGTTGAGCCAACAATTCCAAGAAATTCTTTTATTCTCTATGAAAGTGGGATGGAGGGATTAATATCACCTTATACGGTACATAATTACCATGCCAAGCAACCACGTTGAATGGAGAAAAATCTTGTATTGCTGTGAAAAGTTCACCACCAAACTTTTGAACTATAGCATACCCCGGACAAAGATCCTGTTCAAACCATGCAATGGGGACAAGAAAATCCCTCGAAGCAGCAAGACCATTAGCACCTACAAAACATTCATTATGGCAACTTAAACTGGTTTGATTGCACATTGTTATCGAACCTGAAAAGCAAGAAAATGCTTCATATGGTACCTATTGGGCCAAGATCAGGAAGATTATAATGGGTACCAAAAACCTCTGCAACATAACCACGTGAGGGACCATCCGGCAGGTTTACAGCAAAACGGAATCCTTGAGGCAAAACAACTATTTCACCAGGTGTGACTTGCAACCTCCCGCACTCGGTTGTAATCCACAACCCTGAATAAATGAGAGAATTGAGACAAAGAATATAGAAGTAGAAAATCAATGTAGTAGAAAAATAAAAAGACTTAGAATAAGAATTGTTGATTGAAGATGAATCGGGTGAGGAATGGACTAAGCCGCTCTCTTCAAGACATTTGCACCTCTTTTAAAGTTGTGATATTGCTAGCAGAATACTTTAATGTGATGTCCCTAGGATACAACAACCTAGTTACTCAAATTGTTGATATCTGATTTTCAGTGAAACAAAGAACCAAAAATTCCATGTTCGTTCCTTTGCCCAAAATAAATTTATAAAACAGTAGAAAAAACAATGAACTACTATCTTCTTGTACAAAGCACTAAGAAAGATATATATATATATATATATATATATATATATAGAGAGAGAGAGAGAGAGAGAGAGAGAGAACGTTGTGTTGTATTGGACGATTAGGTCAATGCCTATTTATAGACTGGGTAGCCCAATAAATGCAATTTTTAATATAAATGGACCGATACAAAGGTCCAACAGACACATTGAAATAATTGGAAACGACTGTTCAATTTGGATGAAAAGACACAACGATTCTATTGAATCTCTTAACCAAAAAATATAATTAATAAAATATTAATCCAATATAATCGTCCACAAGCACTACACCAAACCACACCATCCGCCAGCCTTGACTTGACGCATACGTGTGTGTTAGTGAGTTGACTCAAGTGGAGCATGGTTACACCCATGGGAGAAAACCTTGGGTACCCCTTGGTTCTCAACCCAATAAGCAAACAAAACAATCTAAAAAAGGCTAAAATAAGGGAGTTCTCCCAAAGATGTGGGACTATAGAAAAATGAAAAAAGGGGAGACTCAAATAGGCAAAAGAAAAGCAGAAAATCATGTCTCACTAAAAGATAAAACTAACGTGCAAGCATTAAAAGCATTTCACATTCTTACAAATAAAATTTATTAAAATACACAACAATCCTCCATTTATTTTAATAAAATAAGAATATAGATATTCCAAGCAAATGAGACAATACTATGTTTAAATGAAGATGTCTAACGGCTTGAACCTTAACGTAGTGTCAGTGTATTTAAAGTGGAAGAATTAGAGTGACAATGTCTTGATGTCAAACTGTTAAATATACAATAAACACATCGCACGCATAGTTTTGCTAGGTGAAATTTCATAAGTTGGCACATCACAGCCTTATGTTTCATCCAATATTCATAAGTGCTTTAGAGAATTAGTTCATAAAAAGTAACCTATTACCACATTAATGTAGATGAGTCTATTAAGAGTGTTTTTACATGATCACGAAATACAAGCCCTTTTTACTAAACTTATCGCTAGTTAAGATAGATTTTCTTCCCAAAATCAGAATTCTATGACCACCAAGAGTACATGACAAAGAAAAGAAAGATTTTCTTATCAAAGACAACTCTGAAATTCCTTTGAACCTAGTTCTTGGGATCTCCAATCCCTTTGTAGGGTATCACTTGTAGGTGAATTATTTTTCAGCGGGCTTCAATCCCATCCCTTTGGAAGTGTTCTATATTATTTCCCTTTCTAGGCCTTTAGTCAAGGGATCTACGAGATTATCTCCAAATCTTATAAAAATTACATCTATGGTACAATTTGATAACATTTCTTTCACGGTACTGTGTTTGCAACGAATTTGGCTTTATTTACCGCTGTAATAATGGTTTTGCACTTTACTAATAGTAATAGTAATTGTACTGCCATATTGAATTAATATAGTAGTAATGGGTAATCCCAGATCCTATGTATGAAAATAGGCCTCAAAGCCAACGTGCCTCCTCACTGACTATTAACTCAGACTCCATTGTGGACTAAGCTAAGATAGATGAAACAACATGATCAAACTTCTCATGCCACCGTTTAAATACCTTTTTTAATCCATATAATGATCTGATTAGTTTGCACACCTTATACTCTTAACCAAGAAATTTAAACCCTTCGGGTTTATCCATACATATTTCTTCTTCTAAATCTTCATTTAAGAAAGTTATTTTAACATCCATTTGATGGAAAACCAAATTGTGAAGAACAACATTTGCCATTAATACTCTAATGGATGTAATCCCTAGAAACGTGAGAACATTTGCCATTAATATTTTCTCTTCGCTTAAATCCCTTAGATACCAACATAGCTTTATATTTTTCTATGGATCTATCAAGCCTAAGATTTATTTTTAGAATCCATTTACATCCTATGGGTTTGCATCCAAAAGGCAATTCAACTAATTCTCATGTTTTATTGTTAATTAAATAATCCATCTCATAATGTCCGTAGATCACCTGTTCCTTCATTGCAAGGTAGCCTCCAAGATTTGTTATTACTTTCTAAGGCGTTATGGAGTGACGTGGTGTGCTTCTGGTTTTTTGCGGAAGTTAGTGGAAGGATGGAGTGCTATAGGGATGGGCTTCTCGGCATTTAAGAGAAAACTATCTAGCATTACTCTCTTCGCTATTTGTTGGGAAATTTGGAGGGAAAGGAATTTTAGAACTTTCAAAGGAAGGGAATCCTCGGTCCAAAACATTATTTTGTCTATCTTGGTCTATCTTTTTGTGGAGCAAGATTTTCATCGAGTCTAAGGGGTCTCTTTTGAAGACTTCATAGCAAAATGGGATTGGGTGTGTAGCATCGATTTGTAGTTTGTAGTTCTTGTCTTTGGTTTTGTTTCCCTTTTTGTTCATTTCTTGTTCTGTTGTTTTGTACTTTGCTTCATGGTCTCCTCGACCATGCTATTAATAAAGATCCTTGATTTATCAAAAAAATAATCCATCTCATAATTGATGGATTCTTTTTGAAAATCTATATCTAGAGAGGATAGAGCTTCTAAGTAAGATGGGTTTCCTTCTAAGATGAAATCATAATAATATGGACAAAATCCTTATCCATCCTAATCCTCTTGCTCTTACTAATTCTTTGACACTTTAGATTTTACAATTTCTGATTGAGATAAATCATGTACCCTCAAAGATTGAGAAACCCCACTATTTTTAGATTTAAAAGAAAAATTTTCTTCAAAAAAAGACCGCTTCAAGTGATTCTATAATTACATATTGGCCTAGAAACCTAAAAGCCTTGTTATTAGGAGTATAGCCTAAAAATACGCATTCAAAAGATCTACTTCCAAGCTTGACTCTTAGGGTCATTTAACCTTACATAGTCTAAGCACCTTGATACCCTAAAATATTTTAAATTTAGTTTTCTTCCTTTCCATAATTCAAGTGGAGAAACTCAAGTTTAATAATAAAGGACTCTATTTAGAACACAACTGACTATTCACTCCATAGATTGATGGGAGCACCTAAGCTAATTGATAAGGAATACATTAATTCTATAAAGTTCCATTTTTATGTTCGACAGGTTCAACACTCCATTCAATTTTGGTCAAAAAACTAGGTTCAAAGGGAAAAACAAGTCATAGAGTGATAGATTCTAGAGTATGCATGATCTTGGAATTGTTTTCTTTAATATATATATATCCTTATATCATTTAGTGCATGAGATCTTGTAGCGAAATGAAAGGTCAAGTTAAAAAAACTTTTAATGAAGATTGCAGCTTACATTTTGAGAGGAGTGTAGTTGTAAGAACACTCTTGATAGACTCACCTATATAAGTGTAGAAGTGGGTCCGCTTCCTATGAGAATTAAGGCTAATTCTCTAAAACACTTACAATTACTGAGATAAGCATAAGGTTGTGACATGTTGGCTTTTGAAAATTAAACCTACATGAACAATGTATTTATTGAATAGTCAAAACATCATCATTCTAACTTTTATACTCTACATACACTTTCACTACGTAAAAGTTTAAGTTGTTAGACACCTTCATTTAAGCACAATACACTCTCATTTTCTCAGAATATCTTTATTCTTATTTTATTCAATTAAGTGGGGAATTGTTGTATATTTTAATAAATTTTATTTGTAAAAATGTTCAATGCCTTAATCATTTCACATTAGCATATAATTTTTTAACGAGAAATTTAATATTTTTTTATTTAGTCTATTTGAGTCTCTTTCTTTCTCTAGTCCCACTCCCACATTGCTACGAAAACTCTTCTCTTTATTTTTTTTAAATTGTCTTGTTTGCCCATTGGGTCATGCCCCAAGGGTTACCCAAAGTTTTCCCCCATGGGGGAGAATCAGGTTCCAACCGAGTCAATTCACCACCACAAGCACACACACCAAACAGTTGGGGCAAACAAGTGGTATTATGTTATGTGGTTTGTCCGATTATATTAAATTAATCTTTTACTAAATTATGTTTTCCTATTAAGAGCTTTGATAGAATCATTGCATATGTTTATCCAAATTAAATAGTCATGTCCATTTGTTTTATTGTGTCTATTGGACCCTTGTATCGATCTATCTTTTATAGATCATTGCGTTTATTATGTTATTTAATCTATAAATAGACATAGGCCCAATTGTTCAATACAATTGAATAATTTCTCTTTCTCTCTTACAGCTTTGTACCAGATTGTATAAGAAAGAAGAAAGAGTGAGCAAGAACAAAAGACATGTAAGAAGGACAAAGGCCTTCCAAGGAAAGAAATTGAGTGATGATATATATAGAGAGAGACTTGTAAGAAGGAGAAAGGTCTTCAAAGGAAAGAAATTGAGTAGTGATATATATATATATATAATAACAACAAATCAACTAAGAACGTAGTGAATTTAACTCGCTTACTCAATCGAGAAGGTAGTAGTGCACTATTTGTTTATACAATTTTATAAATTTATTTTGACAAAGGAATTAAAGTGAATTTTCAATTCATTTTTTTTCCACTGCAAAACAAATATCAATAGTGTAAATAACTGGGTTGTTGTATCGTGGGGACATCACACTAAAGTATTATGTCAACAATATCATAGTCTTAGAAGAGGTGCAAAATGTCCTAAAAACGATGACCTAGTCCATTCCTTATCCAATTCAACTTCAATCTTTTGAACAAGTCTAATTCAACTACTAATTTACGAGCAATTTTTTGGAAAAAACGAAACAATTGTTTTAGAGTCTTTTGATTTAATGACCTACTACAAGAAATGCATAACATACATAAGAATGGAGAAATTGAGGAATATGTTGTCCATACAATCCAAACTAACTGGTTAAAGTAGAGGTGTGGTTATGGAGTGCTATGTGACAAATGTATACCAATCAAATTAAAAGAAAAACTTTATAACACAGTAGCAAGCCTAGCTATGCTTTATGGAGTTGAATGTTAGGCAGTCAAGAAGCATCATGTTAATAAAATTAGAGTATATAGGGGAAGACCTCTTCTAAGAAGAAAATGCAACACGATGAGATATAGGTAGACAAGACGTGTTTAGCCTTATCCCAAACATTGACTAAATGAATCTCATTCATCCATTCAAATATGTCCAAAGTCAAGTCCTTTTTTTTTTAAATTGAGAGTGACTTCAAATCTACTTTCATTTCTTCATCCAAGTCCTTTTGGGACTTCCTCTTGTTCTTTTAAGCCCTTCAACTTGGATATTTCTTCTAATTGAGGTTGTAATCGGCCTTCGTTGAACATGCCCAAACCATTGCAGCCGACTTTATATTTGTTCAGTGCTTATTGGAGCTACTCCTACGTTTTCCCGAATGCGTTTATTTCTATGTTTAAAATACCTAAAGACTCATCCATCTCAACGTCCTCATCTCTGATATGCTCCATTTATTAACATGTTGCTTCTTGACTACCCAATATTCAGCTCCATAAAACATAGTTGGTCTTACTACTGTCTTATTAATTTTCCTTTCAGTTTGATTGGCATGCATCTGTCACATAGTACTCCAAAAGCACACGTCCACTTTAGCCATCCAACTCTGATTCTATGAGGAACGTCTTCCTCAATTTCTCCATCCTTATTTATAATAAACTCAAAATAACGAAATTAGTCGCTCCGAGGTGATTCTAGACCATCAATTTTAATTGGGCATTGTTCTCCCCGGGTGTCAAATTTTAAATTTACACTCCACAAACTTGGTCTTATTTCTACTTATCCTAAGGCTCTTGGACTCCTCTCCATTATTCTAGTTTTGTATTGATTCTTTATTAGTCCCATCAACTAATATTAAATCATTCGTAAATAACCTTTACCAAGGTACGTGCTCTTAAATGAGCAATTACTTCATCTATGACTAAAGCAACCTAATACGGATGCAGGCCAATACCTTGTACAGACCAATTGTAATTGGGAACTCGGTCACCACCTCTCCATTTCTCTCACAATAGTTACAACCAATACATACATGTTCTTAATTATGTCAATGTACCCATTTGGCAGGTAACTTGGACTTGAACCCATGACCTCCATGTTGCATTACTATGATATGTCAACCGAGATATGGGTCCAAGCTAGATATTAAATAGTCGGCAAGGCTCAAACTTCTTTAAAAAAACAGGACTTTTTGGTTACCAAGTAATTTTGTGGTCTGGATGACGTATAACAATGCGATAGGTTGTTGGCACTCCTTCAGAAAAAAGTTGGGGTGCAAGTGGGAGTGCAGGAACTCCTACAGAGCACTGATCAGAAATACTGATAGAAATTTAATGAACGATTGATAGAGTATCAAAATGAACTTACTCCCTGATAATATTTAACAAAAGTTTGAATATGAATTCAAACAGAGAAAACAATCTACTACTTACAAATATTAAAATTAAAAAATGGGCAAAGTTGAAGGCTGCACCACTGATGATGAATCGTGGAACCAGAAGTCAGAATTAACTATTAAGAGAAAGATGAGGTTTTGATGAGGAAGCGGAACAACAATGAGATTCTAGAGCTGGAGAGCACCTTGGACAGAGAAATTCTGTACTGGAATTTACTCAAAGGTGCCCCTTTACTGTTATCAACCTTTAAATAGTGTTCACCTCACAAAAAAATTCTCCTTATAGTTTATGGAACATAGAGTTTCATTCATATGTAACATTGGCACTCTACTCATTTCTATGAAATTTCCTAGTCTATGCAATACCAAAGCTTATATGACGGAATACAAAACGCACATTTTATATGAAGAAGAGAGCAATAATCAAACCAAAGAAGATAATGAAAGATACACAATTCAGTGGTCCAGCTAAGCTTAGAAAAATTGAGAGCCACTTACTTCCTTTCTGAGGAACTATCAAGAAGTCTCCATCAGCATTGCAAAAAGCACAATTTTCCATTGATTTGTTAGCAGTGTACCTGCAAGCAAACATGGTTTGTTTATCTGTTAAAATGCACAATTGTTCTTTATAATTTCTGCTCAATAACGAATGCCTGAATAGTAGTAACAATCTTTAATTATGCTCACTTATGCCTCATGGAAGAAAAAAATAGATGTGGTATAAATTTATTTAAATCTTGACCAAGAAACCATGTAGTTAAGAAAAAAAGGAGCTTGTTGTATAATTATCATAAGTTAATCCCAAGCTTCCCCTAGTTATCTGCTGTTAGTGACAAAATTAAGTTCCCATTAGAGTAAAGTCAAAAAAAATTAACCCCCAAGGGTTGTGAGATGGCCAAAACCACACCTCAGGAAGCAGAGGTCTTGAGTTCAAATCCCCCCTTAGGGTCCACCCTAGGGTTTATCCCTGAAATTACCAGGTGCGCGGAGGGGGGGGGGGGGGGGGGGGGCTGCATGTGCCCCAAGGTTTAATCAGGTGCTCTAAGAGGCCCGGATACCTCTTAGAGTTTCCGTATCAGTAAGTCCCAAAACCCCCTTAATTTCTTCACCAAGGTTTTTCATAAAGCACCTGAAATGCTAGGAGTCCAAGGACTCTACAAGTACCGACAAAGTTAAGCATGAGCCATCCTCTGCCCATAAGTCTTCATGGATGATAAATTCTACTACAGACCCAACCAAAAGGATTCATATTAGACCAATTGCTTTGCAAGTTCATTGCAATAAGTAACAGAACTCTCTCAATCTAATAGTCTGACCACTCTCAACTCTGAATGCTTCTAGGATTGAATGATTCTAGCTTTGGATTCCACTTATTACAGTTCTTTTTAATAGCCCAACAAAGAGCACAAGGAAAAGAATCCATAATATATTGCCTCTACAACCCAATGGAGTACTCGACCAACTTGAGAGGACATTTCCTAAAGCATCGAGCAAAGCCCAAGATATATCAAACAATGAGAAATAACCCATTACTTGTCAACTAAGAAGAAATTGTTGGATGTCGGCTGCATCCAACCTTAGAAAGCATCATGGAACGCAGGTATTGTCCAAGAAGAAAAAAAGAAAATGGGAGCCTTCTATTGTGCGCTGATTAACCTTATCATAGTAAAACGTTTCTTTGAAATAAGACTTTGATGATGATGATGATGATGATGACGATGATGATGTGGCTCAAGAGTTGTGATTTGATATAATTTTAAAAACCAAACCAGAATATATGAAAAACCAAATAGTTATACAAAAGGGTCATAAACTAAAGAAATGCATTTCAAATTACATGTGAATAGCGTATCCATGCCGAAGGAAAGAGCTTCCAGCACCACATATAGTGTACAATCCATCGATAAAATCAGTTGGTGAATCAAGAACCTCTGGAGGTTTCCAGCGCAGTTGAGTCGGGGTGGCAGAACTGTTGGACTGGTTGAATTCGCTTACGAGCTTCTTGTGGCTTGGGACACGAGGTTTAAACGGTTCATGTGTAACCGATGGTTTGATCCGATATAGCCAACTGCCCAATAATTATTTAAAAAAAATGAATGAAGAACAAGAGCAAGAAACATATTATTTCTTTTTTTTTTACACGTATATTATTTCTTGGGGAAATTATTAAAAATAATAAAAAATAATAAAAAAAAATTAATTAGTAAAAAAAACCAGATTTTAAAAAAATTATAAACACGAACTTTTTTCGACCCTTTAAGGGCCGAAAATTTCTCTCTCGCTCTCTCTTTCTTCGTTTTCTCTCTCCTACTTTCACCTCTTTTCTCTCATATATTGAGATCTTAATTTTAATCATGATCAAGATCGTGATCTTGATCTTAATCAACATGGTCATGATCATAATTGTGATGAAGATCGTGACCTGTATCCTAGGACAATCATGATCACGTTGATTAAAATCATGATCGTGATCCGTATCGTAGGACAATCATGATCACGTTGATTAAGATCATGATCACGATCATGATCGTGTAGTTGTTATAATCGATTAGCAAATAAATTGAAGAGAGAGATCTTGATCATGCTTACAATCACGATCACGATCTTCATCACAACTATGATCATGATTACGATCATAATCTTGATTATGATCACGTTGATTAAGATCAACATCTCACGATCACGATCAAGATTAAGATCTTACAATCACGATCAAGATCAAGATCTCAATATACGAGAGAAAAGAGGTGAAAGTAGGAGAGAGAAAATGAATAGAGAGAGAGAGAGAGAGAAAGAAGAATGAAAACGAGGGAAAGAGAAAAAAGGTGAAAGTAGGAAAGAGAAAATGAAGTAAGAGAGGGAAATGTTTGGCCCGAAAAAGGTTCATGTTTATAATTTTTTAAAATTTTGTTTTTTTTTTACGAATTAATTTTTTTTTTTTTAGTTTTTTTTTAATAATTTCCCCTTATTTATTTTTATGATTCATTAAAGGGTAAATTCCCAAATAATTACCAAAGTTTTCAAAAATACCGGAAGTGTTACATGTGTTGACACAACTACCACATAATGTTGACAAAATGTTATCAAATTGTCAACATTACATGATAACTTTGTCTACACTAGCAACACTTCGGAAATACCGAGAACTTTTGTAATGATTTGAGAATTTACCCATCATTAAAAACACAATATGAATATAACACAGTTCAATAAAAAAAAATTTATTATTAAGTTGTATATAAAATTAATTATAAACTTGAAGAAACTAAATTTATATGCTTTTTAAATACCATAAGTTGGAAAGAGCCATAATTTCTGCTCTCACAAATTGTTTTTCATCTCAATTTGAAAGATTAAGCAAAAAAATAAATAAATCAAATCAAATCAAATTTCCCATTTTTTACAAATTCCTCTGTCATCAAAGAACTCTAAAACTTCCATTAAAATTAAAAGTAAACTTTGCTAAACCCATTTCAAATTTCCAATCTTTACCGATCACAGTGTCATCTCCAAGCGGAATCGCACTACCCCTGATCGAAAAGACTTGATAAAACTCAAACCACAAATCACTAAAAGGTTGGAAATTTTTTTTGAGAAATTGGACCCCAAAAACAAAAGGAATCCCTCTCTATTTAAAAGATAAATAATTAAACCAAATCCAATTCGAATTTCCCATTTTTATAGAGTAATCTGTCATCGAAGAAACTCCTAAACTTGCATCAAATGATCGGAAACGAAAAAGTAAAGTAAACCCACTTCAAAAACCAATTTTTCCAACAGAACCCAAAATCCAAATTGATAAACAGATTAATAAAAATAAAATAAAAAGCGAATGAGAAATTTTTAAACATTTTTAATGTAAATGTGGGGAGAAACGAAACAGAAACAAACCTTCTCTGGTTGATCTTGCGAGGGGCAGTGAAGGAGGTGCCTGAGATCTGCTCTGCGTATAGACCGTACGGACATAGTAAAGGACTGTTCTGCCCCTGAGGCAGAGATCCTGGAAGCGCTTCCGACGAGAAGTGATTGCCGAAGCCGGACTGATAATCAAGCTCCGCTGGAAAATCAGAACCGTCGATCTTGCAACCCGATTGATGTTGTTTCTCCATCTGATTGCCTGATGATTCGCAAAGACGTTCAGAATCTTCAGATTAAAGGAATCAGATAAGAATCCATCCTCTGTTTTATTGCACTTTTGAAGCGAAAATAACAGAGACTGGAAAATCTGAACCGTCAATCTTGAAAATCGAAGACAATCGTAATAACTGACTCTCTTTTTTTTGTACGATCTCTTCATGGAACCGTAGATCTTTTGATTTGTGAACCTTTGTGTATCCCGAAGCAAAGGATCTACGATTCTGCGAAGAGAGCATGGAAAGAGCGTACAAATATTGAGTCAAGTTATCACGACTCTTTTTAAAAGTCATGCTTAGTCAGGCTAATCTTTTCTAAAGCAAATGATATTGTTATATTATTTGATTGGTTGGTTCCATTCAGTTATGGATTGCTACTCTAGAGCAATCTATCCATAAAAAGAAAAAGTAGGGAAAGTCGATATAACTCTTGAAAGGGATTTCTTTCTAAATAGTCTCTAACTTTTTGGAATCTAAATAGTCCATTAAGACTAAGTTTGGATTGAGAGAAATGGAGAGAAGAGAAGCTCAAATTCTCTCCACAATGTTTAGATTGACAGGAGAGAATTTGGGAAAATTTTGAAATTTTAAAATATCTTAAAAGAGATTTAGGGGTAGAGTTGTAATTATAAAATATTTTAAAAGAATTTCTCTCATCTTCTCTTCACTTTTGAAGAGAAAGAAAATTCACATTTTTTTTTTTCTCTTATTCTCTCCCCACTTAATAATCAAAACAATAGAAATTGAGATAAATTTGTTTATTTTCTCTTCTCTCCATTTCTCTTAATCCAAACACAACATAAGGGTATGTTTCATTGCATGGAAAGTGACTTTCCATGAAATTTGAAATTGGTTTAGTTGAAAAATCAAATTCCATTATTTGATTTTATTTAGACAAAAGCATGGGAAAAAAAATATGAGAATATATAAAAAGAGAGATGGAGGTGGTCGACGACAGGAGTTGATCGACAATGACAATAGAAGATGACTGACGATGGAGATAACTGTGACAAAGAGGGTGAGTGGCTATGGTGGTGGTGGGGAAGAAGAAGAGATGAATTCAGAGTTTTGATTTAAAGATGAAAAATAAAGGTGAATTTCATTTTCTCATGTATATAGGTGGAAATTCATTTTCCATGTAAAAATGCAATTAAACAAATGAAAAATACCATTTCCTCTTGGATAATATGTTTTCACCCTATTTTTCATATGCAATCAAACATACCTGTAGAGGGATAAAATCCTCTCCCATCTGAACTGTTCATTCGCACCATCAACACATATTTTAAGACATACACGTGGTAAGATTTGGGTAAGATTCTATGTAATTAGGGAATAATATAAATTTAAAATGATTTTTCTCTAATAGATAATTAATTAATTTATATAGGGATAAAATGGATAAATTGTAATTTAATTAGAGTTAGGATTCTATGTAATTAGGATAAAAATAATTAATTATTTTTTGTTTATTGTGGGTATCCCACCCCTTGGGTGAGACTAAGGCCACATGCATAGCCCTCTCGAAAAGTCCTACATGCAATTGGTTGAGTTGAGGATCAATTGGGCCCTTGGAATCATAGCTTCATGGGCTGTGGAACACTTGACCTACCCTTCTTGAGGAGCTATCAAGGATTGGCTTGTCACTAGGCCAACCCCTTGGGGTTGTCTAAGCCCACATATATAATCATCTTAATTAGTAATTTAAAAGTTCATATGTAATTCTCTAATGTTAAATGATAATTCACTCACAATATATCTTCAATTTACTAGTAGACATGATTTTATAGCTCATCAAATCAATATGTGACCAAGATAAAGGCATCTCACTATAGGATGAAATAAAGAGAGATGGTCAATGTGAATCGTCGATCGCATTGAGCCATTTGAGATCTAAGTTAACTTATCAGATATTTTGAAAATATTGGTTGAATTAATGAAAACCCAATCGGTTCAATTGGATTTTACATATATATAATAAGTAATTTTTCATAAATTAAAATATTTGTTATCTATGTCAAGTAGGGCAGTCGATGGATTGGATTTTAAATGGATTGGGCTTTTTCTGACTAAAAAACTAGGCCCTAACCCAACCCATTTAAATAACGGGCGGCTGTAATAAATAAAATCTTAGTCCGGTCCCGATCCACTTCCACCCACATTCAGGTCGGGTCAAACTCATTTTCAAAGACAATGCTAAGGTAAGGGGATCATTATTATGTATTGTATTTAATATACTATAGTGGGCTGAACCACCCACCAGGCTTATATTCGAAACCCACGAGTATCCTTTTATTTATGGAGTGAATACTTGCACGTCAAATGAGATTGTAGGAGACATTTTTGTTCTTCATTCATAAACTTTCTCTCTTACCAAGAAAAAAAAAACTCATTGAATGAACGACGACGTGGCAATTCATTGTTTTTTTTTGTGAAATCCTTCGTATAAACTTGTGAAAGAATTAGATGAAGACATATACGTGACGATACATGGTTTTCTTGCAAAATCCTTCATAGATAGTTGTGGAGAGAGAGAGATCACATAGTAGGGTTGATAACTACCTGAGATACCAACAATGCAATTAACAAGGCCGCGAAAATCATAACTTGAAAGCCCAAGCAACTACTTATGTGTGATTCTCCATAATCCTCTTTGTGTGAAATTCTCCTAATATCAGTTTTCTATATATTCCTCTTAGATTTTTTCTATTATTATTATTTAAATTTTCCAAGGATAAAAATGATATAAAATCAGTTGTCTCATTATTAATCGAGTAGATTTGGCCAAATCATTAAATTCCAATTGAGACAATAGGAATTTGAAACCATGATTGAATTGGTGAGACCCATTAAACTATGTATGCCTCACAACTGCACATGAAGGGTTTTGGAGTGAGATGTTAAAAATGGACAACGTGTAAGCAAGCATGCAATGATTTTTTTATTATTATTAAGTGCAACCACAAGACATCTTTAGTCCACAGAGGGTACCACTGGGGTGGGGGCTACCAAAGGAGCTGGAGTTGCCAAGCCTTGGCCAAGTTGTTCAGCTCGAATGCTTCGGCTAAGAGCTTGAAGGAGATTTCCTTTTTCAAACCTTATAGGGAAGGGAAAGACATCCTCATTGATTGCCCTGAAGATGTCTTGGAGGAAGTAATTTCAAAATGGGACAAATGTTTGGTAGGGCACTTCTTTAATGCCAAGATACCCTTATTGCTGTTCAAGAACGTAGTTAGTTCCTTATGGAAAGTCAGTGGGGCACTAGAGTTTTTCTGATGACAATAGACTATTCTTCTTCAAGTTAGGAAAGGAGGATGAGCTCATGGAGAAAGGGCTCTGGTTTGTTGGTGGGGAACTTATGGTGGCTAAGAGGTGGGATCCCATGGTGGAGATGAAAAAAAGAGAAGAATCCTCCATTCCCCTCTAGATAAAACTGTACAACTTACCGAAATAATTCTGGACTCCGTGAAGATTGAGTTATGTTGCTAGTGGAGTGGGAAAGCCACTGTATATGGACAATGTGACTAATGAGGGTAGCAGGCTATCTTTGTCATGATATGTGTCGGGGTCAAAGCTGACTCGGAGCTACCAAGGACTCTCAAGGTTAAAATCCATAAAGATATCAGAGCTGAAGTCAAAGTTGAGTATGTCTGGTATCCTCCTGGATATAGTGCTTGCTTAACTTTTGAGCACTCTGATGCTAAATGCACCAGGAAAGATGCTCAGGTGGATATTGACAAGGCCTTTCCAAGTAGTATCTCAACTGAAGGTGATTACTTGTTCGAGGGAAATGAAGCCCAAACAAAGAAGGAAGGTTGGACTAATGTTCAATACCATAAGAAGATCCCAGCCAAAGCTCCTGGCATCACCATTGAGGGTGCAGTACAGCAGGAGCTACCACTACCCCTACTGCCAACCTAGAGGAAGATGGGGAGAACTTAGAAGATGAGACTATGGAATGGAACAATGGAGGAAAAGAGGAGGGAGAAAGCTCAACCACATTGATCCTAAACTCTTAAAGAACATGAGCAAATCTCCAATAGTCTTGAAGGGAACACCTTTGGTAGCGTTGGAAGCTCAGGAACTCCCAAGAAGCGAAACAATAAGAACAAGTCCAGCCTTAATGCAAATAGGTTTCAGGCCCTGGCAGATGCCATGTCTGAACTAGGAGAAGGGAATGAAGTTAATACAACAAATCCTAAAGACAATAGAGTTAATGAACTTCTTGCCAAAATTCCCAAGAGAGCTTTTGTTGTGATTATAACCACTAGGCCACCAACATATCAAGTCCTAGTCAAAGCATTCCAGCCAAGTCAAGGGGTAACATTCAGGATTAGAATAAGGAGATGTCTTAGTAAGAGACAGTTGCAGGGGGAGGGACTAAGCCTAGTTCCCAATGATCCTAGCCACTTGGAATGTTAGGGGATTGAACGACCCCACTAAACACAAAGAGGTAAGAGACCTCATCAAGGTTAATAAGTTAACAATTGTTGGGTTAATTGAAACTAAAGTGAGGAGACAGAATGCATATAGTATCATAAAGAGAATTTGCCTTTCCTGAAGGAGATTAGACAATTATGATAGAGCTGTGAATGGTAGGATCTGGATTTGCTAGGATCTTGTGGAAGTTAATGTTCTCCTGGTGAGCAAAACAGATAAGAGAATACATGTGCTGGTGAACTCTAAGGAGAGCAATGACTTCTTCTTCACTGTGATCTATGTTGACAACTTAAGAGTTGGTAGAAGGAGTCTATGGGATGATATAGTTGAAACAACTTAAGCGATGAGGATGCATTGGGTTGTGGCAGGAGATTTTAACTGTGTTAGAAGTCAGTCAGAAAAAGTGGGAGGTAGGAAAGTTAATCTAGCTGCTACGAAGGAGTTTTTAGATTGCTTGGATACTAGTTGCATTATGGATAACAAGTCTTTCAGAGCCAAGTACATGTGGAACGATAAGCAAGACTCAGGGAGAATTTGTTGCAAGCTTGACAGGATTCTAGTCATTTCAATGGCTCAGAACCAGTGCTTCGGAAAATTGTTGAAGATGTTCAGATTAAGTTCGAGGACACCTTTAATGATATTGAGGACTCCGACTTCAATAGATCTTTCATGTATGCTTGGGGTGTCAACACTACCTTTATTCACAAGCCTAGTATTTTCTGATCTTGGTTGAAACCTGATCAAGGAGTGTGTGCACTTAAAACTGATGGGTCGTATTTGACAAATAGAGGAGGCTATGAGGATGTTATAAGATACCAAGATGGCGAGGTTGTGACTGCCTTAGTTGGGCGTGAAGACATGAAATTGGTTATTTACCACGAGTTGCAAGGTATTCTTCTTGGGTTAAAGCTTGCTAGATCCAAAGGTTGCTATAGAATCCTAGTCCAATCAGACTCCATTATGGTGGGTAAAATCCTAATGGCAGATGGAGCTCCCCTTGGTACGTCCTACACTTGGTTTTGTTGATTAAGAGCCTCTTGACCAGCTTCAATGTCATTAGTTTCTTCCATGTTTTCAGAGAAGCTAACAAGGTGGCTAACTTCCTTGTGTATTCTCTTTCTTCTGTGGGTTGTTCGGAAATCATTTGTAGATATTTGCCTCCCCTTATTTCTCTTTTTGCCTAAGATAAAAGAGGTTGTCTTTTCTTGCGGTTGTAGTTGGTTTGGGTTTACCTTAACCCTATTGACCTTTCAAAAGAAAAAGTGTAAGGTGTATTTTTCAAGTGATCATGGAGTGCCATAAGTTGCAGGTGATCTACAAGTAGTTAGACTCTTAATTTTTTTATTTTTTAGTGGGTGTGTTTTGGAAAAAATGGGGTCAGTAAGAACACAAAGTCCAGAGCATGGTTCTTAAATTTGTTTGACGTCTCGTCCATGAATGATACCGAGTCATCTCAGACGAGTTGTCCGATTTATTCGAGTCGTCTCATTCAACAATGAAACGATGGACCGACTTTTGAGAAACACATCAGGTTTGAGATGACTTGTCAATCCGTCTCGTTGGTGGATGATACTGAGACGAATCAAACGAGTCGTCTTGATCTTGGATGAGACTTAAAATCATGGGTCAGAGCACTGATCATATATAAATGTGTCCGACTAGCTTTTAATCTTCATAAGATTTCAACTCTTACTAAGAGTCGATGAGCTCACTTTGTAGATCCAAAAACATGATCAGGTGACCACAGGGTTGTAAAGGACAAAATTTATGAAAGTTCGTAGAGGAAACAATGTTGTAAAGGACAAAATTTAAATAAATAAATAAAAAACACCATTTTCTTCTATTGAATTTTAATAAGTTTGGGATTTAGATGGAAGTTTGTAGCCATCCATTTTCATCCCCCTTGCCTCCCCCCAAACCGCCCTACCTCCCCCGCCCCCCCCCCCCCTCCCAAAAAAAATTAAAAAAAAATAATAATTATATATATAGATATATATATATATTTGGTTGATTTTTCTATGAAATCTAGAGGGCTGTGGTGTTGGATTACCAATCTGCTAATCCATTTGAGCTCAAGATCTTTGGTAAGACTTAAAATCTTACTAAATTTGTAAGAAAAGCGTTTTTGTTATAAAAATTTAAGAGTGGCTCTCCCACGCTTGATCGGGGGAGAGAAGCACACGAACAACTTTTATATCCGTTGGATTTCTAAATGAGTATCTCGAGTTACTTTGCCACATCCACTATTTTTTAAGGGCAACTTGTTCGTACCCTCGTGAATTGGTGAGCTTTGAAATAAATCATGCTTATTCAAACAAATGATAATAATATATGAATAATAAAGTGACTAAAATACCCTGATCATCAACCTGAGAAAAATCACTTTATTTATTTTTCCTAAAACCCATCTTCTTTAACTTGTAATTTATTCTCAATTTGATCCATTAATATGTAAAATAACATTTTTTATTTTTAGTCTTCCAAACAAACAAAGTGAAACTAAATAAGGCTTCATTAAATTGCTTTGTCAAATAAAAAAGTGTCGAAGAAGATGAATTTAGAGGAAAGATCAAGTGATCTAGGAAAAAGATGAGATCAACTAATATTTATTGAACCCACTTGATTTTATCAACTCTTTCTTCTTCTTAACATCACTTCTCCCATTGAAGTAGATCTCCCATACAACTGAATTATAAGCAATACTTCATAGTTTCTTGGATGGAGTTAAATTTTTTGGGAAAATGCAAAGAAACCCAATAGAATAGAAAGAAGAAGAAACAAATCCAAGAGTTAAAATTGGTGATTTCTAGTGAGAATGAAGAGAGAAAAACATTTTTTCCAAATGAATTTACCATTTAAAAACAGTTATAAATGTGAAAAAATATCGAGATACTCGTGTAGAAATCAACGGATAAAAGAGTCGTCTGTGTGCTTTTTCCCCATGAACAAGTGTGGGAGAGCCATACTCAAAATTTAAACGGTTTATTGGGCTCCTAATCAAGCCGTTTACGCAGCCCAATGTGTTATTTTCTAACGTGTCACGTAGACAACTAACCTATTTATAGGAACGGGACGCAGTATGATATCTCGACTCTTCTCATAAAACACGCCTCTGTCTCTCTGTTTCTGTTTCTCTTTCTCTTCTCGATGGGGAGAGTAAGAGGTCGTTCACATTTGCTAGATCGTTTCGTCTTACTTCATCGAATCGAATCTTGCAACCTCAACAAATACAGAGTCGATGAGATTATCGATCATCTTCGCTCTAACTTCACAGATTACAGAAGAATTAAGCTTCAACCCTTCACCAAGCATGTCCAACAAACCCTAGAATCTCACCAGAGAACAAAACATCTCTCTGCTTCAATCTCCAATGAAGACGACTCCGAAGAAGATTTTACCAACAACGCCACCACCACCACCACCACCTCTGCTCGTAAGAAGCTCAAGAAGTTCGATCAAAGGGAAGAGAGATTACTCCGTACAGAAACCGAGTATCTTCGTCGGAAACAGAAAGATCAAGACCGTCCATCAACATCTTCATCATCTCCATCGGACAATGTCGATGAAGAAGATGAGGAAGATGGGTCGGTTTCGACATCTGAAGATGCAGTTTTTGAAGAAAAATTGGAACCAGAATTCGATTTGATGAAATCGATGCTTCGGTCGAACTACAGCTCTTCGAAGAAGATAGTGGAATCGAAGGTTGAAGAAGATAAGAATTTGGAGAAGAAGATTGATTTGGTGGGAGAAGATAGTGGTGAAACTAAGGGAGAAGTGAAATTAGCGGATATGAAGGGTAATGGAGAAACTGTGACTGAGACTGAGTTGAAAGGGAAAGATGGGCCAAGGTTTAGGGATCTTGGAGGGATGAGAGGGGTTTTGGATGAGTTGATGATGGAGGTGATAGTTCCACTTTATCATCCACAGTTGCCAAGGTGGTTAGGTGTTAGGCCAATGGCTGGGATTCTGTTGCACGGACCTCCCGGGTGTGGGAAGACAAAGCTTGCTCATGCCATCGCTAATGAAACTGGAGTCCCATTTTATAAGATTTCGGCTACTGAGGTGGTCTCTGGCGTCTCAGGTATATAATTAAATTGGAAATGATGTCTTGGCTTATACATAATTGGGTATCAAATTGTGTTTTGCATTGCTCTTTTCTCTGTTCCCCACACATTTGATGAATATTGTATGTTTGAAAGGAAATTTCAATCAATTGATTGAGAGTCAAGGCTGAAATATATATCTATCTATATATATTTCAGCCTTGAATCTTTATGTGGACTCCGCAAATTATCTCACCATGTTACATTGTTTTATCCATGTACTGCTTTGTAGAGTTACCCATCATTCACATCTGCATAGAGTCGGGCATTATATTATATTTTTGTTTTTTTAGTATCGGATCCATATTCACCAAGTCAGGGTTTTAGGAATAAGTTGGCAAGGGGAAAATTGAGAAACTTTGGGAAAATCGGAAAATAATTGAACTAGACTGATCATACCTAATCAATGAAGGCTTCTGACACCAATCATTTATGAGTGAGTATTACATGAAGAATTGACACACGGATGATTTTAGTAGTTGGATATGCTGATATAACTTTGTAGATAGGAAAAGAGGCTCCAAGCTAAAGTAGGTTGTGGCGTGTCTAGTGGTATGTATAATAAGAGTTCACCTGCTTTTAGCTTGTAGTTTCACTCTTGCTTTTGGCGGACATGCTCTCGTCTTTTGAAAGAAAGATGTACAATGGTGGTCTTATCGTCACCCTTCGGAGCTGAATGAGGCACTTGCTACTTGGCACTTATAAGATAGGCCAATAATCTTTTTTATTCGTAATAGTGTAGAATGTTTCCACTTGGCTATCATCGAATTCCATATTAAATTAGAATAATAAATCACTAAACCCATTATTGATATTATCTAGACATCCACAAAAAGTAACCAGGGGTCCACAATATATTCAAAGTTTATAATATTTGAAATATGAAAAGATTACAATCACGACTCCATGTTATGATTCATCAACCGGTCAAAATTATCAAATTCAATGTCATCTCATTATTTGATGTTTCATTGGTAAAATGGTCACCGTCATCTTCATCTAGGTCATCTCCTCTTACTAGTGCATGAAGGTCACCTTTCATATTTTTTCAATTTAATCATGAAGTTTGTGATTTAATCTCAAAATTTGTAAAAGTCACAATTAAATCAGTGAAGGAAAAAGTTACGATTTTATCACAACTTTTTCAAAGAGACGCATAATTTGGTGACTATGATCGAACCTATCATAGGTTGGTATAAATTTTTTTTTCTTAAGATTGTTTCGTCTTAAATATTGATTGTCAATGTTTGGTTGGAAAATCAAATACTTTCTTGTCATGGAATGGAACTTATTTTTTTCGATGAGACACATAATTTGGTGACTATGATCGGACCTATAATAGGTTGTTATAATTTTTTTTTCTTAAGATTGTTTTGTCTTAAATGTTGATTGTCAATGTTTGGTTGGAAAATCAAATACTTTCTTGTCATGGAATGGAACTTATTTTTTTCAATGAGACACATAATTTGGTGACTATGATTGGACCTATCGTAAGTTGGAATAGTTTTTTTCTTAAGATTGTTTCCTCCTAAATGTAAATTGTCAATGTTTGGTTGAAAAATCAAATACTTCATTACCATGGAATGGAACTTATTTTTTTTCTTTGATAAGTATGTAATGGAACTTATTAATGTTCTTTTTGGACTTAATACCCATGATTTTGACATTTTTCTTGGAAAGCTCATTTTTTTTATGACAAGCATTTCAGGTGCATCGGAAGAGAATATACGGGACCTGTTTTCGAAAGCATACAGGACTGCCCCATCAATTGTATTCATTGATGAGATTGATGCCATTGCTTCAAAAAGAGAAAATCTACAAAGGGAGATGGAACGAAGGATTGTGACACAACTAATGACTTGCATGGATGAATCACACCAAATTATAGGTTCAGCTGATGTAGGTTCAGATTCAGGAACTTCTGATGGTAGACCTGGTTATGTTCTTGTAATTGGAGCTACAAATAGACCCGATGCTGTAGATTCTGCCCTAAGGAGGCCTGGACGATTTGATCGAGAGATTGTTTTGGGTGTTCCAGATGAAAATGCACGAGCTGAGATCCTGTCTGTGCTGACACGTAATCTTAGACTTGAGGGTGCATTTGATCTTAAGAAGATAGCCCGATCTACACCAGGCTTTGTTGGTGCTGACTTGGCAGCACTGGCTAACAAGGCTGGCAACCTTGCAATGAAGAGAATTATAGATAGAAGGAAGTCTGAGCTATTTGGGAAGCCAAAAGTTGAGGAGAACAATGAAGAATGGTGGAGGCAACCCTGGGTACCTGAAGACATGGAAAGGCTTAGAATCACTATGGCTGATTTTGAGGTAATTTGGAAACATGTCAACTATATAAGCTTAAGAAAAATTCACTTATTAATATTCACCTATGCTCATGTCTACGCCTTACCCAATTATTGTGGTTGTCAACATGGGTCTCTTTTTCGCCATTTGTGCATAGTTTATTTGCAGGTACATTTATGTATATGGTTGTCATTTTGGTTATTTAATTCTTCATATTAATAAATATTTGTGACGTTGATGAGTTCAATTGTGATCATCATTAATCCATCACTGGCGGGTTTCACTACTTGTAAAAAAAAGTTTTATGAAGATTCCTCATTATTCACTATGTTATCATTTTTGCTCATCGATGAAACTGTACGTGCTTAGCTAACAACATGGTCACCATTGTTACCTCCTCTGGTCATCTTGGCATTAGTGTGTGATTTGTTTCTCATGCCTACGCTTATGAACTAATTATCGTGCACCTAAATAAGTAATTATTTTCCCCTCAAAAAAATCATGTATTTTTTTTTTTTCCGTTGATCTATTGTTGTCAATCGATTTAAAGTCTAATTATGCCAATTGTTTCTTGTGCATAACTCTGCAGGAAGCTGCTACGATTGTTCAACCCTCTTCACGAAGAGAAGGATTTTCAGCTATTCCTAATGTTAAGTGGGAAGATGTTGGGGGGCTTGATCTCTTGAGGAAGGAATTTGACCGTTATATAGTTCACCGGATAAAACATCCTGAACATTATGAGGTAACCATTACCTATCAGCTTCATGCACAAAGGCAACACCAAGGTGTTCATAGTAACATTTTGTGGTAGATAGCTTCTCAATTTTTCCCTTTTGTCCAATATCGGTGTACTTTGACACCAGTTTTGACACAAAATATACCATGCTGATTACAAATCTTGAGAAAGCAGTGGTCAGGATGTAGGTGCTTATGTTGCAAAAATCTGTTATAAATATTATTATTATTATTATTTGGCTGGAGCAATCACGACCCCTGTTTTTGAGATAAGCAATCAGGATGGTGTGCTTTTTGTGTGAAAAAAAAAAAAGATATTTCAATATATATCAACATTTTTTTTCCATACACTGGTTTTGTAAAGGTATGCGGGGCTCACATATAGATGAGTCTAGGGATAATTTTTGGTTAGAATGATCTTATCATGGAAATCACCCTCAACAAAAATTAGCCCTTTAGGAGAATTTTTTTATGGGTTACATTCCAAAAATTCTAACTGTAGTAGAAGTAATCTACAGGTTAAAACATTCTAGGCTCCATTCACCATTAACTTTGAGTCCATTTTCCATAGGGTTGGAAGCTTTGGAATGAAATGATTTTTTTTGTGTGGAGATGATCCCTTACCAAAATTCAGCACTCAAAAGAGCTTGAGTTGAGTTGAGTGTAAAAGAGATAATTGTTTATGTTCTGTTGCCCTTTTTCAAAATTTTTCCCCTTAATATCACGAATTTGATGTTTGTCATAGGCTCTCACGACCTAGCACTGCCTCTGGCCTCATATAAATCATAAGGATTTTAGTTTTAACATGTGAAATATTGCGGATTTATTCCCTTATCGTGAAAAGATGGCATGTATTTATTAGATTGGTTGAATTCTTCTTTTCCTTTGATACGTTCAGTAAACTGTTTTCATCCTCCAGAAATCATGTCAGGCATCCCTCTCTACACTGCTAAATCATAGAAAGTAGAAACTGCTTAGCTGGGAGAGGAACTATATTTCTGAGTTTTTACATCTGCTTTGTTTTTCCAGGAATTTGGAATGGATTTGGAGACTGGTTTTTTGCTTTATGGACCTCCTGGTTGTGGTAAAACACTGATTGCCAAAGCCGTAGCAAATGAGGCAGGAGCCAATTTCATACACATAAAGGTTTGCCACTCTGACTTTTTTCATTCTTTCTTGATTTGTGATGCTGTTCTGTGTTCTTTTTAATCAGTAGGTGTTTTACATTTTCTTGCATTTGACAGTTCAAAGTTCAAACCACAATTTGATTCTTCTGACTGGTTTTCACTATTTAGGGCCCTGAACTTCTGAACAAGTATGTTGGAGAAAGTGAGTTGGCAGTTCGGACAATCTTTAGTCGTGCTCGGACGTGTTCTCCTTGTATACTTTTCTTTGATGAGGTATATGGATTCTTATTTGCTCATTTTTTGTTGGCTGGTCCTTAACATTATAATCTTGCCGAATGTTTACTAACTGTAACCAAAAACCCAATAATATTAAAAAAGTAAGGGAAAAAGAAGGGAGCAAATATTACCCAATTTGAATGTTTGCATCACATTATGTTTTGGTTGGCTTAATGTGGTGGAGATTGGTTGTGCTCTGTTGACTTTGATTTCTCTCTTAAGTTACAAATGAACATGTATGTGCTTATGTGTATGGATACTGGTGGAATGCATGTGTTAATAAGTAATAGCATTCACCAAATCAATCTTTTACTGGTCGAAAAAAAATAATTGCAACAATTTTTTATTTAAATTATAATATTTAATATGGGTATCGTTGTAAAGATCTGGGTGAAAGCTTTCTAAAGGTGCAATTTTTATAACGAACCAGCTTACCAGTTTGAAATCATGGGATTTTGGAATCCAGACAAAACAAAAACCATTTTCGCAATTAAGGGATTGCTTTAAAGGTAAATTATAAAACTGTCTATTGCACATTGGCAAGAAATAATATATTTCAGTCGTATTACTATTCTTTGTTACATCCGGGAGGTGTTGCTTTATTTTTTCAGGTGGATGCTTTAACAACAAAGCGTGGAAAAGAAGGGGGGTGGGTAGTTGAGCGGCTTTTAAACCAGGTTAACTAAATTGCAAAACCGTTCTGTTTTTTTTTTGGGTCCCCTATTTCAAGGACGTAAAACTGTAATACGAAATTCTATAACCCCGACTCCGGAACTGAAATTGGATCTATTGCTTTTGATCACAGTTACTCATAGAGCTAGACGGTGCAGATCATCGGCGGGGTGTTTTTGTCATTGGTGCCACAAACAGGTACAGCTAGATTGTCCTTCATTCCTTAAAATATGGTCTGGCCCTGTTTGGTGTCTCCTATCGCATAATCATATGTATTGGCAGACCCGAGGTTATGGACCATGCACTCTTACGGCCAGGAAGGTTTGGGAAATTACTCTATATCCCTCTGCCCGATCCAGATCAACGTGGATTGATTTTAAAAGCTCTTGGTCGGAAGAAACCTATCGACGTGGATGTTGATTTGGTTGCCATTGGACGGAAGGAGGCTTGTGAGAATCTAAGTGGGGCTGATCTTGCTGCAGTGGTAATGTTTTGTCTCTTTTTAAAATTATTTCTCTCATTTCCCCCATCTAGCCTCTTGCTTCACCAATGTCTTTTACTTGACTGGTCTCCGCTGCTTTTTATATCATGGCAGATGAATGAAGCTGCCATGGCAGCTCTGGAAGAGAAACAGATGTTAGACCACATCAGTTCAGATATGAAAACATGGACTATCAAGGCAGTGCACTTCGAGCGAGCATTGGGGAAGATCTTTCCGTCTGTATCAGACAAGGTATGGGAAGAAGTACCTTATTATTGTTAATTTTACACATCTTGATCCACAAATCTGAGTGAATCTTAATTCATTTTCCCTATCCTTTTACTGAACGCAGCAAAAGAACTACTACGAGGTTTTGTCACGGAACTTCAGAGCAACATGAGAAGAAATTGGAACTGCATTCTTGACATTTCTGCCAGAATTATCTTAGGGGGTTCATCAAGGCTACTTGGGTATATGGCTCGGTATATCCACTATTTACTGCAGCGTCCCGTCATCAGAAACAAAAGAAGCTAATATTTGGTTTGCATTCACAATTACAAAAAATAATTGTTTTATGTTTCATTTATAGAAATTACATGGATTTTTCACCATGAGAAGCAAAATTTTGAAGAGGGTTCATTCATTCATTTCTGCTGGCTTTGGGCCATTGAGAAATTAATTTTTAGAATTTGAGTTCAAGAGGCTAGGTTGATGATTAACACCATTTACTACTGCATTCTGTAATATATGTTTTAAGTAATTTCCTTGAACTTAGACTTGTACTCTATAAACGGCCAAGAAATCGGAAGGGTTTTGTTGTTGCAGAGAGCTCATATTTGGTTGTAACGATAATGTCAAAGAAGTCGTCATCATCATTATCATTATTATTGGCCATATTAGAAAAGTGAAGGAATACTTAGTTGGCTCAATTGGTTTCTTTGAATAAATGATTAATTGCGAAGGATTGAAATAAGGAAATTGTTGATTTGATTTCTTTGACCATCCTTTTTATATTTGATTTGTGGATTTTCTTATTCCAGAGGAACCACCCTCAAATCAATACCAATATAGTTTGATTGCAAAATCAATGCTTTTGAAAATTGCCGGCAGTTCCATGTTATAGAATTCGTTTTGCTTCGGAGGGCTCCATCTATGGTCTCAACAACAAAATTGTTGTTATCTCTTAAGATAGTCAAAAGCCTCCTAAACCCACTTCATAGCGAAATAATACGATGGGTTTTTGGGATTTGCTCACCCTTCAAGTTTGTGACCATTTGTCCTCGTCGGCTCGTCGATGGGTTTTTGGGATTTGCTCACCCTTCAAGTTTGTGACCATTTGTCCTCTTTGGCTCGTCATCATTGTAGCAAGTGTGTCGCCGAGGGCATAAGAAGTATAATGCCGAGTGACTTCAGGATTTGGATGGTACCGTTGGATCATCCATTATGTTAAAAAAAATAAATGAAATCAAGCATTTGGCGTCCAATGCATGATTGGTAAATCCTTCTATTGGACTTGAGCATCATCTTTCAATCCCTATTATGCCCTCTCTCTCTCTCTCTCTCTCTTAATTTGTTGTAGGATTGAAAGACTAATGAATCATAATTTATTTTTAAAGTTATAAAGACAGTAGTAGTTATATTCCATTTCTTGACTTTTGCTCTCCTTGAAACAAAACAAAGTGACAAAGCAGAGCTAAAAAGAACAAAGAAATATTCTCACCCTCTAATAAATTTCTGGCCAAAAGAGAGGGCAAAAACCCCAAACATTCCTGACATCTAACTTACTTTTAATAACACCACTACACTCGACAAAATCCCATCCATCATCAGACACCTGAATCATAAGATGATCTTCCCACCACCAATAACTAAAAAAAATAATAAGAAAGTAGTATTAAACTTATAAAATGTGACTGACTTTGTTATCTTAAAATAGTCAACCGACCTTTCGGTATGTGTCAGAGCTGAGAGGAGAAGGGAATCAATAAAAGTAGACCAGTGGTCACCCACTGGTAATTGTGTGGCTTGAGTGACCTTGTTAGTGCGCTTGCTTATTAGTATGTGAGGTGAGGATGGTTTGCCTTCAATTTTTTTCTCTTATTTTGGTAGGTTTAGGGTCACTTTACAGGTCAGTAAATCCACAAATGGGTAAGGAATAAGGTGATGGAGTGATGTTCCACAGCTTTCGGGGTCTACCCTCACAGTCCGCATTTAAAGAAACTTTTGGGTTTCATGCTAGAGGAGCGCACTCTATCTACCACTCAACTGTGTTTCTCATAAAACTACCTAGTTATTATTATTATTATTATTTGTTTTTAGTCTTATCATTGGGATATGTATTCGTGACATGTATAAATCTTAACCATTGGATTTTGTGTTTGCATGTTGCCTTGTAATTTATTTTATCATATATATATAGGGTCCCGTTCAGCACCTTAAGCTTTATCACACACTTTACCAAACGTGTTTTGTCCTACATGGGTTAGAAGTTTTGGAATGAGCTGATTTTTGGTGAGGATGATCTCTACGGTGAGGAGATCATCCTCACCAAAAATCAGTTCATTCCAAAACTTTTAACCCCATCAAAAATGATTTACAAAAAATGGACGGTCCACGATTTTTCAATGTGTAAACATGGGGCTAAACATTTCGGAATGGGCTGATTTTTGGGGAGGATGATCTTCTAATCATAGAGATCATCCTCACAAAAAATCAGCCAATTCCAAAACTTCTAACCCATGTAGGACAAAAAACGTTTGTTAAAGTGTGTGGTAAAACTTAGGGTGCTGAACATTTCCCATATATTAAACCATTGGACTGAACTACACAACTATCTTGACTATCAATTATGGATTGGTAAAAATTTAAAACTCATTAATGGTTGGGATTTTTTATATTAGTATGACTCATGAAATATTTTATAGTCGGGATATATATTATTGACATACGTATAAATCCCAACTATTAGATTTTGTGTTGGGAAGATATGTAACCGATAAGAGATTAAAATTACCATATTGAAAGATCAATAGACCGGAATAACCGTGAACAACTATGAATTTTTTTCCTCGTGATCTAATCTATCAATCTTATTAGTACATTCATTTTCATTGATTTTCCTAAGGAAACTAAGTTATCATTTCCGAAATGTTGTAAAATTCTTCGAATAAGACTATTACCAATTAAATATGTGAAACGCCAAATCAATTGACAATTCATTGATTAATCGTACAATATGATAATAATTTTGCCTTTTGTAGGAGGTTGAAGATGATGTTTTTTATAAGAAACTCAAAAACATCATTTATATTCTTTTTAATTTTTTAACTTTTTTCTTTTAAATGATCAAATTAACCAAATTAAACCTTGTTGTATCAAACTTTGTTAATGTAGGTGGCACCCATTGAGGGGATCATTTAATATGCAAATTATCTTTAATTTAACAAGATTCTCATACCACCAAGGCTCTCAAAGGGCAGGAGCAGAGCTAGTAAGGAGTTGTGGGGGCAATTGCTCCCATAGAACTTTGAGACACTCCTATATTTTTAACTAATTACATGTCCCATTTGTCCCCACTTCCTCACCTCTCTCCCCATTTGCCCCCACACCCTCATCTCCCTCCAATTTTTGCCCCCACACCCTCACCTCCCTTCATTCAAGTTCTTCAACTATACAACTAATCATACTTTGCCCTCGCTACAAGAAAATCCTGGCTCCGCCAAGGTGAGTCCCGCTCTCATGGTGGTGGACGTGTTTGGTACTTGGTAGCAAGCTAACATTCCTTTCTTGGACAATTTGGTCTTTTCAAGTATAAATGATTATGTAATAAAAAATAAAATAATAAACCAACAGAACCCGTGAAGAATCTTCCGGACCAATCACAACTAACCATTTCTACGAACATCATAGCTTCCAGAGTTAGAGAAGAGTACTTGAGTTGACCGGATAAATTTTTTATTTTGACGGAAATGCCACTATAATTTCAGTAAATCCTACGCAGGTCCTACATCTGACTAGTAGAGCCACTGATGTACGGTTCTGCGAACATATTATTGGTTCTCACCGTAATTTCTCTAACACTGAGGGTGTTTTGTTTTCTTTCAATGTTACTGCTAGATTTATGGTCAAATTGATGGCAAACCCCTTGATCATGGTAAACTATGAGAGACTTACTAAAATGAACAAAATGCCCTTGCCTTCAATCTTTTGCATGCAACCTTAGACCCCACTCTCCCACACCCAAATAAAGTTATTCAAACTCTTCGTTTATTCATTTTCCCTTAAAAAAACACTTGACTTCCCCCCCATCCTCAGACAAAAAACGAAAAAAGAAAGATCCACGACCTTTGCAAAATTATGTAAGCTAACAATTTTATATATTTTTATTTTCTTCTCATTTATTTAAGTGATCAAATAATAGTGAAAACCGAGTAATTAATCAAATTATGCAAAAAAAAAGGGGCAATCTTGTCATCAAAACCCAAGGTTGAAGATATTATTTACTTGGAAAAATCAAGGTGATTATACACGTCCATATTTTGGACAACATTAGACATATAAGTGTTTTCAAACTGATGACACTAATAGAAAATGAGCCATAACACTTGGTTTTTCCTAGGAAAAATTCTCTTCAATCTGCTAACCTTTGGGGTGAATCATTTTTGACCTAATCAATCTTGTCTTTAATATCTTGAAGAAATCCTCTAAAAATTTCTACCCCAAAATTCATTATACTCTAAAAATTATATTTGTTCTTGGTGGTTGGAGGAGATACAATTTCAAAGTTGAATGCAAAAGATTTTTTTTTACCAAAAGGTCAAGAGTTGTCATCTAGTACGGTGTCTCATTCTTATACATAGGAACAATGTCTATGTGGCATGCGTTGGTTGGAGAGGATTCTTTGAATTATGGTCACTATGTGAAGACCGCAAAATTCGACGATCCAAGGCCATGAATTTTAGAAATCAAAGTTCGATAGTTCAAGGCCATCGAAATTCTTGAGGTTCCCCATATTCAACTATTTAGAGTCGTCGAATTTCTCCCAATCCTACATTAATTTGATGGTTTCGACCCGTTGATAAAAGAAATTCGACGGCCTTGGATTGTCAAATATGGATTTCTTTCATGTTGTAATTCCCTATAGTGACTTTCAAATGATGGAGGTTGACATTTTAGAAAATCTAACACCTTAGCCTTGCATATGATCATGGTGTAGATCAGATCTGAGAATATTTTTTTGAGAAAAATGACAATATTTCAAGCTTGATGAGGCTTTGAAAATGACAATCCTTGAACAACGATTTTTTAAAGAATGGGATTTTATGACGTGGCTCTCCTTCAACCCTGAAATCCCACTTCAGGGAATTGCAGGAAGATCAAACGATAGAGGATCCGCTCCCTTTGGCAAGATGTTGAAGATCAGGGTCCTTTGGTCATATTTTCTATTAGTCTCTTATGAAAGAGAGTGGTCAAGGGGTATGTCATCAGCATGAAAACACAGGGGAATCTCCAATATTCACCAAAATTGGGAGGTGATTGTCTAAATTATCCTAATAATAAAGAGTAGCCCCCCTTCTGTGTGTACTCTTATAGCTTTCACGGGTCTTTGATTCTCTCATTAACATCATCTGTTTCTTATCGAATCGAAGCATTAGCTTCTAGAAACTCCCACACTTCATTAATAGTTCTTCTACTCTCTCTCTCTCTCGTCTTATACTCTTCTTAAGCTTCACCAACCATGTCTGTCTCTTCTGCTTCTTCTTCTTCTTTATCTCTCCCCATAGCCACAGGTCTTCTTATCCTCCTTGTTATCCTACACACCTCAGAATCTTCAAACAATACTACCCGCCATTATAACCCACTCAGAGTCGACTTCTACTCAAAATCATGTCCACAGCTCGAACAACTCGTCGCATCCATCACTTCTCAACAGTTCAAAAATGCACCCATTTCTGCACCTGCAACCATTCGTCTCTTCTTCCATGACTGCTTTGTCGACGTAATTCACCAACCCATTTTGGATTTCTTTATGGCTCATTTTAGCAAACCATGCTTTATGTAGCTAATTTGCGCTTCTTTATGTAACACGTCTGTATCCTGTTCAGCTCAATGTCACCCCTATATATATATATATATATATATATAGTCTATTATATAGCAAACCACCAATTTATCAAAACTCTGAAAATATTTTTTCTTTCTCTGATTTTTCATTTATTTATTTAATGTGTTTTTGAGTTGTATTTGCATGGATAATTTCAGGGTTGTGATGGTTCGATTCTGATATCGACGAAGCCGGGAAGCTCAGTCTTAGCAGAGAAGGATGCGCACGATAACGAAAATCTTGCAGTAGAGGCGTACGATAGCATAAAGAAGGCGAAGGTGTTGGTGGAAAGCAAGTGTCCTAGCGTTGTGTCTTGTGCTGACATTCTCGCCATTGCAGCTAGAGATTTCGTCCACTTGGTAAATATATTATTTTTAATTTTATTTAAAAGATTTTCTATTGTGCGCCGGAGGTCTACTGTTGCTCAACAATTACCCTTATCTTTGCTTCCAACCCTTCGCTTCAAAAGCCAGATTATTTATTTATTTATTTATTTAAAGAGACTAACTATTGCCACACCTACTCTTACTAACGGCGCACCAAATGTGTGCAATTTTTTTAAATATGATTTACATTGGAATTGGTGTGACTTTAGAAAAGTAGGTGTGGCAATAACCGCTATATTTAAATCAACATCAAATGTGGGGCAACTTCGAATTTTCTTCTAAAGGACTGTTTTTTTTTTCATCACCACCTTAATTCTTGGAATTGGTAAACAACCAATATTTTAAATTTATTAGGAACTTTTCCTTTGACTTGGGGGTCAATAATAGGGTTTCCTTTGCTAATCTTGCTATTGTTCTCGTCAATGATTTCGAATTTGTTGTCAATGTGAGTGAAAGTTTAGGTACTCAAATGTTATTTAATTTATGAAAATTTTGGCACTAACATCTCCAACTAGTGAAGATCTATTGAGTGAGATTAATGGCGTCAATGGGCATTAGTGTTTCTAAACTTGATTAAATCAATTTAGGGTCTACCATCATGGATCCGATCATTTTTCAATTTGGTTCTGGTAGCCATCTTCATTAGGTACCCATTAAAAATCAAGTTTCCTTAATGTACCCATATCTGGTACTCGTGGAGTGAATAACATAACTTCTAGTTTAAAGAAGAAAAGTTATGTTTGTAGAAAACAAGTCAAGATTAGGTCGAGAAACTAAAATAACAACCCACATCTCTATCTCTAATACTGTCTTAATTATCTGTATCTTATGGATCTTGGGTATTTTTTTAGGCTCAATTTTGATTTCAAGAGTCTCATATTCAAATCAAAATTAATAAGAATCACAATCAATGTTTTGTTTACGTTTTGATTATAAGTATATGTGGAATCGAATTGATACCCTGAGTGGACTCATAAACATGATTCATTTAACTGACATCTCGGGATTGGGACATTCGTGGATGTCTTCTATTAAGAATATTGATCCAACTTAAAGAGAGATACCAACAAATTTATACTTCATGATGTTGATTGTGTAACTAATTCAAGCAATTAATTATCTAATCCATTCCCATTTTAAAATTTAGGGAGAATTTTTTAATATGCTATATTCATGAGGGAGCTAATAAAAAAGTGACCCGAAGGTAGTTATGGCCAATAATTTTTCTTAAATTTTTAGTGTTTTTCGAGGACTGATAGTCAATTTTATCGATCTTTGTTACTTCTTCATCCAAGTAGGATTGTTTTGTCATTTTCACACGAAAAACAGCCAAAATTCACACAACATCCAAAAAAAACTATGTGATTTATTAATCATAAAAGACAATGTACGTTAGTTTGTCCTAGTAACAGACAGTTCTACTGTGCTATACTCTAGAGTACACTGGACAATCAGTAAAGAATAATTAAGTTTTTGAGGTGATTTTGTGTACAATTTGTATGATTTTGTGGACCCTTCTAAGCAGAGACCACCAATCACTCTGCGATATGGTTTGTAATTCCGAACTTGAATTTTCCAAAATGCCGCTTGAACCATGTGATCAGGCTAAGGACTATCATATTTCACTTTTAACTTGGACTAATGTTGGCGTGACCTCAGTGGGGGGTATCTTGACGTGATTGTGCGCACATGCCCTCAAGCGTTTTTAACTTAAAGAGTTTATATTGTCAAGTAAGACTAAAGTGACCTCATATCATACACTTTCACGTGAAAGTGGATAAGAATCATAAATGCTTTTTCACTCATATCTCCAGGAAAAGCATATGTGATTCTCATAAATTTTCTCGTGCGGGTGTGCCATGTGAGGTCTAATCTTGAAGTCACTTTAACATTATTTAATATTTCCTCATTAATTTTTGATGAATCATGTTGGAGTGACCTCAATATTGTACCCCATATCACACATCCCGACATAAAAATGCATAGGAACCATATAATATAATGAAAAGCATTTATGGTTTCTATGCACTTTTATGTCAGGATGTGCGATGTGAGATATAATCTTGAGGTCATTTCAGCATTATTTATTTTCTATATAACTCACTAAAAAATAAAAATATAATTATTTGATTATTATCTCTTTCATTTTTAAGACCTTATATTGCCACACCCAACTTTCTATGTAACCCACTAAATAATAAAATTATAATCATTCCAATTTTTAATGGCCATACATCCTTCCTTTCAATATCTGAATTCGTCTATTGGTTGTGATTTTTATTAGGCTCTTAGAATATTTACACATTAGGAAAAGTTAAGTTGAACTATATTGGAGAGAGAACTTGAGTGCCACAAGGACGCTAGCTAATGAAGGGCTAGGTCCATAAGACATTGTTTCATTTCTTCTCTTTTCTTCGTCTTTGTCTTTGTCGTCTTCTGTTTTTGTATTTTAGTTCTATACATTTTGTGTTTGTGTGTGTGTATGTGTTTGATTTGTTATTTGGTTTTATAGTTAAGAATTGTACCGGAGTGACCTCAAGATTGGCTTCAATTCACACTTTATTGACGTGGTGGTGCGCATTGAACCATAGTTGCTTTTCACTCGTATCTCAATTAAAAGCATTTGCGGTTTCGCACACACCTCCACGTCAACAGAGTGTGAATTGAGGTCACTCCAACATTATTCTATATTTAAACATTAATCGGTTTGCCATTAAAAATTTGGTGTTTTTGTTTGTAACCGAGTGAAACACTATTGATGAAATGCCCTTGTGTTACTCTCCCTTTGGATCAGGCAGGGGGGCCTCACTACCAAGTGAAGAAAGGGAGGTGGGATGGCAGAATTTCAATGGCATCAAGGGTTAGCTCCAACATCCCACGAGCGAATTCAACCATCGATGAGCTTCTCAAACTCTTTGCATCCAAAGGGCTAAGCCTACAAGACCTAGTAGCACTTTCGGGTGCCCACACCATCGGCTTCTCCCATTGCAAGCACTTTGTGAGTCGGCTCTACGACTATGGGGGCACAAAGAAGCCCGACCCATCGATCGACCCAAGGCTCCTAAAGGCCTTACGAATGTCATGTCCACATTTCGGTGGGAACGTGGATGTGGTGGCCCCATTTGATGTTACCACACCGTTTGCATTCGACCACGCTTATTACGGGAATTTAGAAACTAAGATGGGGTTGCTAGGCACAGACCAAGCCCTATACTTGGACCCAAGGACTAGACCTCTTGTTGAAGCTCTAGGGAAGGATAAGCAAAGGTTCTTTCAGGCCTTCTCAGCAGCAATGGAGAAGATGGGTTCCATCGGAGTGAAGAGAGGAAGTAAACAAGGGGAGAAAAGGAAGGATTGTAGTCAGCATATCTGAGGATGACATGAGGCTTTGGTGTTGAAATGTTAAAAAATAAAAAATAACAAAAATTATTGGGATTTGGTTACACAATGCAAATGATTTGTATTGCAAAAATTTTGTATGGATCACATAAATTCTTAAGAAATTTAACTCCAACCTATGCATGTCCAAATTACTAAAATACTCATTAACAAGGAAATTAATCACATTATAAAAGTACCTCGGTCCTTGGTACAACAATATGCTCATAAATTTTCAAAAACACCCTCCTACAAGATACATTAAATTGAATATTAAAATTACAAAAATGCCAGTCATCAACGATACTTTTAAATTATAAAAATAGCCCTTAATACTTATTGCAATAACATGATATAAATTCACAAAAATACATCTCATCATAACATTTACTTGTATCTGAAAATTACAAAAATATCCCTCGACATGGAAATATTTTTGTAAATTCATATGCATGTTATAGTAACAAGTATTAAAGCTGTTTTTGTAATTTAAATAGTTTATTTGATAATGGGTATTTATATAGTTCTTATATGTATGTTACTTTACCTTTTGATACGGATATTTTTATAAAATTCATATTTATCATAATATAGCAAGTACCTGAGGTACATTATAATTTAAATAATTTCTTTAATGAGGTTGAATAAGTTAAAATTGTTTCCACACTTTATTTTAACAAGAAAACACAATAATTTATTTTATTGGAAATATTAACCAAACTCGAAAAAAAGATTCACAAAAAATTTTCCAATGGTTACCAAACAATAGTAAATCTTTCATCGCAAACCATTTGCATTGCAAAACATTTATGGTGAATGCAAATGATTTGTAGTGTAGACATGAATTCATGTGAATTCGATTTAATATGGAGGGAGGGAATTACAAGTCACGAAACTTCAAATTTGAAGGGTAAACTTGAATACTTGAAGATTATAATTTTAACACATAGAGTGAACTCAAAACCCATCCGAGTCAACTTGATTAGAGTTCGAACCATTTAACGAGTTAGCACTTGAGCGAGTTTTTAAGAACGTTAGAATTATAAAGTGTTCTTTCAAAAAAAAAGATTTGGACCAACGGTAATAAAATCCTACAAGTTGGGAAAATAGGAAGTTTTTAAAATTCCGCCTGAACGGCTGAACCTCACTCTCATCTCTCTATAAAACAAGCCTCCAATTCGTTTCTCTCTCTCTCTCTCTCTACTGCATTTCAATCTGCCATTTTTTACTGAAAGAAATCCCCACTTTTTCTACACAAGTGCAAGCCAAAAAGAGATTCTCTCCATCAGGTACCAAATGAGCATCTGTTTCTAGTTTTGTGATCAATCAAAGTTTGAATTTGATTTGATTTTTCAAATTTTTTTTATTGGTTAGGGTTCGGGGGGATTACAAGGGAGAAATTATTTAATGGGTTTTCTCTGTTATGTTGAACAAGGTTTATTTAGCTCCCTGGTTTTTCGATTTTTTGATTGGTAAGGGTTCAGCAATTTGTTGAGAGAATTTCTTTAATGGATCTCTCTGATTTGTTGAATGTGGTTTAGCTCATGGTCCTGTAAATGAGATTTGCTTTTAGATTTTATTTTTTGATGGGTAAGGGTTTGTGGAGTAGGGAAGAGAGGGTCCCTTTGGAGAATTTGTTCAATGAGGTTTCTCTGATATGTTGTATGCGTTTAGTTCATGATCTTGTAAATTGGGTTTTATTTATTTATTATATATTATTTGTAAGGGTTTGTAGAAGGCTGGGCTGGGGGTGTTAATTTGGAGAATTTAATGGAGTTTGTCTGATGTGATGATATAGTTAAATTCATGGTCTTACAAATTTGAATTTGTAGGCCACTTGGCCTAATGTGATCTCTGATTATGGCCTTTTTTTCTCCATTTTTTTTTCTTTGTCATGAATGCAGGAAAAAAAAAGAAAAAATTGAAATTGAAAATGGAGCAACACCCTAATACAATTTCTTCATCTGGCGGAAGAATCTATTGAGTTTTTCCATATTCAGAAATTCTCTCCCAACCCTCTTCGATTAAGACCAATATCAAGTACCCGAACCTTCATACACACGAAACAACACCTCACACCACGTCACTCGGACTTCGAATGGTCCTCGATATCAAATACCCAATCCTTCCAATGTAGAGCCCAGGATGATGTATCAGCTCATCAATAATTAAACATGACTTAAAGCGTCAAGTTCGATAATATTAATGTTTTGAGTTTGACTATTGTGAGGGGGGGGGGATTTCTCGAGTTTGGACACGTGGCTCAAACGATTCTCGGAAGTATGGACTTGAAGCCCCGATGGACTGCTTGACGGGCACTATTGACAGAACTCCTCGGATACACGGATGTTCAGCTCGAACGTGTATCACCAACCCTTCAGGTAGCTCAGATGGAGTACTCTGCGGATATCAATGTTAGTATAGATCGGCAGGACGGATCTGACAGGTGATCCATTGGTTGACAGCTCTGACAGGTGATCCATTGATTGGCAGTCCTGACAACCCATATCATGTCAGATCAGTCCTGATAATTCCAGGATTGGCAGAGCAGTTGCAACTACCCTTGCACCTGACATGCCAGAGAGTAAGCAAACTGCCCTAAGTCACATCAAGGAATGACATGGAAAACGATCATCATAGACACCTATTTAAGGGAGAGGACCATGGAAAAAAGGAGGTTCTTTTTCTTCTTCTCTCTAAAAACTAGATTAAGATTTACAAATTTGATTATCATAGTCTCTAACTTGATCGTCGAAGTGGGCTAACTCGCAGGTCTGCCCGAGCAAAGAGATGAAGGAATATTGTAGAAAGAAAAACGAGCATCTACAATTTGGCGTCATCCGTGGGAAACTTACAAGGAGAAAAACGACCAAGATGGGAAGAGCCAGAGGTGAAACGGGCGGAGAGCCATCAACCCCTTACCAGCAGACTCACCCTCGAATGTTCAAGACCCTATGCTGGCAATGTACAACCTACTTACGGAGATGAGAGAGGAAATGCACAGGGGGTTGGAGAAGCAGAATGATGAAATAACGAATATAAGGAGGGAGAATGAGGAACTCCGACAAAAGTTGGACGAGGACGCAGGAACTGAAGAAGGTCCGGATGGAGAACAAAGCCGGGGCCATACTGTCCGAACTGCAAGGACAGAGGCAGATTGGACCGAGGACTCAGCGGCAATAAAGACGCAACAGGGAAGCTCAGAAGTTAAGGACTTAATGACGAGAAAGGAAGTGGAGGAAATGTTAAGGCGGAGGGACGATGAACTCGCACGTGGAAAGGACCCCGCGTAAAAGGTGCGAAATGCAATCCGGGAATTCAAGGGGACACCGTTCTCACCAATGATAATGAGCTCAGAACCCCCGAGAGCGTTCCATGCACCGAAATTCTAAATCTATGACGGAACAAGGGATCCTATGGACCACATCCTTCATTACAGGAGCTAGATGGTGCTGTACTAGAATGACGACTCCTTACTCTGCAAATTATTTCTGTCAACTCTGAGGCACGGAGCCATGACATGGTTTCAGGCATTGCCAGCTGGGTCAATTGTATGGACGAGGCAATTGCATGTGCGGCGTATATCGCGCAGTCATTCGGGGAACACGGCTGCACGAATCGTTGATCAAGTCTGACCCAACCCGTTTGGAGGACCTGTATTCGAAAGTAGAAAAATACATCCTCGTGGAGGAATCTGTGAAGGGCAGGAGGCGGAGCGCTCAAACAGTAGCTAACAGCGAGGGAGGAAACGAAGCACCAAAAGCACCAGCCCAGCTCGGAGGGGAAGGAAGCAAACAAAGGCAGCGAGAGTCGAATGACTAGTCGAGATGGAAGAGAGGTCGGGTATACACACCACTTACCGAAAAATTGTCAATAATACTGAGGCACATAAAGAGCGACCCCAGTTTCATTCAGCCACCTCGGAGTTATAGGGGGAAACCTGGGAAACCATACTGTGAATATCACGGAGTTGAGGACCACCCAATCGAGGATTGTTACAGGTTACGCTATATCATCCAAGATATGGTCGAAACGGGGAAGCTCAAAGAGTATGTCTCGTCTAGGAGAGACAGAAGAAGGGAGACCCCTGAGGGGAGCGAACGAAAGCCCTGACCTCGATGGCCAGAAGAAGGGGGACGCCGCAAGCCGGAGGAGCGCAGGATAGTGCATACCATCACGGGAATGTTGGGGGCTGGAAGGCCGCCTAAGTAGATAATTCGGGAGAGAGTAAAAAGAATCTGACATGTGGTTGGTGTCAACCAGGTAGCATCAGGAGTACGGGTAGTTGGGACGTCAGGCAATGGAGCAGATGCGCGGAAGATAACTTTTACAGAGGACGACCTGAGGGGAACGGTAATGCCCCATCAAGACGTCCTCGTGATAACACTCCCAGTTGGGAACGTCGAGCTCCGAAGAATACTGGTGGACTCTAAAAGCGCAGTGGATATTCTTTTCTTGAGTGCAGACAGAAAGATGGGGATTTCGGACAGTTTGGAACCGACCCAGACCCTAGTTTACGGGTTTAACGGAGCTCCCAACAGCTCGGTGGGAGAAATTACCCTCCCGATCATAGTAAGATCAAAAATGGTAATGACGAGATTCGTGGTGATTGAAGTGGACTAAGCCTATAACGGAATCCTTGGATGGAGATGGATACACGAAATGAGAGCAGTCCCTTCAACTTATCACCAGGTAATTCGATTCCCGAGCGATGAATGAGTGATGAGATCAGAAGTGATCAAGAGATGATGCAGCGGTGCTTTCACCTGACCTTGAAGTAAGGACGGGACGTCGGGGCCATTCCTCAGAAGAAGAGGAAGGAGTCGCCTGTTGAAGGAGAAACGTTGTAGTAGTTACAGAAGGAGCCACAGTAGGAGCGGATGGCAATAGTAGAGGAAGTTGAGATGGTAGATCTCGACAATAGTGGAGACTAGCTGGTTAGCGTTGGCACCACAATGTTGCAGGAGGAGAAAAAGGCATTGGTCCAGCTACTAAGGGCAAACAAGGACATGTTCGCATGGTCTTTCGAGGATATGCCAGGAATAGACCCTTTGGTCGCATACCACAGACTGAACATCGACTGGAAATTTCGACCTGTTCGACAGAAGCCAATGAGACTGTCACCCCGTCTGAGGCAGGGGGTAAATGAGGAGATCGAGAAGCTACTGAGGACGGGATTCATCAGAGAAGTAGACTACCTCGAATGGATAGCCAACATAGTTGCAGTGCCAAAGAAGGACGGAAAGGTGAGAGTATGCATTGACTTCACAAATCTCAATAAAGCATGCCCAAAGGATAGCTTTCCTCTGCCGAGGATCGATAGACTGGTCGATGCTACGGCCGGTCATGAGAGAATGTCGTTCGTGGACGGATACTCGGGTTATAATCAAATCCCTTTAGCAGCAGAGGATCAGGAGGAAACGTCGTTCATCACTGTTCTGCTTTAAGGTTATGCCGTTCGGCTTGAGGAATGCTGGGGCCACTTATCAGAGACTTGTGACAAGAATGTTCGAGGGGTTAATCGTGAAAACTGTGGAGGTATACATCGACGACTTGTTAGTAAAGAGCAGGAAATCGGAAAAACATTTGGTAGACCTCAAGCAGACGTTCGACCGTTTGAGGAGGTTCCAAATGAAGCTGAATCTAAAAAAGTGCGTGTTCACAGTTTCTTCTGGGAAATTCCTCGGACACATTATTACCAGGAGAGGCATTGAAGCCAACCCAGATCAGATCCAAGCTTTGATGGAGATGCCGAGCCCAAGTAATCAAAAACAGGTACAGAAACTTGCAGGAAGAATAGCAGCGCTAAATAGGTTTATTTCTAGAGTGTCCGATGGATGTCGCCTACTATTCAAACTGTTGTAAAAAGGGAAGAGCTTCATCTGGAACGAAAAATGTGAATTGGCATTTAATGACCTAAAGAAGTACCTAGGGCAATCACCTATCCTAGCTCTTCAGAGGAAGGGGAGGAATTAGGAATTTATTTGGCAACCAGCTCATCATCGGTAAGCTCGGTTCTTTTCAAAGTCGACTTGGAATGGGAGTACCCTATCTACTACGTCAGTAAAACTCTGGGTCCATTAGAGATGAGGTACACAAAGACAGAAAGAGTGGGATTGTCGCTTGTTTACTCAGCACACAAGCTCAGGCCTTATTTTCTCTCACATCGTGTACGAGTTGTAACTGATAGTCCGTTAAAAGAAATGATGTACAGGTCGGAGAAATCCAGAAGAATGGCAAGGTGGGCTGTGATTCTTGGAGAGTACGACTTACAGTTCGAGTTGCAAACGGCTCTGAAAGGGCAAGTGTTAGCCAACTTTCTGACAAATTTTTCGGTAGAGGATCTATACTGGGAAGAGTTGGAAGAGGAGGTCGAGATGGTAGAAGAGACAGAATTATGGAACAAGCAGACAGGTTGGAGGATGTTTGTCGATGGCTCGTCAAACTATTCTGGTTCAGGCGTTGGCATAGTACTAGTAACGCCGAGCAATGACAGGATAAAGAAAGTTATCAAGCTCGGATATGGGGCGTCAAATAATAGGGCAGAGTACAAGGCAGTTATCAATGAGCTGAAAATGGCAAATGAACTGAAAGTCGACCGAATCACTGTGGTGCCCCGCCAAATGCTAACACAAATCCCCATGTCAAAACTTGAGGTACTAGGTGGTACATCGAAATTTCGGCATGGTCTCCTCTGTTTATGTTAGCATTCCAAGACGTTCAACCTGCACCTGATAAACGACATACAATCTTGCATACATATAAAAAAATATAATACTAACAGAAGTTTATATGCGTCTAATAATGTACGAAAGATCAGAGTGCGGAAGAATAACCAGAATACATGATTATACAAAATTCCTCACCCTAACAGAAATCCTAACACTCAAGACAGAATCCATAAGACTACTTGGGGAACTGACACCACTAGGGGGTATAGCCCTAGTATTTACCAGGTGACGAACTCTGATTGTCTATCTGACCCACCAGATGATTCTCACTCTTGCTCTATACCTGCCTCGCCAAGCTTCGGATCTGAAACTAAAAAAATGGAGAAGGAAAGAGTGAGTAATAATGGTTACCTAGTAAGGAATAACACAATTTCTGCCAATAACCTCTTCTAACATGAACGAATAAGCATACTAAATCATTTTAAAATATACAAAATTTTACAGAAGAAACTACGATTAACTGGTACATATAGCCAGGGATGAATAACTAAACATTTTAAAACTCACATTACATCGATCAGCAGTACTCACTATAACATTATCTTTTTATACAAATCTAATTGATCAAATGGAAACAATAAACATGGATTTCATTTTATATATCAAAATAAGCAATAGATACATAATACAAAATGGAGTATTAGAATTAGAGAGTTGGGATTCACGACTGGATCGCTCCCAGTCGGGACATGATGTTACAATTCTTCTCTGGCTTTTAGTTCCTGATTTTGTGGCCGGTCGCTGCACCTACCACGTTTGGTTGACCATTTATCCGGCTCAGGCTGATCGTTTGACGTGACTGTAAGCAATGGGTCTCTTTTCGATGTGTCAGAACGTTCGACTACTATAGATTGTTAGTGATCACTGACTAATCATCTTCGTCTATGCCTATCAGGCGTGCATGTGATTCCCAAATATACAAACCATTCGTATACGACCACCTTTACATTACAAGTTCATTGGTAAAGATAGAGATGAATAACCCGGATTCCAGTTTTGACTCCACTCTCATACGCCTCCCTTACCACGTATGAGCTTGGTGGTCCCTACCGTACATCCCAAGATAGTACACCACTCCGGATGATATGACGCATTATCCCTTCAAGCATTCACAAATTCTTTAACAGCTCACAAAATAGCTACATATATATATTATTTTCATTTGAAAATAAAAGAGAAATTAACAATACAAGGTTGAGAATGTATATCCAGTTTCCTACCATGCAAGTGTGGCCATCCGGCCTAAAATAAATAACATAACGAAAATGTAAACAACGCCTCGCGCTAACAGAAATTTAAATAAACATGCAACCAACAATATTATCCCTGGATATCTATTCACCAATCTATACACAACACAACAACGTAAAATGCAGACATCACCCCTCGGGTGTGACTCTGACATTTTACCGTTTCATACCCTTTTTATCTTTTTTCTGATTTTTACAGTTTTCAATCTCTTCAATAAAATATCTATTTTCTGATATTCATCAACTCAATATGAGTTCATTGAATATTAAATCACATTTTCCAACTGAAGAATTTAATTTTTTTTTATCAATAATATAAAAAAATACAAATTATTTTTCAAAACGGGGTCCGAGCAGTGCACAAGACCCAATTTATGGAAATAACCCGTTAAAATACCCTACCCACGTATAATTTGTTAAAAATACAATTAAATATTTTGAACATGCAATTTCTAGCATGAATTTTTGAAATAACAAAAGAATTATATATTTCGGAAATACATCCAAATTTTTTTTCAATAAAATCCTAAATGCAATTTTCACAATCTACGATTACTAATAGAAATTGAGAGTTCCTTACACTGTTTAGGCAAAAAGATCGAAGCGTGTGAGTGAAAATCGAGGTAATTGGCGTGGAAATCAAGACGAATCAAATTTCGAAGTGGCTAATTTTTGAAACTGGCCCTGTGGTTTCGAAGATCTCGATGTGCTCGTCTCTTCTCCCTTCTGCGGCGAAAAACAGTTTGACCCCAAAACATATGAAATCCGAGGTCGAAGTTACGAAATCTCCGTATATACGTACGGCTGATTTTCGACGATATCGGGTGAAAAAGAAGATGAAATGAAGGGATCTTGAGTGGGTTTGGTAGATGTCAAAGCTGCGGATCTTTTTCTCTTCTACAACAATCGTCGAAAGTATACCGTTTGCGACGAATCATCGTTGAAAGAACGAAAGAAAAATAATTTTTTTTAAAAGAAATAACATGGCTGGTTTTGTACGCGTTGGGGAAGATGAATAGAAAAAATAAAAATAAAAAATTATTTATATAAGGTCTCAGGACGAAATCGGTATTTTGACTATTATTTTGATCGACGATAACTTCACCATCCAGATTCCAAAACTGACAAATGAATACTCTATTTCATCCAATTTTTCGTTCCGGATCTAATGGTGTAGTCAATTTCTATAAATTTTATCTCTAACAAAAATTTGCATTTTTGGCCTAAGGTGACCCCTAAATTTGATGTCGTTTTCGTTTTTGATGATAATTCGACTTTCTGATCTCCAAAAATGACAAATAAATAGTCAATATTCAATAATTTTTCGCTATGAATCCAATGGTATAATCGAATATTAAAAATTCTTGCTCTAGTAAAATGTCACTATTTTAACCTAATCCGACTCGATAATCGAGGATTTGCAACTTTTTTATTCGGACTCGCACTTGAGCGTGCTTATAGGCTAAGTTATATTTTTTTAATCATTTTGAATCTAATGGTGAGGTCAGATTTCATTAAAAATGATCAGAAACATCCTAAAATTTTACCCCTAAGTCCCACTTTCAAGATTTTCTTAAAATTCCACTATTTATTTTTTCTCGAGATACAAATTAAAAATTCAGGGTTTTACAATCACATTGTGCACCAATTCACAGCTCATAGTAAATCAATGCAATGGTAAGTACGAAGCAAGGGACGAACGAATGGCAAGATATCTGTCCACGATAAATCGAGAGATTGGGAGATTCGACCTAGTAAAGATATGCCGTATCCCGAGGGACGAATATATGCATGCAGATTCGTTGGCATACATCGCTTCAATGTTAAGGGGGTCAAAATGGCGGGCTTTACCGATAAAGTACTTGCTTAGAGCGAGCATCGATTACGACGAATGGGAGTGTGCACAGGTGGAACGGGCTTTGGGATGGATGAAAGTATACGTGGAGTACCTACACTCTAAGGTGCTACCACGGGACAAGAAGGAGACAAGGAAGATGCTACGCCAAGTCAGGAAATATACAATCGTTGGAGGCAAACTTTATAGGATGTCATTTGGGGGTCTACTTCTGAAGTGCCTTAATGAATTGGAATCCGAGCTCATAATGACGGAAATCCACAAGGGGATCTGTGGCAACCACTCGGGGGGACGATCACTAGCCAATAAGGTAATTAATCAGGGCTATTTTTGGCTAAGAATGCAGGAGGATTGCAAGAGGTATGTCAGGATGTGTGATAAGTCCTAGAGATATGCCTTCATGCACCTCCAACCAACCAGTGAACTCCACCCTATGAAGTCACCCTAGCCATTCTCTGTATGGGGAATGGATATTGTCGGACCGCTACCTCAGGGAAAAAGGGGTAAGCTCTTCATCTTAGTAGCTACAGATTACTTTAATAAGTGGATCGAAGGTATTCCACTTACTCGAATTAGGGAGGAAGAAGTCATCAAGTTCACTTGGGAGCACATCATAACGCGTTTCGGGATTCCCTATGCACTGATCTCCGACAACGGGACGCAATTTAATGATAACCGAGTACAATCGTACTTCAAGGAGCACGGGATCCGATCATTCCAATCATCCCCGAGGCATCCACAAGGCAATGGGCAGGCAAAAGCGTCCAACAAGACAATCCTCGAAAACTTGAAGAAGAAATTAGCTGAGCATAAAGGAAGATGGGTGGATGAGTTGCACAGTGGTTTGTGGGCATACCAAACTACAGTCAGGAGAGCAACAGGGTTCACTCCATTTGCATCAGCCTATGGGATCGAAGCCGTCATCCCGACCAAGATTCAAGTCCCTACTACCAAAACACAAGTGGTCGAGACTAGACTAAACGACGAAATGATAGCTCGAAACTTGGATTGATTGGACGAGACACGAGAGAGGGTCATAGAAAGATTAGCACGGTACCAGCAGGTGCTAAAAAGATCTTATGACCGAAAGGTAATTCGTAGGGAAATGAAAGTCAGTGATTTGGTGCTACGAAAAGTGTTCCCCAACACGAAGTAAAGTAACAGTGGAAAGCTCGGGGCGAATTGGAAAGGACCCTACATCGTAAGCAAAGTCAGAGAGGTTGGCGTATACTACTTAGAAACATCGACATGAGATATAATTTTGTCACCATGGAATGTATTCAACCTTAAAAGATACTATCAATAAAGGAGAAGTCATTTTTACATACGCTTGGTCGTTTCAAATCAAAGCCTCGGCCCGTCACAGGTGCCAAGCCCAACTGAGGAGTTGGTTTAAGGGAAAGCCTCGGCCCCTCAACAGGAGTCGAGCCCAACTGAGGAGTTAGTTCAAGATTAAAGCATCGGTCCCTCAACAGGAGTCGAGCCCAACTGAGGAATTGGTTCAAGTCAAAGCCTCGGCCCTTCATAGGTGCCAAGTCCAACTGAAGAGTTGGTTTAAGGGAAAGCCTCGGCCCCTCAACAGGAGCCGAGCCCAACTGAGGAGTTGATTCAAGATTAAAGCCTCGGCCCCTCAACAGGAGTCGAGTCCAACTGAGGAGTTGGTTCAAGTTAAAGCCTCGGCCCTTCACAGGTGCCAAGCCCAACTGAGGAGTTGGTTTAAGGGAAAGCCTCGGCCCTTCAACAGGAGCCGAGCCAAACTAAGGAGTTGGTTCAAAATTAAAGCCTCGGCCCCTCAATAGGAATTGAGCCCAACTGAGGAGTTGGTTCAAGTCAAAGCCTCGACCCTTCACAGGCGCCAAACCCAGACTGAAAGGTTGGTTTAAGGGAAAACCTCGACCCTCAACGAGTGTCGAGCTTAAGGAGTTGGTCAAATAAAAGCAGGGTTAATTATTCTGGAATTATTAAACAGCAGACCTCAACAGCAAAGCAAAAATAAGAAAAAGCAAAAGGCACAAGAGTTGCAAAAAATACTTATCTTTCATTAGTGCAAAATAGAAATTTACATTCAGAAGCTACACGTGAAATTACAAAAATTTTATTACAAAAAAAATGTAGGATCAGACTTTAGCTATGACGTCGACCTCGGCATCATTGGGGGTTTGATCCTCGGTTTGTGCAACAGGAACTTCAAGAGTAGGCTAGGGAGCAGTGGTAGGAGTCGCTTCTGGAGTAGCTTCTGGCATCTTCGCAGCAGCCTCAACCTTCCTCAGCTTTGCCTTCCGCTTGTTGTAAGCTTTCTCCCAAGCTTCATATGAAGAATCCAGCTGGGCTTGGAGGGAGTTGAGTTGATCTTGAAGAGCTCTCTCCTGCTCCACCTCCTTCGCCTTCACCAGCTCCTCTAGGGAATAGATCTTCCCTTCCGCCAAGGTCAAGCGGTCTTTATTCTGCTCCAGTTTGGATAGTGCGTTTATCCAAACTTGATTGAATCTTTGAGGAATTGGCCGCAGCCGCATCCCTTTCAGCCTGAAGCTGAAGAATGCGACCTTCCGCGACATGAAGGTCATGCGCGGAAGTGTCGCGAGCTTCAATGAGCTTGGCATGTTGCACCTGGTAAGAAAAGAGAAAATGCGTTAGAGGGTTGCAAGTGTAAAAGAAAAGCCAGAAGAAGGAAAAAGAAAAAGACTTACCGTGGTCAGAGCTCGGAACGCATCGTTGGAAAATTTTGTCGGGTCATCGGCAAAACTTCGGCGAGTTTTCTCCACGTCCTGCGGCAGCGCAGAAGCTTCGAAAATCGCCCTGGCCACCACCGGATTGGACAAGGCTGAGTCCCTATTCGTTACCGGCCTTCCCCCAACCATGGGTTGCACCACCCAGGGGGAAGGAGGGGGCAGATTCCCCCTCAGCTCTGAACCAGCCGAGAAGGTTTGAGACGGCTTGGCTGGTTGGCTGGACCCTTCAGGTGCTGGAGGAAGAGGTAGAGGGAGCATAGGCATGGGGGAGCGGGGCCCCCTCATCAACCTCTTGAGAAGAGGTTGGTGGTCTTCTTCTTCTTCAGCGACTGCACGCCCCACCCCGGGAGTCCCAGCAGGCAGGGTAGGGAGGACCTCTACGATGTCCTCCTCAGAATCTGAGCCTAGGATTGGAGGGGGGTGTTTTGATTGAAGGGCCATGTCGGAGGGACGGATGGTTGGAAGTAGAAGGGCGGTGACTTGGTCGTAGAGATCGGGGTTCGCACGAAGATGGGTGATTACCACCGATTCTCCTGGGAACTTATCCTTGCTCGAACCTGCAAGAACGGGACAAAATGGATTCACTCTTTAGGAAAAGGAACTAAGAAAGCAAATATAAGAAAATATAAATGAAGACTCACCTTGGGGGTTGAAGGAAGAGAAGGCCAGAGGGGGAAGCTCGTCCCCTGGAGCATTTTCCCATTGCTCGGACAACTGAATCGGGAACAAAAACCATTCTTTGTCCGAGTCAGGTAGCTCGACCAAGGACGACTTCCCTTTCCTCTTTGACAGATAGAAGAAGTCGGCCTATTTGGGCCCTTTTTCAAGGCAAATTGAGTCCTGATGTCCTAGAGCTAGAGCTAGAGCTGGAGGCCGTCCTCCAACTTATTGTTCATGTGCTTAAAGGCACCAATGAGTCGGAAAAAATTCTCGCTCATTTGGCCGGGAGCCCTCCTATAGAAGTTCAGTACCTCCTTAGTCAACCTACTTAGAGGGACTCTGAGGCCTGCTCTGAATTGCCCCCAGTGTACCACTATGGTACCTGGGGGACTTCCCCTGAGCAGCGTGGCCTCGTCCACATAGGACATGTTCACGTTGTTAGGGACATCGAATGTGTCCCTAACCACCTCTAGTAGAAGGCAGGCGGGGGAATAAGACTTTCCCTTGGCCATTTAAAGGAAAAAAAGTGAAGGGGATGTGAAGGAGTTAGAGGAGAGGGGAGGAGGCCTTGGTTTCGTTATCTTTTTTCTTTGTCATTTTCTTTTTAAAAAACCGGGAGCTTCAGGCCACTGGAACACTGGCAGCGCGATGGCACAGCGAAGGCACAATGAAGGAGGCAGAGGGCAAAGGGGCAGGGTGACGGCAAGAGAGACGATGATGAAAGTGAAAATGAGAAATGGGAGGGGTATATATAGACCTAAGGATCTCGAGATGCGCGTTTGAAATCAACGGTCGGGATCTCTTAAGCAAATAATGGTGAGGCATTAAATGCTGGGAGATCCGATATGATCGTTCGCCCCTTACACGGGAATCAAGCCCTTCGTAGAGCGCTACGTGTACTCTGTACATAATTGCGTTGTATAAACCAATAGGCAGGACACGCCTTACGAGAGCGGCCCCACCGACCGTCGCCCTCGAAAAACGAATGGGCTAAGTAACGATTCGTCGCAGTAAAATCATTAATCCAAGCTAAATCCCATTGAGAGCTTGCCACGTGTCAGCTTTCCACATTTTAAAAGTAATTTCTTGAGCGCTCGAGCAACTTGTCCGAGCCCTCGAGAGGGGGTATTGTGGGGGGAAATTCTCTAGTTTGGACACATGGCTCAAACGATTCTCGGAAGTATGGACTTGAAGCCCGGATGGACTGCTTGACGGGCACCATTGACAAAACTCCTCGGATACACGGATGTTCAGCTCGAACGTGAATCACCAACCCATCAGGTAGCTCGGATGGAGTACTCCGTGGATATCAATGTTAGTATAGATCGGCAGGACGAATCTGACAGGTGATCCATTGGTTGACAGCTCTGACAGGTGATCCATTGATTAGCAGTCCTGACAACCCATATCATGTCAGATCAGTCCTAATAACTCCAAGATTGGCAGAGCAGTTGCAACTACCCCTGCATTTGACATGCCAGAAAGTAAGCAAACTGCCCTAAGTCACATCAAGGAATGGCATGGAAAACGATCATCATAGACACCTATTTAAGGGAGAGGACCATGGAAAAAGGAGATTCTTTTTCTTCTTCTCTCTAAAAACTAGATTAAGATTTACAGATTTGATTATCATAGTCTCTAACTTGATCGTCGAAGTGGGCTAACTCGCAGGTCCGCCCGAGCAAAGAGAGGAAGGAATATCGTAGAAAGAAAAACGAGCATCTACAACTATAATTATTGATGAAATCGATACTCTGAAATCATGTTTAATTATTGTCGGGTTCAACAATAAAAAGTGTTGAGTTTGAAAATAAAAATGTTGAACTAGACCATAAAATGTGGTGAGCTCAACTATAATAGATTTTTTATTATTAAATGAATTATTAAGATACACTCAAAACTTTGGGATTATTTATAAAAAAACCCCTCTGCCAAGTACTTTATGTAACTTTCCAAAGTAGCTTAATATACATTCACAGTATGAGGCACATAGAAAAATCCCAGAATTCCATAATACAACCACATTTACAAGAAAAATACAGATTTTTCTTAATAACACTTGATAATCTTAAGCAATCAAATTTAATAGGGCATAAAACGAGTCGGATGTGTTACATCTAGGTAGAGCCATATTCAAATCCAGATAAAAAAATCAGATCCAAACCAGGATTTTGGTTCAAGTCTGACCCATTTTATGCCCTACCATCAGACGACATAGTGTTTTTTTTTTTTTTTAAGTAAAAAATAAAAGAAATTCAAGTTTACTCAATTGGATTTTGAGGTGACTTGACTTGAATCGAAAATTCAATGAACCAACTTGTCAAATCAACTCATCAACTCGGTAAAGCTAGCTAAAAATGCACAAAGTTGGATAAAAAACTCGATAAAGTCATTTTATTATGTATATATTATTTTTGAAAAAATAAAAAATAAATATATATTTTACCTATTCGCTCAGTTTTGAATTCGGTTAAACATGGAAGGAGGAAATCCCAAGTCAATCACAAAACTTCAAACTTGACAAATTAAACTCAGAAAACCATCAAGTAACTTTGCCAAGGTAGCACAAAAATGCACTGAGACAATCAGAAATTTGATCGAGTAATTTGATTATTTTTAAAATTATTTTATTTTTATTTGAGTCATCCAAGGATCGACTCGTGACTCGTCTAGACTTGGAGTTTTAAGACTATGACTTCAACTGTGTTGGACACAAAATATTGTGGCATATGGGTATTTGAGTGCTATAAATTGACCAATTCGATCCTTTTCATTTAAATAAGTGGGCTTCTAATGCCACATCAACTTTTACTGACAGCACCTCAAGATGTGTGCCAATTGTATTTTTGGGCGATTAACATAAGATGAATTGGGCTGCTGTTAGCAAAAGTTGTGTGGCAATATAATCTCTCTAAATAACAATCCACGTGTCATTTTATCATTAGCACTCTAGCTCAGTTTAAAAAAGATGAGCCGATCCAGATTTGGCTCAAGGAATCGAAACGAGATGATAATTGGCACAACTGAGCGAGTTTTTAAACGTTTATTTGATGAATTAGATGGAACGTTAGAAAATTAAAATAGAAAGTTTTTGAAACCAACGGTAATAAAATGGTTCACGAAGGAAAATAGAAAGTTTCTACAAACAGCCCAAACCTCACTCTAATCTCCCTATAAAACAAGCTTCCCAGCAACAAAACTTTCCTTATTCGTCTTTCTCTCTCTCTCTCTGTGTCTCTCTCCTGCTTTTCAATCTGCCATTTCAAACTGAAAGAAATCATCTCTCTTTCTATACAAGTGCAAGCTAAACAGAGATTCTCCATCAGGTAACAAATGAGCTATTGTTTCTATCTCTTTGATCAATCAATAATGGTTGAATTAGATTTTTCTTTTGTTGCCGTGGGAGAATTTATTTAATGGGCTTTCTCTCTTATGTCGAATGTGGTTTAGATCATTGGTTTTTCCTTTTTTTTTTATTGGCAAGGGTTCTGGGATTCCTTGGGAGAATTTATTTAATGGATTTTCTCTCTTAGGTTGAATGTGGTTTGGATCATTGGTTTTTCCATTTTTTTTTTATTGGCAAGGGTTCTGGGATTCCTTGGGAAAATTTATTTAATGGGGTTTCTCTGTTTTGTTGAATGTGGTTTTAGCTTATTGGTTTTCCAAATTTTTTTTTTGAATGGTAAGAGTTTGGAATTCCGTGGGAGAATTTATTTAATGGGGTTTCTCTGTTTTGTTGAATGTGGTTTAGCTCATTGTCTTGTAAATTGGATTTGTTTTTTTTTTTTTTAAATCAGCAAGAGTTTGTGGAGGGGGGAAATGAATTTCCTTGGAGAATTTATTCAATGGGTTTCTCTGTTGGGGTGATATTAATAGTTTAGTTTATAGTCTTTAAAGAAGATCTGTTTTTTTTTTTTTTTTTGATGGTTAAGGCTTTGTGGAAGGGGGAAGAGGGTTCCTTTAAAGAATTTGTTCAATGTGTTGCATGTGTTTAGTTGTAAATTGGAGTTCATATTCTGATATTTCCTCCCTCATTAGTTATAAAATCTTGAGCTTGTTGGCTACTTGGCCTAATGTAATATTTGATCATGGGTTTATTTTTATTTTTTCTCAATTTTTTTTTCTTTGTGATCAATGCAGGAATTTTTTTTTGAAAATGGAGCGGCACCCTAATACAATGTCTTCATCTGGAAGAAGAATCTATTGGGTACCCGTAAATTACGTTTCCTACTATAATCAGACATTCTACTACATCCCTGGAGTCGTTCCATATTCAGAAATTCTCTCCCAACCTTCTTTGATTCAAGGCCATTATCAAGTGCCCGAACCTTCCTACACACGAAACAGTACTTCGCACCATCTTACTCGGACTCTGAATGGTCCTCGGTATGAAATACCCAATCCTTCCAATGTAGAGCCCAGGATGTATCAGCCTCAACAAACTAGGGTACACCATGCAGCTACTGAAAACAGACACAATCTCCACTTGAGAATACTTCCTCAGGATGTAATGTCTCATCTTTTCCTCTGTTTTAATCTCTACTCTTCCATTATTATTTGTTCTGTGTTCTTTTTTTATTTTTCTTTTGACTTAAGAGATAACTAACAATTGCACTTTGATCAATAACTGTGAACTTGAAAATTAGTTTCCTAGTTATAATTTCTTGTCTTTTTTTTGTTGTTGCTATTTTTCTCCTGCCTTATATGAGATAATTAGTTATAGATATTTTTTGGGTGAATTTTCAATAGAAGATAAAACTAACTCTTGCAGTATGACCCGTATAATGCAGGAGGTTGCCATACTGGACTTTTCCGGATACCATGAAGCTAGGAATTTCAATAACCTAAACGATATGCAGTCGGATGTGGATAGCTTTTCTTACGAGGTAAATCAAGCAGAAGCCCATTCTTTTTTATTTATTTGAAGCATTTAAGATATACCATGTTGTTGGATGTTTGAAGCATTAATAGTGATACAAGCAGTATTTATCAAGGAAGATAGAGAAGACTAGTTAGTATGTAATATTTGGAAAAAAAAACAGAAGATCACCCACTTCAACTATTTTCTTTCTTTATTTCTTTCTTGAAATTTCTAGTACATAGTTTAATTAATGCTTTAATTGCTACTGCAGGAACTACTAGCCTTGGAGGTAATGGTGGGCAATGTAAAAATTGGGTTGACGGAAGAAACCATCTTAAGTCGTCTCAAGACTAGAATTCATATATCATCTGTAGACATGGATCAAGAGACTGAAACCTGCTGCGTTGTATGCCAGGTAACATCCATATTCCTGCATTCAAGGCAACATTTTCCCTATTGTTATTCTTGATTTCCTCGAATTCTGTTAAACTGGTGACTTTTATTTCAAGGCTAACAAACAATGGTTGTTATATTGGTTTTTTACAGTATGAGCATAAGAACCAAGAGAAGATCGGAATTCTCGACTGTGGACACGAATATCATGCGGACTGCATAAAACAGTGGCTGCTCGTGAATAATTTGTGCCCAATTTGCAAACGGCAAGGTTTGGCTGCGGAGATGGATGGAAGGAATTGAAGAAAGAATCCAAAAAACAATTTTTTTTTTGTCCAGTTCGAAGTGTTTAAATAGAGTTTTTGTTGTTTAATTGTGTTGTACAAGTAGAAATTAATGTCCATATTGTGTTGTAAATGTAGAAATTAGTCCAAATCATCATTCGTTAACCTTAGACAATGAGGAAACTTGTATATCCATTTTTATCTCTCTTGTTTAAGAGTTCTACGTGTTCTCATTCAATATTGGTTGAAGATTTGCACTGTATGAGCTCAATAATTAATAATGGAAAGATGATTCTTTTGACGGTTGTCCCTGTAAAACTTTGATTCTTTAAATATTGCAATTTGTTATTTTTTCTTTGTTAGTTTTAATTAAAGAATTGTACTCAACTTGAAATTCCAAATTCTTTCCAGAATTTCATGTTTTTTTTTTCTTTTCTGGCTGATGGTGAAGAATGTTAACCCAATCAATCTGTTGATACAATGGAAACATATTCTATTTTCTGTATAAGGATGATATAAACTATTTAACCTGCAAATCCTTCTTTTTAGATAGGAGTTCATGAACTAAGTTTCTGCCTTAAGTGGGAGTTCAGAAGTTCATCATTTCAATCAGTATTTTTTTTCCCTATGAGGCTCTTTCAATGTTCCATCATGTATCATCTTTTAGATCTTTTAAGAGAATCAACTGCTATTCATATTTCATACAAGTAGTGTAAGATTACTTCTGTCATCTTTGACTTGTAAAAATAAGTTATATTTAGTGGAAAGTTTAGCGACATTCTGTCATTTAGAACTTTAAAAATAGCTGAAATATTAGTTGGAAGCTTAGCAAAAAAACCAAAAGCTGTTGAACCACTCTTAAAAACGAAAAGTTTGATTATCTGATCCAAATGGTCAGTCCAATTAGTAATTTGTCTTATAGTTTAAAATTAAGCCCGTAGTCACAAAACAGATGCGGTAGGGCAACACTCTAAACCCGAAATGTTATTTGTTGTATAATGCACGTCTGTTAAATTTACTGTTCTGAAACGGTGTTTCCCAACTTTCTCTCTTTGCAACAGTTTGAAATTACCAGAGAAAACATTCTTAATTATTTATTTTGTAAATAAAAATGAATGTTATAATGGTTTTAAGCTTTAATTTCAAATTTCAGAAGCAAATATTTTGAGGTTCAAATTTCACAGGTTCTTGTTAATAAATGCTTCAAATGTACCGAGTGAGAAGTATGTCAAATGCACCAAGTAGTTGGAGAGAAGCATTTCTGGGAAAATGGGTTGTTTATGTTTTTTTGTTGTTGTTGTTTTTCAATGACAGGGTGTCCGGACTTGTAGGCCCGATTAGCAGGGCCACTGCTGGCCTATTAGAGCACCGTATCTTGCCCAAAACCCTCGGGTACATGCAATACCCTATAAACCACACAAAACAGGTAAGCCGGGATAAATTGCTGTGGTTTATGTTTTTACCTATGTAAATTACGGAGGTTTCTTTGTGTTTCCCAATTGGGTTTCAACGGGGGTTTATAGCTCGGATGAATTGATGTATCTCTGTTTCTTCATTACAAAGATTAAATGATGGTGTGGCAGCTTAATGTTCATTCACAATAAATTAACACTTTTTTGATAGGTGAGAATCTAATCATCTCAGATACAAGAAAAATGGAGATTTGTCTGAACAACAATTGGTAATCTTAAGCAATCAAATATAACAGAACCCGGTGGTTGTAAGGATTGAAGTACCACATTGGGGGAAAAAATGAATCTAATTAAACATCAAGGAGCCTACAACCCCTTTTGCATTTCTTCTCTAGATCCTAAACCTTTCAATAAACTTAGAGAAGCATAAACATCCCAAAGCATGATGCCATCAAAGTTAAGTTTAAAGAGAGAGCATTCCACGGATGCCATGCCAACATCCATGGGAGACGACAACTTTGTTACCCTCTTCTTTTTCTTGAGATTAGCCAGAGCAGCACCCAACTTTTTTCATGGCCGATTCATAGTCCTTTGAACCAACATTAATTTGATTAATTTCCAATATCGAGAGCCTTCCTACTGATGACATGATAGATCTGACTGAGTACTTCAGTGAAGGCATTCTCCACGTTCATAGATTCCAATGCGGATGTCTCCATGAAGAAGTTGTTCTCACTCTCGGCAAAGGCCTGGGCATCTTCACTGGAACTTCCCGCAGGTAGCCTAGATCTGCTTTGTTTCCCACAAGCGTGGTCACGATATTGGCATCAGTGTGATCCCAAAGCTCTTTCAACCCTCTCTCCACATGCTCAAATGTGGCATGACGAGTTGTGTTGTACACAACATATACACTTGTGATTGCATGGTACCTTTGTAAAAGAAACTTAAATGAGATGAGAAATTATTATTTGTCATTGTCATGGTTAAAAGTATCATACCATCTCTTTCATTTCATTATATACGACAATTAATTAAACTCGGTATAATAAATGTGTTGTACAAATCATATGTTCTGGTTTGGTGTCATAAGACCAAACCATGATGAACCGAGAGGGAAAGGTTTAAATTTCCTTGAACTAATATGATGAAAATGCTTCAAATCGAGCTGTAACGTTTTGCAACTTCACACAGTGAAAGCAAAAGCCCAAAGTTCTTACACATGACGCATATTGGTAATAATGTGACATTGATTTTTGTTGAGGAAGGATACAAACATCTGTATCCCATTTTGAAAGCCTCCTATGATTTTGAGATTCCAGGGATAAACACAATATGTCTTTCACAACTGATTGATAGTGGCATTTTGCAATGCACCAAGGAGAATATGGTTGGAAGTTCAAGTTGAAGGGGAGAATCCGCACCATCTATCCTCCCAAAATTTGATGGAATTGTCCGCTTCGAACGTTGAAGCAGAATTTCATTCTTGAATAGGAGTGGATGCTTCATAATGTAGTTTTTGTTTTTGTCAACCCAATCAATTTGTTGATACAATGGAAACATATTCTCTTTTCTATATATAAACTATTTAACGTGCAAAGACTTCTGTTGAGATAGGCTTTCATGAACTAAGTTTCCACCTTAAGTGGGAGTTCAGAAGTTCATCATTTCAATCAGTAATTTTTGTCCCAGGAGGCTTTTTCAATGTTCCATCTTTAGATCTTTTAAGAGGATCAACAGCTATTCATATTTCATACAAGTAGTGTAAGATTACTTCTGTAATCTTTGGCTTGTTAAAATATGTCATATTTAGTGGAAAGTTTAGTGAAGCTTTAAAAATAGCTAAAATATTAGTTGGAAGCTTAGCAAAAAAAACCAAAAGCAGTTGAACCATTCTTAGAATTTGATTTTGGTTTCAATAGATGAACTATTGAGATTCACATGGTACTATTCAAGTTAGATTTTGGTTACTATAGATGAACTATTGAGATTCATATGGTACTAGCATTCAAGTTAAATTTTTATGGTTTCAATTGATTCCTAATGTCTATGTAAGATTTCAATTGAACTACTAAGTTTGTTAGAATGGTGCTTTTGGGTTGTGGAATACAAGAGAAAGAGAGGGGGGGGGGGGGGGGGGGGGGGTGTTTGGGGTGCGTCCAAAAACTGACAAAATCTTAGTAAACAGTACTGTGATTGATCAACCCTCAATGCAAGGTACAGGGCATTGTTAGAAAATTTGGGAAATCAATTCATGAATTCCTAGTGAATTCTATAAATTTAAGGGCATTGTTCTCTATTTGTTGTATAATGCACCTCTGTTAAATTTACTGTTCTGCGACAGTCTTTCCACTGAACGTTCTCTCTGTGTAACAGTTTGAAATTAAAAGAGAAAACCTTCTTAATTCTTTATTTTGAAAATAAAAATGAATGTTATAATGATTTTAAGTTTTAATTTCAAATTTCAGTTTCAGTTTTTTTTTTTTTGGTTTGTGGAAACAGTTTGTTTCCATGACAAATTCAACCGTTGTTGTTGAAGGTGGCTTTCTAAGTTGATAGTGAGTGTTGATGCATAAATCCCAGTTCATGTGCTAGTAGCAAATGTTTTGAGGTTCAAATATCACAGGTTCTTTGTTAATAAATGTTGTAATATATGTCTGCTTCAAATGTACCGAGTGGGAAGTACGTTAAATGCACCAAGTTGTTGGAGAGAAGCATTTCTGGGAAAAGCCAATACATAAATGGGTTGTTTATGTTTTTTTATGATGGGGTGGGGTGTCCAGACCCGTAGACCCTATTAGCAGGGGAACCACTGGCCTATTAGAGCACCATATCTCGTCCAAATCCCTCAAGTACATGCAATACCCTACAAACCACACATATACCAAGTGGTTTATGTTTTTACCTATGTAAATTACAGAGGTTTCTCTGTGTTTCACAATCGGGTTCCACGGGATTTAAAACTTGGATGCCTTGATGTATGTCTGCTTCTTCATTACAGAGACTAAATGGTGGTGTGATAGCCTATTGTTCATTCACAATACAAGGTACATAGAGAAATGCCAGAATTTCATTATAGAACTAAATTAGCACTTTCTGATGATTGAAGAAGAACTAATCATCTCAGATACAAGAAAAATGGAGATTTTTCTGAATACACTTGGTAATCTTAAGCAATCAAATATAACAGAACCCAGTGGTAAGCATTGAAGTACCACACCTGGGAAAAAAAATGAATCTAATTAAACATCAAGGAGCCTATAACAGATGTAACGATTAAAATAAAAAAATAAATAAAAACCTGTGCATTTCTTCTCTATATCCTAAACCTTTCAATAATCTCAGACAAGCATAAACAATCCCAAAGCACGATATGGGTGCCATGCCAACAACTATGGAAGACGACAACATATCTCAAGATCACTTTGATATCTTCTTATTTTCTTGAGATTAGCCAGAGCAGCACCCAACTTTTTTAACGGCCGATACATCGTCCTTGGAACCAACATTAATGGTCTGTCCCTTGGGCAATGTCACCGGGTCCTCCCCAATATTAAGAGCCTTCCTACTGACGACACGATAGATCTGACTGAGTACTTCAGTGAAGGCATTCTCCACGTTCATAGATTCCAGTGCGGATGTCTCCATGAAGAAGTTGTTCTCATTCTCGGCAAAGGTCTTGGCATCCTCGGTTGAAACTGCCCGCAGGTGGCGAAGATCTGCTTTGTTTCCCACAAGCATTATCACGATATTGGCATCAGTGTGATCCCGAAGCTCTTTCATCCATCTTTCCACATTCTCAAATGTGACATGACGGGTTACATCGTACACAAGTAGTGCACCAACAGCTCCCCTATAGTATGCACTTGTGATTGCACGGTACCTATGTAACAGGAAAAAAGCGATGAGAAATTGCCTTCACAGTATCTTAATGCAAAGAATAAAAGTCAACAAAGCAACAGAACTTATAAGAGCTACTGCTACCAAGTTCAAACTTTAACTAAAACATTTGGCATCAATAATAAGGATTATGCCATAATCTGCCTTCTCCTTCCCCTTGAAGATCCAAATGTTTCTATCTTTCCATGGACTCACAAACTGCAGATGGAATCATTTTCCACAAGATTCTAGCTCCAGACAGAAAAGACACGAAAAATACCTAAAATAGAGAAAACACGTACTGCAAAATTATCAAATGAACTCCATAAGGACAACATAAGTGTGAACAAACAAGAAATGAGATGATTGACAGTCAAAAACAACAATCCAAACGAGGAAAGATACTTTGGATAGGATTTTCAATCCCTAGATACAGGCAATTGGAAATCTATTCATTGAAGTTCCCTCTAAAACAAAGTCCCATGAACTATTATCATTTGATAAAACCAAGAACTTCTAAATTGGCAAACTTGTTTAGTAGAAATAGAATAGAGGTCAGGATACTGAGGCATTCGAGGTGAATCTCCACACCAACACCCTTTTGAATACAATTGACCGGCTTTCAACACTCCAACTAAAGAAAGGTCTGACTCGACTACTCTACCAACTGAAGTTTTTTTCTTGCCACAGTCTAGATGATTCTTCTCGAACATCTGAAGGGTTCCTCACCGAACCTTTACAATCAATCTCCCAATAAATTAGATTATTTTTTCTCAAGTTTTGAAATCCCACCACCCATATTCTTTGGAGGGCAAACCCGCTTCAACTCAACTAAGTTAAATTTGGCAGAACTATCCTTATCACGACATGAGTTTCTATTCAATTTGTCAGTTTGGTTTACAAATGACTTAGATATAGAAAAGGGGCATAAATATATGGTGGAACTCTTATATAAGGACCATCTAAACACCTTTAGGCAAATACATAGATAATGACTTAGATCTCTAATTGGCCTACGAAGGGAAGGCATATACCAAAAGCCTGAACCCCCTTTACCTACACTACAAATTCTGAAAACACTCTCTACAGAAAAAATTATCTATCTCCCTTGCAACAAACACCTTCTGTTCTTTTAGAGATAAATAGCAATACCTGCTATAACTTTAAATCGGTACAAGAGGCCTCTCAAAAAGGGAAATTGACTTAAGAAAATATCAATGAATATGACAGTATTATGGTAAATTGAAGGTGATAAATCATGGAGCCGCCCTGGGTTACCCAATGTGTTATTCATGTACCGAACCGCGAATCGGTTCGAACCGAACCGAACCAAATCGTGGTACGATTGCTCGGGATTCGTGAATGCAGCGAACCAACTGAATTTTATCATTTACCTTAAAAAATTTAACCCTCTCCAATATTGAGATATCTCCCAAAATTTCAAATTGAGCATGCCCCTTTGACTTTGTTCTTTATTAATAAATTGATGAAAAGTGACCAAAAACCCTCATTTTCAACCTGTAAAAAAAAAATTTCCCAAAATCTACCATCTTCAATCTCTTTTTGCACTACACTCATCACTTCAACCTTCAAATGTCCTCAACTATGTCTACCTCTACGAACCGGGTTCATTCTCGAGTGGCAAACCACGAACCCAATTCGAACTGAGCGAACCCACGAATCCGGTAACATAGGAGCCACCTTCACAATGAAAACCTTGTAGATAGTACTCTCAACAACCATAGAGACAAGCTTCCTCAAACACTTAACAACATTATTGAATAAGATAGAAGACAGTGGGTCATCCTGTCTCAAGCCACTAGATTTCTTGAAGCATCCAATTGAGCTCTCATTCACCAAAATGGAATAATATCTGAGGATACACATTTCATAATCCATCATCTCCAAATAAAGCTAAATGTTTTTCTTTCCATCATTTCATCCTAAAAATGCCAATGGAAATGAGTAAAATAGATTGGAGAGAGAAAACTTCATTCATAGCCAAAAAGGCTCAAGGGAGCTTTCATAAATGATAAATGCATTATGGATAGTAAATGTGGTGTTCAATAAGCATGTTCGGTTGATCATTGACAACTATCCAATTATGGTATTTCCTTATATGGCTCAAGGGAGCTTTCATAAAAAACTTCATTCATGGCCAAAAATGCTCAAGGGAGCTTTCATAAATGATAAATGCATTATTGATAATAAATGTGGTGTTCAAGAAGCATGTTCAGTTGATCATCGACAAATATCTGATTATGGTATTTCCTTATATGCAACTATTAAATTGATAGAAAAATTGGGGCACTGGCACAAGGGAATAAATTTAATTTAATTTGATTGAGTGGAGAATTAAACAATGAGATAGCCTAATGGTTAGTTCTTGTGCACTCAAATTCTAACACCTTTAGTTATGTTTGTCTCTCTTGCATTTCAATTATAGAAAGTGGAACGCATTTCGTTTAGTACGAGATCATAGGAAAGAAGCTAGCTAGGTTCCCATTAAGATAATTCATTTATCTTTCTTGGGTTCAAATAATTAGTATAGTGAGGAGACTACAATTTTTTAATAAACGGGTGATTGTGGAATTTAGATCCTAAGCATGCGGTATTACCAATCATGGATTTTATGTCACCAAGTTGCCACCTTCAAGTGAGTAGAACTTCAGTAAATCCAACATTTCACCCATGGGTGAAGTTGTGTTCCAAGAAAAAATGATTCCATTCTTTTGTAGTTTTGTGTGAATGATAGTATAACACAAAACAAATAGAGAAGCATATGTAAACCCCTCGAAAGAGGGGATTCGAAATGCTACATCTATTACCTATAGAGAAACATACGCCTAAAATAGTTCAAACATGCTATGTCCAACATCTTAGAGATATATTGAAAGGTTATGTATTGCACAAATAATACAATGCCATGTGAAAGAAAATACGGAAAAGTAAAAAAACAACAATCAGGCCTTGCTTGGTACACCCACAAATCATTGTAAAATCCAACAAAACATAACTTTGCAAGCATTTGACGTTTTGCAAGCACTTGGCTTTGTTTATGTAAAGTGCGTCCACTGCAAAAATTTAAGAACCTCGAGGGCAATGAAGCAAAAGGTGTCATAAAGTTTCACAAGCATTTTTCTTTCTATAAAAGGCCAAAAAACTGAGATGTTCTGTATTCGTCGCAACAGTTCTCCCACTCCACCTCTCTCTCTCTCTCTCAAATTCCTCACCCCACCCCATCCATCTCTCCCACTCTAAGATCTCTTGCGCTTTATGGTACACTGCAATACATGAGGTATGTCAAATACGTTCTCTCCCTTTCTCTCTTCCACATCATGCCAAGCATGAATTGCTTATTAGCATCAATGGACTCCCTAGAACATTTCATCAAGCAAGAAACTTTATTATCATTGCTCCCTCCAAGGTAAGAACTCCATCTCACATCATCATCAAACACTACCGAGTCCTAAAATTTGTGTCTTTCATTGCTCAAAATCTCCCATAGAAATCCCTCAACACCTTCACGGTCTCAAGTAACTATTAAAGACCCTACTCCTTTGATTCTAGAGTTTTCCAACATGAAGGTGGCATCACCCTACCCCTAATCTATGAAATTCTCGAAAATAGTTATACTCAATGCAAAGCATTCTCAAAAAAGTATAGCTTCTAGATCAGTAATGCGCTCAATGTGAAAACCCCAACTATCTTAATAAAAACGCTGGGGGTGATAAAGCACCATACAGTCCCCGGCAAATGCTGATTGATGAGTTTTATACAGAGATGGAAAAGTCAAAGAAGCTATGGAGTTCATGAGACAAGGTGTTCTTGTTTATCCTCTTACATTATTGAATTCATATGGAAACTCAAAGTTGCTTGAAGAAGGGACATGGTTCATTATTTTTTGTTGCAATCAATTTCTCGGAGTGATCTTCGGCTGATTAACAAATTGATTAAAGATGTTTGGGAGGTTTGGAAGTATGAATAATGCCCGCAAATCATTCCTACAGTGGAATAAGTTATGTCACCGCTACTTTCCCCAATGCCATCTCAGGAACAGAGTCATCAAATCTTATAAAACTAACACTTAATGACTTTCACATCCAACAGACCATGAAATCTACGGTGTTTAATTTTGTCATAGATTCGCAAACACCATATCTCCCCAACCAATTGACAATGAAGTAGAATACATGGTGTGGCAATTTTTCAAGCAGATCTCAAACATTATCAAATGTTAATTGGACAACAAAAAGTAACTGAATCCTAAATCTCCATAAAAACCAGGTGATTTTTCCGCATTGCAAGAACGCAAGGTCCCCTCTACCACTCGAGATCTGAAAAAAAAAATGCTAGCCTGGCGAACCAAATTGAAGGTAACTCGAGGTTTAAACGACCAATTTGAAGGTAAAAAAAGCCAAAATTCAAACGAGAAACACATAAAAACCCGAAATTGAATATAAAAACGAAATTTATCAAAAAAGAGAGAACGGATCGAACCTCTCTTGGCCAGCGGTATCCCAAATCTGAGCCTTGATGACCTTATCATCGACACGAATGCTCCTTGTAGCGAATTCGACTCCAATTGTGGATTTAGATTCGAGACTAAACTCGTTCTTGGTGAATCTGGAGAGAAGATTTGACTTGCCGACACCTGAATCTCCAATCAAAACGACCTTGAACAAGTAATCGTAATCGTCGTCAGCTCTGTACGCCATTAATGTTCGATTCGATCGAAATCTCTCTTAGAAAAATGGGAATTTTTGGAGATTAAAATTTGCGGTTTTTAATGGATGTTGCTCTTCTTCGCTAGAGAACTCGGCATTTCGAGATCGACATCAGAGAGAGGGTTCAGTTGGCGGGAGTCTGGGGCGAGATAAGTCACGCGAGTGCAACTGTCGCCACCCTTTTTATCGTTTCGACTTTCGAGTCATCTCGTCTCGCACGTCAAATCGTTAACTGGTGTTATATATATTTTTGGGAAAATTACTTTTGAAGAATTTCTTTGAAAATAGTCCCTAAATTTCGCGTGATAGTATGATAGGACATTTAGTAAATTTTTTCTTTCTTAATGGTCCCTTTGTTGAAATCGATACTTTTTTTTTATTTAGTGTCCAATTCACAATTTTTACTATGAAACTCACCACTGTTTACTATTGAGTTTGTAACTTTTTATTTATGTTGAACTCAACACCTTTTATTTACTGTTGAGTTCACCACTTTTTAAATAAAAAGTACATTAGTAAAACCCACTTATTTTTAATTTTTGAGTTTTTTTTTTTTTTTCAATTAAAATTAAAATTAGAAATTGTTTAGACTTGTTTAGATAATTTCAATCCAATCCACACACACACACACACAAAAGAGTAGAAAAAATCTAATTTTTTGCATACATCTTCAAAATATTTATAAAAAAAAATTGAAAATGATTTCTTCTTCCTTCTTAAATCCTTTTCGACAGAAATGAGTCTTCAAAACTTGATTGAGATGTCAAAAATCCAATTTTTTAGATTAAAATGATGAGTTTGCATGATTAAGGCATTCAATCATGAGAAATGTGGGAGATGAGGTCCAGGGACTGTTTGGAAAGAGAAAAATTTACTAAATGGATTATTAAAAAACCACTAAAAACTTAAAATACAATAAATACACTTTGGAAAGTTGAATTTGAGGGTATTTTAGTTAAAACAAAATTTGTTAAGGGCATTTTAATACAAAGTCCAATTTTCAAAATGTATTTATTGCACTTTAATAGGACCCATATTTTTTTTTAATAAAGTTATATTATGTTTATGTTTAAATAAGACTAATGATTTCCTGGCTTGAAAAAACTCACTAAGTTTGTACACAGCTGACATGGCAAGGACACAGAACCATTGTTCTTTTTCCTTGTGTATCCTCCTGGAGAAAAAGATCAATGGTTCTATGGTTAGCCCTTGCCACGTAAAGTCCAAGTGAGCCTTTTCAAGTTAAAATAACATGACATTTTAAATAATTATTATGATTTAGTTATGTTGTGAGATGTTTGGTATTCTTGTTGGGCTTAAATTTTAAGAGGCAAAATAGCTCCAAAGGAGACATTTTCCAAAATAGTGCAATCAGTGGATGTACCTCAATCTTGAGAGAATCACATAAAAATATTTATACAATTTGCATTTAGTTTGTTTTGTTTTGTTTTTATTTGATTCTTGGTTGCTTCTATTTTCTTAACACCAACATACCCCAACAACATGACCTTAACAGCCAAGTCCTTAGTGACTAGGACAAACCAACAACCAGCACTACAAAACAAAGGGATTTTATTCATCTTTGTTGAGAGTTACACACGAGTGACTTCATGTTGCAACCAAATCTCAACTGAGATCCAAAGTCTATATAACAACACTTGAACCTCAAGCCTTTTAGAGAAGATCAAGCTCAAAAGCTATTCTCCAAGGATAAATGATCTTTTTTGGTCAATTAAGTATAAAGTTCAAATAAAAGAAAATCCATATCGAGACTCCAAAGAACATCAAACTCACAAGTCCTTTTTCCAAAGACGATCATTCTTATCAATAGACCATGCGCAAAACCCAGAGAGAAGAAAATTTCACTCAAAAAAGTGTGAAATCTTAAGAGAAAAAGCCATAAAACTCTTTCCAAGGCCTCTTTCTCAACCAATCAAGTAGGGGGGTTTGACTAGAAGAACAATCATACACCATTTCCCAAATCTTCATCCTCGATTACATGGAATTTGAAGAGAAGAATAATCACACAATACCTCCCAAAGCCTCCTTCTCAATTAATCAAGCGTGAAACCCATAAAGAGAAGCCTTACAAATATTCTCAAAGATCAAGAAGCATGTCAATCATCCTTTTTGTTTTACCAGCTAAATTTGATTGTTGATTATAAAAATAAATAAAAAAGGCTCTCATGAGCGAGTGTAAGCTAATATCTGTCTCACCATTATCATTAATACAAAAATCATTATACCAAACAGGTGTCAGGTAGCTTAGTTGGTAAAGTCTTTGGGTGATGATACCAGAGACCTGGGTTTCAAATCCGGCCAGTACTGAGTTACTGAACTCATTAAAAATAGGCTTATCGATAAAAATAAATAAAATAAAATAAAATAAACAATGTACCAGAAAATGTTAAGCATCCCCGGTAAGGATTTGATATTTATTATTGCCAAATGTTTTAAGCTTCCATACAAGGCCTATTAAAGTGGTTAAACCACTCATGGAATATGAGTGGAATAAATGTACATAAGTATTATGTGGATGACTGTAGGCTAAAGATATCATGGGTAGGTCCATTGCAGCAATGGTTTTGAACTCAATGGGCCCTTTATGTATAATCCTAATGGGCCATGCTAAAACTTAACATGCTAGCACCAAACGAAGGGCTGGGATTGGAGGTTACACCCTAGACATGCCTCAAATGAAAATGTATCACAAGGAAACATGTACTAATTCATTGGAAATCTATGTTTTTATTCCCATCTCAGCTGTATATTTGATGTTGTGGATGAAACAAAGTTTGAGGTTAGAAAAGCCATTTACAAAGACTTGAGTATTGGGTAACCTTACAATACCTGGAGTAGAGGGATACACTCTTAAAGAAGTAGCATATTGGGCTTAACTTAGATATATTGTGGCTGTCAATGGGCCTAGTTTTGGCCCAGTCCTCCCCCATTGTGGATTGGACTTGGTTGGTGTTACTAGGTCTATTTAGATATCAAGTCAGCCGGATTAGACCCGATTCATATTTAGGGCTGGAATCGGGCTTAGAACTAGGCTAGTTAGATAGCCAGGCCTAATACATTTTCGATCGGCCCAGCTTGACCCATTGCCAACTTCAAGCTAGGGCATAAAATGGATTACCCAAAAAATCGAATTTAGAAGGTGTTGGAATCTTGGAGTAGATCACACTAAAAAACGGATCAAATATGGTTTAATGTCCCTTGAACCGACTATCAGATATGAATCCAGCCCTAGATCTGCCTAGCTTGAAAGTATATATATATATATTACTTTGAAAATTATATTTTTAAGTTTTTCAAAATAGTATTTTCTACTACTTTTCTACAATATTGATTCATATAAAATAAGAGTATAATAATGATAAAATATAATATTATTATAAACTTGCAAAGAAGTAAAAATAGATTTTAAAAAAGGTCATACATTTCAGAATTATTTGACCCAACCAAAGTTGGATCCGGATATAATACTAGTTAATAGGATCTAAATCAGATCCAGATCCAAATCAGTAAATAAATAATTTCGGATCTGAAATATTATGACCTACTTTACTTCTTCTGCACGTACTATGATAAGGTGACACGTCATCGACTAGAGAGAGACTTGTCTTGGAGCATATAAAAGATGAATGAATTATGGGGAGACATTATAGGAGATTCCTTTCACGATTCAACTTCATGTCCTCCTTTTCTACCGTACACGCAGGTGCGCACGTAAGTATCCTGCGCACACTCAACCGTATGACGGTTTGTTGACCCGTCAACATGGCCAACCCAAACTTCCGGTGCTGACAAGTGACATCAAAATGAACTCCATTCCGTTTTAGAGTTATAGATCGATTTCCTGTTCTGTGCCCTCTGTCCGATGCATATACCTGTACTTTTAACACCCTAAAACTAAAACAATGGCGTCATTCTTTGTCTCCATATCCTTTTTACTATTCATTTTCCCCTCAATTCTACATGTATAATCCCACAATTTTTTTTTTTTTTTTTAAGAAGAAAACAAAAATGAGTTATATAGTGGTGGTAATGGGATAATGAAACTAGCGTTTAAATTGGTCTGGTTTGGGTCAGATATGTGTATATCCATATTTATATTTGATTTTTATCTGGATTTATATTTGGATCTGACTCTGATTCTACTAGTTCAAATCATATCTTAACCTTTTTTTTTTTTTTTTTTTTACTTTCATTAAATTCATATATAAATTTGATCAACTGAATTACTTGATTCAAGTTGATCGGATCAAATAAAAGTTGTGATCAAAAGATGACTTGAACTCAAAATCTTTCTTTTTTTTAAAGAGAGGCATTAATCACTACATTCAACATTTATTTATTGATTAAAAATAGTTTAAAAAATATAACATACAAAGTAATATATTCTTGAATATAAGTAAATATAGGGATGAATCCTTTTTTGACCCGAATCCAACTTCATTAAGGGACATCAACCCATATTTGATCCATATTATAATTCAGACATGCTTGAAAGAATCAAATACGCTAAAATTGGATTCAAATCACTCAGATTTCAGATAAAATCTAATTCATTTTAATCCTTAAATGAAACCTTGGGGTGTCAATGGGTTGGTCTCGATTCGACTACCATACAAACTTGATCAAAAATTAAAAATATTTCTAATTCTAAAATCTAATTCAGAAAAACAACACAAATTCTCTTTAAACGATTCTGATTCACGATTGTTGGATTTTGATGATATAAAATCACTATCTTTTGTTTCCTAATGTTGATGGGATATTTTTCAAGGGTATTTTGGGTAATGTTATTTCATTAGCTTATGAAAAACAAAGGGGGTCCCTAAATGGTAGTTATGGTCCATAAAAGAGAGTTTTCTCTTTGATAGAGATTGTGAGTAAATATTAAGTCTCTATATGTATCCGCTTCTTCTCTTGCAAAAATTAGAAGATCAAGATTATTGAAGGTGGTCATCATATTGTTGTTGCGGTTTGTAATAACGGGAGTGGGATCAATATTTCTTATTTGGATTCTTACTAGAGTTGGGTGTAGAAATTTTGTAAGTTTCATCGGAGTGTTGGAGGTAAGTATAGTCCTCCATATACTTGTAATTTCTTCCTTGAGTAGCTGATTTCTACTTATCGACTTTCCTATGTATGTAACCCCATTGTAGGTGGACCACGTAAAACTTATGTTGTGATTGTGCTCATTTCTCTACTACTTCTTCATTGTTTCTTGCATTTGGTTTGTAACATGTTCTTGAAGTTTGGTTGTTGGAATTACTTCATTTATTGTTAGAAGAGATTAATTTCAATAATCGAATTTCCGTGTGGCTTGGTATCCAGTCACAAAAGCAATTTTTATTGATTTCTATCAGTTTTGATTTTGAATCGGTTTGTATTCAAGAGACCCGACTCTAATCGATTTCAATAAAAAGAGACGTATCTTAGGTCATTCAATTCTGTCTTAAGTCATATCTTGGGTCGAAGCCTATCTCTACTTTCTTATTGATTTTGTCCACATCATTATTTTTTTAGTTACCTCTTTTATTTTTTTCATCTTGGTATATTATTAAGTTGTATCAAAACATTATACATTGGTAACGTTATTGACCTTTGATGTACTAATTGGTATGATCTACGATAAGGCAGTCAAACTTTCAAACTTGGATCCATCCTGGATGCTATGGACTGAGTTAAAGTGGTTTAGTCGTGAGTCCAATAATTTGCATCATAAACCTCAACATCTTCTATCCTACAAAAATTCAAATTGATGAATTAGGCTTTGGGTGAGTAGAAGTTTTGAATCACTATCACATGCTTTTGAACCATCACGACATCTTAATCAACTCCAGTAGATGATTCCACTTTCTAAGTACTTAACAACAACAATAAAGCCACATCCCAAAAATTTGAGGTTGGTTAATTGAAAGTTGTTCCAAAAAATTAACCTAATTTGTCCATAGTCAAAATTTCTATTATTTGAGATTGACTTCATGTGCTTTTGTGATTTTATATAAGTTCTTTTGGGTTTTAGTCTCGATTTATGGACTTTCAAATTGCCCCCTCTTCCTCTCCCACTCGGGAACTTTTTTGAATGGTTCTATATATCATTAATTGAGATACTCCCTCATTACAAGCCCATTTGCCCCAACTCCCTCACCTCCCTCCCCAACAACTTTCAATTTTTTGAATATGAAATTGCCTCTTGACTTGGGCCTTGTCTCATAGACTAATTGAAAATGACTTAAATATCATTTTTTTCAACTTCTAACAAAAAATCATTGAATTTCTCCCCAAAACCACTCATCTTTAATTATACCATTAACTATAATTGGCCCCACTACAAGAAAACCGTAGCTCCACCCTTAATAAACCTATATGAAAAATTCTTCCCTCATATAAATCTCGTTTGAGCTCTATTACAAGGACTCAAAGTAGCTCTTAGGTGTGCAAAGAACCATTGATTGGCCAATTGAGCAATACCTCAACTGTTATTTCAAGTCACTTTAACCGTTTTCATCTTATATTGACTAATCTATTGATCATAAAAGTCTTATCCCAACAAATAAAGATTGATTGAACAAATATTTTTCCCAATTCAATTCCATGACCAAATTCACAAACTCTTTTTTTAAATAAAACGGATCAAGCCTGTATTTAGGCTTTGTCTAATTCATAGACCATAGTCTTATTTAAGGACTAGTTCTGAAGATGTGCAACTCCGGACACATCACATCCACAAAGTAAGTGGGTGCCCCCTCAAGTATGACTCTCAAGGAATTAATGCTCATACCAAGTATCGAACTCACACCATACGGGCATTATTGTTCTAATCCCATTAGTTAACTTCGTACATGGTCAAGGATTTTTTAATAATCTTATCACCTTCACTACCTTACAAGTCCCATTAGAGAGAGAGAGAGAGAGATGACAGTAGGGAACCTCAACTACAGTACTTTGTACGAGGTGATAAGAGCTTTACCTAAACGTGGAATCTAAATAAATAAAAGCAAACTTCGCTTCGTTGGAAGAAAAGCCAAGTTTTTCAGCAAAATTGTCAGAAATCAATGGTGATGATCTCAGCCAAGTTTTATGTAGTGTATCCACGTACGATATATATATGATGTACGTATTTACGTACTGAAGCGTAACACCTGAAAATACCGAAAATGAAGCAAATCCCATATAAATATTCCTTTAAAGAAACCAATTTAAACTCGTCCATTTCGATCCAGGTCATCAAAGTCTCCTAAATCAAATATATATTAAGCCCTAAATTAGAAGCAGAAATTATCAAGATCAACGGTCAAGATTCTATCACTTCTTCATCCTTGGTGATCCTCCTACACCTGCAATAATATCCAACAAATATAAATAATCAGACACTCGGAGACAACTTAATATGGTAGCTCTAGAACTACTGAATCAGTCACATATAAACGTGTTAACGTGCGCACCAGATAATAGAATGCGCCGGGTTGTAGGGATTGGAAGGTGACACCCCACTGATTAGTGAGAACAGGTTGACCAGAAGAGTGAAGGAGAACAGCGTCGTCACCAAAAGCTTGGCGCACGTTAAAGGGTCCCACAGAAACCTCGAATGCTACGTCGTTTATGAACACCGTTGATCTCCCCGCATCAGCCGGGTCCACTGCACCCGATTCACCAACTCCTTACCACACAGAATCATTAAAAAATAATTAAAAAGAAAGAAAAACCGATTACGTGCTTCAAGTCTCCAGTCAAGTATTGCAGCCATGCACACGTCCTATCTCGAAAAGGGTGGCTAATAAAAAGACTATAATACCCTCTAATTTTTTACTATAATGACAAATATATCCTTGCCCATCTTAACAAAGGACCATTATTTTGAAATTTTGATGAAGGAATGAAGAGCAATGCATATATTCTTATTCTATTTTTTTTAAGTTTGAATGAGAGATGATTCAGTGTGTTAAGATGTACGGTACTCATGTAATGAACAAGTTAGGATCAACTTAATTACTACCTTCAGTCAGCATATATTCTTATTCTTACTCTATTTTCAGTTTGAATGAGAGATGATTCAGTGTGAAAAGATTTATGGTACACATGTGATAAACAAATTTAGGATCAACTTAATTACCTTGAATTTGATTGAATGTGGTGGGATTTATAGTTGAAGTAGGAGAAGTGATTGTGAGAGGAATGCTGGTTGTAAGAGTAGTAGTAGGAGAAGAGTGAATGTAGCTCAGCTGTTGGTGGAACTTCATCTTCTCTTCTTCCTCCTTTGAAACTTCTTGATTCAATAATTCACCAATCAGAAACCCTGAACAAGACCCAATTGTTTGATCTGGGATTTGAACATTGGAAATATCCGAAAAGCAAAATCCTTGAGAAAACACAGTGTTTCCTTCAATCTGTTGCACTGGGAAGAAGAATGGCTGATCAGATGAAAAGTCCCCTTGAGTCTGAAAATAGGTCTGATTAACTGAAGCAGTAGGAGAATTTGATAAATCGATCATGTTGACCCCACCCATTGCCAACATCTTATTGGTTTTCTTTGGAGAAGATTTCTCCGATGACGACGACGAAGAAGACGATGGGGCAGTAGTGAAGGTGTTAACAGGAGGGGATTGAGAATGTGATTTGGAAGTTTGAAGATGTCTTTGCTTGTGTTTACTTCTCGATTTCCTGTTTTGGAACCAATAGAATACATTGGCGTCGCCGACTTGCCCATATTCTTGCAATTGAGTTCTTATCTTCCTTATCTCATCCCTTGGAGGATTCACCATACCCGAATTGAATATCGCTTCGAGTATTCGTATCTGTTCCGGTTTAGGGTTCCATCGAGGCTTCGGGTCGGGGCTACGCTCTTCGAAACCTGTAAGAAAACACAATGCAAAACCCTAATTAAGCCTATCATGTGAGATTAAAATAGATTTTTCATTGAATATTTGATTTAGAAAGCTTATTACTTTGGATCATATGCATGCATTAGATTGTGTGTGCAATGCATGCTTCTAAATCATTTTAATTGGTAATAGAGGACATGGATTAAGACATTGAGAGCATATATGTACACACTTTCAATAACAAAAGACATGACTTTAAACAGTATTGAGCTGAAGAATAAGATTCATTCCTCGGATTCCAAATTATTGAGATTAGGGTTTCATGGTGATGACCTCAGATGCAACATGTAGCACTAAAATTTCAGCAGAAAGAAATAACAAGTAGCGCAAACTAATGATTGAAATATAGTTCTAGAGTTCTAGACTAAAATCACAATAAATCAAATCTCACAAATCATTTGCTACCAATATTCATCCAAGAAATGAAATGAGCGAATTAATGGTTGGTTAGACTTACCATATTATTTCCAAACTTGTCTAGGGTCTAAGAAGTTATAAGAGTGAAAATAAGTAAACATTAGAAAGAGAAACATAACTGTTATTTACTCTTATATATTAGTGGGATGATTACCTGATGTATATGGGGGTCTCTGGCATGATGAGATGAGAGATGAGTTGATGTCATGCTGCCATTGGTGGTGATTGTTGCAGGGCTTGGACTTGAACATACTAGGCCAGTGTCTGTTAGATGAAGCCATGGTGTTGATGGGTATTGATGATGAAGATCCAAAGTCCAAACAAACAAGTCTAGCAATCAAAGTAGCCAACCAGATGAGAAGGAGTAAAAAGCACTTTGATGGAGAAGATGCCAAGGAAACCTATAGGCTTGTTTATGGTACTAAAATCTCAAGACATAACACCTCTTCTTATAGACTCCTCACCTAATCCTGTGTTCAGTACATCTCAATTAATAATAGAACTAGTAAAAAAGAGAGATAACCCATTAAACAACAACACAAATCTCCTGTGAAGAGAACATAAATTAACAAGAATGAAAAATTGATATATAAATTATAAATAAAAGGGAAGATAAAGAACATAGAGAGGACACACCCATCCCTTGCTTACACTTTAGCATTAAAACAGAAAAACAAGTGCCCACTACTCAAAAGTACAAGCTAATTCCCTCGCATGACAGGCAAAGAAGCCATGGAAAAGCACACATGCCGGCGCTTAATTAGAATCTTCATCAGAGAAAAATCAGAAGAGCCTTCAATTCAATCTGAACAGAGAGAGAAAGAGAGGGAGAGAGAGAGAGAGAGAGCTATCAAATGTAGAGAAGATATTGAAGGCTTTAAAAAGTTGGGTTTTTTTCTTTTTTGGTTTTCCACTTTTTTCTATGGAGAGGATTCTACTTTTCTCATTTGGTTTGCTTGCAGAGAGTATTAATGGGAGAGCTATAAGTGAGAGATTATTCTAATGGAAGAGGTTGTTGTAGGAATAAATGGGGGGTTTGAAAGTCAAGAAGGGATGAAGTTGGGTTTGATTGGAAAGTGGTGGTGGACAGTAATTGCAACTTTGGGTTATTTTGGGCAAAGGCAGGTGGGCTTTGGATTGACTCGAGGGGATATTTTTTCAAAGAATCGTGATAATCAATTTTTCAAAAACCAAATTAAATATTTAACAAGAGTAAAACAAATTATTTAAAATCAAATTAGTTAAAATTTTGGGTCAAATATAATAATTTAGACTTGGTGTTGAAGAGAATAAGAATGAAAAATAGCAAGGGAATAGATTGTAAAGCCACTACAAGGGGCAGCTATCCTTAGTGAAAATTTGGTTTGCTTTCGTAAATTGTATTTCTTTTTTTGTGTTTGTGCGTGTGTTCAAAATTTGCATTTTTCTTATACTTTAACACGGTTACCATTATCAAATCCTTCTCCCAAAAGTTTGTGATCGTTTGAATGAATCTTGTTCCATCATTAATTAATTTAGTTTGTGTTAAATAAGATTCATGTTAGTAGGTAACATTTTTTTTTCGATAGGGATGTAACCCTCCTCTTTTATAGTTGGGACTACTATAATCAATGTAGAAGTGTGGAAAGTCCAAAATACTCAGGGTCGATCTACTACCTCCTGAGTCCATTTTCGAGTAAGACAATCACGAGTTTGGCTCCATACCCCTTGACTAGCACTTGAGATGCCAAAATGTCTGATGTGGTTAGAAGCAAGATGTTTTTCCTTCGTAGTTGATCGAATTCTCAAATTGGCTCAAATTAAACACCAAAATACATGGTGTAGATCACAACGAGCGTCATTCACAGACAAGAAATGGTAGCTTAATGTCATAGAAGAACACAAGTGACCTTGAAATAACAATGACTGTGATGTGCATATATATCATAAAAGTAGTCATCTGTAATAGAATTGTGCATTGTCACGATAGATTCGTATAGTAAATAAATTGATACAGTCAAGGAGGCTAAAATATTGATATATATATATGAAGGCGCATCTATCTATATGGACCACATCTTCACGTGGCACCCAAAACTTCAATTGGATGTCACATGTTTGTAGAGCATAAAATTGTAAGAACTCTAAAATAAAATATAAAAAAATTAAAATGTTACTTATTTTCCCATTGGATTTCAATTTAAAATTTGGGAGTTCAACAACCAGCCATTTTCAAAGTCTTACATTGAAAAATAAAAATCAAACCTAATCTAAATCCTAAATTTTAGAAGGGGAGGTGTCATTTGGACCTATGTGGTAATTCACATAGCCCAGAGGTTCAATCCAGGCTCTGCATGGTCATTCAATCCATGATTGGATAATCTACAAGAAAGATATTGAAGAAGACAGCATTTCATTGAGAATTCCACAAGGGATGCGTATTTTGATCAACATTCCACAAGGGATATGAATTTTGATTAGGGGTGTAACTTGGTTCAGTTTGAGGTCAAATTGGAATCGAACCAACATAATAGGTTGGTTCCACTAAATAAGAACCAGAACCAAAACCGAACCAAATTCCATTAGAACCAAACCAACCCAAATCGAACTAAAGTCGGTTTGGTTTAGTTCGATTCTATGGATTGTCAATACTCTATAAATTGTAAGTAATATTTTTTTAATGATAAAATAAACATATAATAAATATAAAATTTCATATAATAATCACTAATCTTTCCATAAAAGTCATTAGTTTATCCATAAAAACCACTAATATATGTCCTAACTACTAAAATAATTCATAATAATTATTATATACATATATATTTATTTATTGCATAGGGGTTCGATTCTCGGTTTGATTCGATTCTATACAAGCTTGATCCAAGAATTGAACCAAATTGATCGGTTCTCCATTTTCATAATCCGGAGTCAAACCACAACTTGTTCCAAACCGAATGAAACCACCCCAAAGCTAGTGGTTGGGCTCAATTCTCGATTTGAACCAGACCAAATTGCACCCCTAATTTTGACCAACATCTTATGATTCGGGGGGGAGGGGGAGGGGGAGGGGGAGGGAATTGTTCGGCTATAGATAAGCTTTTGTTTGTGTTACATATATGTAAGTTGCATCTATCTAGTTATATAGTACTAGAATCGTGATAATCTGACTACCCCAGGGGGGAACTATTTGGTTGTAAATAAGCTTTTGTTTGTGTTACATATGTGCAAGTTGCATCTATCTAGTTATATAGTACTAGAATTGTGATAATCTAACTACCCCACGTGGCATACTTAATTGACTACCTGATGTGACATGACAAGTTCGGAAATCGTTGATCTGTGCTCCTCGATATACACAATTGCACTTTTCCATTAAAAAAAATGTATCTCAAGAGAATCCTATAACCAAGAAGCACATATCAACAGTTTCTGAGCTTGTCACGTTAGGTTGTCAATTGAGTTTGCCACGGGATAATCAGATTATCACGACTCATAATTCTAATAATGTCTTACCAAAACGGGAGAAAAAAGAATAATATAAAGGGAGGTCTGAAAAGGGTTATAGTAATGAAGATATTTTGCACCTAAACGTTCAACCTTGCAAAAAGGGAAAATAAGTAAATGGGATCCATTCTGATACAATAAAAAAAAGTCCAGATAAAAAGGGTACAAATGGTAGAGAAAGAAGTTTAGAAACTGAAAAGAGAGGTGGCATTTAGTTTCACTATATTATTTATTGTAGAAAAACAAAATAAAGTCTTTGTATAAGTTAAAAAGCAATGGAAGTGAGAGAGAAGAGAGAAGAGAGAAGAGAGAGAGAGATGTGTTAATTATGTCTTTGGGAAGGAAGAGAGAGAGAGACGGTTGAGTTTCAGCTGGTTTTGGGGTGGGTGACCAAAGCAAAGGAAGAAGTCCTTTCTCTTTCTTTTCAACTTCCCATGCAAAGAGACATAAAGAGGATTTATGGTTGGGGCTACGTGGTGTCGGTGCGTCTCCGACATGCAATACTCTCACCCTACTCTCGTGCGTGCCATCTCATCAATCACTCAATTATTCAAATCCACTTTGTCCACCCCATCTCCTGCAACTCCTTTATTACTCACTCTCTCTCTCTAATAATTATCAATTTAATTATTATCCAAATATTTCATTAATCATCTTATTATACACTAGAAGTACCAAAACGGTTATATATATGGGGCCAAACTTAATGGTCCTGCCCAGCCATCTTTTAAAACTTTCGCTAATCAAAATTTCATATATTGGTAGTTTGGTACTACAAGGTAACATGTGCATTAAATACACATACATTACTTGTAATTTATAATATTAATTAAAGAGTTCTTTTTTTTTTTTTTTTTAAGATTACATGGTAAAAATAATAATTTTATAATTTTAAAAACTAAAAAATATAATTATACGATCATAGGATTGTAATTTTCTTACTTTTGATAAAATGGTCCTGATTTTATTAAGTTTAAATGTAAAGTAGGGCATTTGTGAGATCTAAATTTAGTATCAAACTAGTTATACTCTGCTTTCTCTCATTATAATAGTAACGATACAATTATTTTTAATATTTATCAAACAAATCATATATCCGAGTCTCATTTGCAATTTTATCTTTTTAATTTTCTAATGAATTTTAGATGATCATTGTAGAAGGTAAAATTGGTGACTCATCTAGGTCTTACACATGTCACAAAAAGAACAAGAGATAGAAGGCAGATGAGATTTCAAAAGATAAGTGGTACATAGGATGAGCCAGTAGCCCAACCTAGCTTGTTAGAGGGACAATGCAAGAATTCAAGTCTGCCCTGATTAATGGATTAGAATGTATTGAAGTCTGCCCTGACTCGCAGGACAGATCGAATATGAGTTTCCATGCACTAAGATATGAAATTCTAGGACGAATCTCACGACTCTTGGAATACGATAACGAAGGTTCAATACATTGAGTAAGATCCCCATGATCAGGGGATCTTACAAGATCAAATCCTAAATGTAGGAGAAACCCTGATTTTGGGGGTGAGATATGTAAGAGAAGTGGTTAACAGAGTCAAGAGGATCTTTTCCTTCTCAAGTTCCTTTCTAAAGGTAAGGGATTCCTGCTGGAGATCCCTGAAGGTCAAGGTTCTCAAGGAGATTCATTGTTCGAAATGATTTCTTAAAGAGATCTATAAATAGAGGAGGAGACTAAAAATGAAGGGGGGGGGGGGTCAGAGAGTCCATTATTGATTAAGTAAAAAGTTCTAACTTGATCAACGAAGATTTGTTGACAAGTACCACACTGATGCTAGCAGGGATGAGGAGCATCTTGCGAGAAACAATTGTAGAGTAGATGGAGGTAAGCTCAAATCTGCCTCTACAATCATGATTCAATCAAAAATATGAAACAACAAAAAAATTGGGGGGAGGGGGGTTTGTAAACATGTTTCAAAATCTCATTTCGATTCGTTGTTTTGATATTTCCAAAACCCAAATAAGACCAAAACATTATATATATTAATATTTAAGTAAGGCTTTCACAAGAGACCATAGTCAAGGGGCATGCCATCAATTTTAATACATATGGGGCATCTCAGTAATTTAAAAACATTGGGGTTTCTCCAATATTTTGCAAAACACATATATGCGAACCTATATGACCCAATCATTAGTAAAAGACTAAGGTCAAGGGTATTCCATCGGGTTGAAAAAGGGGTATTATTTTATTTTTTTCATAAAGAGAAAATCACATAAGAACAAGAACAACAACTGAAAAAGAACGCGCCGAAATCTTCATTTATTCTTTTGGATCTGTTACAAAAAATATCGAAATCTACCTTTTCTCCTTCAGATCTGGTAGGAAATCACTGAAATCTTTCAAAATCTCATTTTCACCCTTGTTTCGGTCGAAACATTTTAAAATGAAATAATATTTTGAACCATGCTTGTAAAGGAAAGTTCAACTAAATATGTAATTTTTATATATATAAAAAAAATCAACATTAATTTGATGAAAATGGGAGAATTCTAAAATGTGTAACTGCCAATAATTTTGCCAAAGTACTTGAATAATATGGAGAGAAACACATTAATAATTGCTTCAAATATGTGTAAAGAAAGCATGAGGTATTGATGTGAATATAATGTACGCTTTCCTATTTAATCACATGGGAAATGAACGATTTTCTATTGACAAGCCCCATTGACCCATAACTTTTGGCCTACCATTGGTGAGGTTGTCAATGGATTAGTTTCATATTGGATTCCAATTTAATGTGACAAATATGAATTCGATCTTTATCAAATCAAACATGAAGCCAATCTATAAATATCAAATTAAAACTGGTTAGATATTTCGGGTCTGATCCAATCCATGGACAATCTTAACTAGACCTAGAAATAAAATAACAAGATTAATAATTTTGAAATTTGAATTTGAGATTGTTTTTTAATTGAGAACTGAGAATATTGATAAAAAATTATTAGAGTTTCAAGTTCTTGATAAAAATATTGAAACCCAATGACCATCAAAAGTTAGGTAACTGATTGATCATGATCAATGGACCCAAAAGGAGTGTCTCGTGTCACTTTTTAGGGAAAATTATATAAAGGACCCTGGTAGATGGATTTTTTCTAATTAGTCCCTAAGTTTTGGGGGCTTCTGTTAATAGTCTATTTTGTAAAACTTTCTTTTTTAATCAGTCGTTGAACTTCATTCACCACATTTCTCATGATGTGATTGAAATCTTGACCTTTAAATCTCATCGTTTTCGATCAAAAAAATTGATGTTTCAACAATCCAATTGAATTTCAGAGACTCCATTCCATTGAAAAGGATTTAAGAAGAAAAAATTATTTTCTATGATTTTTCAAACTTTTCAAATACGTATGTAAAAAAGAAGGATTTTTTTTAAAAAAAATTCTTTTTTTAAAGATGAAAATCGATCAAGGATAGCGCTATTGGTTTGAAATCAAATAGACAAGTCCTTATCTCGTGTTTTTAGTCAAAATTTTCATGTATTTTAGTTGAAAAAACTTGAGAAATGAAGATGACTTTTACCAACATTGAGTTCACCATTTTTTTATTGTCAAGTTTGACATTTTTTTTTAAATTTATCAAATTCAACATTTTTTCAAAATTGTCAAATTCAACAATAAAACATAGTGAGCTTGACAATAAATAAAAATTAGTGAGTTCTAACAAATGTTGACCTTGACAATAAATAAAAAGTGATGAGTTCGACAATAAGACAATAATAAGAGATCATTAAGACTGAAATTTTACTAAATAGGTAATTTCAAAATCACCCAAAACTTAGGGATTATTTATCATAAAAAAAAATCCTTCCACCAGCGTCCTTTAATAGTCTCCCCCACCTTTTTAAATGTGGGGTCATTAATTTTAAACCAATGACCTTAGGTTTGAGAATTTGCATTTTTAATGGTACCACACATCATGTGGCATGTCATTCATTAATTGGAGAGGGATGGGAAAGGAGGGGATAGGTCTTGATCTATCAAATGATTAAAACCATCTAATCCATCACATTATTCTGAATAGACTTATGAAGAATGGTAAAAAGTGGTGTGAAATAACAACTATACTGCAATTACATGACATATTAGTCAGATTGTTGTGACATCTGATTGGGGCTGACACCATGTCTTTCTTCTTTGACTTATTGAGGGTAGGTTTCAATTGCTTCTCATGTGTAATGCATTTCTGCAAGAATAAAACAATGGAAGGACATAAAGTAAAATAATTCCTAGAAAATCATCTGCATATCCTACTACTAATAGAAAATAAAGAAAATAAAAAAAGATATATGTATTCCATAAAATAAAATAAAATTCAACCAATTATTGTTCTATTTAATGTTAAGAAAATGATTTTATACCCAATTTCTTAATTAATTCTTTTATGAAAATAAGTATCTATAATTTGAAAAAGAGTCGTGATAATATGACTCGTCATGTGGTATACTCAAATGACTTTATGATGTGGTGAGTTCGGGTACATAGATGTGAACACCTTGGGAGACATGATTACACTTTTTCATAAAAAAATGTACCAAGAGAGAACCGTACATCCCAAGGGGTATAGGTCTACGGTTCCCAAAGTTGTCCACGTGATTTGAATATGCCACCTAGTGAGTCATATTATTAGGACTCTTTGAAGTATTTACTTTTATATCTATGTGTTGAATAGGAGTTCACAATAATGGTAAATAAGTAATAGATATGATTGTCTTCACAAAAATAAATAGCCATGCATTCAAGTATATAAGCATTTTTGTAAATAAAAAAAATATAGTTGTTTCAACATTTTTTTGCAAAAAACTTTAGGGTATGTTTGATTGCACAAGGAAAATAGGATGGAAAATACATTTTTCACTTAGGATATGTTTGATTGCACATGAAAAATAGGGTGGAAAATCAATTTCCATGGAAAATGACATTTTTCAAGTATTTGATTGCACATGGAAATGAAAATTCATTTTCCACCCCATTCAAAAAGTCCACTAAATCATGGATTTCATTTTTCCACCTATATGGGTGGAAAAATGAAATCCACCCATATTTTCCATCATCAATTCTTCCTTGCCACCATCACTACCATCACCACCACCACCACCATTCCATTAACCTCACCGTCGTCATCATCATTGTCGTTACCATCGCCGTCGCTGTCGACTCCGTCTCCGATCACCTTCTCTCTCTCTCTTCTTCTTTTTCTTCTTTTCCTTCTTCTCCATCCCTCACCTCTTCCGCCACCGCCACCACCACGTTCTCCCCCCATCTTCCTCACTTACCCCCCGTCGTCGTCGCCACCTTCGTTGTCACCGTCACCACATCCTCCCCCCTACCTCTTCCTCGTCATCTTCTTCTTCCTATCCCCCTCCTCTCATCTTCTTCCTCCTTCTCCTTTTCTTCTTTTTTCTCATATTTTTTCATGATTTTATCCAAGTGAAAGCAAATAATGAAATTTGATTTTCCAACCCTACCTATTTTCCACAACTAATTTTTCATTGATTTCAAATTCCATGGAAAGTGACTTTCCATGCAATCAAACATACCCTTATTTGATTTCAGTTTCACATGGAAAATAATTTTCCACCCTCCTCTAAAAGTCTCACAAATCCTAGATTTCATTTTCCCACCTATATAGATGAGAAAATGAAATTCATACATATTTTTCATCCCAAATTAAAATCCTAATTCCATATCTTCTTCTCTATCACTACCACTTCCATAGCCACCATCACATTCAATTTGTCCATCATTGTTGTCATCGCACCATTTCTATTTCTGTCATTGGTCACCCTTCTCTCTCTCACTCTCTCTCCCCGTCTTCTTCTTCTTCTCCTTCCTCCTCCTTTCTCCTCATCCTCCCTCCTCCCCAAGCCTCTCCCTCTCCTTTCATCTTCTTCTTCCTCATCCTCCTTTCCTTCTTCTTTTTCATTTTCCTCAGATATTTTTTTCATGATTTTATCTAAGTAAAATCAAATCAAACAATGGAATTTGATTTTTCCAATCCTACCTATTTTCCATGGATTTCAAATTTCACGAAAAATCACTTTCCATGCAATCAAACATATCCTTAGATCATTTTTATATAGCACACAAAGGAAAATTACTAAAAAAATGACATGTATTTATTTTATATGTTATCAATAAAATAAAATATAAAAAACTAAAATACTAAAAAAAAAATGTATATTTGGTTAAAATCAATAAATCAATCATTTTTAAATATTTATGAAAATAGCCGTGTTGGAGTGACCTCAAGATCGAACCTCGTATCGCACATCATGACGTGAAAGTGGATAGGAACCATAGATGTTTTTCACTCCTATCTCGAGGAAATCATCTATGATTCCCATACACTTTCACGCCAGAGTGTGCAATGTGAGGTCTAATCTTGAGGTCACTTCAATATTATTCTTATGAAGACAATGTACTTGGGATATGTAAACCCCTAAATAAACACATATCCCAACAATTTTATTAAATATAAAAATCCAATGGTTTGGAATAAAACATCTACGGATATACCTTGAGAATAAATCATGTATTCCTAAGATCCATAAAATCTCAACCGTTTACTTTAAACTAAAAACGATCTGATTTACATGTTTGTTTATGGATTTTCTTTGTTCAAAAACTTTTTTTTCTTTTTTTATGAAAAACTTATATGATGTAGCATTCTTCTATGGAAAATTTGATGAATTTTCCTTTATATCCTTGAGTTGATAAAAATTAAAAAAGTGCAACAAATCAAAGATTTATGCATTTATCACTCTTACTCTCAAAAATTTTTAGAAGTATAATTTTATTAAAAAGAGAACGGATACAAAGAAAACAAAGACGGTCAAGATAACCAACCACAAAGAAGGCAAAGGCCCCTAGTGTTTGGGGCTGAAGTTGTTCTTATCGGGAGTATAAGCCCAAACAGAAGAATTTCATAGAAGGGGAAAAAAAACAAGGTCTGTGATCATCAAAAAGAGTTAGAAAAACCATCCATGCCTAAAAAAACATTTTTATTTTAAATTTTCTTGTGTTATAAATATAAATAAAAAAAATTGATACTTTAATATCTTAATAGTTTGTTAATATTTTTCCTTCAAATGTTAAAAAATTACAAAACTGTTATTGGCAATCAAACTTTTACATATTTCACTCCAATTTTTTCAAATTATTTATCACACTCCAATTAAAGATTTAAACACACTCTTCAAACATTATAAACATTGAGCTCAAATTATAATTTCAACCTTACAAAATATTATAACACTTGTTCAAATAATATAGATGTTTGCAATTATTATTTGACTCATAAAATTCGAAATTTAAAAAAAAAAAAAAAATCTTTTACTTTTTCTCAATCATTCACTCAAGGTCTTTATTTTTAATTGGAGTGTAATAAGTAAAAGTTGTGGCCTCTATCTCTCTCTTCATAGATTAGAGTCTAGAGGGACAGACAAGTTAAGATGGAGAGTTGGGGGAAGAGGTGCAGCAGAAAGTGCGGAATTCGATCCCATCACGAGTTCAGAACTGAAGTAGACTGTGTACGGTGCAACAGATTGCTTTTAATTCTCTCTCTCTCTCTCTCCATCCTTTCCAAACGTGTGGATGCTCTCGCTGTCTTTATTATATCTACTCTACCGCATCACCCATTAATGCAATTTTCTTGTATTGGAGAATCTTGTGCCACACGGAATGTTTATTGCTATATTTCTTTTAGAATTACTATTGTCACACTAATTTTATTTTAATGCCACATCAATTCTTATGTAAATCACCCAAGTGTAAATCTCCATTTCGTTCATTTTAATTCTCAAAACATGTATTCGTCATTTTTATGATTTAAGAACTTGTGAGTTCGTTATTTTTAATATCTATGAATTCTAGAATATACCAATAAATTCATTGATAATAAAAGTGATGAATTCACTCGAAAGTTGAAATATATATTTTTGGAATTAAAATGAATCGTGCACCAAAATTGGAATTTCAACATAAGTTGTGTATAATTTGGAAAAAATCCTAATCTCCATTTCATGTACTGAATATGACGAAATTCCGAGTTGGATACAGTGTTCATTTTAATTCTCAAAGCAGGCATTCGCCAATTTTATAACCAACGAACTCGTGAGTTCGTCACTTTTAATATCTACGAACTTGTAGATATACTAGTGAATTCATTGCTTATAAAAGTGACAAATTCACTAAAAATGTGTGTTTTGGGAAAAAAATGCAGAATGTATTGAAACTAGAATTTGGCATAAGTGGTGCACATTTTGGGAAAAATACCAATCACTAAAGAAACTCTCTATTTTTTTATTCAAAATTTTATTTAATTGAAGGTGCATCTAACTCTAACATCAATATCACATTTTTCGTAATTTCTTTATTTCATTTGTCTCTCTCTTTCACAAAATAATCATCAATGTCGCCATCGAAATGTAATTTGGATGATTTGAGGTCAACTAAACGAGTCACATTCTTTCGTTCAATCCTACCCAGAGACATGTATTGTGTAATTGAAAGTATAACTTTAATACTCGAAAAATTGGCTTAATTAACAAATTCTTGCTAAAACTTCATGACACCTCAATAAATGTTAAAAAGAAAATTTGTTTTTAATTTTAGGGGTGGTAACATGATAATATTAGGATTTTTTCAAATTTTTTTTTTTAAGAAAATCATTTTATTGTGTGTGGTATAGAAGAATCATTTTCTCGAAGAAAATCATTTTAACACGACATGAACAATCATATACTTGCAAAATACAATTTTTCTACAAGTTTCTTGACGCAATCTTAATAACTTAAATATTAATTCTCATTAGTGGTCAACTAACAAAAGTTGAAGGAATCAAATCTGCTAAAATCAAATTCGGACCACTTAGATTTCAAATAAAATCCGACCCATTTTAAGCCCTACTAACAAGGGCTCATTTCAATCCATCTTATTCAATACTCAACAGATTGGTTCTATATCGATTTGATCCGGTCCCCATCCATTTTCAGCTCTAATTCTTAAATAAAAATAAATAAAAAATAATAAAAAAATCTTAGTATTAAATTTTCACATGGATCCAATAAATATAGGAACACATTTTGTGCATGCAGGAGGTGGGTATGTGTGTCTCATAGCATCAACTACGCTTACAACAGCCACTAAATGAAAATATGTTTGTAATTAATACACAACATGCTTGCTTTAATGCATATATTGATTCACATGCCACCAATAATTTTATGCTAAATTCCTTGAAATTTCAAGACCTCAACAATATAAAATTCTCTCACATCACATGGTACCAAAAAAATTTCAAATATGAGATGTATTATTAAATTACAATGTTTTTGTTGTATTTCCCATAGTATCCACTGGGGATTTTTTTGTTTGTTCTTTTCTTATTATGAAAACTGATTTTCAAAACCTGGAATCTCATTTAGTTACACTTAGGATTTTATGGATCTGACCCTATTTCTACAGATTTAATTAATATGAAATATATAATATGTCTTAAGTGCAAAAATGCAAGAAACCTCTGTTACCTAGCTGATTTTTGTTTTTGACCATAAGAGAATGAGAGATTTTTGACTCATAGACAAGTAAATCCGGGATTTCACATAATTTTGGATGATCAACGTATGGCGCCTAAACAAGGGTAATTTTGTGAATTGGGGATACCCACAATACACGCAGATTTGAGTGATTGTCGATCTAAGAATATATGAAATCCTAGATTGACAAAAAAATGAAAAATGAAGTTGAGATTCTAAATTTTTTGATGATTACATTGTAAATTTGATATATGCATTTTGGGTATTTCGAGAAAATTTATCAAGTGTTGAAGTCGAGAAAAATGAAAATTTGGTTCACATTACAGTGTCGAGCTCACCAATTTTTATTGTCTAGTTCAACATTTTTAGTGTCGAGTTCACCATTTAGTGCCAAGTTCAACTTTTTATTGTTTAGTTCAACATTTAATTACTATCGAGTTCAACAATAAAAATATTGAAATAAACAATAAAAAGTGGTGAACTCGACACTGTGACACTGTAAATGTGATTTAGATTATTTTTTTGTTGAGTTCGATACTAGGTAAATCTCCTCGAAAATACTCAAAATGCATAAATCATAGTTGTAAATAAAAAATTACAACATAATCATAAAAAAAATTAGAATCCCAACTTTGTTCTTCATTTTTTTTTTTTTATTAATCATCAGAAGAAAAAAAAAAAAAAGCATCTAAATGTCTAAATTAAGAGTACATTATTTTTCAATCGTTATTTACCATAAAAAGTCGTCGAAATTTATTGCAATCATCCTTGGAAAACCTAACTATATGAAGAAGATGAGAAAATGATAGTTTGGGTGTTTCAAAGACATTATAGATGTGAGATGAGGTCCAAGGACTATTAAGAAAAGAAAATTTTACTAAATGAACCATTAAGAGACCACCCAAGACTTAAGAGACTATTTAGAAAAAAGTTCCTCCGTCAAGGTCGTTTAAGTTAATTTTTCCAATTATTAATTATGTACGACAAAGAATTATGGTTATGACACTATTCACCCCAAAACATAACACTTTTTGTATGCTACTTGACGTGACAATGCATAGACCATAGATCTTTTTCTCCAAGATACACAGGGAAAAAGATCTAAGGTTCTATGCACTGTTACGTCGGGGAGCATACTTCAGATTCTGGGGTGTCAGTTTATCATTAGTCTTGGAAAAAATGTAAATCGGCATTAAATAAAGTTAAAAGGTCCCTTAGCAAAAGTTTGTTGCAATCGCAATACTTCGTCTCTCCACCAACTGTAAACCTTCGTAAAATAATGCAATGGCAATACTTTGCTGAACTAAAAAATACCAGCAAATATTTGTAGGACATCAACTATGTGAAAATCATGGTAAGAGCAGTATTTTATAAGATTTTGTTCAAAGCCCCTCTTTTCCCTTACCTTTTCCTTCATACACCCCCTTTGGAAATTGTGGAAAAAACTGTGATTTTTCAACATGCAAGGAATAACAATTAGTTTTACATTGACTAAAGTTGTTAAAAATATAGGGTCAAAACTCGATAGATTACAAATTGTGTTGGGACTTGAGATGCTAAAGTGCAATGGAGATGTTGACCAAAGAATGTTTTAGGTCTTTGTAGAAATGTTTGGCTTTCAAATATTTGAATTAGATGTATATTCCAACATTTACTTAAAATGTTTATTAGAAGCATGGGAAATTACTGAAACGGTTACGTTATATTTTTTGTTTGGTTCTGGTTCTTGTCGTTTCGATTCTGATTCTAAAATAAGTGGTACCAGAATTGGAACTGTAGGTGTCCATAAGTTCCAGTTCTCAAGAATCGAATAAGGAAAAACAAATATTACGAAATAGATAAAAAGAAAAAAAAAAAACCTTTCAAAAAATTAATACATTATTTACAAAAATATCAAATTAATTACCATTAGTTCGACAGTTTATAGTTTTTTCAAAATTAAAATTCATGTTCATTGGAAGCCATAAACTTTTAGAAGAAATGACACATTTTAAGCTCCAATAGATAGTTTATATGAAAAATTGAAAAACTTTGTCCAATATAGGAAAACCTTAAAATATATGTAATAAAAATAAACCTATTTTATGTACCCATTGGATAGAATCTAATAATTCTGGTTCCCATTGATTATGTTCAATAAAAAGGAACCAGAATTAGGATATTAGATTTTTTTGGTTCCAATTAAATGGATACACATTGGCCGGGCCATAATTTTTAAATATTTGTCATGGGCTATATACCCATTTTGGTATTTATCTATTTTTACAAAAATGTGTACACATTTGCAATCTAACCTTTTTAGCCTTCTTGTGACCCTGAAATAAAATAGCATGTGTTTTCCAAAAAAATTATGAAAATGCCAAAACTATAGTTAGAGTTTTAAGAGTAGAAATGTAAATCCATCCAAATGATAGTTTTTTTTTTTTTTAGAAAAATCATTTTATTTGTATTCATTTGAATATATATATATATATATTTCAGTTTAACGAGTACAACAGATGTCCATTTTGGTAAAATGAATAAATACCAAAAAGGGTATATATCTCTTTTGATATAATATTTCAAAAACGTGGCTGGGCCAGTTATTTCCCAAATTAGTATGCCGTTGGATAAAATACCCTAAATTAATTGTCTTACGCATTAATCATATCCGAGTCTAAGAATCTTTACTGAGATCCTCAAATGGTTGGTTAATTACTTGTTATTTTCCTGTAATGGGAGGGGATATAATCATGAAAAATTTAAGGGTAGTGATATTACCACACCATTATATTATGAATAAACATCATTTCCCTGATTTAAACTCAAGTAAACAGTGTGAAGCTTTGTTCAATATTCCAATTTCTCCAGCACAATCGACAAAACGATCCATGATGGGTTCTAAGAGTCCAATAATTATGATTTTTCATTATTTCCATAATGTTACTTTTCTAATACAACAGAGTTTATTTTTTATGCTTCATATGTATTTGGAGAAAAAAAAAGACTTTCAAAATTTTTTCATAATGAATAAACTACAGCCGGTATACATATAAAGAATTAAGAGTATAATAATTTCCTATCCAGGAATAATCGGTGGCAGTGAAATGCCACAAAAATTTTGAAGACAGCAGAGCATCAATCTTTGGTTCTATTCCTCATCATTTTCCGCTTGTTAGCATCGAGATACCTCTTTCTCATCCGAATGGTTTTAGGCGTCACCTGCACCAACCATGAAAGATAATACCCATATTACGACAAGTCTTTATGAGGACCAGGTCATCACTAGTTAAATGGTTAACAACTAGCATAAGTAGCTAACCTCAATGAGCTCGTCCGAAGCAACGTACCCAATTGCCTCTTCAAGTGTCATCTGCACACACACAAGATATTTGGTTGCTAACCATATATTGTGACCTTAGATGTCCTACTTTCTACAATAAGGATCCCAAACCATTAGGCTTAGTCAATACATACATACATCTTATTAAACATTTGAAAATGAAATGGAGGGTACACCTATAGTGGTATTTATCTAAAACATAATTTTCTCAGCCTCTTGACTAAGCATAGCTGTTTTATGTAAAATACAATGTTGGGTAAAATGAGTGTAATTGGGACAAGGATGTTTGAGATGGATGAGTGCCAAAACTAGCAACGACAAAATCCAAATGAACACATTAAAAGAACTTGAGCTCAGCATGAGATGAAGTAGAGAGAAAATTGAGACGGTTTAACAATGTGCAAAGAAGACCATTGAGGCTACCAAGAGGAACAGTTTGGTGAATGCTGAAGGCTGGAAGTTGACAAAGGGAAGGCTGATAGGATAGAGGATTGAAGTAGCAAGAAAGTATTTATAGAAGCAGGATTTAACTAAAAATGGCTTAAATATAGTAGAATAATGGAAAAAGTATTTCACATAGCTGATCTCAAGTAATTGGGATAAAGGCTCTGATGATAATGATATGATGGGTCCATAAATATTTATACAATATTAATGGCATATTTGTATAAGCAAAACTCCTTTATTTGTTTCATCTTATAATTTGGTAATTTACTTGCACAAAATATGGGTTTCAAGATCTAAAGATAAAAAAAATTAAAAACCGATATAACAATGATTGTCTGAAGCCAATATATGCATTTACAAATGACTTTCCATTTTTCTCAGAATTTGCAGTGTTGGCTCCATGTCGCACCCACCTGCAAATACATGCCAACAAACTACCAAAGGAATCGCTACTCAAATATTTTATTTTCAGCAATTATGTATGTGTTGCGCATATAATCACTCCAGCAGAAAAGCATTTAAGAGCGAAAAACGAAACCAAGTTTAGTTGTAGAGCTGTGAATCACGTCCTCCCTGATACAAGGATTGCTATACCAATTGCACTCCCAAGTAAAATGGAAACCACAACAACTAGCTTATATTTCACAGTCTCTGTTTACTTACTCTGAAAGCTGAACACTTTAGTGTGGTCATATTTTTCTTTAGGAAAATCCCCCCAAACAAATAAATGCAAGAATAATATAACCAAAGGGAAAATCGTCATCGTAAGCATATTAAAAACCATTGTGGAAGTAGTATGAGTGTCAAACGACTCAATTAGAGATCCTCGTGCATAAGAGCCTCCATTTGAACTCTTTCAACTTCTAGTTGAACTCTTTTAGCCTTAATATCTAATTGCCTACTATGTTGAGCTAATACTCTCTTGATGTTCAACTCTACTACATTCTAATTCCATCATCTTTTACATATATTGTCCAAAACATGTGCAACTATGTCTTGACCATCTTCCTTTACTTTTTTATTTTTAAGCGTGACCTTTCTATCTAATGATCAATCCTTATTTGCATAGAGTTCACTTACATTCTCTAATTTGGAGTTGCAAAAGGGACGAAGCAGGACTCAGGTTGTTATAATTTTTGAACTTCTTGACATTGATGGTATTAATCCATTTCTGCTCATCCTAGTTAACCTTGAATACCAGAAGTGGGGGTGGGGGGGCCCTCATCTGTTCTTAGTTCTTATAGTGTTGAGGTTGACATTTGTCGTTTGACATACTATTTCCACAATGCTTCTAATATACTTTTGATGATGATTTTCTCTTTGGTTATACTACTCCTACCTTTGTCAATTTGTGGAGATTTCCCTAAAGAAAAATATGTCTACACTAAGGTGTTCAGTTCTTAAGAGTACACAAACAGAGATGGTGAAATACAAGCTAACAGTCATGGTTTCCATTTTACTTGGGAGTGCAGTTGGCATAGCAATCTATGCATTAGGGAGGACGTAATTCGCAGCTCTACAACCATACTCGAATTCATTTTTAGCTCTTAAATGTTTTTTTGCTAGAGTGATTCTAGTGTCAGGTTCGTTTAGTTCGTTTACATTCTCTCCCCCCTCCACCTCTTCTCTGCCTTCACCTCCGCCCCCTTGGTCCATCTTCGTCACCTTGCTCTGCCCTTCTCTCCCTCCATCACCTTGCTACGCCCTTCCCTCATCTCTCTCATATTCTTCTTCTCTACCTCCACCTCTGCTTGTGATCCACCTCCACATTGCTCTTCCCTGTCTCCCTTTGATTTTATTTTTTATCTCATGCAATCAAAAACACAATTTATATTTTTCCGCCCTACTCATTTTGCACTACCAATTTCCCATGGATTTCAAAATCCATCGAAATTAGGTTTCCATGCAATCAAACCGACCCTTAGAAATAACCCCAATAGCAGAGAAAATAAAAGAAATCCATTTGAGATGGTTTGCGCACGTATGAAAAAGAATAGAACAGCATAATGAAAAACAAAGGGAGACTGTGACTAGTAAGAAAAGACAGGAAGATAGGTGTTTAGACTGAAGATGTGGGACTAATTTTGAAAGTATCCATAACAATGACTGTTTCTTACTCTTTAAAAGTGCAAGCCATAAATCTGTTTTCATTATGTTGAGAAGCGGCATAAACCTATGCCAATGAAACGTATTAGGTCTGAATTTGAATCGTTTCTGGTTGGGCTTATTCAGCAAAAGCCAAGTCGGGACCTATCCATAAAGGATGCATGCCCATTCTCTTAGCATCCTCAGAAAAGGTGGGTAAAGGGCATGCTTACAATCAGATTCTATAAAAACGTTGATTCATTGTATAAACCTGACTAGTAAAAACTAAACAAACTATATGAGATCACTCAAGAATGGAGGAAGTTACGATTGAAAACATACCAGACGGGGCGGGGATAACTTCACATTCTCATCCTTGCCAGCAGAACGAATATTAGTCAGTTCCTTCATTCTAACAGGGTTGATCTGTAATAAGACAACCATTTCAGAGGTCAGTCAAGTTGTGTTCTTCATACATAATAATGCATACCACAAGAGGTAGAAATTTTCACTTACATCAAGATCTGTATCTCTTGAATGCTCTCCAACTATCATACCATCGTACGTCTGCATTCAAATTAATGGGGAATGGCTCATATCTAGCAACCAATCAATTTACTTTATTTCTTAAGATTGGCAGAAGTTGGAACAATCCGCATTAAGGGACCCATATCGCATTGATACAGGCCATCCAATACATTAGGCACCTATTGAATTGGCTCTAGTCCAAAAATTGCAAAGGACAAATATTCATAACCATTGAATAAATGGCATTATTTGGATGGAATGATTATATCCAACATGTTGTCTGGGGTTGCAATAGTTCGATAAATGAGAATATTGTAGAATCAACTGAAGAGTCCAGATACTTAGGAGGCATATTGTAGAAATGTGGTGCATTGTAAGATATCACATTTTCAAGAAAAAGAAGAGAAAGCATAAAGAGAGAGTGAATCCCAATAATCAATGAAGAAAAAAACCTCCATCCCAGGGGATACAAAGAGAGTTCCACGAGCTTCTAAACTCATAAGTGCATGTGCAGTGATGGTTCCATTCCCCATTGATACCTGTTTAATCAAAGCATATTAAGTGGAGTCAGATGTTGGGATTAATAGTTATTTAATTTCAGTTACAATGATGGCACTAAATAATAGATCAAGAAGATGTTTCTAAAACATTTATTTACTTATGAATGTCAAGGAAATACTTTTGGCTGAATGTGTTGTTCAGTTGCAACATCTAGCATGTGTTACTAGATTCCAGAAATTGTTTCATCCAAACACAACTAACATGCTATTAAATATGCTGACTTTTGCCTTGTTATTAAATAAGGCATGGCAAACCTAAGGATTACAACTCCTACATCACTTCTTTCTACAAACTTTTGTCTTCCATGAATCCTCTATTTCCTTTCTACTTGCACAACCATTTAAAGCCCTCCTATATAATATATCCTCACTCCATTTGGAAATGCCTGGAATAACTTATCATTGCCTATTAATACTTTAAGCTCTTGAGATGCACCAGGAATCGATCCCAAGTCCTTTTGCCCTACTTACAATTATATTAATTACTCATGCTAAGGATTGGTCCCCAGTTATATGTAAGTTGTATTTGATGGTGTGTTTTATTGGTGAAATAGAGTAAATGGAAAATAAGTACTAGAAAGAAATACCTTAGCAACTAAGGGATTTAAGATAAATATATCCAAGCTATAGAATATATTTAGTCCAACTTTAATGAGGGGCACTTGAAGGAATGAAACAATAGATAAGACTGATGGGCAGGAAATACACCCAAATGAGCACATGTGTTATTTAGGTCCAATTATCCATAAAGGAGAAGCTGGTGACAATGTGACCCATGATATTAGAGAGGGTGCTAAACTGGAGACTTGTTTCTAGAAAATTGTGTGACTGTCATGTATTGGCAACCCAAATAAATAATAGACCACAACAATAACAGCATGCTTTACAAAGCTGAATTACGGGCAGTCAATAAACAACATATCCAATAATATTTGCATTGCAGAGAAGAGGATGTTCAGACGAATGAGGAGCAAGACTAGGAAAGATTATATATAAGAGAGTATTTGAAGGGTTGAGGAATAGCCCCAATAAGAAATAAAATCAAGATTAAGCAAGTTTGTGCATGTACACTGAAAATCAATGGCAGAATTGATAAGGGGTCTTGGTGCAAGTTGAAGCTATAAATAGGAAATAGGAAATAGGAAAAAGGAAGACTGTAAAAGTCATGAGGCATGTTGAGCAACGTATGTGAATGTTTTGTATTACGTTAGTCATGAATATCATGTTTACCTGCAAGGAGAAGCTATGGAATCAAGATGGAATATGACTGCAGCATCTCAAATGGATGAACAATATCTAAAAATCATATTCCTGATAACTTGTCATGCAGGTTATGTAACAAAGAAACTTGATTTTTTTTTTTTTCAAAAGAATTTGCCACATTGAACAACATATTGTACCTCTTGTCAAGGCAGAGGAGCAACCCATGCATGAGGTTCTTATGTCTGTTGTGAGTTCAATCATCTCTTGGAGTAGGATCTCTATAAGGAATTTATTGGATTTTTCTAATGAATTCTTGTTGAAGTGGGATCTATTATGTGATGCATGAGTGCGTTGTAGCTTGTTTCCCTTTGTTGTTTTCTTCTTTTTTTGTTCGGTGGTCACTTATATATATATATATATATGGGTAGCATTCGGCAGCCAAAAGATAGGGAGCCAAATTTTTGTCCTATATGGCTAAAAGTTTCGGAATGGGCTGATTTTTTGTGAGGATGATCACTATGGTGAGGAGATCATCCTTAAAAAAATCAGCCCATTCCAAAACTTCTAGCCCCATCATAAGTGGTTTACAAACTAACGCTAGAAATTGACAGTCCACGATTCTTCAACTTGTAAACTGGGTTTATTAGTTTCAGAATGGGCTGATTTTTTGTGAGGATGATCTCCTCACCATAGAGATCATCCTCACAAAAAATCAGCTTATTCCAAAACTTCTAGCCCATATAAGACAAAACGAGCTATCTTATTCGTTGTCGAACCCAACCCATATATATATATATCACACAAAGTCTTAAATGCATCAGAACTAAAAAAGAATGACGATGGGTATCAAATTTAAACTTATTTCTTCATTCCTTCCTGGGTTCCAAAGCCAAAGATACAAAACGTACAGTGTTAAATGAGTTCAACATGTAGCCATTTTACCCCAACACAACATGTCTGAGCTCAAGCTTGACTTGGAAACCCTGGGCATTTATTCATCTCAACAATCATAAAAAGGCGTCAAGTATGGGAATCATGACAGTTTCTAAATATCTCCCAATAGAAAACTAAAATTGAAAGTGCAAAAATTATGGGTGGTTAATGATGGACTATAGGTTTCTTGAGAATTACTGATTCATCTCTCTTAGAGTCAAAAAATTTCCAAAGAAGTAGAATTCATTAGTCACCACATAAGCTTTATTAACCAAACACAAACTACCAATTTTCCCAACATTATGGACCTGCCAGGGAAAAAACTTCACGTTCAATTTAAGAACATCACCAAATATGAGTTCAGATAAGTGGGACATTACAATTTACAAGTGCTAAGAGAATCTGAACACATTTTGCTTAACCATGTAGTAAAATTTTGAACTTTCCTTACTGGCTATTAATCGAGAAGCTAATTTTACCCGGTACACTAGAAAACTAAAAAGGGATGAGCGAAACGTACCAAAACTCCTTTCCTGACATTGCCAAGAGGACCTCGGTATTTTGCATAGGCTGCAAAAGAGCACAATGACAAGCATTATTGAAACATTATAGTCATAAACCAATACTAACTCATGCCACAGCATAATAACAAAACTGATCTTATAAAAAAATGCGATGGGGGCATAAACTGAACTTTGAAATTATAAACTCAAGTTATTCTTCGAATCTAACAGTAGTGGAAGACATTTAAGGAAATTTTCCATGAGATAATATAGACTTGAGATAATGCAATGTTGAGCTCCTCAATTTGGTAAATAGCGGATAACTACTATACCATGTTTTAAAGAGTCAAAATGGGTTTGAGAACCAAACTGCTTGTATCTAAATTTCACAAATAGTAAGTCAGAAAGAAACCTTTTGGAGGTCACAGGCTATGATTTTCAAGTTTAAAAACACTCTTTTTAATTTTCTGTTCTTCCTGGTTCTATTTCAATCTTCCGGTTTTCTTTGCTTGAAATAAAACCTGACCCAAGCTGGCTAATCCAAGTTGAGTTTTGGGCAGATTGAAGTGTAGCTCAGGTTGGGCTCTAAATGACCACCTTAGGCCAGATCTTGAGTTGGTCTGGGCTTGTGTTGATTGCTTTGAATCTTGTATGGGAATAGGTTTGGAGCTGAACCTCACTCAACCAGCTCGAATTGCACCCATAATTAAGGCAATCCTCCCCTTTATTAGTAAACCTTATAAGCGAAACACCACCAAGAAAATATATGAGCTCGATAAGATTATTCCTTCCTATTCACCATCATCTAGCCATGACCCTTCACATTCCTATTCTTAAAACCTTCTAAACCCTGAATTGTCTTATGGCTCATCAATAGGATGACTTTTTTAAGAACTGCTCAACGAATAAGTGATTCCCACCACCAATTGCTCATTCCCAATTTTCATAAATAAGGACTCTTGGATTAGCTACAAACAAGGTTTAAAATCCAGTATGGCTCTGCCATTTGGTTTATCCACACAAAAAAAATGGTTCGAAACATTCACTTTAAATCATTAAATTTTAACTTGTATTCATACATAAAATAGAAAACTGTTTCGTAAGTGTTTAAAATGAAAGCTAGAATTAAAATCACATTAGTGCCCATCGTTACGGATTAGAAATGCTTTGAAACATTCCGAGACAAACATGGGAACGTTGAACTACTGCATTTGATGCATATATAATATAAAATGTTGTAGAAGTCTTTTTCGACTTGATTAAATGGTAAATTTAATAACGAAATATTGCATTTGATATGTTTCAATATGTTTTGGGAAACATTTCAAAACAGTCCAAAACATTTGAATTTAAATAAAATATTTTTTTCTGTACATAGCCAATATGTTTTGGTACTTTTTGTGAAAATTCCAAAACATTGTGACATTTAAATTCCAGAATGTTTCATTCCAATATGTGAAAAAAAGGGGAAGGCCCCACTGAAACAAAACAAAACAAAACTTTAAACCATGCAAACAATACCTGGACCAGCAATTAATGGCACAATTTAAAAAAGAAGAAAAAAACAAGAGTGAAAAAGAAGGAATGAGGAAATTTATTGCTGGAAATCAATTAAGTCTATTGCATCTATAGGAATGAGTGAAAATATTTGGATTTGAGCATATGCCAAATCCAAATATGACAAAATATTGCAAGTTTGGTGGTTTGACCCATAGTCAGCAAGTTGGGATTCAGAAAAATGTCTGAAAGGGGAAAATTAAGAGAAAAACGAAAAGTTTGGGAAAAATCTAAAAATAGTGATAGAATTTATTTTTATTTTTTAAATCAAAATCGTAGATTATACATTTATTCTTTTTTTTTTTTTTTTTTTTGACAAGTATAAATTCCATAAATATCAAACAAGAGGTACAAACAACGACCGGTCAAGCTGACCAATTAAAACACGAGAACTACCTATTACACAAGGAATCCCAATGATAAACAAACTCCTCGAAGAACACCCCTTTGAAGTCGGGGTACAGTTTGCACCAAAAAAAATAGCAGCCCTAAAACATCAAAAACAATGTCTCTAATTTTTCATTATCCTTAGAGCAAAACAACACAATATTAAATATTACACATGAATATAATAACATATCTCACAATTACGCATGCAAAAAAGTATCTAACCATTGACAAAATATTAGGCAACAATATATAACATGGTGACATCAATAAAAATTAACGACCATAACATCAAGGCATCTTATATTAACATATTAAACTAAAATAATAAATCACTAAAATCCCATATTGAAAAAGTTGCCCACTTACATTTTAGGATTTATTTTTTTCAATTATTTATATATATATATATATATATATATATATATATATAATAATAATAATTTAAGTGGCGACTTTTTGAAAAGGTCACAATTTAATCGTAACTTATTTGGTAAAGAAAAAAATCGTAACAAAAATGCAATTTTTCAACAAGTTGCCGAAGTTGGCGATTGTGTGGGTAAAAAGTAGTACAAGACACGTGGTGTAAATAAGATGAATATTGATCACATGATGGATATAATACGTACCTCAAGAATCGATTGGGTTTTTTTTTAAATTTGATTTTATTTAGTTAAAAATGTAATCTTATCCAGAAATAGAAAATCACCTCTGGAATCTCTATTAGTTAATTGAGAGTCCCTTGATTGGGAGGGAGATTGATTTGTTCCATTAGAATTTAGTATCATCTTTTGTATCTGTATAAGGAGTGCTACTAGGTAAAAGGAGGCTCTTGGGAGAAGGAAAAAAGAAAAAGGAGGCTAGTTTTTGTAAATCTGGTGATGGCTTTAAGAATAGTGGAATGGCTCTTCAGAGCCCGAGGATGTAGTTTGGTTTTGGGACGAACCCCGTGAATAAATCTTGTTTCTTGTCTTCTCTCCCTTTTTCTTTGATTATTTTTCTATATGATTTTTAATCATTTGTGTGCATCAAGAATAATGAAGATCGATTGTTAAGGGTAAATCTCGAGGAATCGATGGCATCCGAGATTTTACCTCTACAGTAACTATGGTTTGATCTTGTCATCACAAACTATTTATTTTTCAAACCTACTTGCTATAGTGCCAATCCAAACCGTTTAAGGAGATTCATGAAAAAGGCCAAAGGAAACTATTTAATTGTGTTATGTCACCAACTAGATCCTCATATTCTATAAAATCAAATAATAAAAGCTATAAATAGATCAAACATACTTAGGAAAGCTCGGTGCATAAATCCAGTGCCACGCGTATCAGTGCTAAACACACTCCTATAGCCAACTAGGCCCCTGCAAATATACAACAAACGAAAATTGAGCTTATTTTGCATGTCTATGCTAAAGGTATTAAATTTAGCTTTAGCGTTTGCTTCGGTTAGCTCGAAAAATGAAAATATTTTGTATAAATATTTCTATCAGTGTGAAACTAATACTTATTATTGAAAATGAAGGAAATAAAAATTTACATTTCAATGGTAAAGAAATAATTGTAGATGCAAGTGTGGATTTGCAATTAGCCCTTCAAAGAACAAAACATGCAAAATCACAGTAGCAACCTCTCATAAACTTATACTGAAAAATAGAAAGAAAAAAAAAATCAACCAAGAATCATTTTTTACTCCGAATTTCAAGTTCCCCCCAATCATAAAGTTAGGCAACCAAACTACTCACCTTTGTCTCCACTTATGACAAAACAATCCACTACTTTCACCCCTTTATCTTCTATTATTTTAATAATTTTATAGACTTCACAAAAGATGAATTTATTACCACACAACACCTTCAAAATCCATTTAAATTTTTGTGTCCTCCATCTAATACTTTTCTCAAAGCTCAGTTATTTATTAATTTACCAAACAAAATGAAGCAACCCATGGCATATAGGCAAAAATGTGTTGTTTGTGGATTGTGTACACCTAAATTCTCAATACTTTACTCCCTCGTAACATGCAAGAAACCAAGTACATATACAATAAATATGTACAGATAGATTAAAGGAACAACAGTCCTACCAAAGTAGTATACGAAAAATACAGTCAATATATGTAATAAGGGGTGACCTAAATTTATACGATCACTATTCAATGGGGAGCAATAAAAATAGTAAAGGGATTCATCCAACAACATAGAGACAACTAATTCTTGCAACTAAGGATACCATGAGAACAATGAATAACAAGAAAGGTGGCAGAAGAATGATAAAACCATGTGACCAACCTTGATGGACAAGTCATAGACATTTTAGTCCTGCCAACATTCCCTGGGACAGGGCCCATATCAATAACCTCAGCTCGTCTGTGTGATAGGGCTTCCATAACAAGCCCTACATGCTCTTCATTCACCTGAAATTCAAGTAGTATTGGATAAGAATTCCAACTGCACGAGGAATGATTGTTCAGTAGTTGCAAAGTTAAATACCTCAATTGTCACTTCTTCCAAAGGCTCGAGCTTCACACCATTCTCAGTTTTATACCTGATTCAATGATTAAAAAAATTCCACTCAATCTCTCATGGTCAATGTAAAAATATACATGAAACAAATCAAGCCCAAAAGGGAAACAAACATGCCATAGACTGAATGTAGATCCCCATGTATAGATTTAAAAATCAATAAAAAATATTTTGATACATGGGTATCCAGACTTAGTCCTATTATTTCCATGGACACGTGAGTCACCCCTTCCAACACATGCCAAGTATACTATCCTCTTAAAGCACCAGGGGGATGGCCAGCAAGGGGTTTTAAACTCAAGACCTCTCCCTTTTAAGGGAAAAAATCAATAATACACTAATATGCAGTCTTGCACGAGTGCCATGCTAAATCTATGCACATGAAATTGAAATACTTGATGAGACCTGCACTTGTGTGGTCCATGACTATCTATTTGTCATGTTGAAGGCGCAAAGCATCATTAGATGGCCATATAATACTTAACAGTGATAAGGTGAGCCAAAATTTTCTGAACCCAAATAACTGCAGAAAATTTCAAAGAATAGTTGTAATGAAGATTCTCAAGTACATTTTACTGGGAAATGTTTACATTAGCAAACTCAACCAATAAAGCAGACATTGTGACCAGTAAGAAGCACTTGAGTTGATGGCACATAAAAGTAGGTGACAAACAACCATGCCCTTTTCAAGAACTATGGGAATTTCTTCAAAATATTGGGACAATATATTCGCATCAGTGCGTCATCGTGTCTAGCAACATTCAGTCTAAAAGAGATTGATTTATTCTACGTATCTGGGAAAAAACAATCATCATATTGTTTAGATAACTTACATTACTAGTTCTCACTAAACAACCATAAACACAAAAACACTACTAATAAGAAGTGTCCATTTTTTGTTTTATTGAAAGAAAAAAATGAACTACAGAGAAACTCAATTTTTTTAATGTAACTGAACCAAATAGTTGATATATGTACAAACTACCAACTATGTGAAGATTTAACTTACTGCATGTGTTATAATGATTCGCCATGACAACCTAAAAAACGTACAAAAATGATGTAGAAATTATGGAAGTACTGAAATTGGGAAACTAAGTTTGAAGTCCATCTACTCCATAAATGTATATTCAATTTCTATACAATCAACCTCAAAAAATATTTCAAAAATCCTTGATTGGGGTATGCCACAATTTTTAGGGTAAACTTAGTAACTAGAATTAGAAAAAAAAATTCAATAATTCACATGCTAGAACACACTTCACCCCTTCAAACATGTGACCTAAACCGGCCTGAATAAAAAGTCAAAACTATTTAAACCATTATGACAATACTTTTTTAGACATATGTCCATTCACATGAATGAATCTAGTGTCAATTTTGTTTCTAACCCACCTTGATTGGGGTATGCCACAATTTTTAGGCTTAACTTAGTATCTAGAATTAGAAAGATTGTCAATAATTCACATGTTCAAGTATCTCACATGCTTGAACATACTTCACATCTTCAAACATGACTTAAACCGGCCTGAATAAAAAGCCAAGACTATTTAACCCACCACGAAGACACTGTTTAGACATATGTCCATTCACATGAATGAATCTAGTATCAATTTTGTTTCTAATGAGTATCGACAGAAATTTTGTCAGAGCTACTGGTGCCAGATGTTGCTATGCAGGGACAGCATTACAGTAGCAGCACGAGTCTATGTAGGACAAAGGAAAAAAAATGAAGAATAGGGACCGAAGCAGTAGCAACTAGCAATAAATGAACCTATTGCCGCATGTTGTTCTACAGGGACAGAATAAAAAGAAGAAAAAATTGAACATGTCCCCCAGAATCAGTCAACAGAGATGGCTGAGTAACTAGGTTTTGGTTCTAGAAAAAATAATTTGAAACAGCGATTTATACTGTTTTTGTAACACTTCTCAAGAACCTCCACAACATGCACCATGCCATTCTCAAGGTCCTCACCTACCTAGGTCCATTCTTATTGGTTACCCTCCAAAGCCCTTAAGCAATGGCAAGCCCCAACTAGCTGACTTGTTATTTGAAGGGCATATCTTCAACTTGTCCCTCTTTTATGTTGAGATTCTACTGAAACCTTGGACTTTTCCTATCAATCAATTATGGTAAAGAATGTCCTATATGTTTAGATTTATCAATACTCACATTCCTTGTCTCAATTTGCCAATGCACTTAATTACTAAAACCTTGTGAGTTTTGACTTCCTTTAAATAATAAAATTGGCTCTTGAAAGTATGTGGTAACTCTTCACCACGAAGAAATAGATTGTTGTAAATTGGTCAATTAGCGATGACTTAGCTGAACTATGTCAATTTTTATGCTGTTTCCCTGTATCAAGGCCCATATATTTTGTTAGAACATACGCCTTGATTTTTCTTTCAGGCCCCATTCACTTCTTTCTCGACATTCCTCTCATCCTTTTTGAGCCTTCAACCTGCATCCAAGCTACGCTACTGAGATTTGCTATCATAAGTCTTCGTTGAACATGCCCAGATCATCCTAGACCACCATAGTTAACTTTCTTCTATTTTATCCCTATTGGTGCTGCCCCTAGATTCGTTCGGATGAGATTATCTCTGGTGCCCTTCCTAATCTTTCTACACAATCATCTCAGCCAGTGTAAACTCACTACAACTAGTAACTCACTAGACAATTCAACATTATCATCACTAAACATCATCATTACTAAGAAAAGGGAGTGTTACCTTAACAAAGATATCCATATAACAGTTATTATGAGAACAAATGGGCCATGTATGGAGTAATAAACAAACGCATTAGAGCGGTATGGACAATCTACACACATAATATTGACTAAATTGACAGGGAAAAACAAACAAAACAAAACAAAAATGGTCTACACTAAAATGTTAGAAAACTTACATGACTTTAGGTGGTGAAACAGAAAGCTCAAACCCTTCACGCCTCATATTCTCAATTAAGATACCTATGTTTCACAAAATGGTAGTTATTTTCAATAACAACAAAATTAAAAAGAATGCAAATGAAATGTGAGATGTAAGAAAATGAATAATATTATCAAACACATATGAATGCTTCCAAACAGAGCTTAAAAATGATAAAGGGAAATAAAAACACACCCAGTTGAAGCTCGCCCCTCCCTTGCACTTCATATGATTCGGACAAACCTGGAAGCACATTTATAGCAAGATTTGTTTCTGCTTCTGCCATAAGCCGGTTACCAATTTTCCCCCCCGTCAACTGTAATCCATTGAAATTTGCAAATAACAGATGAAAGGGTAAGAAAAAGACCATAAAGGACGTGTATTGAGGTATTAAGAAAACCTTGACTAAAGATATAGCTCAGGATAGAGTTTAATGGCAAAATAGGACCCCGATATTTGGGGTAAGGCATAGAAGATGATGATGAGAAAATGACAGATGAAAAAGTACTAAGACTGCTCTCTTCTTCATCTATTACGTTTTCAACATGCTATCATCCAAGTGATTACTTAGAATCCATTTCGTTTAGTTCTCATCAAATCTCTACAAGAAAGTCTAAAGCAAAGAAAGCTTCAATAGGTGAGCGTGTACATTTGGTGATCGTCCATGGTTTGATTTAAAGGTAATCCCAATTACAATTCTAACATATGTCGTTTTGGATAGAGATCCATGGTTTTTTGTTGGCAACCTGTTAGCTATTGAATAGCATTAAATAATTTAGGACGCAAAAATGACAACCCTTGTTGATCAATTAGAATAATACCTCGATATTAAGGACAAAACAAAGGGACCTACCGTAAAAATTAAAAGGCTAAATACAATTGCTATATCATTCCAGATACTGAGCATGAAATCAGAACTCAGAACTACATCACCATCATCAAAGCCTTATCCCAAGCATATGGTGTTGGCTGAAAATAACATGTTCCACCATCCTTTTTTTTTTTTATTCACTTTTAATGAAAGGGATATCAAGATGAGCAACCGAGAGGAACAAGCAATACCAAAAGAAAGATATACTACAAATCCAATCCCATCGGCCTAAAAGATCCTCGAAAACCCGAAATTCCTTTTAAATTTTACACCAAGAAAAATAGAAGAGAGAATCTCTTGAATCAACTGCTCCTTGTCTTAAAAAACATGAAGATTTCTCTCCCTCCACAAAGCTCCTAAAATATCCTCTTGAATGGAACAAACTTTGCCAAGCAACAACCAACCCTAGAAAAAAAAGATAAAACAGAATCGGGATGGGAACCACATACCCCAAAAAGAGAAAGAGAGAGAGTAAGCCCAAATCTTACCTATGACCTTGCAATGGACTAGGACATGCTTAGGTTGTAAAATTGTAAGTGAGACAGTCGGGTTTCAATCAGGTCGGGCCGGGCTTAGTGAGAGATGTAGGGACCTAGGCCGAACCAAAGCCTACTTGAATTCAGGTCGGGCCGGGCTTAGTGAGAGATGTAGGGACCTAGGCCGAACCCAAGCCTACTTGAATTCAGGTCGGGCCAGGGTATTAGATTAAAAATAAGTTTTTAGTTTAAAAAAACTAAATAAATTATAAATATGAAATAATTCTAAAAAAATCCTAGAAAATCTTTGAAAATAAAATAATTTAAATTTTAATATTGAAAAGATTTATCACTTTACTTGTACTTGTTTAAAAGTTAAAGACTTTTAGTTAAAAGATTTAGACATGTACTTGTAAGTTTTAGACTTTTAGTTAAAAGACTTAGAAGTTCAACTTCAATACAAAAGACTTCCTTGTCCTTGCAATTTGAAAAAGAAAAAAAATTTGAAAATGACCATCGAAAAAATTGAAAATAACCAAGCTTGGGCTTCGATACCTAGGCCCATACCCGACCAATTATGATGCGCCTCCAAGTAAAGGCCCTCAATGAACTGCACCAACCCCTGCCTAATGTTCTCACCCCCTGCTAACCAATCATTATTGATCTTAAGCTTGGAGATAAAAGGCATTATTGATCTTAAGCTTGGAGATAAAAAGGCCCCTACTATGGTAGTTCTCTATGCACCGGATAAACTTCGTATTACTATCACCCTCCTTTCAACATTTGACCCCAATTTTTTCTTCTAACATACTTCCTCCATGGCTATTATTTTTTGTAATTTAACCTTCAAGTACCAAGTTCAACCTAGTACCTCCTCCTTCAAACTGATAGTGGATTTGCTTCCTCCCTTTTATCAAGAACCTCAATCTCCACCAATAACTCTTCCTTCTCGAGCTCTACCCTTCCAAAAGTATCTGTATTCAATTGCTTCAACCTCTCCTTAATGGCTTTAAGTTTGCTTCTAAGCACCACACCCGGCATATGTAAGAATGAAAGAGCACCCCACAGTTCATGAGTCATTTGCACAAAATTATCATGAAGAAGCCACGTGTTTTAGAAGCGAAACAATGTTGTTTTATTCCACACCAAGCCAACTTACAAACGAAATGGGACGATGATCTGACATCTGATTAGGAGTAGTTTCTTGCAAAATTGATCCAAATAGGTCCACCCAATCACGAGAGACTACAAATTTGACCAATCTATTAAAGACTGGGATCTCCTGATCATTCAACAAAGTGAAATTCTTCCCACAAAATGGGATATCAACTAAAAAAATTTGGCTCACAAAACTTCCAAACTTTCTCTTCCTTGATGTCACCCTACAATTGTCATACTTCCAAACGAGAAACAAATCACATCAAAATCACCACCCAAGCACCACAGTCAATCCCAATACATTCTTACATCCTCAAGCTCCCCCAAAATTAATGTCACTATCCAAATATGGGGCATGAACCACCGAAACAACCAAGATAACTCCTGTTCTATGCGCTTAAAGAAGAATCGAAGCTGAAAACACACCAATAACCTCCCCCTCCACACAAGTCCAATTCTTATCCCACATAAGAATGAGTCCCGAAACAGTACCAATACCAGATAAAAAAACACCATCATTATCTTCAGAATCCCACAACTCTGCAATATCCACATTAGCATGTCTCAGTTCTTGAAGAACTACAACATGCGGTCTATTAGCACAAATCATGGCTTTAACCAGCACCCTCTTGTGGTTATCATTAAGGCCCCCCACATTCCAAGAGAACTTATTGTTAGGAGATGACATTATTAACTAATTGATTGTACTGTGACCTTCGGTGACAAAGGATTGAGCTTATTGTTAGGAGATGGCAAAGATTTCACACTGGCCTCCTGACATAACCCTCCTCATTTATCATGACTTGAGAACAGCAATGCAGTGTAAAACCACTATAAAACAGGATTTTCTATGGATCAGAACAAACACTTAATTGTGCAGCAAAAATCAAGATGTCTAACAAAAGTAATTTATCGTTCAATAAATATAAAAAAAGATGATTCCATGTTTCTTCATGTGCAGCATTGGGGACACACAGTTTTAAATTTAAGACTTCTATATCCATAACAACACATTCCACCCAAAAATATAATGAATGGTAAGAATTTAACCAAATATGAACCATAGCTGACGATTACATAATGCTTGCTGATATCAGAGCTCTAGAACTGAGTCCACAGATACAATAAACATGACCAAGAAAAAAAAAACAGAACTTCAATAACAGATGGCACGAGCAAAATATCAGTGAGCATATATTAATCACATATAATAGCTGACTAAAAGTAAGAAAAGATTAATGCCTCTTACATGGGTTCCATCACGGCCAGCCAACGGAGAGTCATTAACACCAAAAGTCATGGAAATGGTTGGTGGATCTAAATCAACAGTGGGCAGTGCAGTCATAACCTAACAGATGATATCACAAACCACATCAGAACTACAACTGTCCGCTATCACTTTCTTCAAGCAATGAGATACTACAAATAGAAAATTAAAACCGCACAATGCAAAAAAAAAACAAAGCATAAGGATTAAATCAACCTACAAAAAAAGACAAGTCCTAGATAATAAATGAGACAACTTCCGCAAACTTATTAATGAAGTGGTCACAATAAATGCCTTTGATGCACTTTAGGCCATACTATAGATTATAGGTTTTATTCAAGTCAAAAGCCTATATGGTGAACAAACGACTGTCCTATTGTAACATGCATTGCCAATACAAACTTGCAAGCATTCACGTATTTTACATGCACATTCATGATTATGCAAGATTAACAAAAGAAACTATTCCCACATAAAATTAACCTTTGATGTGAATCATGTGTGAAGAAACCTGTAGCACCTACATGAACAATACAAAGAACCAGGAGAAGCATTCTAAACAAACAGGTGGTTCTTCAGTTGTTCAGAAAGCATGAACACGAGAAGTGACTAGACTTGAAGCCACACACCAAAACTCAACAAGAATGGGAGACATGTGAGAGAGATAAACCCGGTGGTCATAGCTTTGCAAGCAGATACAACTTCAAATTCAGACCATAGCAAAAGTCATAATAGTCAATCGGAACCAGTTTCCCTTCATGTGAACATGCAGTGAATTGGTGATGGAACATTTAAAATGATTATAAAAAACCTTTTGCTGAGTGAAAAATCAAATCAAAATGGTTACAGGCTAACAGAAAGATGTCAGTAAAAATAAAAGTAACATGTATTTACATGCCTCCACATTTGCCACAGTGTGACCTATTGATGGGCTTGTCAACCCAGCCATTGACACTATATCACCAGCTCCTGCACTATCAATCAGAACCACATTTGTACCCTTCTTTTTCATAAGTTTAAGAACCTGCAAGAACAAGTTTTCAAAGTTAATATCAGATACTGTATTAGAATTGTAACTTCACCAACATAAAAGTTTATTGATTGAAAATAAAAACTTTGAAGATGAAAGGAACTATTCATGATTAGCGTGTTCTGGGAATGTGCCACAACAACAAACCTTTCCTTCCTCAAATTTCTCAACCCCAGAATCTGTGCTGCGAATAGCATGTACTCTGTCACCAATACGAATGATTCCTGAAGAGATGCGTCCGGTCAATATCCGCCCAAGATAAAAGTCACGCTCCATCATGGAAACCTGCAAAGGACTGTCAACCATCTCATGCAATATAGTATATTACCATGATACCCCTTTAGTTGTTTGCTCAATGTTCCCAAGAGAATATGAACAGGTGAATAAATATTCTTTGGGAGCTTCCAATAACCATTATCTTTTTCAAAATGATAATTATTAGATAGCATGAATAAATAAGAATTTATAGATTTGTTCTACGTTCTACATACTCAACAACCCATATAAAAACTGTTTATTTCCATGATTAAAAATTGTTACTAAATGTAAATGAAATCAGATGAGGAAAGATTCCCAATGCCACTGCAGTTTCAGACCAGGTATCAAGATATGAAGTAAATAGCACTGCAGTCAAAACCGTTTGGTGGCACCTTGGCAATAAGGGTCCTTCAGGCGAGAGACAAAGTCTAACTAACAATTTATTTATTGATTTACTTATATCTCCTAATAACTAAAGGTAATACACATAAAAAAGGATTACAGGAAAAAAGTAATAAAGCACATAGCCGTAGAATGCAAAAGTAGAAAGAATAACAAAAATAAGTAAAGAAACACAGTTCCGCTCCAAAAAAAAAAAAAAAAACAATGAAGAGAAATAAAGGAGAAGGAAGAGGACAATAAACTTGTGAAAAATAGAGGACCAGTTGATGCAGAAGCATGGGCACGACATGTAATCAGTCTTCTAACTAAAGAGTTGGGACTATAAAACAAGAAGAAAAAAAATGGAATCTTCATGAGATCTAAAGATATGTTAGGGGTCCCTTTTCAGTAATATAAAAGTTGTCAGGATTTAATTAGTACAGATGATCTTTTCAGTTTGGAAACTAGTAGCCAGTCTTTAATTATCTTTGCATAGTATATATCTCGGAAAAAAGAATATCAGTATACTAAATTTGAGTAGGATCCATAAGTATATAAGATCCTATCTAGGAAATCATTAATAAGAGGTAGCATGTTATTTTTGGTGACTTGTGTTTGAAAAGTCCGTATGCGTTGTTATTAAATATGAGAAATAAACAAAGGAGTAGTCAAATTAAAAGGGAAATGTTGTGAGACAGCAAAAAGACCTGCTATGTTTTATAGAATTGAATGTTAGGCGGTCAAGAAGTCATAGATTGAACGTAGTAAAGCTGAGGATGCTGAGATGGATGACTGGAAAGGCTAATGAAGACAAACTAGAAATAAATGCATTCATGAAAATGTAGGAGCAACGCCAATGGGTGATAATCTAAGAGAAAGTCGATTGAGATGTATTTCAGCCCATGGAAGGTTCTCAAAGAGCGAAAAAAGGACCGAAAAGAACATGGATTGAGGTAGTGACAGTGGATATGAATACACATGCAATAACAAAAGACATAGAGAACTGAATTAAAGACCATGATTCGCTGACTCCAAATTTTTGGGATAAGGCTTTGATGTTGTTGCTGATTCTCTCATTTTAATGGGGTTTGAGTAAATCACAGTTAAGTACATTTCAACTAGGCAATAAAAAAAGGTACAGAGCACTAGATTATGCATAGTTAGCACTGAAATGTCAAAGATGATTGTCCTTCATAATCAAAGTAAAACAAAGTCCAACAACAAAGCACATCCCCTACAACATAAAAATTAAATATAAAGTAACGATTCAACATAATCAAAACCATTCTAACACCAACCAGCATTTGGAAAGGTGCTTCAACGTTTGCCGTAGGGGCAGGAACATGATTTACAATGGCATCGAGCAACTGTGCCATATTCTTCGCATTATCAGGAGGGCTTTTGGTGAAGGTGGATGAAGCCCATCCTTCCTTAGCAGAAGCATAAAGAACTGGAAAATCTAGTTGCTCCTCTGTGACATAAGAACACATAGAAAATGCATTTAAGTTGACTATAGTGAACAATAAAAGAAAGGTGATTTTATCAATTTCAATATTTTGCTGCACCTGAAGCACCAAGGTTTGCAAAAAGATCAAAGACCAGACTCTCTACTTCATCACATCTTTCTTCAGAAACTGTGTAAGTGAAAATCATGGACATTACTAACGAAGTTGGGATTACAAGAAAATTTACAAAATGAAAAGTGAGCAAACAGTATGTCCCTGCTCATGCAGAAGAAACATATTTGTAATCAAACACTGGAAAAATATCATATAAATAATATAAGGCCCTCAAATAAAGGGATAATTTCTGCAACACAAGAGTCCCTTATGCACGTAGGAGCCACATAAAACAGCAAATTTCAGCTTAATTATTCTTAAGAATGTCACCAATGTAATAATGCCCAAGAGATGGTTTGTCAATGGAGAACCTCAACCAAATAAACCCTAAGAATTATTAAACACTAAGTGCTTGCTTATAAAAATATCTATAAAAAAAATAAAAAAATAAAAAAATAAAAAAGGTAATACCAGAAGGTCGATCTACTTTGTTTAAGAGGAGAATCGGGCGCAGTCCATATTTTAAGGCTTTTGCAAGAACAAACTTTGTTTGTGCAAGGGGACCTTCACCAGCATCAACTACTAGAATTGCTCCCTCAACCATGCCAACAACCCGCTCAACCTGTGAAAACAATCCAAGATAAGAAACAAAATAAATGAAATAATTTGTTTTTTTATAAATATAAAATAATAACTCCACTGGTCAAAGAACATAGAATTTGTGTAAGAACTTCAAAGAGATGACATACTTCACCACCAAAATCTGCATGTCCCGGAGTATCGACCATGTTAAGTTCATTTTCCTTCCATGAGATGGAAGTAACCTGCAAACCAAAATAAGAAACTAATATCAAAATCAATATAAAAATGGTTCCCTTAAGAGATAGATGACAATGTTCATTCAGATCCTATTAAAATTATATGCAAAATTTAGATGAAAATCTCAATCAGTGTGTTGTTCTACAAACAATCAACGTTACAGTAATTGATGTAATCGCAAAAGCCACAATAAAATTGTGTTGGGTTAATTATAAGGAGAGATGATTTCATTGCTCAATTCTTGTACATCATAATTCATAATTGATGACCTATCCCAATAAATGGTGTTCATCTAGATCCAGGGATCAGTAACATGTGGCCTATTTCGCCAATTAATAAGTAACTTTGGAAACCATGTGGAGATAATTGACAAAACTTTATGTCGGCAATCAACTTGATGTGTGGTTGAAGTCAGTAAGTTATGCTTACTGAAGTCCCACTACATTAACTTATGGTGTTCCATTATTAGTTCTCATCCTTTACTTTTTGCTTGTGTTCCTTTCCAGAGGGCTCTAGCTCTCCAAAACAGTAGCCGGGATCTGCCTAGCCCAATGCAGAGTGTGTTGGAGTTGCTCTAAAGGCAATGTTTTGATCAAGAGAAAAAATGATACCATCTCAACCGAAACATTCACACAATCCCATGCTTTTTTAAACATTCTATTTTCCAGGGTCAATGTTTCACATTGGTCTCAAATCCAATATTTTCAACCATGTATCAACCTGATATGTTCTTGATTTTTCGCCTAATAAATTGGTATGCTAATCAAATAATAATAATAATGTTAATAATATTACCATTCCATTATATTATGAGTATGAGTCGTGATTTTCTAACGCCCCCTCTGACACACCCACCCTGAGTTGGCATGGTCTATAACCATAGATTTTCCCTTGGGATACTCAACAGTACATCCCCATAAATATGTGTGTCATAAGTGAATGATGCTATAGTCACAAAACTTCATTTTATATGGTGAGGTTTTATATTAAAATAACTACTGGTGTATTTACATATTATAATGGTGTGGTAATATCACATCCCTAACAACAAAGATAAAGAAACTGAACAAAACCAGAGACTAGTAGAGAAGTAAACGAGTAGTAAATTAGGGTTTTGAGAACAATAATAAAATTTACCTTTGAAGCGATGGTGATGCCACGCTCACGCTCGAGACTGATGGAATCAAGGGCGCGTTCATGAGGGATGTCTGCGCCGCACTGTCTGAGAAGTCGATCCATGAGAGTGGTCTTGCCATGGTCGACATGAGCTATAACAGCCACGTTGCGAAGACTGGTGGGGTCTAAGGAGTTGCGCGGCACCGCATCGGATGCAAGTGCGGAGGCGGAGTAGGGACGAAGAAGGCCTGGAATGCGTTGAAACAGAGAGGTTGAACGATGACAGGAAGACGAAGTAGAAGAAGAGAGTGATGTTCGAGTGGAAGACCATAGAGCGCGCAACAGAGGACCCGCCATGGCGGCTCTGCTCTGTAATTTACTTTTATGCTTCAGCCCCCTATGTTTCTACTTCTAACTAAGGACACTAAAAATTAGAGACGAAATGAAAGGAAAATAAACTAAAAACTCACACCAGAACAACGAAGTGAACGAACCTCTACGAAGGGTACTTTTGAGGAACCCACGTTAGAGAGATCCTTGACTTCGGCGTTGCAATATATACTATCATAAAAGTACCAAAATACCCTCATCTTACAAAAAAAAAAAAAAAAACTCCATTTTTTACACCAAAATCCATCTTCTTCCTTTTCTTTTCTTTTTTTTTTCATTTTTTTTTTTTCAGAAGGTCAACAAGTTTAAGGCAAACCCAGACCAACTACAATTGAAGAACCAGGACACCATAGGTATCTTGAAAAATAATAGAGACAAAGTTGCTAGAGAGCAACTCACAATCTAATTCAGTATAGTATAAATTATTCTAATAAAAGCAAGCATGTCGGCAGTCCTGTTGGCCTCTCTAAAAAAGTGGGAGAAAAAAACTTTTTTGAATCTATGAAGCAAGGACCACGTGAAAAACACTCTAAGGGAGGCTCCACCTACCCTTCAGGACTTTGATAGCTTACAAGGAATTAGATTGGATCTGAATCTTAAAGCATCCTTTAAAGATTGCTAACTTGATCCCATGGAGAATGCCCCGAAGGTCATGAGAAATGACAGAGATCAAAGCTTCGCATCTAACAATAGTTGCCAAAAATTCTCCTTCACTGTTCCTAATGATTGCACCATACCCTCCTCTACTCATGGAGAATGAACCATCTAAGTTAATGGCCCAAATACTTCTATTTGGTTTAGGCCAAGCGCAATATCTACTCAACTTGTGAATAAAGCTAGCTTGAAGGGCCGAAGTATGAGTGAAGGCACAATTCAAATTAGAATCTTCAATGTCTTCTAGTAATCCCTCGAAGTTGATTTTAATATCTTCAACAATCTTGCGAATAATCGACTCCGGATCAAGGCATTTATTTTGATAAATTATATTGCTACTCTCCTTCCAGATGTGGTAAATAAAGGCACATACAACCATTTGCTTCAACCTTGAAATAATCGACTTCCCTTTGAAGTTTTTTGATAGTCCATTCAACCTCCTCAACCCAAGTATCGAAGACTCTTTGCACAAGACACTTTATGAGAATACTGGCGCATACCCACCTCGAAAAAGGGCAGCCCCCAAAGATATGATTTGAATCCTCATCTTACACTGTACACAGACTGCATTTAGCTCCATTGATGAGACCCCACCCCTTTAGCTTGATCAAGGTCTTAGGTCTCTCTTTGATTGCTAACCACGCGATGAAATTATGCCTAGGAATCTTGTTCTTGCTCCAAACAAAGTGGACCCAACTAAGAGGAGGAGAATCTAGCATGGATTTACCTTGAACTCACGGAAAAGGTACCATCCGAACAACCTTCTTCCTACTCTTACGATTTTTTTTGTTTTTTTGTTTTGAAAAATTACTAAAAGAGGGTTAAATATTTTAATATTTATATTAAAAAAAAACTATTTTTTCAAAAATTACCAAAATATAATAAAGTCATTAGATAGTCGAGCGTTTTACTAACTCATTGAAGTGTCCAGCATTTTAATTTGTTAAAGAATAACGCTAAAGTGACCTCATGTGGCATAGGCTGACATGAAAGTGGGTAGGAACCATAGATGCTTTTCATCGAGATATGAGTCAAAAAGCACCTATGGTCCTTACACACTTTCACTTCACAATGTGTGAGGTACAATCTTGAGGATACTCCATGGGGAGGTGGAGTATGGCTTCGTCCTAGCAAAGGTTGCAAATAGGGTTAGCAATAATCCGGAACCAGATGTTTGAATCGGTCTGAACCGACCCTATCCCAAAAACATGAAAATCGGATATTCAAATCGAATTTGGATTGGAATCATAGATCCGAAACAATTTCGAATTGGATTCTGATCTACCCCAATCCAATCCAGAAAAAAAATCCGATCCGAACATATTTTTATAATTATTAATTTCATATGAACACACAAATAAAATGTTTTATTCTTTTTTTATTTCCCACTATATTTGTAGTTGTAAAGAAGACTTTTTGAAATTTTATATATTTGAATTTTTTTTACATTGATTATTTGAACGTAAGGCATGTGTTTGGATCAGATCGATTTTGGAATAAGGATGAAATGAAACGGATCGGATTCGATTCACATATTCATTACTCAATTCGGATTGGATCCTATCAGTTTCAAATTAAGGATGAAATGAAACAGATTGAATTCAATTCACAAATTCATTAATCCATTCGGATTGGGTACTTATTGAAAAAAATTCGAATCAGTATTGGAGTGGTGTTGATTCGGTATTGAACCGATCCGTTGCTAGCCCTAGTTGCAGACAAATGCATTTCAATCATTTTATGGTAGTCTCTCTGAAAGACTGAAGTCAAGGGTATGTCGTTAGTTTGAAAATAATGGGTTATATTTTAAATTTCACAAAAAATTGAAGGGTATCTTCAAATTTGACAAACTTTGAAAAAAATGGTGTGATTGTAAGAAACTAAAAGTAATAATTCCACTTATGTTGTTATAAGTTTGACTTATATGATATCATCGCCCATAGACTTTATCAAGTAATGTAACTGGTACCTTCAAATGGTAGATTTTATCAGAGCCCAAAATCAATTTCTCATGGAAATAGGATTTGTCAGCTTGATTCATATTTGCGAGAAAAAATGATTTTTTTTTAATGGAAAAAAACATGATTTACCCAATGATCACGCTGATCGTGATTTGGATTCCAATAAATTTTCTATATGAAAGAAAAAAAGGATTTTCTGTCATAGTCAGATGAGGGAAGAATCAAGTTTTAACTATCGTATGGATTGAATGTTTCAGCTAATGAAAAAATCATTACGGTATTGGTTAATACATTCCCAATACATTCACGGGTCTGTGGTTGATATTGATATGTATCAACTGAAATAATTCTGATATTTTAAACCATGCGAAGATTTTAGCAAATTAACTCCTTTAAAATGTTTGGTGATGCCACTAAAAGCATGAGTGAGATCAGTAACTAAAAAGTAACAAAAGGGTGAAGATGGAATTGAATCCTAGTTAGAGGTCTAAACAGTATGGTTTTAAGGCCCCATCGATCCTGACTTCCCTCGGTCGATTCATAATGGGATTGATCACCTCTTCTTTTTTTCTTACTTCGAGTGTTTGTTTTAAAAGAAAAAAAAAATGAGATTTTGTGATTGTAGTGTCCAGGAGGGGTTGTATTTATCATTAACAAATCTATTACTTTGTGATTAGTGGTTCCCTACCAGCTTATCGAAATTATGAACGGCGATTGTGTTGATTAAATTGTGGGAAATGCTTATCCTGTTATAACTTTGAAACTTAAATCAAATTGGTTTGAACCTCTTTGGGAGGGACCTGTTTGAATCTTTTGGCCCAAATGGGGATCAATGTTTGCCAAGTCAAACCAGAAATCAATATCTTGAAACAACAAAAACAACACCACAGACGAAGACAATGACGGAGAGACTTTTGGACCCTTGTTTGTGTGGTGTCCTTATGCACAATGTTGATTATATGTACTGCAAAACTTGCCTTCCACCTTTCGAGTTATTGATCTCATTAAAATCTATTTACTCGATACCGACATCATAAACTTTCATAGGCTTCTCAAGTGGCACATATGCATGTCTATATGACCTGCAGTTTCATAGGTATCTCTGATGCAGTCAATCCGATGAGATTCTTTTATACCTTTTGCTGCATTTTCCAACAGTTCCAACGACAATACAGTTGAGTTTGTTGAGAAACTGAATTGAGATGACATTTTTGGTAATCGGTTACAATTAACATGGATTCATTCATAGTTTGACTATAGAAACACTTCTTTTTTTATGCATGAGTGATAAGTTATAACATTTTCTCTCATAATTTCTTTAAACATTTATATATATAAGGGAAGAGACACTATAAAATGGGAAATCCCACCAACAAGAACGGAGTAAAAATGCTAAATTTTCCATGAAACCATTAGTAGGAACATCTTCAAGATATGTAGCATCTTCTCTAGTAAGCTTGCAGAGCTGGAGAGAGACAGAGAAGAGGGGCAAGTAACAATTTCAAGGAAGAAGTTTTACTTAGAGAAACACGCATGGCCTTGGTTTGGGTCTCTTTTTCTTCGGTTTTGGAGGCTGTAGAACGACTTTGATTGAAGTATCGAATACCGCCTTCACGTTCTAAGAAATCAGAACCAAGATAAGAAGTTAGATAACGTCGTAAGAGTTTAATAACAAAATTGCATTTGTGAATCATACCATGGCACAAAATAATAATTCATAGTTCTTCACAGTGGGCAGTTGGGAACCTCTTGGATTAACCAACAGCCTCAAAATCTGCCCTGCCATTGTCCTAGCTTTTCTAACTATTCAAAAAAAAAAAAAAAAAAATCAAAGGAAGTTCATTTATTTAATGGGGTTAATAAGAACTTTCAGAATGGGCTGATTGTTTTTTTTTTTTTATGAACCAGCCCAATCCAAAACTTCTAACCCATATAGGACAAATTTTGGCTCCCTAACATTGGTTGGCTGCCGAACCTGACCCTATATATATGTGTGTGTGTGTGTGTGCATGAGCGCGTGCTCGCGCGCAAGTACACCTTGCACAATCACATGTGCAATGTAATTGAGCGTGATCTCTGTGCAAGTTCTTTTAGTTCTTCCTCTCGGCTCTTAGGACCTTCGCCTTGAATATTTATTCTAACAATGGCTATAATCATCCTTCGTTGAACATGCCCAACCCACTCAGCCAACTTCCTCTTAGTTCATTGCCTATGGGAACTACAACATGTTTTCCGAATGTTTTCATTAATAATCTTGTCTTTCTTAATCTTTCTATATCTTTGCTACACTTAACAAGGGGACCATAATCACGTAGACTAATTAAGACTAATATTACCTGTTGAGTCTTGGAGCTGCATTCGATGTAAAAAGTTGCTCCTATTGCCTTTTTCAATTCCTCTCCCTGCCAAAGCAACTCACCACAAAGTCCAAATGATAAACAATTTTTTGAAAAAAAAGTAAATTAATTAACTCTGTTTGGCAAATAACTTGCCTGGGCAGTTGTGATTGGTGTCGCACCAGGATGGTTGATCAAAAATTGCTTGTCTTCACGTAAATCTGCTCCCAAATTAAGGAAATTTACATTAAAGTCCAAGAACTTACCAAAACGTTAAAAACAAAATTATTGCTAGATGACATGGAGGGGGGGTGCACCATGCAAATTCCATGTAAATCACTATATTTTTGGAATAATTTAGTTTTGTCGACTACCACTGATAATTTGCTTGAGTCATCTCTAATGTTGAGATAATCAAAGGAAACCAAACATCATCGTATATATTTGGTCCCCCGTCTGTTTTTTGTTTTTTTTCCTTTCCCAATCCAATCAGTTTTGAAATTGGATCGATTGAACCTTACCAAGCTTGGTCCCCACCAGCACGATTGGCACGTTAGGAGCGTAGTGTCTTAGCTCAGGGATCCACTGTGGGTCAAGAAACCAATGAGTGTGTCAGATTCCGATGGTCATTTAATATGAGTTAATTTGGAAAATTAGAATATATGGGGAAAAAGAAAAGATAACAAGAAAAAATGTAGGGTGGGAAGAGAAGTAACCTTCTTGGAAATATTTTCATAACTAGCCTTGCTGATGAGTGAAAAGGCCAATAAGAACACATCAGCACCTCTATAACTTAGAGGCCTTAACCTGTTGTAATCTTCCTGGCCTACAATACTCCAAATTAAACTAAGAATCAATACCCCAAGTCACCCAAACTAAGGCTCAAATTATGGATTTGAGCTTAGAAGTGAACCAAATTACAACAATAATAAAATTACATCAAGTCTCAATAATATTGAAAACGGCCACAAACAATCAAATTAGTTATGATCCCATTGATCAATGTATGATCTCTGAATAAGAATTATAGAATTGAAGGCACGCCTTAAAAAAGGGGTTGAGACAGAAGGGGATCCTATACCAAGTATTGTTTCCTAGACTGACTTGAGCATCAAAGTAGAATCGACAGGTACCCTACTGACGTAAAAAATCAAGGCATTCTAGAATGTAGTTATCATTTGCAACCAAACAGTCATAATTAAGCATGGGCTTACCTGCGGTGTCCCATAATCCGAGATTAACCGTACTCCCATCTACCACCACATTAGCACTGAAGTTGTCAAACACAGTCGGAACATAATCCTAGATCAAAAAAAAAAAAAAAAGTGCAACATTATTATTATCTTCATAATATCATAATCACCTTCACTATCATAATTAAACATAAAAGGCTCAAAGTACATATATAAGAAAAACATCATCATTAATGAATTCATGATCATCTTGAAATTATATATCATACATACCGAAGGAAAGGTGTTGCTTGTGTAGGATATGAGCATACAAGTCTTTCCCACAGCTCCATCGCCGATGGTCACACACTTAATGAATCTCGACGTAGTCATCTTCCGGCTCTTCTTATAATCTTTCACTTAGAAAAAATTTACGCTTACTATCTTCTTCGTTCAAACAATTTTCTCTTTCAGTTATGATCTTAAAAAGATCATCAAAAGACACAAAACCAAGAGAAAATATAAAGAAGAAAAGCAAGGAATTGGTGGTGGTTTGGGAAGAATGATGAATTTGAAATTTGAAATAAAGAAGTGGAGGGAGGAGGGTGGCTTTTAATAACATTATTTTGAGGCAACTTCACCCACTTTACCTGTTCATATGGTCACCTTTAGAATGATTGTCTATAGTTTTCTGTTTCTTAAAGTGCAAGGCCAGAGCCAAAAAACAAGGATATGTTTGTTGGTTTGGTGTTGGTGTTGGTGTTGGTTAAGTGTTGGAGAAGGGAGACAATGTATGATGGAAAAGGAAGAGTTGCTTAATTAACCAAACCACAATGATGGAATTAAGAGGAAAAAGATAAGAAAGAGTTTTTGTGGGTGTCACTATCAATATGATTTAAGGGGAGAGCCTATGTGGGTTGGGTTTGGGCCATAGTTTTAGAACTTGTCGATTCGACTTGAAACTCACCTGAGTTGACTTGACTTAATTGGATTTTGACCCAAAATATCCCACACATGGGCTGCAAGTAGCATTCGATATGAATTTTTCTATTTACAGTTCAGGCCGTGATTTGGGCATCTGCATGTCTATGGTCTAAAAATGTTGAAGTGTTTTAAATATTAACTGGCTCCAAACATCCAATAAGACTACTAAGAAAACAAAGATTTACTAAAAGGGCTGAGACAAATTGCAAAATCATTGTTCAAAGATACTATTCATTTTAATTCCAAAAAAATTGCAATCGACCATTTTCGAAACTAATATCTTCCACTGTTTCTTATAGCAATATGGAACAAAAGTCATTATTTATTAAGATTAGGATACAAATTTTGATTTGATTAGATTTCCTTAGTCAAATGATCCAATCCTAAAATATGATTGGTGTACCGCTGTACACTTTTAATAATATTTTATAATCTAATGCTTTATTACCCTCATATCTGGGATTAAAGAACCTCTCAATCATTAATAATAATGCTATTCTTGATTAAAAGAATCTCTCAACCCATAATTATCAAACTCCTTACTTTGAGTCCTTGAAGATAAAGCTCTTATTAGCCTATAGTGGTCTAATATCATTTTAAGGTGCAACAAGGGTCATAACCAATGACTGAACCCATGATGAAGTTGACGTTGTGTCTATTTATTGGTCCATTGTGGACCATTTGATCATCTATGTTTATGTTAAATCTGCTAGCCTTTGATCATGTCATAATCGAAGTCCATCTGAGTTGAGCTATGTACTCAATTTTCTCTTCTACACATCTAGGTGTATCATCCATCATCTCTTCTGGGAATTATTAAGTATCTTATTGGCGATACACATATGGAAATTATTAAGGAGGATCTTCAACGAACTCTCATCTTATGAGAAAAAGAAAACAAACTACAAGTTTTCGGACACATTGCAAAGCAACTTTGAGGTCGTGGGTTCAAGTCCTGCCTACCCATTCGAAAAAAAAAAAACTACAAATTTTCAGATTTTGTCAATTATTAACTTTTTCATTGACAATCACATTCCTATAAGCAATTGATTTCAGCAAATTCACACTGATAGTTGGTCATCATTAGTTTAAAGATGATATATATTAGAGTATCATAGGATGCATTGTAATAATGTGTAACGTGGTATGTGCCAAATCATGATCATATAGTGATTACACCTACATGAAAACTGGAAAATTTGATAGGTCAAGCCCACAAATTTTAGAAACTGAATTTTGACGGTCTGGGAACGTCGAAATTCTTGATGTTCCCAGATTTGACGACTTAGAGCTGTCGAATTTCTCCCATCCTTCATTAATTTGATAGTTTCGGCCGGTCGAATTTTTTTTTTTTTGACAATAAAAGATTCAACTCCAATTCAACCTCTTGATCCACCAAATTTGAGCTTTTTTCACATTGTGTTAAGATGAAAACTAGTGTTGGTGGATTGAAATCCTCACCTCAATACATGCCTCAAGGAATTTTAAAAATGAGATATTATAGGCATTAATTCCTTGGATTGGGGCTTACGTGGCACGTATTGAGGTGTGGGAGAACGGTTTCAAGCCTCCACTATGGGTGCATAAGATTCGATTCCTTATCCACATCTTTTGTAGTGCTTTATTTCCAGTAACTCCCTATGATGTTTTTCAACGGTTGAGATAGCACCACATCAACAAAATAGCAAATTCCAGACATTTAAATTTGAGAGTTCAATTGCAATCGATTTTCAAAGTCTTGGATCAGGCCTAGAAGAGGGCTACAAAAAACACACCACAGAGGATCTACTCCCATTCTGATCAGATTGGATTTATGTTGCTAAGATTGTTTTTATTTAGGATTATTTTCTACATAAGCTTTATTAATTAGGATTCATGTAATCACAATCAAAATAATCACTTATCCATTCATCATCATCATCTTGTAATTAAGCTTGCTTTAACTAAAAACAATACAACCAAAGCGTAATCCCAAAGATATAGGGTCTGCTAAATGAATCATATATACATTCCTTCAATATTCTCTATCCCAAACGAAGTCTTTTGTTATTATGAGTGAGTTCATATCTACTTTCAGTATTTCTATTCACATTCTTTTGGGTCTTCCTCTTGCTCTTTTAGGCTCTTCATCTTAACTATTTATTCTAATCATGACTATCATCAAGTTATTGATCTCATTAAAAATAGGTTTACCAATAATCATTAGAAAAAGAAAAAAAAATCGTAGTAGGCAAGTTTTAACTAACAATCTATATATATAATAAAATACAATTGAATTGCTACATTTTTGTGTTTTTTGAGTTGGGGATAAATGTCCCCTCAGCTATAGTTTTGTGAGTGGACAAATGTCCTATTAACCTACACAAAATTTTCACTCTCTCTAACTTTTTTTATATCTTCTCTTTAGTCCATTTTATTATTTTTAATATTTAACCTAAAAAAAATTAATAACAAAAGTAAGGCCCAATTTTGTATGTGTGTGGATAAATCTCCCATCAAGTTTGTTTTAGGCCTGCTTTATTTCCTTTACTCTTTACTTTTGCTAATTTTTAAATGTCCCCTTAGCTTATAGTTTTGTGAGTGGACAAATGTCCCCTCAGCTATAGTTTTGTGAGTGGACAAATGTCCCATTAACCTACACAAATTTTTCACTCTCTCTAATTTTTTTTATATCTTCTCTTTAGTCCATTTTATTATTTTTAATATTTAACCTAAAAAAAATAATAACAAAAGTAGAGGCCCAATTTTGTATGTGTGTGGATAAATCTCCCATCAAGTTTGTTTTAGCCTGCTTTATATTCCTTTACTCTTTACTTTTGCTAACTTTATTATATTCGTCACCCCTCCAACTTTACTTTACATTTTTACCCCCTTAACCCGAGAGAGGATGATCGTGCCATAGGCACGGGCACATTCTAGTATACACTAAAACAAAAGACTCTAATGAGATTGCCCCACTTACATATTTAATCCCACAATATTATATTTTCTTTTTTACCCATTTTAATTTACTTTATTATTTTTCATCTTTTACCTTTTTAACTCTCCAATTAAGTTATAATTTTGTGGGATCCACTTTACCCCTGTAACTTTCATATATTTCCTCTTTTACTCCTTTAACATTTTATTATTTTTCATCTTTTATCCTTTTAATCTTAAATTTTTTCAATAATACCCCTCCAACTTTACTTTACATTTTTACCCCCTTAACCCGAGAGAGGATCAACGAATTATATCCATCTGATTTGAAGACTAGAATGATCGCATGGTCAACAAATCCAAATGACTTAAACCCTAATCTATTAATTCCTACTTAATTAGGATTAAAAATCTATTTCCTTACCTTATTATAAACTAAGTATTGTTTACACATATATTATTATATGAGTTAGTTTTGGATACTAACAACATATTATCACTCTCCAATTAATATTTAAACTTCTTTAACTCTTAATCTTCATGTGAACTACCTATATCCCAAACAACCCTTCACAGTATCCCTTTGTTTTATATGTTGGCCATCTTTTCATGGGCATTATACAAACCTTTTCTTCTACTTGTACACCTTGACATTTATATAGTCATCTCCTTTTCACTCAGGTCAACAAGGTTATATAAACTCTCAATTTCCTTGCTTTCTTCCTTTTCCTTTCTCTTTCGTTGATCTTTTATAGATTTAAAGAATAAAAAAGAAGAAAGACGAGTTTTCATTTTTATGTTTTGTTTTAATTTGTTTTTTATTTGTTTGGATTGATTTGGTTTAGTATTTAGAGATGCAGAAGACTAATGGAGGAGGCACAATACACCAAGCTTGTGCAGCTTGCAAGCATCAAAGGAAAAGGTGCTCGGAAAATTGCCTATTGGCTCCATTTTTTCCTTCAGAGAAAACCCGACAGTTCCAAGCAGTTCACAAGGTATTTGGTGTAAGTAATGTTTCAAAGATATTGAGGAGTTTAAGGAGTTTAGATGAACGCGGAAGAGCTATCGAAACACTTATATGGGAAGCACAATGGCGGCAAATTGATCCAGTGCTCGGTTGTTACGGGCAATATAAGAAGATCTTCGAAGAGCTTAAGTTGCTTAAGAGCCAACAAATCTCGATACCCACTGTTACCGAGACTATGATTTACAAATCAGCTTCGACGGGATGGAACAATGACAATGGGGTTGGTGGCATTGGCGTTAATTATACTAATAACACTATAAACTACATAGATAATGGGAACTTGACATTAGAACCAACTTCATTTAACTATGCTTCTCATGTGCAAATTCAAGAAAAGGGAACTCAAGGAAAAGAAGCTCATCTTGCTGTTTGCTGCTCACCAAATTCAATCAATTGTCTTAGCCAACATTACTATGTTCCAGGTATATCATGCTCAATGCCTTGATCATAAATCTGTGCCAAGTGACCTAAAATGTTTTTCTTTTCTTGCTCTTGATATATATTTATATATTTGTCTTGGAAACCTTCTTAAATATTTATATTTTATTGAGTAATTTTAATCTTACAAAAATTTGGAGTGATCACATCATCAAAGCCTTATCTAACAAAAATGTAAGGTCTACGAACGAATTAGTTCCTTCATCGAAGTGGCAAAGCTTTTACATTGGCGGCGAATCTAACTTAACAATCTCTTCTTCATCAGAAAAAAAAAAAAATATTGGATTCTAACATTTTGCTGATAGTTCGGTATAATCTACACACGAAGATAAACATTTCTACCAATCAAAAGTGGAACATAGATCTCCTAACAAAGATTAGGATCATCTTCATAAATATATTAAAATAGGATAAGATGTAATTATAACACCATATCATATTCTCTTGAATATTAGAATTTTATTCATTAAAATTAGGTCAAATATATGATAACTGTTTAACAGAAAATTGGTTGAGAGGGGTTGGGCATGTTTAACGTGGGCGATTACAACCCAAATAAGTAGTATTCAAGCTGAATATTGTAAATAAGTGGAGGAGACCCTAAAGAACGTGGATGAAAATAGTAATAGCAGATATGAATTCACTCTCAATAACAAAAGGCTTCACTCTAGACAAAGAGGGCCTACTACAAATTTTGTGATAAGGCTTTGTTGTTGTTGTTGTTGTTTTAGTTCTCTATCCATAAAAAATTTCTATGGACAAAAACTTAAATTTTGAATTTTCTCTCACCCCTAGATCAATATAGCCTACATGCGAAGATGGACAAAACAAAATGAGATGGAGCATCGTATTGGATATAGCAGTCTTTTCTGTCATTTTATTTGATGCAAAGATGCCCAAATGATACATTGATGGAGGTTCACCATGGATGATTTTTCTTCATTTACTCGTAAGAAGTCTTATATGAGTTATTAGCTGAAATGGACAAAGGGATTTCTTTTCCCTACTTGTAGAAATTTCATATAGAAATAGAGAAAAAGAAAAGTGATCAATACTTTCCTCTTCATTTATCTACTTCTGAGAAGAATTTTGCTTCTAACCAATTTTTTTTTTTGAATGTTTATGCCTTTATTATCTATCTCATCAAATGTGATCAATTTGATTTTAGATTTATTAAATTGAGATAGTAAAACTATGGTTTAAAACCAAAATTTCCAGGCAAGTTTTGGGGAGTGATCCACATTAAGCATTTTCATGCCATATATAGCTTTTAAGGTCTCACTTTGGGCCCATTGATCCATATATATTTGGTCCACCTCTTTGTAGATCAACACATGAAAAAACTAACCTGATTGGTAATTTATAGATGGTTTCAAGTCTGGAACAATACATAGTTGGATTCCTAGAGTTTACTCAGTGTGGTCCTGGTCTGAGAATTTTTTTTATTGTGAGTTCGACAACACCTAGACGCAACATTTGACTTATTTTATATAATGATTCGACCTTGGAAAATTTAGTAAATCCATTCATGTATAAGCTAGACTTGAACCCATAGCCATATGGTTGCAATGCAATATGTCAATCAAGTGAGCTATGGATTCAACCCATTAGACCCAATTTTCAGGTCCAATTTGGCCTAGACGAGCTTCAGTTGTTTCATACAACAGGGAGAGAAGAAATGAAGAATGGATTTTGATGAATGTTGCTAGATTTGTTCCTACTAGACCGAACCATGAGTTGGTACAAAATGAACCAATTCATGGTATTATTCGTAATGGATTCATGAAGTGCAACATGTATTTTGATACTTGGTTCAACTAATCACAAAGCAAAAGTATTTGCTATTTAATCAAGCCTAATAAACCTAGCCCAATGTTGGTCCATTTATTAATCAAGCTACGCAGTCCAATTTTTTATGAGTAAGTTGGACTTGAACCCACAACCTCATGGTTATTATGTCAATCGACAGATCGGTGGAGGTTGCATTCGAGCCAATTTGTGGGTCCGATCCAAACTAGTTAAGCTTGAGTTGTTCTAAATTAAAGAGAGGAGAGGGTCAGGTTGGCCCGGGCAAGGTCACCCAAAGGGCCTGACTCCCAATCTCAGGCCCTGCCGTATGGCAAGGCGGAGACCTACATAGGAATAGGTTAATTATCCAAACCGAATCCAACCTTGGCCATTTACAACCCATCACCAAATTTATGCTATTGATGAAGAACTTTATCCTGAGTTATAGGAACAAATAAATCTTACAGTGACTCAAGTTCAATAGGAAAAAAAAAAAATCAACTCAACCCGAATGTCCATCCCATTGAATCAATTAGTCAACGATTTGAGAGTGAACTCATCAGTCAAATAAAACTAATAAATGTTTAAATATATAATTTTTTAGTATTTAAAATAAATAATGAGATTTATCTTTTGGTCTCCATGAACAGTTTAAATTAGATGCATAATTCAATATCCTTTCTGGTAAACTCAATGTATGTTGAAGTTGGTCTTGACAAGTTGGTTCCCCCAAATTTGATTCATTGGTTTTGTTTGCTTATCCATTTTTATGAGTCAAGCATGCAAGTTGTTGTCCGATGTCTTGTATTCGGTTTGTGACTTATAAGATCCCAATATGCAGATGGTTGTGGTCATCGAGTTCGTGGGCAAGGAGTCCGAGGGACTAAGCCTTGCACCGAGACTTATTTTTTGTTTTGAGGGTATTTATATAATTAGGTCGAAGTATAAATATATAACTTATTTGATGTTTGTGAGAGAAAACATAGGGTGAATCCCGTTATAATCCTTTACTTGTGATGGTAAAGGCGATATTGTCTCCAAGGACATAATTCATAGAGAACGAACCTTGGAAATCTTCCTCTTTATTTTTTTTTGGACTTATTTTATATCGTGTGTACAAGTATAATATTACAAAAGAGTTGAACAAAATTTCTCTACGCACGAAGAAGATTGAAAATGAAAAGACATAATCGAATTTTCCGATGGCTCACCGAATCCAATTGCAAAAATTCAATGAATCAGAATGAGCTATAGTTCACAAATTAGTTGGTACAAATTCTTCGTATTTCAAAAATCCTACACATCCCAAATTTTTACAAGAATTTTCTTGTAAAAGAAGTCAATAACGATTAGATGTTGTAAGAGAGCTTAGAGTGAGACAAGGAAACCCCTATTTTGATGGGTTGGATACTTATCTTAGAGAATCTAGGCCTTCTACTAAGATCTATAAAAGAATGAATTGGCTTCCCCTATTCATATGGTTATGGTTAGGGGAGTCAATGGGTTGGTTTTGGTTCAGTTTCTATGAAAATTAGAATCATAACTACTATATTTTTTTAATTTCGATTTTTGTCAGTTTCGATTTTAAAATAAGTGGAACCAGAATCATAACCAACAAAAATCATGGGTACCTGTTGGTTACGGTTCTCAAGAATCGAATGGGAAAAAACATCTTAAAATCATTATAAATTCCTTTTAAAAATTAACAAATTATTTGCAAAGTACCATCTTAATAATAATTTGTTCCACTAAATAGATGATTTAATGACTTTTATTTTCAAAAATAAAATTCTTCACTTTAAAAAGTAATAAATTTAAGAAGAAATAGCCCATTTTAAACTCCAATATTTAGTTTGTAGGAAATTTGAAGAATTTTGTACGATATATGTTAATTTTAAAACATGGAAAAGCCTTCAATCATGTATAATGTAAAAACAAATTAGTTCTGGGTACCCATAAGTACCCATTGGATAGAACCTAATGGTTTTGGTTCATATCGGTTTGGTTCCATATTAGACCCGACTCTAATCGGTTCCAATGAAAAGGGAACCACAACTGGGGTTTTTGATTTCGATTCTAGGTAAATGGGTACCTATTGACACCCGTAGTACCCATTTAACCGAGTTGGAATCTAAAACCCTGGTTTAGGTTCCATTTTTATTAGAACCAACTAGAGCTGGGTTTAAAATAGAACATAATCGATAAGAACCAGAACCATTAGGTTCTATCCAACGGGTACTTAGAACTGACTTATTTTATTATTTCTTTTTGTACTATAAATGATTTAAGGTATTCTTTTATTTCAAAATTAATGCATGCCATATAAAGTTCTTTAATTTTTCATATCAATTTCTTATTGGAACCTAAAATGAGCTACCTATTCAAAAAAATTATTATTTTTAAATAAGACAAAATTTTATTTTTGAAAAAAAAATAATTATTAACTTATATCTTTAGTGTAATAAATTAATAATTTTGTAGAAAATATGTTTTTTTTAAAGGAATTTTTTTATTTATAAGGATTTGAAATACTCTTTTTTCTCATTCAATTATTGAGAACTGGAACTAATGGGTACCTGTGTTTTTCGACAGTTTTTATTCCATTTATTTTGGAATTGGACTCAGAACCCGACAACAACTAGAACTGAATTAAATATAATGGTTACGAATCAAAGTTCCTTAAGAACTAAACCGGAACCAACCCATTGATACCCTAGTTGTGGTTTGATTTTTATTATTATTTTAAATCAGGGTATTCTAAAATAAAAGGCATAATTGATTTTTCTCTAAAAATCAACATAGAGAAGAATAGGTTATTGAAAATCTGAATTCCATCACTAAAGCAATATCAATCCATAAAAGATAGATCAAAGGGGAGAAGGTAAATCTAGAATTAAAGCATAATCACAAATAAGGAGACTATTTTATTTGGATTAATGACTATGACAACCGTTCCATGTAATTAAAGATTTACCATATATTAGTTGAATGATTATACGTTCACCAATTGTAATCAATCCTAATTGAGTTGTGATAATATGACTCACCAAGTGGCATAGTCAAATGACTCTATGACATGACAAGTTCGGTATCGTAAATCTAAATACCTCGGGATATACGATTGCACTTCCCAATAAAAAAAGTGTATCCCAAGGGAACCATATATCCCGCGGCATATAAACCTATGGTTCCCGAACTTGTTCATGTCTTAAAGTCATTTGAAAATGCCATTTGGTGAGTCATATTATCAGGACTCATCCTAATTAGATCCTGGATTCATCATGCATAAATGAATCATTTATTCGGTTAAATTTTATGAAAATTGTTAAACGGTTACGTAAGTTTATGAATGGATAACTGAAATAAAAGCTTACACAATTAATTTGACCATATGTTTCATTAAAAAGTCCTATAAAACATTATAAAATGGTTAAGATTATTGAATATTCGAATCAATCCAATTTTGATATCATCTCAATAATTATTGCGTGAATCATTCAAATTCCCTTGTGTTGATGACATAATCCTCACAGGCGATGAATGATTTTTATTTCATCCCTTAAGAAGCATATTCCTTAACACATGAGTCCAATCCGTGAACATCAGCCATGATCTTGACCTTAGTAATTAAATTTCAAAACCAACTTCAAGTCTCCTTTTGCATGCCACATGGTATAATGTTTATCCAATGGTCCACCCCTCAAGAGGTGTAAAGAATAATAAAAATCAACTTAATTAGTGTTTCCTATAACTTGAATATGTGCCTTTTTTTTTTTTTTTTTATCGCCTAGGCCTAGAATCTCACCATGAACCTTTCTTCAAGCCATGAATATTAGAAGAAAAAAAAAAAACCTAACTACTGAAATTTAATGGCTTGAAATCAACGACCAAGTTTATTTTTTAGTGTTTAGGCCTATCAAAGAGTGGGTTCGTTTCTAAACTTTAAGAATAAGATTTTGACGATGAATACAATGGAGTCATGTCAAATCTTTAGGATAAGGGTTTGATGATGATGATGATATAATGATAGGGTTGTCAGTGGATTGAGTTTAGATCGGATCTAACAGCAATCCAATAAGGGCAGGATTGGACTCATGATCAACCCAATACGAATTAGACCAGACCCATGTCGGATCAGGTTTTTTTTTTTGAGATCACAATAGTAAGAATCAGAACCAATCCCATTTGATATACACAATATAGATAAATTTTACAATTATACACATAAAACACAATGGTAGATCCCACTCCAATTATAGTTATGAGGAACAATTGATGCATATTAGATCAACATATGCTTTTTTCGAATAAAAAGACAATGTTAATTGACAATATTCATTGCCTCTTTCTCTTTTAATTTCAAATGGATATCTGCTTAAATCGTTGCATAAGACTTCAATATCGTGCCTTAGCACCACTCGTTCCATCCATACATGCAGTACAATCACTTGATTCACTCTGCCATACTCTATGCTCCAACTTCAATAGTTCTAGCTCAATTACATCAATCTAATGTCTCATCTAACTGCAATGGAGTGAGATCAATTTTATTGTCTTTCCTTGTCCCCTCCTCCTCCCATTTTCAATAATATCTATCCAATTTTTTTATATTATACTATTTTCCTCTTTTAACATATTTTTCAATAATACCCCTTTAATTTTATTATCTTTCCTCTTTTACCCATTAAATACACTTTATTATCTTTCATCCTTTTCAGATAATACCTCTTTAACTTTATTATTTTTTTCGTTTTTATCTCTTAACCTCTAAGATTTTTAATAATATCACTCCAAAATTATTATTTTTCATTTTTATCCTCTTAACCCCAATGAGGATGCCCATGCCATAGTCATGGGCAAACTCTAGTTTTAAATAAATTACAATAAACTACATATATTTTTAATCGATAAACTTGTTTCTAATCAGATCAATAATTCGATGGTTGTGGAAAGCAAATCGAAGTCTATAATATCTTCACCGAAAGATTTTACCGACTAATCTAGATGACACCTATTATAATTTGCAATATTTCTCATATCTTATCGAATCGGGAGATGATTGATCCAAATCGGACTTAATATAGGTCCAAAATAATCTTATTAGAACTAATCAGATTTCGATAAAACCTTACATGGGTGGATTAATCATTCAATGGTTAATCAGTGGGCCCAAGACTGTATAAAGCCTTTTTATTTTTATTTTTTTTAAAGGATTTCAAACTTTCTTGTCGTGAAACTAAAAATAAAAAACTAAAACGTCTACTTCGTAGACTAGGTTACGTGTCGAATATAATGGGGTTTATTCAAAACACGTGTAAGCGCACATGTAAGCAATATCAGTCAAAACTACTTTTCCATTGTTCTATAGTCTTTGTTGTGGGGGTCTCCAACTTTGACCATTTATTCTGATAAAACGCATCCGGACAATAACAGTCTTGCTTCCTTTACGATTTGGGCCCACCACCATCACTCATTTACAACCGTCTCATCTGATTGAGTCGGATCCTTGGTGTCACCTAATCCACGTCACTAGTCTATTACCAGTTAGAACCCTACTTGAAAGTGACAAAATTACCGATTGCTCATCATATTCTAAAAAATCGCAAAAATGCCATTATATTATATATATATATATATATATATATATATATATATATATATATATATATGGGTCACGTTCAATGGCAAACTTTTTGGCAAAACATTTTTCAAAACATGAGTTAGAAGTTTTGGAATGGGCTGATTTTTGGTGAGGATAATCTCTACGGTGAGGAGATCATCATCACCAAAAATCAGCCCATTCCAAAACTTCTAATCCCATAAAAAACAATTTACAAAAAATGGACGGTCCACGATTTTTTAACTTGTAAACATGGGTTAGAAGTTTTGGAATGGGCTGATTTTTGGTGAGGATGATCTCCTCACCGTAGAGATCATCCTCACCAAAAATCAGCCCATTCCAAAACTTCTAACTCATATTTTGAAAAATGTTTTTGCCAAAATGTTGGCCATTCAACGCTACCCTATATATATATATATATATATATATATATATATAGGGTCGCGTTATTACGACCCCCATTACGACCCCCTTTGCGACACACCTTTTTGTCTTATATGGGAAAAAATGTTTGGAATGGGCTGATTTTTTGTGAGGATGATCTCTGTGATGAGGGGATCATCCTGGCAAAAAATCAGCCCATTCCAAACTTCTAACCCATCAAAATTGATTTACAAAAATTGGACGGTCTAGAATTTTTCAACAAAAATCGGACGGTCTAGAAGTTTTGGAATGGGATGATTTTTTGCCAGGATGATCCCCTCACCATAGAGATCATCCTCACAAAAAATCAGCCCATTCCAAACATTTTTCCCATATAAGACAAAAAGGTGTGTCGCAAAGGGGGTCGTAATGGGGGTCGTAATAACGTGACCCATATATATATATATATATATATATATATATATATAGAGAGAGAGAGAGAGAGAGAGAGAGAGAGAGATTCATGGCCATATATAAAAAATGGTTTTTAAAATATGGGTTAGAGGTTTTGGATTTAGCTGATTTTTTGCAAGGATGGTCACTATGATGAGAAGATCATCCTCACAAAAAATCAGCTCAATCTGAAATTTCTAAATCCATCAAAAGTGATTTACAAATTATTGGTAAAAATTGGTAAAAAATCGATGGTCCACATTTTAAATCACTTTTAATGGGGTTAGAAGTTTCAGATTGGACTGATTTTTTTTTTCGGATGATCTTCCCACTATAAAGATCATCTTCACAAAAAATCAACTCAATCTGAAACTTCTAACCCATATTTTGAAAATTTATTAATGTTACATTGTTTTTACATATGTTTTTTCATATGTCCTTTGATCCGTTCATATATATATATATATAAATAATATTTCTTAAGATCCCAAATCTAAAAAAAAGCCCAACAGTATAATTTTCGATACTCTCATTCAATTTCAATAACAAAAGAATGTTCCACACTATAATTTTCTAATATTTTCTTCTTGAAAGTTTGATTTACTTAAAGAATTCCTTGTTAGCTTAACTTTCAATTGAAAAATTACAAGTTATATATATTTTAAAAGAAAACTACTTAAATGACCCTCATAGAGGGATTTCTTTGTCAATAGTCCTTGAATTTTGAACAATAGTTAACTAGTCCATTTAATAAATCTTTTATTTTTTAATAGTCCCTCATTATTGTCGAGCTCACAACTTTTTATTTATTATCAAAGTCAATATTTTTAGTGTTGAGATTGACAATTTTAAAAAAAATGTCAAGCTCAACAATAAAAATTGGTGAACTCAATACTGGTTGGTAACACCCACCCATCTTCGTTTTTGGAGTTATTCTACCTAAAATACATTGAAAAATCGACTAAAAACTTGTGATAAAGACTTATCTAGACGATTTCAAACGAAAAGAACCATCTTTGAAAATGGTTTCTAACAATTAAAAAAATCGACTTCTTCAAAAAGTTTGAAAATGGTTTATTCTTTCTTTTTAATTACTTTTCAATGGAATGGAGTCTCTAAAAGTTGATTAGGATGTCAAAAATTTAAATTTTTGGATGAAAACGATGAGATTAAATGATTAGAACATTCAATCGTGAAAGACGTGGTGAATAGGGTTCAGACACTGATTAGAAAAGAAAGTTTCACTAAATAAACTATTAAGAGAAACCCTGAAACTTGGGGACTATTTAGAAAGAAATCCCACAACTAAGGTACCTAAAATCAAAATTAATAAAAAAATGAAATCGAGGTTTTATTTTGATTCTGATTTAGGGTGTATGCAGACAGCTAAATGCGTTCCACTTATTGAACAGGGTTCTATGGTCGGTCCGTGACCCCTGGATGCCAAAGGCGTCCTTGGGGTGATCTCGTAGTTCCTACGGGGTGGAGACGATGGGGTCGGTCCATGGATTTTCCTTCCTTTTGCCGCATTTCGCTCAAAGGGTTGAAGGGAGATAGTGCATCAAGCTGTTCGCAAGGGCCAACTTGATCCTCTTCCCCAGGGATCCCAGCTGAGGGAACCCTAGGAGAGCCGCCGACTCCAACTACCGTCCATGTACGATCCATACTAGATCTGACCAACTGCCCATCCTACCTCCTCTACGTTCTTGACAGCCCATCTTTGTCTCAGTAGAGTCTTTCAGTGGCATCCTTACTCACAAGTGAATAAAAATTCTCATCTACTTATTAATAGGAATTTAAAACAAAATAAAAAAAGAAAAAGAAAAATGGTTGTGATACTAATTATTTTTTTGGAATCATGTATTAACTAGACAATTTCTATTATCTTCATTCCAAGATGTTTGCCTCTTATTGTTCCGTCTTCTCACTTCGCAAGAATTGATCACTGATCTTTTAGTTAATTGTGTAAATGTAAATGTATATTATGTTACATGATGTATAGGAAAATAATTTGCACGAATAGTGTTTGTTTCACACAACAATATAGGTCCAAACCGAAGTAAAGGAGGAAGTATGCCCATAATTTTTAAATCTCGTTCGAGATCGAGACGACTCATTTGATTCGTCTCGGTATCATCCAGCAACGATACAGATAGACAAATCATTTCAAACAATAAAATCATCCTCAAAAGTCGTTGATTTTAAGTCAATTCATTATCTCATCGAGTCATTGTTGAATGAGATGACTGGAATAAATCGAAAAACTCGTTCGAACTGACTCAGGCTCGTTGATGAACGAGAAGAGACATCAAAACGAATTTTAAAACCATGATTATGCCCTATAGGTTGAAGAGTTTAAAGATATTGATTTTTGGGAGAAAAAAGAAGATTAGGATGAAGTTGAGGAGATTTAAATAATTTGAGGGAACAAAGTTCAAAGAGACAAGTCATTAATTTGAAAAAACAATGATAAATCAAATGTTCTCAAAAACCAAGAAGGATTTGTCTGTGTCCTAAATCACTAACAGGCAAAAGGGTAGTTTAGACTTTAGAGATGGCCCTCCAAGTTTTAACTAATATTTGAGATACCCATATTTTCAAACTGAGACATGCCCCTTGATTTGAGTCTATTCTAAAGTATTAATGAAAAATGATTTAAGTGCCATAATCTTCAACCTCCAGCCGAAGTTCCGCGAATTTTCTTCTTAAAAAACCAGTCATTTTAACCACTTGGACAGAAAAAATTTAGGTTATTTTCCGGAGAGGGTTAATACTAAGTTGGACATGATGGGCATTTAGGTCATTTTATTAATATATTTCAAGAGGCCTAAGGTTAAGAGAGTATTTCATCAGTTTGAAGCCCAAGGGTATCTGAAAGATTCACCAAAATATGGAGGGGTGGGAAAAATAAAATAAAATGAAGTAATGTCATTCTTGTAGAATCCAAGAAAAACAGTGGTAAAAGACAATAAAAAAAATTTAAAGGACAAAAGTAGAAAAAGACGGCTTTCACCCCATGGTTCGTGCAACCTTCATTTCTCCAACATTTACGATTGCACCCTTCTTAGTAGCCAATACAAATAGAAGCGTTGCCTAACACAAATCCATCTTTGTTTCACTTTCTTCATCTAAAAAACATAAGGAGAAGAATAAGGAGATAGAGAAACCAAAGCAAAGGCATAAGAAGTCATGGTTACTACATCTTTTCAAGGCTCCTCCTCATCAAGCACACAAGGAGAAGGATTCGAGAGCGAGCTACCACTCAATGAAAATGACTCACAAGACATGGTCTTATACGAGGTCCTAAACGAAGCCAAGGCCATCAACACCACATTATCACCCTCCCGACACACAATTCATGCGCGAGGCGCTATGGATCCAACAGGACACATCGCGAAAAAACACTATAGAGGTGTAAGACGTCGTCCGTGGGGCAAATTTGCCGCTGAGATTCGTGATTCGTCACGACATGGTGCACGCGTTTGGCTAGGCACGTTTGACACGGCTGAAGATGCAGCGTTGGCTTATGATAGAGCTGCATTTAGAATGAGGGGTGCAAAGGCACTACTCAATTTCCCTGCTGAAGTAGTTATAGCGTCGTCGAGGCAAAGGTTGAAGTCGGATTCTTCGAGTATAGAGTCGAGTTCAAGTGGGGGAGTTTTGAAGGGGGACGATCAATCGGAATCTCGATCTAGGGAATTTGATTTATGAGCTTATAATACAAATAAAAAAGATTTGTTTTAAATTTAAGTTTGGGGAGAATTTCTGTTTTGTGTTATATAAATTACATTAAAACGGTTGTTTTTTACTCATAAATTATGTTGTTCACCACTGCATTCATGGCAACAAAGATTGAGAGGTTATACACCACTTCAAGCTAGAAATGATTCATATTAAACTTAAAACAATAGCTTATATAAGAGCCTAAAAATCGAACTCGCAATCGGACGATGGATCCTAATCTAATTTTAACCACCAATTTGTATTTGTTAAATGAGTTTAAATAAGGATGATTATTTTAATTATTTGATATGTAAAGATATTTAATTAAGCAAAAAATCAAGCATCCAATAGCAGAGGCCAAGAAGATGTCTAAGTGTTTTTTTTTTCCTTGAAAAAAGAAAAAAAAAAAAAACCTTAAATAATTGAAAGCTAGGAGTGATTAATTTACTTTTCCCCAATATGAAAAGTTCTTTCTTAAACTCTTACCCTGATTTTTCTTTGTCAAATTGTATATTTTAAATTGGTTGTTCACTTGGTTCAAAATTGAACTCTAAGGTCTGTAAAAATAAGTAATTTATTAACTGAGTAGGACATGACCTCCACGTTTTTGTCAAATATTAAATATACCCTTGTGTTTTCAAACTCATGGGACATGCCCCCAATTGACCTAGGTCAACATCAATGATTTAAATGCTCCTATTTTTAATTTCTATCAGAAAATACTTTGATTCTATAATAAAAAACAAGCCATCTTCAACCTAAAGATTCTTTCTCCTACATTGTTCAAATATTAAAAGCAAGATTGAAATTCCAAAGAAGAATAATGAATTTTTGGGTAAAAATCATAGCTTTCTGCGAGACATTGAAGAAAAATTGAATACAAATGATATGCTTTTAAGAAAATCAAGGAGTTTTCGGTGAAAATTTAAAGATGAGGGCATGTAGGCCAAGAGGAATATGATCAAACCATGGATGGCAAGTATAAATCATCCCAATTTAGTCAAATGTTTTGATTTTACCTAAATGAAATCTACATTTCTTTATAATAAAATTGTGGTTCTTGAGTTATGGCCAGTCAATTCGACAGTCCAAATCAAATCCGCATGGTGGTGTTAGATTCCATCTCATACATCACTGATTTGAAATTTCCATGGAATATTTTGCTCAATCCATGTCACCATTTCAACAAGCTGATCAACTTTGCTTATTTTATTATCACTTAGAAAATAAAAGATGACCACTTTTAGATACCTATTTTCGAACCCTCGGATTAGGTCTTAAAATGGACCAAAATTTAGTGGATTTGATTTCTTCAAGTATCTTTAGACTAAAAAATGGTTTGGATATGGGTTGATGTCCTTTGACACGAGTTGGATCTGAATTGAATACATATCCATCCTTATATTCGCCTAGATCAGAATAATATATTATTTGTAAATTATATTTTTTAAGGTACATTGTCTCAACAAATAAATGTTTGGTGTAAAAGTCAGGGTCTCTCTTCAAAAAGGAAGATGTCTTGAGTTCAAGTCACCTTATCTTTAGAGATTATTTATTTATTAAAATAGTCTTAAATAGTTCGAAATTAACTAACCAGAGTCAATTAATTCTGTTGGATCAGATCCAAATACGAGTTTATTGCAAGTAAAATGGTTCAGATGTGATTTTAACTAGTAGGATCTGAGTCGAATTTGGATCCGGACAAATTTTTTGGATATGGATATACTCATATCCAACATGAAACCAACCCATTTTAAGCCCTACCTGGGTATCATCTTAGGATTTGGACCTCGAGAAGATATACTCCTAAAATCTATGGTCCTGTTGATAAATGTTTTAAAATTGTGGTGGGTTCGATAAAATACAATATCATTTTTGTACTTTTCTAATCTATTAAATTGAAGTAGAAATTTGTTGTTAATAAATGTATTATGCTGGAAAATCAATAATAAGTTGCAATGTATTCAATAGAAACGTAAAATTTAAGATACTTTATGAATTCACCCCTCTATTTTTTCTACATATTTCTTACAGTTGAACAACTAATTTTCTATTTTAATAAATATATGGAAATTTTTTATTGATTTACTACTCAATTGGGATGATAACATCAAAATTACTTGCATATTGTACACACCCAAGACCTACGTCAAGCTTTGGTCACAATCATCCCACACGATGAGCTACAAAAATTAGTATTGAAAAATAATATATAATTGTCTATGATTAATTAAAGAGATTGATTGAGACAAATTTTTTTTTTTTCGGGAATTGAGGTATTCAGGCCTCATAGAACAACTGACTAATCCTTGAGCCATCTATAAGACAACATAGACTACTGTGTGACTCAAAGTAATTCTCAATTCCTTATTTTCTTCTATTTTTTTCTCTTTGTCATCCACTTTACTTATATTATCAGATGAGGTGATGTGATTTATACTTTTACATTATTATTTTTCTCGAGGTTGTTATAATTTAGGGTTTGGTTATATAATTTTCCTATTGATTGAATCCCTTGATTGTCACGTCAACTATCACATGTAAGAAAAAATTGATTCTACGAACCTTTTTCTTTTCTCTAATTTTGTTTATGAGAAAATTTTCGCTTCATTTCAATTTTTGTTATGGTTGATGGACGCATTCTTTTCTTGTATATGTTAATTATCATTGTCAAAGTCTTATCCAAAAATATGAATTTGAATGAATGAATTGTGCTATTTCATTTAAGTCTATCTAATGTCACATCTTTCAATAATTCACACATCTTCAAAAATACCTTAACTACTTCAAGCAATATTCTTTTGGTGTTTTATCTTTCTTTTAAAACTTTTCATTTTTCATTATATCTAAGTAGGGTTGATTATAGGGTAAATTACACTTTGACCCCACATTGTTTGGCATAGTTTTTAGGTTGACCCTTTAATATTTTAATAATTGCACTTACCTCATTTTTCACTAACAATATTAGAGCTCAGACGCTATTTTAACCTCATTTTATTTATTAAAAAAAAAAGGGTTAAATTTTGAAGCTATAAAAATGTCCCATTCATATGGAAACCCATTTTTTCACAATATTTTTATTTATAAAAAAGAATATTATTTTAAAAAGGGCAAAATGATTTTTATAAAAAAAAAAAAAATCATTTTTTAACTGTTTGGTTAAGGGCAAGTGGATCAAAGGGGGTAAGTGCAATTGTTATGACATTAGGGGTCAACATAGAATTATAATAAATCATAAGGGGTGAAAGTGTAATTGTTCTGACAATAGAGAATAATGATTATCTAACTAGAAAGTCTTCACTCGGCAAACATGGCACAGACACAGAATCATAGATCTTTTTTTTTCGGAATACACAAATACAATCTTTTATGGGGATTTGCAATTGTGTATCCCAAAGAAATAGATCTATGGTTAGTGTCCATACCACATTAGTCGAGTATTGACCGAGTGAAGACTTTTTAATTAAAAAATCAGCACTCATTAATTTGTGGACTCAAATAAAAGAAAGAGTCATCATAATCGAACTCCCCCATGTGGCACACTCAAAATACTCTCCTGACGTCGCATGTGCTAGAATCATAAAGTTTAGGCATCGGGATACACATTTCCATAAAATCTATGTGGATGTGCAAAACTATATCCCGATGCATAAAATCTATGGTTGTAGCACATACCACATCAGGAGAGTATTTGATTATGCTAGGTGGGGGAGTAAAAAAATCATTACTCGAAAAGAAACTCGTAAATAAATCTTCACTATTAAAACACGAAATCCAATTATTAGAATAAAATATATATATCTCGAGGATACATAATATATCTCTAAAATAATTGTCAATCATGAGAATTTGTGATTTAACGGTCAAGATTATATGTTGATTCCAACCCTTAACTAAATAACAGGATCAATTTTACTATTTCACTTCTTGTTAGTGGGGAATTATATTAGTGCAATTTGACCAAGATCTCTATATTATTTGTCCACATGGCACTTTTTTATTGGGTCAAAGCTGATATGGAGCAGGACCCTTTTGACTGAGTAATTAGGCACGTGGTGTGCCAATGTTGACTGGATGTCTAAAGTGGTCAAATATCATTTCTTTAAAATTAAATAGAGCAACAATGGCTCAAGATCTTCAGAACTTGCTTCTAGTTGTGGTCTCACTGTCGACTTTTTAGGGTAATTTAGATGTACACCTTTAAATTTTGGTTAATATTTTGAGATACCTCTTTCGTAAATAAATTAAGAGGAACCCCTTATTTAGCTCACAGCAAGTGGAGGCCGAAAATCCTACGTACACCCCGGCTGGAGCCAAGATTTTGATCGGTGAGGGCAAAGTGCTAATATCAATCAATAATCATGAATATCTTCAATATTGATCAAAATTGAAGGGTGTATCTCTAATATTTATCAAAATTGAGAGGGTGTTAAATCATAGATTAGTACTTTTCAGTATTTTTTTTTAGCTCTACCATCATTTTGTAAAACACAAGAGCTACCTCTAAATATTAATCAAAATAGAGGGATTATTAGGAAAAGAAATATATTCAGTAGGGCCATAGTCCCCACTTGTCTATATGTAGTTTTGTCCTTACGTACACCAATCGTACGTGCCTATAAAAATGATTCTCTCATCTAATGATGGTAGATCTTGAATTTTTTTCCTTGAAAAATCTTAATTTTTTCAACAAAAATTCATCCAATTTGATCGTTATTGATTTCTTTGAAAATGTCAACTAGATTTTAAAAAAATATCTTTAATTATTTTTTTCTCACTGATTTAAAAGATGAAATGATAGCGAACGTTTAACCTAATTAATTCATTATGCAGAGAACAAGCTAAACTTGATCTTGTAACAAAAAAATCTAAATTGGAGATGAAGAGTTATGGTGGGAAAAATCAATATTATTTTAGGGGAGGTTGAAGATGAAGGTATTTTGGTAAAGTTTTATTAGTCGTTCACTAAAGACCATGGTCAAGGAATTTATTATCACCAACTTAAAATGCAGGGTATTTCAATTATTCAATAAAACCATTAACGGAACGGGTCTTTGAAAGGAACCCCAAATATTCAATTTGGACCTGAAGTTTTAATATGAGAATGGATCAGACTTTTGGTTCTGATCCGATCCATTGACAGCCCTACTTCAAAACTTTTTTTAACAAAAATAAAGCAAGGAAATATAATTCAAGCTTTGTAGATAAAGTCACACATACCATTTTCATTTTCAATGTTTAAAAGTATAAAGCCCTTAAGAATTCAACTACTTAATAATTTAATTTGACTACTTTTGTAATCATGGTCAAGATAAGAATTTATTAAGTAGAGTTTGAATATTTGCTCTATTCTTCTCCCTCTTAATCATTTTATTATTATTATTATTTTTGTTTAGATTTTTATTTATTATTTTAAATAGTCTATAAGACTGACTTTATCTTCGGATTCTGAATATTTGATGTTTAGTGGGCCATTAATTCCTTAGGGGCCACCCGCGAGGGCGTATCCTCACTTACGTGATGTGTGTAATTTGCGTGACTAGTCCTTGGCATAAAGTCATAAACATAATAATGGATTAAACCAAGAATAATTTTAGAATTTAACAAATATTAATTGGGATAGATTTTTGTCAACAATATCAGTTAGGGAGTTGAGACATGAACTTGTATGAGTTGTACTTATGATGAAGTTGGATATAAATATATCAAAGTTGACAATGAGAGTTAATTTCAAGCTTACTATTTGGTTACATGTGTGAGAATTCACTCTCATGGAAACCTCATATTACTTTGTTCTTGTTAGTTATATTATTTTGAAGAAACATGTTTCATAAAACATCATACAAAGGGTTCTTAGATCAAGATAAGATCTCATCATTGATCAACTTTAGAATATCGTAAGCAATGGTACATTCTCGATGTGGGATAAACACAATCAAAGAATATATATTTTGATGGATACTTACATGAGCGTAATCCTTTGCAAAGCTGAGCACATTCAATCGTTCTTGATTCACAACACCCCTTTGAAGTCACTTCGAAACCTACCCGTTTATGAACATAATGAACTTATATTAATCTCCTTGTTGATCAGAAAGAATTTATTTATTTATTTATTTTTATTATTATTATAGGAAAAAAGGGTAATCTAGAGATACCCCATTTCATTTTGGTGAATATTTGGGATACTATGCAATTTTTGGCCAAAAATACTTTATCTTCAACCATGGATTTTGATTACAAGATCGATCGTCACTTGTTCTTTGCACAATTTGATTAATTACTTGATTTTTTTCCATTGTTTCAAATTTTACTTGATGACTCATGAGTTGATTTGGAAGAATAATCAAATGTGTAATATTTTAAAAAATATATTAAATATTTTAAATATTAAAAAATAATAAAAGAAAATTTGTTATCCATTGAAAATATTAAATATAGTCCCATAAATAAGTAGATCTTCAAGCCCAACTTGGGCATACTTTTGAGTTTATGTGTTGACTCGATCGCTTGGTTCAAGAGTTTTGAGGTCAAGTCACTGTGAAATTCAAATGATTTGAATCGACTCTGAACCCCTTTGATTGTTATCTCTCATAGGAGATAACAATCGAAGGTGTTATTTCATTAGGTTGAAAACACGTACAGGTGCGCACCACCACGTCAAAGTGTCCCCCACTGAGGTCACTCCAGCATTAATAAAAAAAGAGACTTATTTTTTCCGTATCAAAGGCTTCAAAAATGAATCAGACTTTAATGCTGAAAATTTAAAATGTGATTATCAATAATTATTTTTATTTTTAAAGTTCTTAAAATTTTGTGGTTTGTATCCAACCGTCATCCCATCATATTTTTGAGTATCGTGTGAATATGCGATCCATATAGATAGGTGGTCCAACTTGATCCATGCAACCCAATATCAAAAATAGACATGCTATCAAGCAATCCTAACTATATCATATCATGTCATCATCTCTAGTATTCTAATAGATTGACTACTTTTATTTATCAAGGAGTATTTTCGAAGAAATAAAAAATTAAAAGGTACAAATCCATTAATTTGTAGGGTATAGTTTGGTACAAATTAGTAAATTTTAGTGGTTGAATTTGGTGCATTGGGATATTTTTGTTATTGGATTTGGATAAGTCTATAATAAAACCCAGCCATCCATGCATTTGAGTCCAATTGGATCGACCCAAGCTTCAAAAGATTCAATCCATTAAGGCTGTCAATTGGGATCAAATCGTGGAAAATTTGGTACTAATGCGATAGGGATTGGATCTGGAACTAATCAAATAATGATCGAATCGAAATCTTATTGGATTCGATTTTTTATTTTTATTTTTTGATAAGTATAAAATATATTAAAGAAAAGAGAGTAATAAAATACAAGAAGAGAAGGTTGAGGTAGTCTCTCAAAGAAAAGCAAAAACGAACGAAAAAATATCAAAACATCAAAAATTACACAAGGAATTCCATTTAAAAACAAAGTCATCGAAAGTAGTTCCTTCTCGCAAACTTTATGTTCAGATTTGACTAAATATACAAAAAGTCCAAGATCTCAAAGAAAATGTCATGAGAGCTTCTCGTCTTACTTTTGAACATCTTGTTATTTCTCTCATTTCACAACCCACAAGCAATAGCCAAGGAAAGCATAGCCCAGAGAAGTATTTTTTTTTAGGAGAAAGCATTATTAATCCGTTATGCTAACGACAAGAAGAATTTCTGAGATAAAACCCAATTAATACAAAAAAAACCTAAGGAAAATGGATTAAATATTATAAGAAAAAGAGCAGTGATTCAAAATATGGTCAATTGATTCTCCATCCCTCAAACAAAGGGGATAGTAGTTGGGAGTGATCCATCCCGGATTCGATTTTATTGGATCTTGATATTAGGATCCAAGTTGGATTAGGGCAAATCTGATTGGATATACAAAATCTAAATAAAATTCATATATTTAAACAAAATATATAATTATTTTATACACATTTTATGGGACTGCTACATGGTTGGTCCAGAACAGATCCAACACAATATCAGGTCGGAGCCTTGTTGGATCAAATTGTATACTTATAGGAATCAAAATCCATGACCCCAAACCAAAGCCATTGGTTCAAAACGGATCTGATTTCGTGTCTAAACAAATCCATCAACAGCCCTACAATCCAAGCTTGATTTCCCAACCCAAACGTAAGCTCATTGTTGTCCACCCAAGGTCATGTTCGAGTTGCATGAGCAATGCCCAAGATCCAGCCCAATTTGAGGTAGAAAAAACGTAAATTCAAATTGGACTAAACTGGATCCGTTGACACCAAAGACGACTACAAAACATGGAAATAACGGCATAGTAAATAACAACCGTTAATAAGAGATATTGAAGCACAAAATTGTACTATTTTACTATTTTGATTTTTGTAAAATATAAAAAATATAAAAAATCTTAATTTAAATAATGTGATTGCTTCCATGGTTTTAAAACTCGATTTCACATCTCAACGCATCTCATCCAGGCCCTATACCGAGTCGTCTCGGACGAGTTTTCCGATACGTTTGAGACATTTTGTTTAAAAAATCAAAATATTCAACGTGAGGTATTAAATCTCGGTAAAAAAAATGACTTGTGAGTTGGTCTTGTTAAACTCCGATACTGAGTCAACTCGGGCAATACATCTCGGTTTCAGACGAGTTTTAAAACCATGATAGTTTATTGTTGTTGTCGTTATTTATTTTATTTTTAGTATTGGCACCCCAACTTGTACTTATTATACCCCAATTTGATTAATTACTTGATTTTTCCCGCTTGATTGTCTTTTAATAAATTAATGAAAATAAATTCAGCTTTTAACCCAGATAACTTTGCCACATTATGAAAAAATAGACTCGAATTTTACTTGATGACTCATGAGTTGATTTGGATGAATAAGTACCAAATGTTTAGACATTTAAAAAGAAAAAAATATTTAAAATATTTAAAAATAATAATTTTTTTTGTTATCCACTGAAAATATTAAATATAGTCCAATAAGTCAGTAGATCTTCAAACCCAACTTGGGGGCATACTTTTGAGTTGATGAGTTGACTCAATCGCTTGGTTCAAGAGTACTGGGGTCAAGTCACCTCGAAATCCAAATGATTCGAATTGACTCGGCAAAGTTTCGAATTGACTCAACGAACTTTAAATCTTTGTTTTAAAGTTCAAACTTTGCATCAAGGGTTCTTGGCAAGAGATTGAAAGTGGACGTATTTTTGATCATTTGGTGTTAGTCTCTCACAGGAGATAATAATCAAAGGAGGTATTTGATAATGTTGAAAACACATAAGGGGTTATCTCAAATATTCAGCAAAACTCAGTCAGGTTTGTCTAAATTACCCAAGAAATTAAGATCCATATAATGTGTAGTACCACTTCCCATATTTCATGGGCTTCCTTATTGCACTTTGAACCTCTTGTGATCATTATTTAGGTCGGATTTAAAAAAATATAATAATCAAAAAACAGTTTTTTTCCTCGAGACTCACGTCGTTAAAAATTAACGGCTAGTGAAGACCTAATATTTTAAGTGAGGGATTGGCGGATGTGGTGCTCTTTCATCCATTGGATTTATGCTACGGGAACTGTGTGCTACAGAGGATCTGTTTCTGTTGTGTGCACGTCCGATGTGTTTAATTTCCAACAAAAATGTGCAACGTAGACACCTAACGTTGTTATAAGATTGAAACACCCTTCGAGATAGCGATTCATCGTAAAAGGACCTCTTAAAGAATATTCGAGATTCATCTATTATTTCAAACTGATGTCTTTCTTCCCCTTGACCCACATCTTTTCTTATAAACCAATGAAAAATGACCTCGTTGCCCTTAATGAAATCAATAATCAAAGATCTTTGAATTACAAATTCTTACCAAGATCAGTCATGTTCAAGTTCTTCAATCCATGATTTTAAATATCATTCAAGATTGAATGGGTCATCTCGACAACATTCATAAGTAAGATGAGATGGAGAACCTAAGATACCTCCTCCTCCTCTTCTTTTTCTTCTCCTATTTTGTCGATTATAATTCTTAAAAAAAGAAGATGTATTGTTCGAGATAAGAGATGACTTATTTGAGTCATCTCATTATTATTTGAGAATGTACAAGGTGGGAGTCCGATCAAGATTAAAATAATGCTTAAACCTCTATGCTAAACTACTTTTAATCTATTGAACCTCAAACTCATCATTTGCAACTTGGGCGAGTTGCTTTGGGGATCAATTAGTCCCCAACCCAACCTTGGACATAAAATACTCAACCAAGTCAGGTTGGCTTCGTCATTAATATTAGATAATTTAGTAATAATAATAACTTATATAAAGGTAAGTGGTATGTAAAAAAATATAAAATGTATAATTATTTATTCTAAAAAAAAGATGATTATGATTAATCAAAGTTTGAAATGTGAATTGTCAATGAGAAAAAAAGATTTAAAAAAAAAAATAATAATAACCCTATTAAGTTTAGGTTCAGACAATCCAATTTCTATGTCCAAATCCCACCTGATTTGATTTAATTAAAAGTTTTTGTCCAAATCCAAGGTAGAACCCTAGTTAATTGTGCCCAAACCTGACCCAAGGTCAGGTGGAATCCATTGGGTTCGGTTTTGTCCCACACAAGTTGTAGCCCTGGGCAGGGGTGGAATCAAGATTTTCTCCTAGGGGAGGCAAATCGTAGTTAATGATAATGTTAAAGAGCTTGAAGATCATTAGTTTTGGAGAGAAAATTCAAGTGTTTTTAGTTAGAGGTTGAAGAAAAAGGGCATTTAGGTTATTTCTCATTAGTTTATGAGAGAAGACTCAAGTCAAGTGATGCAATGCCATCCATTAAAAGATGGGTCCCGTTCGGCACCCTACACTTTACCCTACGCTTTATCCTACTTGTTTTGTCCTACATGAGTTAGAAGTTTTGGAAATGGATGGTCCACAAATTTTCAACTTGTAAACATTGGGTTAGAAATTTCGGAATGGGCTGATTTTTGGTGAGGAGGATCTCCTAACCGTAGAGATCATCCTCACAAAAAAATCAGCCCATTCCAAAACTTCTAACCCATGTAGGACAAAACACGTAGGGTAAAGTGTAGGGTAAAACATAGGGTGCCGAACATTTCCCTTAAAAGATAAGGTATCTCAAATATTAGCCAAAATGCCTACACACCCCCTTGACCTCGGTCTTTTCACATAGACAAATGAAAAATGACCTCATTACCCTCGTCTTCTACTTGAAACCAAAAACCTTCTGAATTATCTTCCCAAAATCAGTCCTCTTTTAACATCTTAATAAGAAAAAAATTGAACATTCATTGTAAATATTAAAGTTTAACTATTTCAAATCTAAAGAATAAGGTAGGTTTTTTGAGCTAGAAGGTGATGTTATTTTTTTATAGAAAATTCAAAGTTACATGATAAGAATTAAGGCAATACTCAAAAGACGGATTAAGATAAGATTTTAGATAGTTAAAATTAATTTTCTAATGAGGTTGAAGATGAATGACTTTATGAAGAAAAAACACAATGTTTTTTTTTTTGTTACAAGCATGATTTTTAAACTCATCCGAGATTGAGACGTATCGCCCGAATTAACTCCATATCAGAGTTGAACGAGACCAACTCACAAAGTCATTTTTTTGACCGAGTTTTACATCTCATATTTAATATTTTGAGTTATCTCACGAGACGTCTCAAACGTATCGAAAAACTCGTCCGAGACGACTCGGTATCGGAGTTGAACGAGACGAGACGCAATACCGAGTTTAAAAACCATGGTTACAAGTTGAAATGAGGGTATTTTAAATATTTTTTGTTATTGTAGGAAAAAATAAAATGTCAAAAAGGGAATATCATCACTTTGGAAACGTAGGATATCCAAATTTGATAAAGGGAGCATCTAAATCACCTAAAGAGGGGCACCCTTTTTCAACACCTTAGGTCAAGTTCAAAAAAGTTATTTTTTAAAAATAAATATTTACTATTGAATCTGAGTTTTTACATACTGAATTGCCCATTTGATAATCCATGTGGGCCCAACGACTCTTAGTAAGATTTGAAATATTACTAATTTAATCATATTACTAACAGTAACGTGATTCATAAACTGAGGTTTTCATAAACTAAGGTTTGTTCAAGTAAGAAACTTTATAGAGTAAGGGAGTTTTTGTAATAAAATTGCAACAGATAGTTCTTCTAGGTAAATTTCTCTAGACTTTTTTCCTCAAGATACAAAGAGAAAAATCTACAGTCCTGAATACACTGCCACATCAGCACAGCGCCGAGTGTTCATCGCAGTGAGTTCAGCATTTTCCTTCCTTCTTGCTCACAGAATATTTCACCCTCAACATTTTGTGGTCACCTTTAACATCAGATGGCTTACTTGATTTATCCAATTTGAAGTAGTCCCAAAACTCCATCTTGTTCTTGAATTTTGAAGTTGAAAGGATTTTTGTCAGGAGGTTGAAGAAGATGGCATTTCAGTAATTCAGTGCAAGTATCTCATAGAAGATCGAAGTCAAGGGTATCTCATCAATTTGAAAAAATCTAAAGGGTTGCCTCAAAATTACGTTTTAGGTATTATTATGATATATGAGTATGTTTAAGGGCTCGTTTGCTTTGTTGCGTCCAACTGAAGTGCTTTTATAGACGAAAAACGCTTTCGTTAATCAATTGGTTAGGAAAATTTCCAGACCTGGGCTTGTATTTTAGTTTTAAATTTGGGATTTCGGTGAGACTCCATTTTAAAAATCTTGGATCAAGTAATTTTTTTTTTTTGGGTCCTTAAATCTGATCTAGGCCATCAAACGAAGGAGTCTGATTTTTATAGAATCACAACCACTTCATTTTAAATTTGGGATTTTTCAGGGGTGGTGCCATCCAATTCTTAGGCACAAAACGTCATCATAACAAGTTGTTGAAGGACACAGAAAACTATGTGATCAAAGGTTGCTTTGCAATGACCTAGTTGGGGAACGGAAGTAATGTATGTGGAGGATATTAATATTATTCAATCATTTGGTTACCCATTCTTATATTTTATTTCAATAATTGCTTCTTGAGTCAGGTTCGAGGAATCGAAACAATCACCACTTATGACTCAAAGACTGGAGAATTTGTTATTAACACTCCTTGTGAATCTGCACAAAAGTATTGGATTGGAGGAGCGGCTAAAGTAAGTAGTTCGATAATATGAAGTCATATCTATTGTTGTTATGGTCAAGGTTTAAAATCTCGTCTCTAGACAATATTTTTGATACGGTCTAGACCAAAACATTTCAAAATATTTCAAAACATTCAATGTTTTTTTTGAAATGATACAAAATTTTAAACCGTGATTATGATAATCAATACATCGTTAAATTTTTGTTGAGATGCTGTTTTATTTTATTTTAATTTTGTTAATGTTTTACAAGATGCGACGCACACAATATAAATGTAAATGAATCAAGGGGTACATGCATTCATAGTCCAGATAAGAGATATAAATGGAAAGATATGCCCAAACATCCGTATTGCAGATTGTGGTCATAAAATTGGGCTCAATGGTGTTGATAATGGTTGTATCTGGTAATAATAATAATACCATTTTTATTTTATTTTTGTTTAATCTTCTTCATTTTAATTTTTTATTCTTGATTTTACAAATTATTAATTTGACTTCTTTGTTTCCAGGTTTGACAATGTCCGAATCCCTTGAGAGAACTTGTTGAATTCTGTTGCTGATGTATCACCAGATGGCCAATATCTAACTGCCATAAAAAACCCAGATCAGGTGTTTGTGACATTTTTTTTTTTGCTGAATCAGGATCCAGAACGATGTTTATGTGGCAAGTTTTGGTTGGTGTTTAAAACACATTGGGCTCCTAAACAAGCCGTTTTTTATATGGCATGTATCCCTATGTGTTTAAATTCCAACCAAAATGTGCCACATAGACACTGTATGTTACTATAGGAACGGGACACCGTTTTCTTGATCGCGACTCTTTTTTGTTGTGTTAGATGTCTTGAATTATGGTCCTAGTTGGTATTGTTCATCAAATACACAACTTGGGGGGGTCATAGCGATCCAAGGGTCGTAAGGAAGGCAGGAAGCAGAGTCCCCTGCCCGGGGGTTCATGGAAACAAAAATTTAATAGAGATATAGTTGACGTAAGAACGTTCAACTATGCCATTTATGGTTTCAGGATAGTTGGCTTCGATATTGAAACCACAGTTACATAAATTTGGACTGGAAACTCTATCATCTCTTATTTGTGGATGTTGGCATGTTTGAACCACATAAATCTTGTGTTTTCTTTCTTGATTGTTTTCGTTGTTTTCTTGATTGTTTGCTTCGACTGTTGAAGCTAAACACTTGGGAAAACATTGCATGTGTTTATGTTTCAGAGATTTGCAGCATTCCTCGCTCCACTGACATCCGGTCGTGTAATCATTGCTGTGAGTGCAATTTACATATCAAAGGTATATATATATATGTTCAATTTCAATCACAGGTCTTTGTTTGCTAGTCATTATCTTAGTATGTTTTCAATTTGTATCCACAGATCAGCTTAGCAATTGCGATAAGGTAGTCGTTAACAAGGCGGGTTTTCTCAGTTTCTCCAAATGGGCCTGAAGTTTTGTTGCTTGATTACCCAAGCCATCAACGACGGCTCTTACCTCTACTTTCAAAAACGTAACTATTTTGTCTATTAGTACTTCATTTTTATAGTACTTAACATGGAATTGTGAATAAAAAGAAGTTTATGAGGAGTGGGGAGTTGGACAATCCAATCCCACAATATCTTTTCTAAACAATGGAGATAACTGCCTTTTATATATGGTTATGTAGAGGGATAAGTGAGTCACAATGGATCTACTACTGCTATGGCACACCTGAAAATATTTGGAATAGATGTAGTTAATGTTCTGAGATATTGATTTGCCCTTTTTTCATATAGATGTGCCATGAGCTTTGCAGCAAACTACGTGAAAAAGATATATGTGAAGAGGACTCCAGAAGCAAACGAAACTATACATGCTGTTTCCAGTGCATTCAAAGCTACAATCTCCTGGCATAACATGTGAACTCTTCAGGTAACAAGCCATGTATTCATACATATTGTATAGAGCTTGATATTCTCCTCTCCGAAACAACTGTTCTGTCTCTATTTTAACATGTGTATCAGGAATGCCGTGAAGGCTGTGGGGGGCAAGGTCTGAAGACAGAAAACCGTGTTGGTCATCTCAAAGGTGAACTAGTTGTGCAATTGACCTTTGAAGGAGACAATAATATTCTAATGCAACAGGTAATAGAGAAAAATTTATGTTTGTTTGTGTGTGTGTGTGCCCTGCGTGTGATTGTTGGGACTAGCTCCATCCCAAAAGGGACCACGAATACCCTGCACTATACAAAAAACAATTCTCCATCCTCAATCACTTTGGTGAGCCTCATTCCTACACTCAATCAGTGCCCAAGTCCATCAATCTTTCCATTTCTTTAACCGAATGATCCTTATTGTCTACGAGGGTTTGAACTATTTTTTTTTTATGGGTAAGCTGGACTTGAATGCACAACCTCAAAGTTGTTTTGCAATGTGGGTTTGAACATTAATTCAAGGTTTCCTGATATAAATATTTATAGAAATTATATTAAGCAAGGTATATAAAGTTTCCTACTATGATCACCTATCTTCCAAGTTTTATGGTTTAGGAAGGATTTCAAGAACTCTTAGCAAAAGTTTAAAAATTGGTTGGAGAGCCATTTTCCACCCAAGAACGTCCTAGAACATGTGACACCACTTCAAGTCCATTGAAATCTTCAATTTTGGCCCATCAAGACAGAATTTTTAGTCCATACTTTACCAAAAAAAAAGGTTGAGAGGTTTCTTTCTAAACCTTGGGTCGTTTAGAGGTTTCTCTCAAAAACCTTGACAAATTTCTTGGTTTTCTTGCTAAAACCTTACCCTTCCTCTCTCATCTATTTCTTATTTTCTTTTTTGATAATCATCTGTTAGCTATCATTTGATAACAAAGTAATTTCATCTTTATTGCTCTCATTTCTGTCTACCATGAACCTGATATAAAGGGGTCTATTTGGGTAAGAGTGTGCACCATGAGGATTTGTTCATTTGAATGTGTGTGAGATCAGGTTAGCAAAGCACCCATTGCAGAATTTATAACAGAGGAGAAAGAAACCATTTAAAGGATTGGGATTAGAACACATTAATTATCCTTGCCCTGTTGTTCCAGCTCTACTCACAAGCTCTATCATTTGGTAACAAAGTAATCTCATCTTTGTTAGACTTCTTTTTTTGGTTTTATCAAGCATGCCCAGTTAGTTTTATCTTACTGTATGTCTTCATTAGACTGCAATATTCTGCTTGAGAGAACGAGATTTGTTGACATGTTTTGCCGCAGAAGTAACAAGGCATCAAGAACTGGGGTAGAGCAAAGAGTATGCATTCATCCGTAAGTGCTTTTCTGAATCACACATTGATTCTCTCTCTCACATATGTAATTATTGTTATATTTTCTTGTTTGTACACTAGATCCATCAACTTGCAGAGGACTTGGCAAGAGCTTTCTCAGAAAGAACTACACTGCAAACCTTTTTAGACACCGAGGCAACCTTGTCAGATGGTCCAGTTAAGGTATGTGTTAGAAAGCATTTTATTGTAAATGTCTACCAAACATTTAAGTTTGGGTCAAGACTAGAACAGGACAATGACCCCAAAATATTGAATGTTTTGGAATATTTTTGAATGTTTCAGTCGAGATAGTATCAATTTTTCTCCTTACTGAAACATTGCCTAGAGACAAGATTTTAAACCTTGCATGTTACAGTAGAATGTGAATTAATTAAGAAAAATGTAACCATAATTGAATTCCCTTAACACCCTTTTAATAGAAAAAATTATTGGATCTGTGACTTAAGGTATATTTCTGTTAAGAAATATATGGTTATTTTTTATTTATTGTTTATTTAAGGGTAGAATAGTCTTTTCAATTTTCTTTGACTTAACCTATATATAGTCTCTTTGTATTTAGGTTAAATCATTCCTTTTCGTATTCAATTGCTTTTACGTAGAATCAATAAAACAGGAGCCTTTTTCTTTTTCTGTGTGTTTTTGGATTGTTTAACATGGTATCAGAGCGTTCATGGAACGAGGTTTGATCTTACACAAAGTTTTCACGGTTTGAGACGATTTTGAAAGGGTTTTCGTTCAGTTTCTGCAATCTGAAAAGAGACGATTTCGATAGGGTTTTCATTCAGTTTCTGCAATCTGGTATTTGATTTTCCTTTCTTTTACGATCTGGTTATCTTTGTTTCTATTTATTATGGCTACTGAAAGAGACGATTCGCTTCAATCTGTGAGTGTGAGGTTGGATGGAAAGAATTATTCGTATTGGAGTTACGTGATGAGAAATTTTCTTAAGGGTAAAAAGATGTGGGGATATGTTAGTGGAACTTCTGTGAAACCTAGGAATACTGATGAGGGTTACGCTGCTTTGATAGATACCTGGGAAACAAACAATGCAAAAATTATTACTTGGATTAACAATTCTGTTGAGCATTCCATAGGTACACAGTTGGCGAAGTATGAGACAGCGAGGTTTGGGATCATCTGCAAAGGTTATTCACTCAGTCCAATTTTGCAAAGCAGTATCAATTGGAGAATGACATACGAGCTCTTCAACAGAAGAACATGAGTATTCAGGAGTTTTATTCTGCTATGACAGATCTTTGGGATCAATTGGCTCTTACAGAATCGACAGAATTAAAGGCATGTGGTGCCTATATTGCTCGGAGAGAGCAGCAACGGTTGGTACAATTTTTTAACGGCTCTTCGCAGTGATTTTGAAGGACTTAGAGGTTCAATTTTGCATCGTTCTCCACTTCCTTCTGTTGACTCAGTTGTTAGTGAGTTATTGGCTGAAGAAATACGTCTTAAGTCTTATTCTGAAAAGGGAATTCTTTCTACTTCTAGTCCTTCTGTGTTAGCAGTACCTTCTAAGTCCCCTTCTAATAATCAGAATAAGCCTTACACACGAGTTGCCTTCGATGAGTGTAGTTTCTGTAAGCAGAAAGGACATTGGAAGGCTCAGTGTCCTAAGTTGAGACAGCAGAATCAATCGCAGCAGCAATTTCAAGCTTGGAAGCCTGGCAACCAGTCACAATCTAATGCTCATAGACCATCTCAGGGTTATAAACCACCACAGTCTAATACTGCAGCAGTAGTTTCATCAGATCCCTTCACTGATCCTAGTACTCTGGCTGAGCAATTTCAGAAGTTTCTCTCTTTACAACCACAAGCTATGTCTGCTTCTTCTTCAGTAGGTCAGTTGCCTCATAGTTCTTCAGGTATGTCACATTCTGTATGGGTCTTGGATTCTGGTGCTTCACATCATATGTCTCCAGATTTTTCATCTTTTACTTCTGTGTCTCCTTCGAATTCTATTCCTGTCATGACTGCTGATGGCACTCCTATGCCTTTAGCAGGTGTTGGTTCTGTTGTCACACCGCACTTGTCTCTCCCTAATGTTTATCATATTCCTAAACTCACATTAAATCTTGCTTCTGTTGGTCAGTTATGTGATTCTGGTAATTTAGTCACGTTTTCCTCTTCTTCTTGTTATGTGCAGGATCTGCAGTCTCAGAAGCTGATTGGGACAGGCCGTAGGAAGGGAGGATTATATATTTTGGATGAGTTAAAAGTGCCAGTTGCTGCTGCTACTAGTGTTGATTTGTCTTCTTTTCGTTTGAGTCCTTCTTCTTCTAGTTTTTATTTATGGCATTCTCGCCTAGGTCATGTTTCGTCTTCTCGTTTGAGATTTTTGGTTTCTACAGGGGCTTTAGGAAATTTGCAAACTTCTGATATTTCTGATTGTAGTGGATGTAAACTGGCAAAATTTTCAGCTTTACCTTTTAATCGAAGTATTTCTATTTCTTCTTATCCATTTGACTTGATTCATTCTGATGTATGGGGACCTTCTCCTGTTGCCACAAAAGGAGGGTCTCGATATTATGTTTCTTTTATTGATGATCATACTCGTTATTGTTGGGTTTATTTAATGAAACATCGTTCTGAATTCTTTGAGATATACACAGCCTTCCGTGCTCTTGTTAAAACTCAACATTCTGCTATTATCAAATATTTTAGGTGTGATTTGAGTGGGAAATATACTTCTGATAAATTTTGTGAGTTGCTTGCCTTAGATGGAACTATTCATCAAACTTCTTGTACAGATACTCCTGAGCAAAATGGTGTTGCTGAAAGAAAACATAGGCACATTGTTGAAACTGCTCGTTCTCTCTTGTTGTCTGCTTATGTTCCTAGTGTGTTTTGGGGTGAAGCTGTTCTTACTGCTGTAAGTTTGATTAATACAATTCCATCTTCTCATACTTCAGGTTTTTCTCCTTTCGAAAAGTTGTATGGGTATGCTCCTGATTATTCTTTCTTTAGAGTTTTTGGTTGTACTTGTTTTGTTCTTCGTCCTCATGTAGAACGCAGCAAGTTGTCCTCTCGATCTGCTATTTGTGTTTTTCTTGGTTATGGTGAAGGTAAAAAGGGGTATCGTTGTTTTGATCCAATAACTCAGAAACTTTATGTATCTCGTCATGTTGTTTTTCTCGAGCATATACCTTACTTTTCTATTCCATCCACTACTCATAACTTGACTAGATCTGATCTTATTCGTATAGATCCTTTTTCTGAGGATTCTGATAGTTTGTCATCTCAGGTTCCTAGTACTTCAAATACCCCTTCTCATGTTCTTACACCGTTATCTTTACAACCAATTTGTATTGATCATTCTGTTGGTACTAACACTTTGCTTTCCGGTACACCTGAAGCTTCCTCTTCTCCTATGGTCTCTCAAGCTCCGTCTGAGATTGTGGATCCACCTCTACGCCAATCCATACGCACTCGTAAGTCTACAAAGTTACCAGATTTTGCTTATTCTTGTTATTCTTCATCTTTTACTTCCTTTTTAGCTTCTATTCATTGTATCTCTGAGCCCTCTTCCTATAAAGAGGCAATTATTGATCCTCTTTGGCAACAAGCTATGGATGAGGAACTTTCTGCTTTGCATAAGACAGGTACTTGGGATTTGGTTCCTCTACCTCTTGGTAAGAGTGTTATTGGTTGTCGTTGGGTATATAAGATCAAGACTAATTCTGATGGATCTATTGCGCGATACAAAGCTAGGTTGGTTGCAAAAGGGTACTCTCAACAGTATGGTATGGATTATGAGGAGACATTTGCTCCTGTTGCAAAAATGACTACTATTCGTACTCTTATTGCAGTAGCTTCAGTTCGTCAGTGGCATATCTCTCAACTTGATGTTAAAAATGCCTTCTTGAATGGAGATCTTCAAGAAGAAGTTTATATGGCGCCCCCTCCTGGTGTTCCACATGATTCTGGGTTTGTTTGCAAGCTCAAGAAATCATTATATGGTCTCAAACAAGCACCTCGTGCTTGGTTTGAGAAATTTTCTGTTGTGATCTCTTCCCTTGGATTTACTTCTAGTAGTCATGATTCTGCTCTTTTTGTTAAGTGCACTGATGCAGGTCGTATCATTCTGTCTTTATATGTTGATGACATGATCATTACTGGTGATGATATTGATGGTATTTCAGTTTTGAAGACAGAGTTAGCTAGACAGTTTGAAATGAAAGATTTGGGTTCTCTACGATATTTCTTGGGTATTGAGGTAGCTTGCTCACCCAGAGGTTATCTTCTTTCTCAGTCAAAATATGTTGCAGATATTCTTGAGCGGGCTAGACTTACGGATAATAAGACTGTTGATACTCCCATTGAGGTTAACGCAAAGTATTATTTTTCTGATGGTTTACCTTTGTCAGATCCTACTTTATACCGTACTATTGTTGGGAGCTTGGTATATCTCACTATTACTCGTCCAGATATTGCATATGCTGTTCATGGTTTTAGTCAGTTTGTTGCTTCTCCTACTACAGTTCATTGGGCAGCTGTTCTTCGTATTTTGCGGTATCTTCGGGGTACAATCTTTCAGAGTCTTTTACTTTCATCGACCTCTTCCCTTGAATTGCGTGCATACTCTGATGCTGATCATGGCAGCGATCCCACAGATCGCAAGTCTGTTACTGGTTTCTGTATCTTTTTGGGTGATTCTCTTATTTCGTGGAAAAGCAAGAAACAATCTATTGTTTCTCAATCTTCAACCAAAGCAGAATACCGTGCTATGGCATCTACTACCAAAGAGATTGTTTGGTTACGTTGGTTACTTGCAGATATGGGAGTTTCTCTTTCCCTTCCCACTCCTATGTATTGTGACAACCAGAGTTCTATTCAGATTGCTCACAACTCAGTTTTTCATGAACGAACTAAACACATTGAGATCGATTGTCACCTCACTCGTCATCATCTCAAGCATGGCACCATTACTTTGCCATTTGTTTCTTCTTCTTTGCAGCTTGCAGATTTCTTTACAAAGTCACATTCTATTTCTCGTTTTCGTTTTCTAGTTGGCAAACTCTCGATGCTTGTAGCTGCCGCATCGTGAGTTTGAGGGGAGATGTTAAGAAATATAGGGTTATTTTTTATTTATTGTTTATTTAAGGGTAGAATAGTCTTTTCAATTTTCTTTGACTTAACCTATATATAGTCTCTTTGTATTTAGGTTAAATCATTCCTTTTCGTATTCAATTGCTTTTACGTAGAATCAATAAAACATGAGCCTTTTTCTTTTTCTGTGTGTTTTTGGATTGTTTAACAATTTCTTCTCCTACCTGTTGGAACATTTTCTATCATGCCTCAGACTTTTCTTTACTACTATTTGTGGGGTTGCATATAGCATGGTTCATGACAGTTATAAACATCCTTCACGGAAGAGACCATGGAAGCAACATGAAAGTGAAGGAATACCTATGCATCTTGTGTTGGTTTATTAGGCGTACCTTTCAGTCATCGGAGATCAGTAAAAGATCCAAAACCCGACTTTGTTTATGCTATTAAAGCAATCACAATATTATCCATTCCTTAGATTCCTAGGGTATGAAATAGAAATTCGGAGAATACCCAGCAAGCTTAGAGAGAGAAAAATAGTTGAAAGGAGACTCGAGAATTGTCCTTGAAACTCTTTTTTATAGAGGTTGAGTTGGCTGTTGCACACTGCCACACTCCTAATGCAATAGCAACTCCCTATGTCTCTAGGATTGTCACTCTTAATAGGAGTCCTTTAGTTGTGTGCTTGAGTGGGTTCATATGGACACCTCAATCAAGCCAACATCTTGTAGAAGCATTTGATAAGTTTTAACTACATTTAAGGAAATAAAAAAGAACATAGAGAAAAATAAACATAAACTCAACTGCTTGCATTCTTTGTTTTCTTTACAGAATGTGTTGGGGCTTCTGAGGTCCATGTATGCCTTAATTAGCATGGAAGAGGACGCATCGTTCCTCCTGTATGGGTACCTATCACCAGAACACGCTGCTTCTGTGAGGAAAGAAGTGACAAAGCTCTGCAGTGAATTGCGGACCCATGCACTTTCAGTGGTTAGCTCCTTCGGCATCTCCGATGCTTTTCTCAGTCCAATAGCATTCGATTGGATCGCTGCAAATTCATGGTCTTCAGTTCAATAACGGCTTTACGGGTTCTCTCTTAGCTTTGTTGGGTCCAAGCAATTGATATCTTTTTTGGTTCCTATTGTTATTAAAAGTTTTAATAAATCTATTTCATGATCACAATAAGTTGAATGTATGCTAGTAAAACAAAAGCTAAAATAAATAAACAAGTGCTCCCATCTAACCCTCTTATTTTGATGTAATTTTTTTTTATAATTGTGAATTGTTACATTAGTAATTTGGTCTACAGTTACTTTACAGCCCCTCCTCCCTTCTCCCTACATACTACACCACACCATCTTCAAGGTTGTGCACTCTCTATCTCTACACACTACTTTTGTCTTTCAAGGTTAGAAATTTCGTATGAACCTAATAAATAAACGAAAAACATCTAGTCGATGATGGTGTGGAAAGTTTCAAATCCTTATCTCTGCAGCTGACGTCCATGGTGGCTCACTTTGAGATGGTTTTCACTCTAATATTCAAACCCGAGATGTGGTGGGGGGTCTCTAACACCATTTGATAAGAGCCTAACCAATACATCTAAAGCACCTAAGCGATAATGGTGCAGAACGTGATTGCCCAACACAAATCCAATATTAACTTACTGGCTAGAGAAGTGAATATTGGGTTTGCTTCAGGCAATCTCTAACCTTCAATGACAAAAAGTTTAGGAAAGTGATTGCTAAATAAGGTGGATGTTGGATTTGCCTTTCCTTTCGTCGTCCACTTGGATATCTGGTGGTCATTACTGTCTGCACTTTATCTCAATTGTTGTGCTTTCTAAGATAAATCTTTATCGGCTATATATTTAACTCTATCATGAACCATATCTTCTTTAAACAAGGAATATAAATGTGTTTTTGCGTTCATTTCATCCGCTCTACTTTGCCTTTTCCCTCCTAAAACCATCAACCAATGAAAAATACATGCTTTGAGAGTCCGAGGGGAAGCAACAAAGGGCGTGCCAAGCGAAGCTCTAGTCCAACATCAAACCCTTATCGATTGAGCCAGAATTTGCCAAGATTAGTTGAACCCATATGGCCTTGAACTGGGTTTCGGGCTATATAAAACAGATTATAATTTATTTATTTTTCTCAGTTTTTGGGCTCATATGGATAACATTTCGGACTACAAAACCATACCTTGAGTCATTCTTACCATCATTAACATTTAAAAAAAAGAAAAGAGAATCAATGCCTTCTACATTATTATTATTATTTACATAAAGAAGTTGATATAAAATATGGTGAAATGAAAAGTTGAAACTTTTCGTGGGAATACATTAGAATATATTGAAATTTTGTGAGGATAGTCTTCGAAATACAAATAATTCATTGTACAATTGGACTGTCTAACATTATATCTAAATGACCTCTACAAATAAGAGTACCAATAATGTTTAAATATAGACCAATCAGAGGGCCCTAACAAAATCCTATCAATAAATATGTGTTTTTGTTTTAGTTTAGGAGGATGGTGATGACGAGAACCAATCAGAGGTCAATGATCGAATGGTTAAGAATGCTCGAACCATGTGATTTTTAATTTATGTCGGTGGAAGTGTGAAATTTCAGCATTTGGACATTACAGATTGATGATGACCACATCAACATTACAGATTGGCCATGGTATTGAACCTCCATCAATGGCTGTCAATTGATCTGATTACTTTGGATTTGAATCAAGGATTTGAGTTCTGATAAGTACCAATTTGATAACCGATTGGATCGGTTTGGGATCAAGCATATCTCAATCCGACAGGGTCCTGATCCAATAAAATGTGAGAAAGTATGTAAATTTCACTATATGTTTTGTTAAATATATATGAAGTTTATCTATATCTTGTATGTCAAATCGGATTTTATCCGATCCAGATCAACCCAATCTGATTGTTATCGGATCAGATTTGGATCCTAATTTTGATATCAGATACAAAAAAATGACCCGACAAGGTTCAAGTTCAATCCTTATTTGATTGGTCCCAGACCCAATCTAGAAATGGGTTCCACGTGTCATGGACCCCTTTACCACGTTTGGTTCACCGTGGCGAGTTGAGGGAGAATTAAACTACTTTATCCGTGATTTACGCTCAAATCTATGTAGAGGATTACATATTTGGAAAAAAAAAAAAAAAAAAAAAAAGAAGTTGTTATTGCCACACTAACTGTTGCTAACGCCACACCAACTATAATTCTTTGATGATTTATATAGGAATTGATGTGGCAATAGTAATCTCTAAAAATATATTTATATATAATTGAATGAAAAAATTATTTCAGTGTGGATGATAAATTTTTGGGTAAGACTTTATGGTGAGGAAGAAGATAAGGAGTGGGGGTTAAGAGTTAAAATCACCTGCAAGACCTCGAGATACATGGCATGAATGATGTGTGTACATTTCGATTGTTTTCTCCAATGGCTAAAGTTCATTCAAACACCCAAATTAGGTTTTAGTTCCACAAAATTTTATTTAAACAAGAAAATATTACGTATATTGACCTTCGTTTTTTCTCATCGCTTGATGTCCTATCACTCGAAGTCATCTACAATATATTAAGCTCTGGTTTCAACTAATTGTCACAATATTTAAACGTGATTTCAAAGATTTTTCAAGATTCATTTATATGTGGATCTTCTTCTGTCAGTGATTACACCTATCATGCACAATTGAATTTTGAAGTGATTTGGTCCCCAAAATTCGATGAAACCAACTTTTCAAATCAGCTAAAAAATGCAATGAGTCATTCAGAAACTCGTCAAGTTATTATGTCATATATAATATTTTTTGTTGAAAAAAAAAAAGATATTTATTTTTAAGATATTGAAATTATTTTTTAAATATTTATAGATTTACTATATTTTTATTTGAGAAACCTGAGTCAACTCGCGAGTTGTCAACACTACTTGACCTAATAGTATTCGAGTCAGTTTTAAGTCGTAAAACCATGGTCATTATTACCCTTAAATTGAGCAATGAGCATTGAATGAACAAAAAAAATACACAAAGTGGATAATATTTCCCTTTTAGGACTTTTTCACTTAAAGAAATACCTCTTTTGATTCTCCCACACCCTTGTTCTCCCTTTCCCTTGTACGGTACAATAAGAATTTTTGGGAACTCAAATTTATATAAATATATAAAATAAAATCAATTATTGTATCAGAAAGAGGAGTTCTATGTCAATTACATGGGACTAATTCATGTGGTACCAACATACAAATAAAAATACATGTCTCAACCAAGATTATCGATCACATTTCAATCCATGATGACATATGGACCATTGTACATCTTCATCAACTAGATCGACAACACGAATCCTATTTCAACTTTAAAAGATTTAAATAATCGGCAATGCAAGCATCAACTCATAACATGCATGATCATGATCGTCCCCTCTCGACACGATTTTAAGGGTACATCTCATTAATTGAATGATTATTTTTATAGGAATAAGTTCAGATATTTATTATTTATAGAAGAATTTTGATTAAAATATTGACTCAACATGCTCCAAGTCTTCTCTAATCTCTATTAATATCCTTCAAGACAGGAAATTAATAAACTAGCACAAAAAAATGGCCAAATTGAGAGATGATAGAAGGTACCAAGAAACACAGTGATAGACTCTCCCATGTGAGTGTATGGTTTGGGGACAAAAGTGAAGAAAGGTGGGGACATGTCATCAGTTCACATGTGAGGGACATGATACTCTCAAGCTCCCTCCTTTCACAGCTCATCCCCACACCCCTAATCCCCACCCCTTCCACTACACTGCTACACCACTATCTTAATTTATATTTATATTATTAAAAGATCTCATGTGTATCTTAACTATAACAAAATGGGTACATGACCTACCTTATCTTCGTAGTCCCAAAGTTGGTCCATCGATTGAACGGTTTATTACTTATGTATAGAAGTTTTATCTTAAAAATTAGGGTTAATTGAACAAATCATGTTCTCCGTCATCATCATTGAAACTTATTCGAAAGATCTGGGTTCTGCTAAATAAATCATGTTCATCTGATTGATTCGATCCAAGAAAGTATGTTCCTATCCATTTTCATTGAATTTAGTATATGCACCATCATGCCATCTATGAATAATGTTGAAGTGACTTCAAGATTGGACCTCATATCACACATCCTAACTTGAAGTGTGTAAGAACCATGGATATTTTCATCCAGATATAAGTCAAAAAAGCATCTATGGTTCCTACACATTTTCACGATGTGCCATACGAGGTACAATCTTGAGGTCACTCCAGCACGACTCCATCTCTATTTGTTTTATGTACTTCAATCCATATTATCATTCTCTAGATATGATTTGAAAAAAGAAATTAAAGAAAAATATATATATTTTTTTTAATTAAATCAAGAATTTTAAAAATGAACGGCGATTGAATTCCTAAATTTATACAAGGTGATTTACTGTCGTGGTGCTCTCTCAACCGTATAAAATTACTAGAGTGAGTTAAGAGGAGAAATGCAAATGCACTACAAAGAAGGTCCACTTCAGTTGTTTCTGGTCTTCCTCTCGCTCTTTTAAAATATTATTTTTGGTCATGTAAAACCAAAAATCAATCAAATGCGCATGACTTTTCTAGATATATGTGTCATCGATAGATGGATGGATTACATTTGTTCTCCTACAAATTATAGAATGTAGGAGGGATGCATAGGAAATATTCCTTTTGTCCTAATTATATTAGATTGTTATTCTAAACCCAAGCAAAAGAGAAGGTCACATCGGCACGTGGTTGCTGATTCCGCCAGTTATTAAACTACTGCGACTTTCCAGTAAAACCGTTGAGACCCAACATCCTTCCCAGCTGTAGCTAGCTGTCTCAATCTCCCATGTGACCACCTTCACCCAATTCCCACACCTCAATGGGCCTCTCTCTCTCTCTCTCTCTCTCTTTCTCAAGAGATAGATAGAAAGAAAAGCAAATATAAGGCTAAATGATGATGTTTTTGTTATTGTTATTGTTTTTTTGATTCTCTCTCTCATCCCTTTTAACATTCCAACAATGGGTTTGAGAGAGTATAAAATTTGTTAAGAGTTGGTTGGTTGGTTGGTTGGTTTGCTTCTTCTTTTTCTCTCTTACCCATCACTCAATCTCTTAGAATTTTGTAGATAGAATGGCACAGTTACCTCCCAAAGTCCCAAATATGACACCAAATTGGTCTAATTTCCCTCACCAAAGGATACCCTCTATGGGTAATTTGATGCCCACCACCACCCCTACCACTACTACTACCACTACCACAACCCAACAACCTTCTTGGGTTGACGAATTCCTCGACTTCTCGTCGGTGAAACGAGGTGCCCATCGAAGGTCAGCGAGCGACTCAATTGCCTTCCTCGAAGCACCATTGATCAAGGAATGTAGGAATTCTTCGGCCGTATTGGAGAACAATGATTTCGACAAGTTGGATGATGAGCAATTACTGTCTATGTTTTCGGATGAAATTTCGGGTACAATACCACAAACGGTTTCATCACCCAATCCATCCACTCCATCGGATCACAATAGCATTAATGATGAGAAACCGTCTGATCAACAGTTAAGGAATGAATCAGGGGAGGTACAGAGCTCATGCAAAGCAGACCCACAACTTCCTTCGCCTTCTACTACTAATGGTGACCCGATTATTGACCCAAAGAGGGTTAAGAGGTACTAATTGTGAATTATAATTGGGATTCATTTGTTCTTGGTTTTTTATCTTTGTGTTTATGTTAGGATATTGGCAAATCGACAATCCGCGCAGAGGTCAAGAGTGAGGAAGCTACAATACATCTCTGAGCTCGAACGAAGCGTAAACTCATTACAAGTATGTAATTAAATCTCAACCTTGTACCTTATTAATTTTCAACAACTAAGGTTTAAAATCTCATTTCAAAGTAATATTTCGGTCGAAATACTATGAGATAGTCCTGAAATATTTGATGTTTTGTTTCAATTTTAACCGAAACAAAAATATTCTACTGAAACATTTCAAAACTACATGAAATTTTGAAGAATGTCAAAAATTATGCACTAAAAATACTTATTTTTCTTTCTTTTTAATGTCTAAACAATTAAAGACAGAAGTATCAGCATTGTCACCACGAGTTGCATTTCTAGACCATCAACGTCTAGTTCTTAGCGTGGACAACAGCACTCTTAAGCAAAGAATTGCTGCTCTCACTCAAGATAAGATTTTCAAAGATGGTGAGTAGTTGATTATCCTCTATTAAAACAAGATTTATTCTTAATGGTTTCATTAATATATATATATATATATATTTTTTTGGTGGGTAATCTTTATGAACTTATGGCATCAAGTCTAACCAAAAAAATTGCGTACAAAACTAATTAAACAAGATAAACCATAAAAGACCTTGAGAATTAAAATTAAATGGATTTAATTTAATGTAACTTCTTTTAGAGTGATTAATTTGGGTTGATTTGGAAATTATCTACAATGGGCTTAAATTGGATCTTATGAAAATTAAGCATTTAAGTTTGTGAATTTTGGTGGGAGAAAGAAAAGGTGGGTTTTGTTGCTTAAGTTTATATGATTAAAAAGCTTAACCTACACATGTTTTTTTTGGCATAAAATGCAGCTCATCAAGAAGCATTGAAGCAAGAAATAGAGAGATTAAGGCAAGTTTATCACCAACAGAATCTCAAGAAGATGGGAACTTCACCTACTGATATACATGGATGTACAGAGAAAGAAGAGTTTCTCAATTGAAGTGTGTGTGTGAGGGGTGGGATGAGAGGCTGTAATGCATTATGCTAACATGCGCATTCACGTGATGTGTCTCCCTCATTTGTGTTGGTGGGACCTTTAGGAAGCTTACAAGATTGGATGTTAAGGAAAAGGACACGTGGACTTTTGATCTTAGTTGGTGAGAACTTAGAAGATTGCTTTGTTTCTGTTTAGGGAGGGTGGTGGTGGTGATGGTGTTATCCTTTTTTTTTTTTTTTTTCTTTGTATTTTATGATCATTAATTCTTTTCTTTTTTTAATTTGTAATTTTTTTTAAAAAAATTATTTGGATAGAGGGGGCAATGGGGGCAAAGGTTTATGGGTTGTGGGGTGGTCTTGTTGATGCTGTTTGTCACTTTGTTGTACCTTTTTCTTAGTTTTTTTTCTTTTCTTGGGTGTAATAATTTTAAATGACTTTTTTTTTTTTTTTTTTTTTCTGTTATATAAAATAAGAAAATTTAGAGCCTGATGGGTACTCTAGAGCTGCACATTTAAGGGTAACACATCTACATAACAATGGGGATTAAAGATTACATCGTCGAAGACCAGTAGCAATCTTGTCTCCCATCAATCGCCAAAGAAATAAAGATAACATGAAATGAGCTAAAATCCATTCTTTTGGTCAGCGCAATATTTTGCTCGATACATCAACTTAAACGTTAAATTTCAATAATATGTAAACACGTGAATACCCTTTTGGATTTTATTTTGTTTTACTGTATACACCTACTTAACACTCACTGAACAAACACAACTGTTTTGTCCTATTGATTTGAAGCATATCAAGCCCTACAAAAACATTCTTATCGAAAAAACCTATCAAAGTTTAGTCAAATCCACATGACAACGCGATTTTTCTTCAGAGATTCATCAAACAATCGTGTTCTGATTTATTTGTGGGGACATTATTCATTAAAATCTGAATTTTTTTTTATATACCATTATCTGATATAATTAAGTATTTTGATAGATGGAAATGAGTTTTTTACATTTATTTTCATCATCTTGTGTTCATGGAATTGTTTTTTATCGTTTTGCAAATGAACCATGCTAAAAATCGATTTTTTTAATTATTTGCATCAAATCTTTTTTCCAAAATTTTCAGTGCGTTCAATAAGAACTTATCAGCACTATGTAAATACTGAATGCATTTTTACACACGAGATCCCCCATGTAAAAAACTGTTCAGTATGTACCTATCGTATATAGCGTATTTTTCAGTATGTTTCTATCGAATTTATCGTTCTTAGATCAGTAGTTACATACCGAACAATTCCTTACACAAGATCCCATGTGAAAAGCGTTCGATATGTTATTATCAAACCTTTTTGAAAATGTTTGATATGTTTTTCTTGAAAATTACTGAAAGGTTCAATAAGTTACTGTTTGTTTTAAAATAAATTGATGGGGGAAAGTTAAGGGTGCACATTGGATTAAGCCAAACCGAGAACCGAACCAAATCAAACCAAGGCATTTCAGATTGGTTTGATTCGATTTTTTAACTCATCATTTCGATTCTGATTTAAAATTTTGAAAAATTGATTGCCAAATTCATATTATATATATATTTAACAAATAAAATTAAATATAACAAAAAAGAATTCTCATTGTTTACTTTTTGTCTAACAAATTTAGTCATTATTTAGAGTGGTTTAAATGACATGGCCCTATCCATCTAATGAGTTTCAATTTAAAAAATCACTAATGTTATTTTAGATAGCTGCCCTTTGAGAAGCCTTGTTATGCTAGTTCTATTCCTGTTTTAATTAATTTTGTTGAAGCATATTTGTTTCCGGGTGTTCAGATCCCACAACCTTGATCCAGAGTCCAAAAGACCCTAAATTTGTAGATCAGATAGGATTTCGGGTCAGATCTGATCCATTGACATAGAAAATAAGAGTAGCTGCACTACTAAATTCTGTCGAAATTGCATGGTGTACAGAAGATCTGAGAGTTGTACCCAAAAATCTCTCTATATTTTAATACAAACAAGCTCTCTGTTAAACACCAAAAGTATGCAAGAATTCATCATCATCATCATCAAAGCCTTATCCAACAGATTTGAGAGGGCAGATCCACGTGTCACGTACCTAACCCCTACCCCTAATTGTGTAGGGTACATGCTGCACTTGAACTACTTCGCCATTCTGGCTCAAATTAAGCCAATAAATCCAAAGAGTACCCTCAACTCCCCAAAACAGTCACCCCCTCTTAATACAATTTAAAAGAACTTGTATCAACCACATAGCGTTCTCTTGGGTGAGTGGATATTCTGTGCGTGTGTGTGCGTCCCTTGAGAGTTGAGAGACTCCTAGGGCACTTTGGGGTAAGACTGACGAGCTACATTGGAGAGAGAGCTAGGGTGACACACAAGCACAAGGTAACAATGGGGTACGTCCGTAACAATGGGGTACGTCTGTTACATCTTCTTTTATCGTAAATGTGTTCATATACCCATTTTCCGGTCTTCCTTTCACTCATCTAGAATCTTTAACTTGTAGACTCAAGTCAACCTCAACAAACTCTCTATAAACCAACCAAAATTGAGAAATACATGATTCATTGAAGTTTGCAGATCTTAGTTGAAGATTTTGATGACAGAACACCCACTTAATGATATAAACTGCAATGTAATAATAAGATTGAAGTTGAAGAATACACTTAAACACCCAGAAACAGGTTTCCTTAAGGGATGAGAAAAGAGATCATTAAGATGTAATTCATTAGGAGATTATTTCATTCTAAAGGTCCAACCCTTTCTGATTAATCACACCCTTCAACCCAAATTAATTTAAAAGAATATTATGTTACAGACTTGCTTAATGTCATAAAGATGTAATATCTACACGCTTGCAGAAATAATTCATTAGGAGATTATTTCATTCTAAAGGTCCTACCCTTTCTGATTAATCACCCTTCAACCCAAATTAATTTAAAAAAATATTATGTTACAGACTTACTTAATGTCAACCGCATACAAAATTATATATGAATCAGCATGAACATAAATATGTGAGCAATTTGGGTATTTTATAGACACATAGCTCAGTCAGCTTAACAAGTTGCGAAACGACTCTTGAGGTCATGGGTACAAGTCCAGTTAGCAATATAAAAAAATATGCGAGTAATTTTAACACTATTCATGAACTATTGCACCCCAAGGAATGTGCTTTTTCTTGCAATAACTAAACAATGAGACAAACAGAAAATGAAAACCTTTTTAAACATAGCTTTCTCCTTCATGCTCAGTTGCATAATTATGATTCATGAGTTGACTGATTAGGAAAAAAACATTGACACAGTAAAGAAGTCCATAACTATAACAATAAGCATGGCTCAAAATATCTAACATTGAATGTTTTGGAATTTATTGGACTGTTTTAGTTGAGACTATCGATTTTTCTCTTAATTAAAAAACATTGCATCAAGACGAGATTTTAAACCTTCACAGTGGGTTTGTTATAATCCAAAGAAATCTTTAGCCACCAATAAATTTGTGAGAGATACCAGCTACAAAGTTGATTAGTTCTGTTTTGAAGAAATCCTCACAAATATAAATGTGAGTTTGGGAGAGAGAATATGTTGCATATAACTTCAATTTCAGGTTCTCATTGTGGTATAAAGCATTATTGGTAATCATTGCAATCAGAAACATATTTGCAGATAAACAGAAGCCCCTTACAATGAAACTACTTTGAAATTCTTCAAATAGGCATCGCCATATAAAAATAAAAAAGGAAATCAAGAATAAGTGTGTTTAGTGTCTTGTGTCATTGCCAAATGGTGCCAAAACATATATTAGAATAGAACACATAATTTGCTGTCACAATCAACAGGGGAGACTAAGTTAATAAAATCAGAAAACTACAATGACTGTGCTTTCTAAAGACAATAATATTTAAACAAAAGATCTTATCTTGTGTGCAGTCCTGTCTATACCTCCCTAGGAATGCATGCTCAAGCTTCTAACACCTTACGCTTTGCAAATATTTCTTTAAAAGTTCTGAAGTCCTCCTCTAACTCCATTAACCTTTTACCCATCAGATTGACATTATTTAGATATTCTTCTAACCTGCTAAACCAACCAAGTTCGAAGTCCTTGAACTTTTCTTCAACTATGCAACGCAGCACCTTCTCTTCTTCCTCTCGCTCCAACCGCTGTTTTTCCAATTCCACGGTGCTAAGAACAATACCACCTGGCCCACCAACATCCTTGTAAAGTGGCTCCTCTGGCTGTGGAAACCGTTCTCTATACTCGGCGAAAGCCCGTCGAGTTTCCTTCAAAGCCTTCCGATAACCTTCTAATAGATTGTTCATGACAAGAAGTTCATGATCAAGTTTATAAATCTGCATTTCTCTTTTCTGCACTTCGCACCTGGTTTTTTGCAGGTTTTCAATAATATTATTCCGCTGCTGCAGCTCAGAGAGTAAAATCTCTTGATTCACTTGGGCATTAATGTACGTTTGCTCTTTTTCCGCGTAGATCATTCTAGCTTTTCCCATCCAATTACTCATTTGTTCGAAGCACGAGTCTAAGTCTGACGATTTATGGTCCCAAGGTCCATCACTCCTCATTCTCTTGTTATGGTGATCGTTGAGGGAGTGAAGACCACCATCATCCTCACTAAGCTCTCTCTTGCAAGCATTACCAAACATAGAAGAACTACCAGGAATCATTTGTGAGTCAACCCTAGATTGAAGAAATTCCCCAGAATAATGACCATGGTGGAGGTGCATGGGTGGAGGGCTATAAGGAATGTTCGTAGTTTCCATTTCTTGAAGAAGGTCAGTAGAAGCTAACCTATCCATATTAGGACATTTCGAAGAAAAAATGTGCTGTTCTTCCTCCTCGTCCTCTTCTTCTTCTTCTTTTATACTGTGTTGACTGTCTGAACCCTCAACTTCATTTAGATTACAACGCTGCAAGCAATGCTGATTGATGTTGCTCTTTCCATCCAAAAGCCATTGTACCGAACCTCCAGGTTCTTCCTTGCATTCTTCGAAATCCATAACATCCTCCTCCCTAACTTCTTGTTGATTGCTCTCATTCTTGTCCTGCCCAAGACTCAATACAATCAGTTGGTTATCCGAATCATCCTCTCCTTGGAAATCCGCCAAACTCTTCATCTTCAAATCAACAGTGTTTTCTTCTTCCTCCATAGGGACCACCACCCTAGTTTCTTCTCCGAAGAGATCACCACGTTGAGACTTCATCAAGTACTGCAAATGAGAAGCATAATAACAAGACCGTAATTGCGGTGCTTGTAACAGTTCCTTCTCCACCATAAACCATATCAAGCCAGGCCAATCAACCTTATGTGGTTGCCCCTCTTTGATAAACCGAGTCCACGTCAAAACCTCATTTGGCATCATCCATGTATCCTCGTGAAGAAGAATCCAATTCGATACAAAATCACAGATAAACGAAATTGATTCCTCAGATAACACTTCAGAATCCATATCCAACGTCTCTAGTGAAATGATGGTTTTATCTTTCTTCACAGGGAGTTTAAGAGCTCGAGCGAGATCAGCTCGATTGACCATGATCCGACAATCATTTACATTGCTAGATCGTAAACTAGGGTTATAAGTCGCTATTAGAAGAGCGAGAAGATCACTACGGATCTCTCGATCGAACTCGAGGTGAGCAAATTCCCATAACCCTAGACGCTTGAAGAGCTTCTCATGTTTGGAGACATCTAGGGTTTTGCTGGGAACAAAAGGGATGGGTCGCAGATTCTCTTTTATTAGCTGAAGTTTCTTCTCTAGAGCAGCTCTTTGTCTTGGATTCAAGGGTTTCTTCCTCTTGGTGCCTTTTCTAGAGACATTAGGGACAGTAGGAGGGTTTTCATGAACAGGAGGAAAGAGATCCATACCTTCTGGTTCTTCTAGTTCATGTTGTTGGTGTGGTTGATTATCTAAGTTGAGGAGATCGCAATCTTGGTCGAGATCATAAGCTTGGTTTTGAGGTTGTTGAGATTTCTCTTCTTCTTCTTCTTCTTCTTCGATCAATTGGGGGCTTAGAGCCTGAAAATCTTCAGGGATTGAATTAGGGTTCTCAATCTGCAAATCGCCTTCTTCTTCTATCGTTCTAGGGTTCGGAAACAGCAACTCTTCTTCTTCTTCTTCTTTTACTTCTTCGATTGTTACGAGATTCTGAATCTGCAGCTCTTTCTCTTCGACGATCCCTTTAGGGTTTTGAATCTGCAACTCTTCTTCTTCGACGATCGCTTTAGGGTTTTGAATCTGCAACTCTTCTTCTTCGACGATAATTTTAGGGTCTTGAATCTGCAACTCTTCTTCTTCAACGATCGTTATAGGGTTTTGATTCTGCAACTCTTCTTCTTCCACGATCGTTTTAGGGTCTTGAATTTGCAACTCTTCTTCTTCCACGATCGTTTTAGGGTCTTGAATCTGCACCTCTTCTTCTTCCACGATCGTTTTAGGGTCTTGAATCTGCAGCTCTTCTTCTTCCACGATCGCTTTAGGGTTTTGTAATTGCGACTCTTCCTCCTCTTCCAACGTTTCGGGGTTTTGGATCAGCATCTCTTCGTCTTCTTCTTCAATTATTTTAGGGTTTTCGACTGAGAATCCAACCGTGGTCAATCAGGGGCGAGTTACTTTTTCTGAGCTTCTTCTTGCTAATGTTGCTATCTACTCCCATCAGAGAGAGAGACCAATCAGCATCAGGAGATGAGACTTTTTTTTTTTCCTTTCTTTCTAAAATCAGATGTAAATGGTGGGACCAACTATTAATGGGCCCTATCATATACTAATCAGAGGATCATAGCCATTCATTTCTTTTTTTCTCGATGATCTAATTCTAGACGGAATTTAGGGTATGTTTGATTGCACATGTGTGGAAAATCAATTTCCATGAAAAATGATATTTTCAAGTGTTTGATTGCACATGAAAATAAAATTTTATTTTCCACCAAAATAAAAAAAATCCATCAATATCCACCTAAAATTATCATCTCCAATTCTTTCACACTCATATTTTCTTCTTCCCTACCATCACCACCATCACTTTCCATGTAATCAAATATATCCTAAGAGTATATTTGATTGCACATGAAAATGAAAATTCATTTTCCACCCCAATCAAAAAGTCCACCAAAATATGAATTTCACTTTCCCATCCATATAGGTGGGAAAGTGAAATCCACCCATATTTTTCATTATCAATTCTTCCCCACTTATATCTTCTTCTTCCCTACCACCACTACCACAAACACCACCATCACACTAACCTCGTCATTGTCACCATCGCCATCATTCGTCCATCTCCTGCCACCTTCTCTCTCTCTCTCTCTCTCACATTCGTCTCCATCACCACGTTCTCCCCTCATCTTCCTCACTTACTTCCGCCGTCACTACCATCACCACCACCATGTTCTCCATTTTTCTTCCTCACTTACCCACGTTGCCACCATTGTCGTCGTTGCCGCCGTCACCACCGCCACATCCTCCCCCCTCCCTCTTCCTCCTCATCTTCTTCTTCCTCTCCCCCTCCTCTCATCTTCTTCATCCTTCTCCTTCTCTCCTTCTTCTTTTTCTTTTTTTCTCATATTTTTTTCATGATTTTATCAAAATAAAATCAAACAATGGAATTTGATTTTCCAACCCTACCTATTTTCCACCACTATTTTTTCATGGATTTCAAATTCCATGGAAAGTCATTTTCCATGCAATCAAACATACTATTAGATCATTTTGAAAAGGTCTAGACTTATTTTGGACCCACCATTTTTGCACCCACCTCAAGACATTTTGCGGTTAAAATGTTAAATTAGATGTATAAAAAAGTGGGTGCACCGATCATAAAGGTAGGTGTGCAAATAGAATGACCTAACAGCACAAGCATCTCTATCTAGGAATGTCGATGGTTACCATGGTTTTAAAACTCGTTTTGATGTCTCGTCTCATCCATAAACAAGACTGAGTCGTCTCAGATGAGCTTTCCGATATGTTTAAGTCGTTTCGTTCAATAATGAGAAAAATAAATCATGATTTTAAATCTCGTCTGATACGTTTGACTTATCTATCTACCTCGTTGGTGGACGATATCAAAACATATCGAACGAGGCGTCTCGATCTCGAATGAGATTTAAAACCTTGATGGTTATCCATCTAACGAAACTAAAAACCACAGTTCTATTTCTTTTTTTATTGAAATCAATTAGAGTCGGATTTAAAATTTAATAGAACCATTATATTCTATCCGACGAATATCCACGATTACTCATAATCAACTTATTTATCATTTCTTTTATATAACATAGATGATTGAATCTGACTAGCCTTTCTAAGTTGGTAAGAATTTCACCCTTAGTAAGGTCCTAAGGCTCAACTTGTTGCATCCAAAACCATGATCTCATGCTTCAAACGGTAAAAGAAAAAATTCTATGAACTTTCAAAATAAAATATTAAAAAAAGAGTTATTTTTCATAGTTTAATTTCAATTTTAAATTTGGGAGTTAGGTGGAAGTTCGATAGACGTCCATTTTCAAAAACTTAGATCAAGTCCAAAAGATTTGTTTTTTAATCTGATTTTTTTCCTTTAGGTCTAAATGATCATGATCTTGATCCAAAACAAGATCAAGATCTAGATCTTGATCCAAAACAAGATCAAGATCTAGATCTTGATCATGATTCAAAAATAAGATGATCATGATCTAGATCTTAATCATGATCATGATCCAAAAATAAGATGATGATCATCATGATCTTGGTCATGATCATCATGAGCTTGGTTTTGATCTCGATCTAGATCTTGATATTGATCTTGATCTTGATTAAAATCTTGATCGTGATCTCAATCTAGATCAACATCAAGATTAAAAATTTAATAAAATGATCTAGATCATGATCATTGTATTTAAGATCACTAAAATTAATAAGTGAAATAAGTATATAAATATTGTATTTATATAAAAAAAATTATTGTAATAAATGATAGCTAATGATGGACGTATTATTGGAGGTTCAATTACAAATGTTGTTGTAACTAATCGATAAGATTATATCTCGAGTGATATTTGGATGTGACATGTTAAAAATTTTATTTAAAAATTAATAATGCAAATTGGTTTGAATTATATAATTATCTAATAATTAATTTTATAATTATATAGATTGATTATGAATACCTTTTATGATTACGATATCATTCACAATTTTTTAGAGATTGCGACATCAATGATCCACGAAAGGTCTTTGCTACTACTACTGGTTTTGAACATTACTAGTGCATATGGTGGTTACATCATGATTCATGTCTTTGTTATGTATTAGCTGAGAGATTTTAGCCACAGACTTTCATGTTCTACTTTTCACTTGGAGAGATAGCCATCACATTAGAGGACACTTTGCATTGTCTAGAATTGAAAATCGATTGGTACCATGTTATAGTGTCGCGTACGATGAGAGAAGAGTATCACAGTCTTATCTATAAGTGTCTTGGAGTTCTACTTCCTGTTAATGGAAGCTTTCCTTGCAATTTTATTAGCCTTACATGGCTACGTAATACATTTGAGAGATTGCCACATAGACAAATGTCTGTTAGATGAGATAAAATTTAATTTTTTGTTATTATCAATATATATATAAGGAGCGGTTCAAGGGCCATATGTAAAAACATATGAATAAACAATGGTTTTTCAAAATATGGGTTAGAGGTTTTGGATTGAGCTGATTTTTTTCGAGGATGATCACTATGATGAGAAGATTATCCTCACAAAAAATTAGCTCAATCAGAAACTTCTAAATCCATCAAAAGTAATTTACAAATTATTGACAAAAAATCGACGGTCTACATTCTAAATTACTTTTAATGGGGTTAGAAGTTTCAGATTGGACTAATTTTTTTTTTTTTTGGATGATCTTCCCATCATAGAGATCATCCTCACAAAAAATCAGCTCGATTCGAAACTTCTAACCTATATTTTGAAAATTTATTAATGTTACATTGTTTTTACATATGTTTTCTCATATGTTCCTTGAACCTGACCCATATATATATATGTTATTTATTAATATTTTACTTTATATTATGTATATCAGTATACTCATGTATATCTATTGGCACTGTGTGGAGTCACATTATTTCCAGATGCATTGGGTAAGACTGTTGATAATAGTTTAGTTCATTTATTTAGAAATCTATTTGTTACATTTTATTATGCTCAAGATGTTGTCATTCTTGCATTTTTGTATTATTCTTTTAATAAATTTGTAATGAATAAAGGGAAGTGGCAATCAAGACTTATGAGATGTACTACGTTATTACCAGTATGGGTACACGAACGATTATCAATAGGTAGGGTCATACTTACGAGTGACAATCTTCCATTCATTCGAACATGTAGATGGATGACAAATAATATGACATATATTGGTGATCTGTATCATAGTGTATTATCATACTAGATCGAACTGAATTTTCTTTTTTCCCTCTATAATAAATACAAACATTTTTAATTTATATGTTTAATTAAAATGTTATTATAATATTTTCTCTTATTTATTTATTTTTTCTTTTTTAGATTGTATGGATCCATATTTTCATATTGTAGATGAAGATATGGAGATTGTGCGTGTAATCCGTAATCTGAGCCTGCATCGATTTTGTGTAGTGTTTTTACACATTGTATTGTATCATCCCGTAGATCGATGCATGCGACAATTTGATTTACAACAGCTTATCCCGAGTCATGTCCAACAGTAGGCTATAGTGGGGAGGAAATGAATAATACAACCTACAATGGTAGGCTATAAGGGTAGGATGAGTCGGGTAAACGGATATTATAATACTTACCAATAAATCTTAAAAAATTATTAAATTTTTCATAAGTCTCTTGTCAAATAAAGAAAATTTACACGTCCCAACCATGCTTCACTCCAAAACTTTAATGTTTCTAGAGCAACTCTAGCCTTACTAACTTTGTAAGATTTCAAATCTTACTAAGCATCGTTAAGCTCACCTAGTGGCATGCAAAAATGTGATCCGATGAATTGATACTACAGGATGTAGAGGACAAAATTCTATGAACTTAAAGAAAAAGTAAAACTTTAAAGGTATTATTTTTCACCATTAAAGTTTGGGAATTCGGTGGGAATTCAATAGCCGTCCATTTTTAAAACTTAGATCAAGCCCAAAAAAAGATTTTATTGATTTTTATTTTTATGAGTTTATCCTAGAAATCTAGAGGATTATGGTGTTGGATTTCCAATTGGTAATCCAATTTAGCTTAAGGACCCTTAGTAAGATTTTGGATTTGAAATCTTACTAAGTAAGTAAGGAAAATATTTCTCATGTCTCTACCTGGATATGTATTGGATAAATGTCTTCATCTTCTGATTCTTAATTTATAAGGGGAAACAGTGAAAAAAAGGATTATTTATACTCTATTAAGCTTTAAAAGCACAAAACGGATTTTAATTTCTGAAATTCTATCAAACTTCAGTTTTTATGTGTAAATATATATTCATCTTCGTATTCCCAAAAATCCAGACATTATTCTCGCTGAGATGATATAAAAATTGGGTTTTATTTAAGTCTTTATTTGATAAGGGGTTTATAAATAATTTTATTATTTTTGAAGGTTTATTGGTAAATATTAAAATGTTTTAACGTGTATCAAAAGTGTAAAACAGCTAAATCCCAGTTCTTTATGTCCCATTCGAAGTCGTATTAGTATTCACTTATATAAATGTCTCAAACTATAAAGTACAAAATTCATTTCCACGTCTCCAACTCACCTGAAATCATTTTACTCATAAGTGCGTCTTTTTTCCATATTTCATTTTCCAATTTTGCCATTCAGAGCTTGAACCATTTTTCGTCTTGGAATAACAACGAACGCTGGTTTTTTTCCAACTTTTTATTTATTTAGTTTTTTCTTTGCAACCCAGGTGAACGTTGCCCACAAGTTGATTATGTGTGACCTAAGTCCACAGATTCATATATAATCTATAAATGTGATTTGCTGTTTATATGTAGCTTGTGCAAATGCACATGCATTATAAGTCTGCAACTTGGGTTGGCAAGCCTAGGCTCAACCCAATTGATGGGGGAACCTGGGCCGAGTTATGTAGAACAAGAGATGTGCATGGGTTAAGATAACTCAATCTGACATTAATTAGGGTTGAGGGTTTGGAAACCAATTAAGCTCAACGCTTGAGCTCAAGCTCAATCCATGTTGAAAAGCTCAAGCTTAGGTTGAGCTTGGGTTAATGAGCTTAGATTCAATGTTCAGGCTGCCTTATTAGCTCGAGTTGAGGACTTTGCCACTTGAGTTAAGCTTAGGTCTGCCCTCAAGTCAATCCGGGCAAGTTGCAATCCTAATGCATTACAACAACAAAAAAAAAAAAAAAACTAGGGTTTAGGTAAGATTAAAAAATTTCATGATTTTATATATGTATTATATATAATATATTTTAAATAATTATTTTTAATGATTTTATGTAATAGTTATAATTAAATAAATTGCAACTGTATTTTCATACCATTAATTAGGATAGTTTTGGATTTGCATCAAACCCTCATCTCTTTGTAATATTGAAGATTAAAAGAGTAATTTTATAATTTCAACAAATTTACTATTATGGAAATATTGCATTTTCATTTATTTTGTTACCAAAAAGATCCTAATAATTACAAAGTTTAAATGCGTTATGGATGCATTTGTGGGATTTGAAATTTTGGTGTTATATTTTATTTTTTCCCAATAAGTGAGAAGGTTAATGGGTTAATACTTAGTTGGTGAAGATGGATTTTGAATATAGGACATATCAACAGACATGATGATTTTAACCAACTTAGCAAAATGGTCCAATTTGCAAATGTTCATAGTATAAATTTTCCTAGGATGATTTCTCCTTAGAACACTCCTAGGAAAATTCTTCATATGATCCAAATCATATATTTGAGGCTATAAGTCAGTTTGTATTAATTTGAATTTTATTTTTTTGGTTTGTAAGCAAGATTTAAAACAACAACCTCAAAGTTTCTTTACAATGTGTCATACCAACTAAGCTATGGGTCTAAGCTCAGCATCGGTCTTCTCTCTTACTGAGATACCTTATAAATTTATTTTAAGAGTCATGTTGGAGTGACCTCAAGTTTGTACCTCATATCGCATGTCCTGACATGAAGGTGTATAGGAACCATAGATGCTTTTTCATTTGTATCTCGATGAAAAGCATCTATGATTTCTTTACACTTTCATGTTAGGATGTGTGATGAGGGGAACAATCTTGAGACCACTTTAGCATTATTTTTATTTTAATCTATTTAAGCTTATCTCACACCATGTTTTCAACCTTAGCTTTTTTACGAAAAAATGAATTTTTTTTTAATTTTTTTATATATCTAAAATTCCATTGTTCTTTACCACCCCAAACATCATATCTTTAAGGTTGAATATGAAAAAAAAGTGTTGAGGATTATTGGTTTTGAAAAGGAAAAGAAAAGGGAAAGAAAAGAATGAGTGTGTTCATGTACTTGATGGGAATAATTGGGCCAAGGGTCATTACACATCGAAGGAGCCGAACTCAACGATTCGGTTCTTGATGTGGTGTGGAAGGAGGCCGAGGACTATGTATGTCTTCAAGGTAATGTAACATTGTTTTCAAGTTAAACTTGTGGTAATGTAAAATTGTTTTTAACTTACATTTGTGATTTTTTTTTTTTTTTTGTCTGGATCCAACTATAAATCCTTGGTTTAGTGGTTTATATTAATTTTCTTCGTAGGTGACATTTTCTTTAGTATTATTTTTTATTTAATCCTTGATTTAGTGGTTTACATTTTTGAGGTCACTTCAGTATTATTCTTTTAGATTTAATGCTTATGATCACATATTACATGTTGTACTGAAAATCCAAGAATTTGGTAGTTACCTTGGGTTGTCTAGATTTCTATCATGATTTTGATGTTAGAATATATTTTACAATTTTATTTTTTGGTTGTGTTTAAAATTGGTGAAGGTTTACAAGTGGCAACTCTCTAGGTAGAGGAATTGGTTCTGGCATGGGGACTTTACTGATCTCAAAGATCAGGGAAGATTACCTTGACCGTATGATGCTTACGTGTTTTGTGAGTTGCTTCAAAAGTCCGTTTTTTTCACTTGAGTTTTGAAGATTAAAATAAATATAATCTTAAGGTTGGGGAGCAAGTAAATTTTTTTAATATTTTTTTTTAAAGTTTATATTATATAGAATCCGATTGAAGAATAGGGTAAGATTTTTTTTTTATCGAAGATGTTGAAAGTGACATGTTTTAACTTAGGAGAAGAAAATCAATAGTTTATTTGATCGAAGGGAATTCGTATTCTAATGGAATATGAATTCCATGAGAAAATGGTCATTGGAAAGTGAATTCCACCATTTGATTGCACTTAGAAAAATATCATGATCAGGAGAGTTGGATTTTAACATAATTTCAAAACTCATACTGGAAATTTGATTGAGTTGACTTCATTCAATAGGATTTTGTCGTGAATCAATCCCCTCCCCCCCCCCTCATACTTGAAATTTGGTTGAGTTGACTTCACTCAATAGGATTTGTCGTGATTCAACCCCCTCCTAAAAATAAAACTTGATGGATAAGTTGGACTTGAACCCAAGACCTCAAAAGTTATTTTGCAAAATGTCAAACCAACTGAGTCATGTGTTTGTAGATGAGTCATGTGTTTGTAGATGTTTTTTAGTTGATTTACCTTAAACAACTCAAACCTTCTTGATGATGGGCTCTCTTCCTCCATGTACACGTAGGGGTACCGCGAGCGATTGTTTGCTCACATCCCAACACCTATTTGATGTGTGGCACTGATGACGTAAGTGATAAGAGAGAAATTTCTCTCTCCTGCCTACACATACACTGCCAAAACATCTTAATTTTTAGATTTCAAATCTTAAAAAGTATCATGTGATCCACATGGATTATCATATTGGCAATCGAACACCGTAGGCTTCAAGATTTCATGAAAAAGCTCACGATAAAAAAAAAATTGAAAACAAAAAGTAACGTTTTTTGAACTTGATCAATAGTGTTGAAAATGGAAGGCTAACGAGCACCCAAATTTAAAATTAAAATACAACAGTGAAAAATAACATATATTTTTTTAATGAAATTCATAGAATTTCATCCGTTACAACATTATTGTATTGGATCATGTTTTTGAATGCCACAAGGTGATTTTATCAAGAAATTTACTATGACCATGAGAGAGAAGAATTCTCCTATTATCGCTTATCTCATCAGCGCCAGATGTCAAAATGGTGTTGGATTGTGATTGACATTTGTTAGAGTTCTTTCCCAATTTGAACTCTACCATAACATCACAGCTGGTTCTGCTATGCTATTCTGACCCATAGTTAGTAATTCTTCAAATAATTTGCAAATTATACCAATTTTTTTTGATACACTAAACGATTAAAACTTCCATCCAATTCAACTCCTACTACAAATTCACGACTTTTTGAACATTTTCAAATCATTCACGATTTATTCTTTTTCTAAATTAAACAAATCAAAAATACTTTCTACTAAGACGGTTAAAAACACAAATTAACCCATATTTTTATAATAATAAAGAATTATATCTTAATATCGCATGATAGTATTCTTTAGACTTAAATGTTTTATCAATAGACAATTACTAATTCTTTTTTGTTATTGAATCTCAAGAATTTTCAATTAACAATTAGTTTTTTCATTCTTTTTACATTTCTCTCTCCTCTCTGATTTTTTGAACATGAGTCTTGGCAACTCAATTAGGTTTAGATAGTACGTGTTTTTAATCATAAGTAAAAAAAATTCTTTGCTTTAAATTCTTTCGATAATGCTATTTTAGAATAAATATTAAAATGGAATACGTGCAAAGGTATCCAAGTGTTATTGATTTGTAATAAGGCTTGAATATTTGATATATATACATATGCATAAAAGAATCATATGTTCTTAATTTACTAAGGATGCATTTAAAGAAGAATTCTATGGACAGTGTGCAAATGTTGGGGATTCAGCTTATGTTATGAAGTACGTGTATGTAATTTTTTAGCCTCCTTGAATTCACTGCAAAAAAACAACTTACATGTAGCGTTTAACCCTCTTTGATTGGTTCTTAACCCTCAGTTTTGTTGGTAGCTCTTCAATATATTTAAAATAAATAAAAAAATCTTGTGGTATGTATGAATGTATTTACGAGTGCAATGGGATGCTTTATTTTAGTTGCAAATATTATTTATTTATTTTTCATTTTATTTGAATATCACTAAGTGCAGCATGAATAAGATGGTTATTGTTTATGTAATTCCTACCACACACCGTTGTTTCACTTTCACACTGCAAATGAATATATTCTTGGTGACCAATATTGGTAGGAAGGAGATCACGATGATGGAAGATCATAAAATAACTAATCAGTTTGAAAGAAACTGGTTGAGAGAAAAATGAAAACCATTGAAAGATGGTGAAACACGACTATGCGATAATGCTTGGAGACAACTTTCTGAAGAGCAAGAAGCTCGCTTCAATTTGGAGCCTTACATAAGCCAAGTTGTGCATATAGATAAAGAAAACAATATCTTTGCACTATTGGCAAGGTGATTCTGCTTTTAATGTTTTATCCTTAAGTTTTGTTGCTTTATTTCTATTTCATCTTCACGCTCACCCTCGCGCCACCTTAGAGATGAACAAACTAAAATATTGATTCAATTGGATATGGGATGATTGAAAGCGCTTCGACACTTTTATAATAATAATGAAAAGTATCACGTGATTAATTGAGGGATTTTATGAGAATTGTGAGTCATCACCTAGTTTAGGTCTAAGAATCAAAAATTATTCTAAAGCAGATCCGGATCGGTCCACGGGTAAGAGAAATGGGTAAGAGATCAGATTATGGATTTTGAAAGGTGTTAGGTACCAAACCCGTCCGATCGAAATGATCGGTCTTTACCACGATCCAAGAAAATCATACGGTCAATGATCATCATCACTTTATGTCAAATTTGCTAAACAAATCCAACGGCTAAAATTTCCAAAATATTCAAATTATTCCTCAAATTTTGCACATAAAAAGGGTAAAAATATGAAAAAACCTAAATCCTTTTTAAAGCCCTAAGGCTCACGTGGCAATTTTTCTTAAAGATTGAGATTCAATTAAAAATGCCATGTGCACAAGTACTTTTCACATAATTTAGCATCCATCACAATCATAAATGACTTCTAATTCACACATAATTTCCATGAAATATGATCTAATGTAAACATTCCAAATTAGTAAAATCCACATCATACATAATTACTAAATTGGTTAAACATGAATATATGTGAACTTTTCAAATCAGTAAAATCCATGCATAATTGTTAAATTGGTAAAATATGAATATATGTAAACTTTTCAAATAAGTAAAATTCATATCATGCATAATTGGTAAAATATGAATATATGTAAACTTTCCAAATCTACGGAATATGAATATATATATATATATATATATATATATATATATATATATATATATATATATATATATATATATATATATATAAAATTTCTATATATATGGAGAGAGGCGAATGCAATTGCAAGCGCCCTTGCTGCTGCTGCAACTCACAACGCATCATCTGTGATCTTCAAACAAGTTTCAGAAATGCCATTAATTATTAAAAATGTTTAGTTTGGTGATAAGCTTGATCTTCCTCAATTTTGTTCTTTGATTCGCTAGGGACCTTTCTATTCTACACTTTTTACAATTCTAATACACTTTCCTTGCTTGCTTAGCAAAAAAATTTAAAGTTTCTAAATTGGAAAAACTTCACATGCATCAAATTTTTGAGTTAACAAAATAGGGATATATGCACAATTTTTAAACTTCCAAAATAAAACATGAGAAGAAGAAAAAATAAAAGTAAAATCAAATTTACTTCTAACACAGATTGGTTGTTGAATGCAATCCTTCAGGCACTACTCGAGATGACTTGGAGCGTCGTAGTAATAAAGATAAGTGTGAAGGAAGCGTTGAAGAAAAGAAATAAAATTGCGTTGTTGCTATGGAAGATGTCAGAGAGCAGTGAAGAAACAAGAAAGAACAACTGCTGTGGAAACGTTGGAGATGAAGTGAGGACAGAGGGACGACAATTGTTGTTGGAGAAGTTTAAAGAGAATAAGAGAGGACAAACGTGACTGTTGTTGGAGAAGTTTAAAGAGAAGAAGGAATGATAGACACGGTTGTTATTGGAAAAGTTTAAAGAGAAGAAGAGAGGACATGCGTGGTTACTATTAGAGAAGTTTAAAGAGAAAAAGAAAGGATAGACGTGGATGCTATTGGAAAAGTTTAAAAAGAAGAAGGAAGGATAGACATGGTTGTTGTTGGGGAAGTTTAAAGAGAAGAAGAGATGATAAACGTGGTTGCTATTGTTGTTTGATTCTTCTTATTTTTCTCCTTATTCTTCTTATATATATATTTTTATTTATAAAAACAATTGAAGAGATGAAACTCAGTTTAGGTCACGTCTTGTGTGTTCAATGATGGATTGAGGACATCTTTTTATAGTTTCTAGTTGTCTTTATTTTTTCTTTTACTTTCTATTTCTATTTTTTTATTTCTTCTTTCCATCAATTTTTGATTGGGACATTGGATTTATCTCCAATATAAACGATTTTCTTTTTTTCTTTCCCTTTTATTTCTCCTCTCTCTCACTTTTTTATAAGAGAATGTGGGTAGTGATCCTACATTATTCACAACTTGGTAGTCTTTGATTGGTTAAAATTTTTTTATTCGTTGATTGGTTGGATGAATTAAAATTTTAACTGAGTGATTAGTTTGATGGTGAGTTAAATTTTAATTTTCGGTTTGATTGATCTATCGAGTTAAGATTTCAAATGGATTAGTTAAATTCAGTTTTAATTTTTTTATTTTGATTGGTCGATTAAGTTTAAATTTTAATTTGATTGGTTAGATTTTGATTGGTTGATTAAGGTTAAAATTTTAATTAATGTTATGTTTAAAATTTTGATGTTTAAATTTCGCGATTAAGGTCTCAAATTTCGATTTAAATTTTATCATTTCATGTGAAAATTTTCAATTTTTCAAAGCATGAGGTTTCTAGATTTTATGATGTGCTTGAACATTGTTGAAAATTTATTTGTAGTCACATCGTTTTCTTATGAATCAAGGGCTCTAGGTAAAAGTCAGATATCAAAGGATATTTTGATTATTTTTTGTAAAATTCTCCATTTTTATCGATTTAGATCTCATTAGACTTAAAATCATATTTAGAGAGTAATGAAGTACTTTCGAGACATTTTGGAGATGTGGGACCCACAAGGGGTATTCTTTTTATTTTGTCAATATTTGTGAATTTTGGTGTAAGACTTTTTTCAATCTCGAATTGATTATTTCTAAATCTTGAGGTCACATTTTCTAGCGTTGTGAGGTCTTTAAGTTATAAAATTGTATGACTAACATAAGCATGCGTACTTGTTAAATTAAGTGTATAGTGTAGTGATCCTAAGCATGCATAATATTCTATATCGAGTGTAACGAGTAAGAAAGATGAAAGGACTAGAAGCAGAAAAATTGGGGAAAGTACGCAAATTAAAATTGGGAAAAACATGATGTTTCTAGATATTTTGATGTGCGTTAACATTGTTGGAAATTTATTTGTTGTCACGTTTTCCTAAGAATTAAGGGCTCTAGGTAAAAGTTGGATATCAAAGGGTATTTTGATCATTTTTGTAATTTTTTGTAAAATTCTCCATTTTTATTGATATAGGTCTCGTTAGACTTAAAATCATATTTAGAGAGTAATGAAGTACTTTAAAGACATTTTGGAAATGTGGGACCCATAAAGGGTATTCTTTTTATTTTGTCAATATTTGTGAATTTTGGCGTGAGGCTGTTTTCAATCCTAAATTAATTATTTATAAATCTCAAGGTCACTTTTTCCTAACGTTGCGAGGTCTCTAAATTATAAAATTATGCGACGAACCTAAGTATGCGTACTTGTTAAATTAAATGTATAGTGTAGCGATCATAAGCATGCATAATATTTTATGTCGAGTGTAACGAGTAAGAAAGATGAAAGAATTAGAAACAGAAAAAATTAGGAAAATGATTCACAAACTTTCAAGTCCTTTGCATATTCTGTGCTTATCAGTTGGAACCCACAACAATCGGGTGATCAATTGTCGAGTCAGGCAGGTTCAAAAATGAGATGTCTACAATGATCCTCCCTTCAGTGCCCTAAACTATATACCAAGTGAAATGTGGCAAATCTGTTCTATTTTTCCATGACATGTGAATTTGACTTATTCTAGAAAAATTGGAAACTAATTCATTAAAATTTTAATATTCTGACCTCCACCCATATTATGATACACAGCCTATCATAATCAAAATATACAACACAACTAATCCAAAAAAATCAGGGACTACCCAAAATCTCTTACACCATACATGGTTTCCTTTCATTATCGTATCTCTCAATACTCTACAACCACGTGTGTTGATTCCCCGAAACGTCAATCATCTCTCTTAAAAATTTTAAAGAATTTACCTAAAGGAATGACATGAGATCTCTCTACTTCTCTTCTCGTTCATCTAGAATTTGCACGGATCCTTCCTCATATGAGATACTTTCGAACTTAATAATTAGACATAATATTTTTTTTAATGAAAAAATAAATATATAAAAAATATAAAATATAAAATTTCATAAAATAATCATTAATCTATCTATAAAAAGTCAGGGCATGTTTGGATTGACTTCTTCAAGTACTTTTGGCTCTTACAGGAAGTCAAAAGCACCTTCATGTATGTTTGGATTAAGAAGCATTTTTGAAAGTAATTTTTGTGAAGAGTTATTTTGGTGCTTTTTTGAAAAATACCTCACTCTCTACTTCTCAAATTTGCTTTTGCGAATTCCTGTCATTCGAACCGTTCGTTTCTAATAAAATTGAAAATCCCTTACCTATTATCTTCTTCGTTTTGTTAAAACCCTAACCCATACCCATCACTCTCCGACTGTGTTGCAAAGGAGAAAGACTCCTCTCCTCTCAGGTCCCGATCCTTTCTCTCTTCCTTCTCCCTTCTCATCAAATTAGGTCTTGCGAGACGACCTTCTCCGCCCAAGCTTTATTCACGGACAGTCTCATACGCTTCCACTTTTCGAATTCGATCTCTCGAAATCATCTCTTCTACATTTCAGTCGTTTGGTTCCTTACCTTCGTTTTGTTCGAACCCTAACCCATACCCATCGACGATTGCAGCAGTAGAAATCGATTTTATTCATCGAAAATTCCGATTGCAGCGGCGACGAAATCTTTCACTTCTTCAATCGATTCAAGGGACGATTTCCGCGGAGGTTAGTTTATCTAATCGTGAGTTTTCAGAGTTTCTTTGGGGGTTTCCTCTATCTCCAATTTCTGCAAATACATGTGAAAGATCAAGGAAACCCTCAAATATACTTCATCGTTAATTGTTGTTCTTGAATGCTGATTGTTCCTCTACTTGATTTTAAGATATTATGGTGAGATAGATGTGTGTCAGATTGGAGTACTTGAAAATATACTGGTTAAATTCAGATCGAGGGTTTCCTCTATCTCTAATTTCTGCAAATGCATGTGAAAGATCGAGGAAACCCCCAAATATACTTCATCGTTAATTGCTGTTCTTTAATCTTTACTTGGATGATGCTTCTAGAATGCTGATTGTTCCTCTACTTGGATGATTCTTATATTGTTTAACAAATTTTATCATCTTATTATAATTTTCTTAATCTGTCAGTTTTTTTCCCTTGTCTGAATTTGGTAGAAGTTTGTTTTCTTATCCTTGGTAAAACATAGACATTCCTTGAATGTTAACCTTAACTGACTATAGCAGAAGGGTATTTATGTGCATGTTGATTTGGTTAAACTACTTAAGTATAGACAAGTATTCTCTCTTCTGATAATTATCTCAACACCCAAAAACCTTTGTTACATCTATATTTAACTCTTACTGGGTATGTGCAAAGGATTATGTTTAGTTTCTTTATGTGATTATGTATTTATGACTTTCTAATCTCATCCTTCACCGAGACCAAAGTTTTTAAAACGTTGAAAGTTTAGACCATCATACTAGTTATGGAGTGGAATGTTATGGTTCCTTCTTGAACAAAATTGTAGTTGATCCATCACAATCATATGTGATTGTGATTATGTACTAATGGAATCAAATTGTCATTTACTTCTTATTTTTATGAAATATAATTTACTATGGAATTTCCCATGTTTGGGGACTAAAATGTAGAAACATTTTTTTAAAGCTCATGAGTAGTTTAGATAAATAGTTTCAAGCCAATATCTTCATAAGAGACAATCCTCTTGAGTTGTGCCACTGTTTCAACAAGCTGGCTTACACATTGAGACTGACCTATGGATGAGGGTTGAAAATGGTTTGAAGCTTGTGTGAAAAGTGAAAAAAATTTATAAGGTATTCATGCTATTTACACTTTTTTCTCCATTAGTAATATTAAAAGTGCTTCAATATGACTCCATTTTTGCTGTCATGTTTTTATACAGTTTTACATATCATGATATAGATTTTATTATATGGTAGTTGTCATGTTTTTATACAGGTTTTATTTTTCATATCTCCAATATTTAGGGGAGGTTCTGTCGATTTTTTTTTTTATTATAATAAAAAAAAGAAGTATATTTTGAGTTTAAAATGATGTTGTAATGTTTTTATTGAATAAAAACAGTAACTGTTACTTTTTTGGAGCATAAATTGTTGAGTTATAACGTTAAAAACAGTAATTGTTACATATAAGGGCATTCTAGTCATTTTAACAGAATCCAGAATAGTTCCCAAACACAAAATTCTGTCAGAAGTACTTTATCTAAACACAAAACTCTGTCAGAACTACTTCAAGCAGTACTTCAAAAAGTACTTATGTTTGAGTACTTCTGGCTCCTGTATTCACACGGGCCCTGAAATTTCGATTTGTTTTCATGGGTTAATTAGGGGATCGAATCCGAATCAGATATCTAAGATAATTGGATTCGGATTTGAATACGGAGTGGTGAGGCTTCTCTTTCGGTTAATATATTTCTTGGTGTCTGAGTAGTTTGTTTTTTTTTTTTTTTTTTTTTTTTTCAGTTATTAGTTCTTGACATTTGAAGAAAGTCTCGAAACTCTCTATGCCTAATTTCACTTTTCTCTCTATGTGCTTGTTTCAGATACTCTTAAGCATCCCAAACTGTGAGATATGGTGAGTAGGTACAGTTCAAATGAGAGGGACGAGGAGAAAGAGCAAGGAGAAATATCTGATCGACCAAGCAGTAAAGTTGAATCTAGACCGAAAAGGCATCACAGTCGCAGAGATAACGATAGCGATTTGTCAAAATCTGATGAAGATCGAGACAAGCGGTCGAAGAATAAAGTCGAAAGGAATGAGAGACATCGAAATAGTAAGGATCAAAGAGATTTGGGTAGTTCTGAATTGAAGGATTCTAAGGTTGATGAAAAAAGAAGGCATGATTATCGTGAGCGGAGGGACTCTCGTCGTCGCTCGGATGATGAAGAAAATGATGAAGATGAGAAATTTGTTGGGAGAAAAAAAGTGGTTCGAAGAGATAGGGACCGAGAAGATGACAAGGATGATAGGGAGAACCGTAAAAAATTAGAGAGAGAAAGAGAGAGGAGACATGATGATGGGCGTCGAGGGCATAGAAGTGGACGGGAAGACCATGACAATGTCAATGACAAAAATAGGAGACGAGAAAGAGATAGAGATGATTACCGAGAAGATCATCGACACTCTAGAGATAAGGATACAAAGAAAGGAAATGAGAAGGTTGAAGTTGGAAAGAAATTTGAAGATTCAAAAACAAAGCCACCAACATTGCCAGACAACAATACGGGTATGGATACAGCTAACTTGGGGAGGAGCGGAGGAGTTTATATTCCTCCATTCAAGTTGGCTCGGATGATGAAAGAAGTGCAAGATAAGAGCAGTGTTGAGTACCAGAGATTGACGTGGGATGCTCTTCGAAAGAGCATTAATGGACTTGTCAACAAAGTTAATGCAACTAACATCAAGAATATAATTCCCGAACTGTTCGCTGAAAATCTCATCCGAGGAAGGGGTCTGTTCTGCAGATCTTGCATGAAATCACAGATGGCATCCCCGGGGTTTACGGATGTTTTCTCTGCCTTAGTTGCTGTTGTCAACACGAGGTTTCCCGAAGTGGGTGAACTTCTCTTGAGAAGGATTGTGTTGCAGCTCAAGAGAGCATATAAGAGGAATGATAAGCCTCAGTTACTTGCTGCAACTAAATTTATAGCACATCTTGTCAACCAACAAGTGGCTCATGAGATCATTGCTTTGGAGTTGCTCACAGTGTTGTTGGAGAATCCTTCAGATGACAGTGTTGAGGTAGCTGTTGGGTTCGTCACAGAATGTGGCTCACTTCTTCAGGACCTTTCTCCTCAAGGCCTCCATGGTATGCTTTTGGTTTTAATAATTAACTTTTTTTAATAGACATGTAGTTTTAATTCTTTTATATATCTTTATGCTGTTATATTTGTTGGTAACTGCTTCTTCCCTTTCTTGATACCTACTTTGTGAAATAAGCAATGAGAACCATTGTAAAAATGATTGTTAGGTTTCAATTTCTATGGAAAAGTAACTTTGGAAAAGAACATTTGTAGGTCGGTTATTAGTTGTGTTGAAAATTAGCTTCGGAGTTGATGTTTGCTGGTTGGATTCACAACTTGATGTTAGAATCTTGGATCATTGTGAATCATATATATATAGAGTCGGGTCCGTTAACTCAAGAAATATGACTGAAAAATAACACAAGATCCCAACCATTTAAAAATAACATTCCACAGTTGAGAATTTATAGGGATCCTACCCAATGATGCTTATCTTGGGGATTATTGTCAACAGTTGGATTTTGTGTTATTTCTTGTGTCAACAGAAGCCTACACACACACACACACACACACACACACACACATATATATAGTTAAGATTTTATTATGGAAAAAAGTATGTTAAAACAATTTGGCGGTGCACATGTAAAGGACTGGAATGTGGAATTAAAACAGGTGATGATAGTTGTGGTGATAACAGCATCTTCTTTCTAATAATCTCAACCTGAATTTATCAAAAAATAAAAATCAGACCTAGGGCATCTATGATGCCTCAGGCCATAATAGCCATGATTTTAAGAACCAGGTTTTGGGTTTGGCTTGGTACCCACTTAAGACTAATTTGACTAGGTCTGATCAAATCTGTCTTGAGTCAAATCCTATCAAACTGTTCAATCTAATTTCGATATCAATTGAAAAATGTTTTTAACAATCATATACTTCATTCTTCCAATTGCAGCATGAGATCAATTCCTTGTTTTTTAATGGAACTGCGTTCCTTCATTGTTGGTATTTATGTTTTCTGTTAATGCTGGTTGCTTGACTATTCCTTTTTCTTATCATAGTCATAATTGATTACACAGTTTTTTCCCATTGAATAGTATTGAGTGGGTGATAAATTATTTTCTGACTTTTATGATAGTTAGCATTATCTCTTATTATGGTTTCTAATATATTTAGGTATCTTTGAGCGTTTTCGTGGAATACTTCATGAAGGGGAGATAGACAAACGGGTTCAGTTCTTGATCGAGGGCCTCTTTGCAACACGAAAAGCCAAATTTCAGGTTTGACCATAATTTGAGTTCTAAGCATTATGGCACCCAATTGTTGAACTGAAAAATGAATAACGTGAATGCATGCATATACAGGGTTACCCAGCTGTCCGCGCAGAATTGGACCTTGTGGATCAAGAAGATCAACTCACTCACGAGTTATCCCTCGAAGATGAAATAGATCCGGAAATTGCCTTGGGTAATATATATTCGAAATCCATACTTTGTTCATGTGTAAGATTAACCTTTATATAATTATTATTATTTTTGTTTATAATGATTTTAATTTCTTTTATTTTTTGTAAAAAATTCAGATATTTTTAAGCCAGATCCACAGTTTCTGGAGAATGAAAAACGTTATGAAGAGTTGAAGATTAGTATTCTTGGTGATGAATCTTCCGAGGATGAAGCAGGCTCTGATGCAGCCTCAGATGATGAGGATGACGAAGAATCTGATGAAGAGGATGAGGAAAAGATGAAGATTAAGGATGAAACCGAGACAAATCTTGTGAATTTACGGAGGACAATTTATCTCACAATCATGTCGAGTGTCGACTTTGAGGAGGCTGGTCACAAGCTACTAAAAATCAAACTTGAGCCAGGTCAAGAGGTAAGCAATACAAATTCTGGCCATAGTTGCTTCAATATATCACAACCTGGTTTTAAAATCCACCTTCACCGACTAATTTATAACCACTAACTTACTTGCTTATCAATTTTCTTTTTAAACTATTCTGTTGGAGATCTTGGTGCATTCTAGTGGCATGGAGATAGTTGTTTGATTATCCTATTAAATGTTTTGTTTGTAGGCTTTTATCGATGGCCGACTCACTCTAAATCTTTGTTTCCTTTAATGACCCATTTTTTTAGAGAGATTCTATTGTCACCCCAACTTTTGCTAATGTCACCCCAATTCATGTGTAAATCACCAAAGAATTAGCACACATCTTGGGGTTCCGTTAGTAAAAGTTGGTGTGACAATAGAAGCTCTCTTGTTTTAATATCCTGCAATTGTCTTATGCATTCATTTTATTCTTCGGTGGATGATGTAGGACTACGTAGGCTATCATTTATTTATTGTTTCTCACACATTTTTTCATTTTGGTTCATGTAGATGGAATTATGCATAATGCTTCTGGAGTGTTGCAGTCAAGAACGAACGTATCTCCGATATTATGGTCTTTTGGGGCAGCGGTTCTGTATGATTAACAAAATCCATCAAGAAAATTTTGAGAAATGTTTTGTCCAGCAATATTCAATGATTCATCGTCTTGAAACGAATAAGTTACGTAATGTGGCAAAGTTCTTTGCTCATTTACTTGGCACAGACGCTCTACCTTGGCATGTTTTGGCTTATATTCGGCTGACAGAGGAGGACACAACATCATCATCCCGGATTTTTATAAAAATTCTGTTCCAGGTATGTATTTAGGTTTTTACTATTGTAAACACACACCATTTCTTCTCAGTTTCTGAACTTTAAATATGATTTTTTATGGCAGGAATTGTCTGAACACCTTGGCATCCGGTTATTGAATGAGCGGCTTACTGATCCCACAATGCAGGACTCCTTTGACTCTACTTTCCCGAAGGATAATCCAAAAAACACAAGATTTTCAATTAATTTTTTTACGTCCATTGGGCTTGGTGGCATTACAGAGAACTTGCGCGAGTACCTGAAGAATATGCCCCGACTTATTATGCAACAACAGCAACCTGTGTTGGAATCAGATGGTGAATCTGGGAGCTCAGGTTCATCTGGTTCAGATGACTCCAGTTCTGAATCAGAATCTAATTCGTCAAGTTCTGAAAGTGATAGGGATGAGAGGCGCCATAAGCGGCAGAAGAGAAGGTAAAGGTGAAATTCTGCAGTTCTGGAACCAATTTCCATCTTTTTCTCCATTTTCTTGTTGATGTCTTCACACAACTCAAGTAGCATGCATGCATGGGATGTTGCATGCTTGTTTTTTATTTTGTAACATATCAAAGTTGATTTGGAGAGGCCTTTTAAACTTATTATGCTGCCTTTTGTTCCAGTCCCTGTACTAGAAAATGTACTTTATTTCTCATTCCATGTGCTTAGTTACTTAGTTTTGGCTGTCTTTAGAATGCCATGGATCTAGTTATAATCATAGAAACTTGTTTCATGTAGTTAGTAATTTACACACTGAATTGCTATAATACATTGTTCCCTGAATTACAATTCCATGGACCTTCTTTGGACCACAAGAAAGATAACTCATATTTCATTACGGATAGTTGTTTCATTTTTTCCTTGAAGTCTTTACTATTGAATGATCTAAGCGAGCATGGATCTACCACTACAGCTACATGTTCTGGGATATCTTTATATTACTAATCTGTAGTTCTTTCTAGGAGGTTAAGGGGACTTAAATGAGAAAGCAAAGAGCAATACATGCAAAAAGAAAACTAAACTCCTGTATCTCTGACAATTACATGACATCTAAGGACAAAGTCTTTGTAGGAGCGCCCCTTTCTTTCCTTGAAAGATTTGCACCTCTGCCATACATGAGGGCCTTAATGCCCGGAATAATTTCCTCAATATCTAGCTTATCTTCAAACGACCTCCTATTATGTGCCTTCCAAAAACCTCAGCACAACATAGTAAAGGATCTCACCCCTAGATGATAATGCATATGTGGTCCAGTTGCCAAAAAGATGCAGAAAAACCCACGATATGAGGCAAAAAGGAACTCCAAATCTTATGAGCCAAGGGAACAATGTTGAAAAAGGATGGGTTTGTCATCTCTACCCTGATAAACAGATTCCACAAAAGTTCACAAAAAGTATTTTACGATTTACAAGGTGATCAACAGTAAGAATTTTATTGAGGGACACAGCAAATGAAAAAATTAAAATTGGATTGAACCTTTGAGCTCCCATACTATTGTGGAAGGAAATTAAGATGCGAACCAGGAAGAAAGGTAATATGATTCTCTGGAACATAACAGAAAGATTTAATCGAAAGCGGCCATCATGACTTACTGATCTAACCTGTCTGTTATCATCTCAGAGGCAATGAGGAACTACTAATAACCAAAATTAATTTAGTCACCGTACCAATGTTCTATTCATTGAGATTTCTTCTTCTTTCATGCTGCCTCTCCCGATACAACTGCAAAGTCTTATATTGGCGATTTTATGGCCTGACATCACTAACAAGTGATAGAATTCAAGCTTCAAGGGCACCTACATGACCAATCCTCCTAGAAATGAATCCCATCACCTCTATCCATTTTGAAGTAAGTGTTTTTAATAAATTAGGATAACCCTTCATAATGCCTCGCCAACCCTATATTCGTAAGAAAATCTAGCATCTCCACTTTCCCATCCAAAATTTCTATTGCTATACTTTTGCCAAGATGATTTATTTTTTCGACAAGGCCTTTGGTTGGCAATAACTATTTTCTAATTAAGCTTTTTGATTCATCAAAATCTAATTCTCTAATTTCTAGACCTTCTTTACATTTTTGGAAAACAAATAATTTTCCATTTTACTAGATGAAACTTATGAAATATTGTTTTGATTGCTCCACCAAAAATCTCTAATCTACTTATCCAATTCTTTGGATGACAGAAGCAGGAATGGAGAACAAAGACAATAAAGTGCTTTTAATCACCAATCTGCTAACCTTTTGTCCATCCTCTGGTTCCCAAAGTCTGTTTTATCACATTTGGAGTGAAGGATTTATCTGATGAAGCTAAGAAAAGTTCCTTAGTTTCTCACCTCTCTGAGTCTTTTTCTATGTGGTTGTGGAGGATGTTCGGCTTCGGATCTCTTCTTTGAATCCCCCAAGGTGGCGGATTTGGTATTCAGTAGGAATTTCTTCTCCTTTTAGGCGATTGAAATCCAATTCATATTTGAGAAGCCGAAAATGCGCAAAGCAAGGGGCTGTGATTTGGGACTCTAGCACTTAGGCCGTGCTTGATTGCCTCAAGATCATGATCTTAGACTCTAGCGAAGATGTTTTAGTTAACTTATGTAGGTTGCTCAAAGGGAGCCTAACGTTGGCAGTTTGGTTGCAAGAACATTAGAGTGGCTTCTGATTCCCAAGTGATAGTTCAAAGTTTGAATTGTAGAGTCTATTCCTTGTCACCTAAGATCTAGTAGGGACATCATTGGGTTTGTGTCCGAGTTGGATGATGTTTCTTTTTCATTTAAAGTCTGCTCCACTCCGCGGACTTTATTAAAATTGTAATTTAAAAATTACAAAGTATAATCTTTAATATTGATAATTTGTATCATATTCCACATAATCATCCATAATCCATTGGGGAACAACATATTCATTAGGTGACTAATCCATGACATCTGTTCTTGGATGAGTCAAATAGTTTAAAATTATTTATATATATTATTAGAAGATGGATTAGTAGATGTTCAGTTACAAAATCTCTCTCTATTTTTATTTTTTGGTGTTTAGATGGCAAGTATTTAAATCATAAAATGTGGAGTTGAAGGCAGTATGGTCAAATGAAAATTAGAAAGATAAATGAATTATGCACAGTAATTGAGGCCAATAAATCTCTTTCAGAGATAGACAACTTCACAATCAAATGATCTGCATCAGCGATTTAAATTTATAACCTCTTAAAAAATAGTGTTCAGAGTTACTTCCAGAAATTTTTGCTTACCATTATGGTTAATAATCTTCTTGCCATTGACGTTTGATTAGGATTCACGGTAGGGGATGGTTGATTTTTAAAACTGTTGCCAACCTAAAACACTACAACATCCTGGCACTTGTTTTCAATTTTAGGGCCCAATTCTTGTCTATAATCTGATATAGTATTAGATTTGAATTGAATGAAGTAATTCTCCCAAAATTATAAACAGAAATCGACTAAAATTGGAAATGATGTATGACCTTTTTCTTGTGTTCTTGTGCTGAGACATAATATTTGGTATCGCAGCCATAAAATAAGGTCATTATGTCGAGCATTGTTGGAGGCATGGTCACAAAATTCTTCGAATAAGGGATTCGAATATGATAATATTTTCACACATTAACCCTCATAACAAGGTAAGAAAGCTGAAAATATCATTTTTTTAACCGAGGTGTATCCAAGCTCTCGGCACATGCAGTCCCCTCCCCCTTTACTCATTAACCCTAAAAAAATTACTACATAGAATTTTAGGAGGTTGAAGATAAAAAATTTTGGTAAAAAACCAAAATCATATGTTTTTTAATTGAGGTTTTCAAGCCCTCTTACAGAACCTAACTAATCATCGAGGCATGTGCAGTCCCTTCTTCCCCTCCAATCACTGCAAACATCATTTTTATAATCTCTGCAAATATTCTTATCCGAGTTAATTGAATGGAACTCCTGCCAAATAATTACCGAATCCGTGGTTGGAGGATACGAAAGTCCTAAAAGAAATAGGAAGGATTATAATCTCTCAATGGTTGTGAAATCCTACTTAGCTGAAAAGATCATTAGCAATAACTCCTAATTAACTTGATAATTTCAAAGATAAATACTCTTAATAAATGAGAAGAAATATGTGAGTATGTGTTGTTCCCTCTAACAGAAAATGACAAAGCATTCTATGATAATCATTCTAAAAGAATACTCCAAAAAGGATGTCTTCCTCGACAAGAATTCATTTCCTCGTAAAAATCAAAAGCCCAATGCAGCCAATAAATATAACAATATCAAAAACAAGCTGAAAAGAATTAAACAAGAGAAAAGAACATAGAAAAAAACAAATTCAATCATCTCTGTGATATAAAAATATTTATCATTCCTCGTCTGCAACACACACTCCAGATTTACATCGTACCTGTGCGCCTAAGCAAACTCTTCCCGAGCAAACTACACACACAACAAAACTTAGTTTGATACAACAAGGAATAGAATCAATGGCAATGGATTACAAGCTTCTCTTAATTCCATGGACTACCCACTTCATCAGATTCATACTTGCGAATTGGCTCGACTGAGTACCACATCCATGAATCAAAATGATTATTATCCATCAACGGGAGCTCAATAAACAAAATTCACTCTCTTCCTTCCTCTGCCATTCCACCCACGATCTGTTCGATGATCATCACCTTGAAACCTTGAGGTCTTATACCTTGACATGTACCGACTATTTCCCTCTCTCTTCACATAGTTTCCTTCCCATGTTCCCCTACCTCCACTTGTTCTTCTAGGTTCAAAATTCTCCAACTCATCAATACCTTGCTCCCACCGCTTCCGACCCCCCGAATCACTACCAAAATTTTCCCATTTTGTGTCCTTCACAGCTCCATTATCTGTAACTCTGCCACATTCCCAAGGATTATCTTTATTATTGGAATCCTTGTTAGCTGTTCTCATTGGATCCTCATCAGCATTGCCCCATCCCGTGCACTTGATTGGTTGGTTCAAGAATAATAAAGGATCACCTTGGAACCCATCCTTCCCATCTTTGCTCCCCTCATTAGGGGCCACAACTTCTCTATCCAAGTCCAATAGGAGCTCCGAATCTACGTTGGAGTTCCAATCAATTTCATCAATGTAGATATCTGGATCGGGCAAAGTTATGTCACAAGGAAGGCCATTAATCTCTGCCCAAAAACGGCTTTTTGCATTGTGGAATGCCTGTTCCCCAGCTGAATCATTCCACTGAACTATATTCTCAAAGAAGGACATCATCTTCTTGGCTTCCACAAGCCTTCTCCATGGAATTGAGCCTACTGAAGTGCAGAATTTCTTTTCCCACAAAGGTACAGTTGACTGCCAATAGCCTGGAAACACAAGACGGAAACTTAATATTAAACCCCTGAGATGTCAATCCCCGAAGATAGACAACCAAAAAGCAAATACTATAACATTGCTATTAACAACAATCAGAAGTCAAATTTCTGTATGCATGACGAACTTTCTGTAACTTGAAGAGAATCCAAGATTCTGAGAAAAAGTAAAAAAAAAAAGAACTATTCCCAATAATTTGAATACAAAATAAAAATCTGTCAGTGCTACCATGTTCAAAGAGGAGACAAAATAAATATATTTTGCAGAAAAGTTTACTCCAGTTGAATAGTTTCCTCTTTTTTCAATTTTTTTTCTCCAAATTTAGAAGTATTTGTTATATCCAGTTCTCTTCGAGTTCCTAAACCAAGAGCAATCCTAAAGACCACATGATTTCATCTATAATTTGTGTGAAAGAAACGAAATAGCAGAGAGGACAATAATCACACAAATCTACAGATCAGATCAAGAACAATCACTAATTTCTTTAAAGTTTTACAGCCCTAGAGTTCACTATTTAAAGAAACCAGCAGGAGTGAAAAATGTGCCCATCTCCCAAAAAATAGAAACCCCCCAAAGTAAAAAAACATTAAGAAAATATTACACAATTACCCTTTTCGTAACCCCATAAAATTTGGGCAGGGGGATCCCCACACCCGAACCCCTGGAAAGGGGGCGCTGCCCCCTTCACCCCCACAACTCAGCATACATCCAATATAATACAAGACATTTACACAACAATTTGAACTTGATTGGTACTCTTTATTTTTTGTTGAAGGTACCACCTTGGTGAGGTTGTAAACTCTACATGTGCTAATACAATAGACTTGGGATCGAAACCCCGCCTTCACACTGATAACTTAAAAAAATGAGTAGCAAGGAAGATTCACTAGACACCAAAGAGTTCAAGGATTGCTGAATTGTGTACCCATTTGCAATATGTTGTTAATTTCAAATCTAAGCATAGAGTGCCATATGATTTTGTGAATTATAAAGAACCAGCTAGAATCTCTGGAAACAATGTACCACAATAAAATGTCACAACACAGATGATCCAATTTTTTTTTTATCAAGACCAAATAATGGGAAAAACCGGCCCACCATAGAACAAGATAGTTATGAATCAGTTCAAATTCATCTATATTGTCCTCCCTATATTTAGTAATTGGACCCATAAATGAACAATTGCTATAAACTTACACAAAATTATGTACAGGATCCACAAGGTGCTAGCAATCTATGTATCAAGGTTTAAAATGTCCTTTCGATTCAATGTTTTGGTTTCCAAAAAAATTGAAACGAAACCAAAATGAACTATTCTCGGTTGTTTCGTCTCGGAATGGTGAAAAACCGATATGTATTAGCCAAAACATTCTGAAACAAAACGATATTTTCAACCATGGTATACATCATAATGGTATATACATGTGTGTACTGTGGGGGAACCTAATATTTTTGTGGGGGAGAGTTAGCCAATCAAATGTCAAGAGCTGGGGTTATGGGCAATTCCAAGATAGAATTTCTGCAGACAACAAGGAGTTGCTTCCAACTATCAAAACTTCAACTCCACCTTCCAAACAGGTCCTACCCATAAGAAAGTGGAACAATTAAAAATTAAAAAGAAGTTGAAACACAAAAACTCCAGAAGGAAAATCATTAAGTTTGCAAAACCCTAACGAGATTATTAAAAAAAACAAAAAAAAAAAAAAATCCTACCAATCTTTAATCCAAATAAACCAATTTCACTCCATCAAAAAAACCCATTAAAAAGAACCCATAACTAATCGATTTTAGCTACTCTACTTCGCATAAAGGATTGCCAAAAAGACTAATTTGAACCAGAAATTAAACATACCAGATGACGGTTTTAAGTTCTGCGATTTAATGGGTTTCTTTGGTAGTACTTGATGATAACTATCACCTTGATATCTTCTCAAATTCTCCATCTCGTAGGACTAAAACGAAGCAAAAGGAGATTTTACAGAACAAAAATCAGTTCTCTAAAGAAACAAGTCTATTGGTGATCGAATCAAAGAACAAAAATCTCTTGGTTCTAAAGCAAATCCAGAGATGGGTTTCGCGATTTCTTCTCGGAGAACCAATTCAGAATTTAAATTAATGAGATGTAGAGAAAGAGAAAAAAAACAAAAAGAAAACGATTTGCTGCTTTTGAAACTGTAGGAGATTCGGTTGATATATACGAGGACTTCAGAAGTCCTCCGAGTTTCCTAATTTTAGAGGCTAATTACAGTATTGCCCCTACAGAGATACTTGAAAGCTGTCAATTGGCGGATATAAATCAAGTTGAATGCGCGTGGAAGGCAAGTAAATGAAAAATAAAAGAAAAAACAAATTATGTAATAAGGTAATAATGTGACTTCAACATTATCCAATAAAATAATAATGGGTGGAGTTATCAATGTTTTAAAAATCGGATAAGATTTGATTAGATCCAAACTTATCGATTGAGTTTAATCGATTTAACTCATAAAATGAAGTATTGAGTGAGTTTCTATTTTATTAAAACAGTTATTGGTGCCCCAAATTTACTTCTTACAAAGCAAATTTTCATTTTGTTTGTTGTATACGTTGAAATTCCTAGTTTAGTGCATTTTTCATTTTAATTCCCAAAACATGTTTTCAAATGAATTCATTGGTAGGTATTTTAATTTAAAGTGATGAACTTACTGATAATTACTAGTCATCTCGTCATTAAAAAATAAGGATATTTATCTTTAAATTTATCAGTGAGATTGACACTTTTTTTTTATTAAGGATATTTATTCTTTAAATTTATCAACGAGATCGTTACTTTAAATTAGACTATGTGCCAACGAATTTGCTCGAAAACATGTTTTAGGAATTAAAATGAATTATTTACTAGAATTTGAATTTTACAAAAATTGTGCAGCTTTTGAGAAAAATCTCAAAAATATAAATCAAATGGTTGACAAAAAGCAAAAGTTGGAGTTGCCCATAAAAACTCTATCATTTGTTTATTATTTAGATTTTATATGAGCCTAATCCTAATTGTTAACAACTGTTGAAATTGTCTGAAAGAGTTATAATGATTTGTAATATTGAGGTAATAACTTAAGTCAAAATTTTGTAATGTTCCAATGGTTTGTTTTAGTAAGGTGTGATAAATTGATGTAATAAGTAAAAGTTGGGATGTCAATAGCAATTCTCTTTTTATTTCTTAAATAACTATCGTTAAATTTGAGAAAAAAGAATTTATAACAATCTTCAATCTGAAGATTATATCAATTTCTTCAACTTTCACACAACTCATGAATAAGACAGGATTTTTTAAGAAGAAACTGATGGAATTTTGTGACAAGTTCAAAGATGAGGACATTTCAGTCAATTTTCATTAATTTATGTAAATAGACCTTAGGTCAAGGTGACATGTCTTCAATTTTAAAGCAAACGAGTATCTCAATTATTCATTAAAACTTGGTGGGGTAGGCTCAAAATCACTCAAAAATTTGTACCGACACCTTCACAAACCCAGTCAGATCAGCTTATTGACTGGTCAAACCAGTTGAGTTGACCCAGATGGGTTGTTTGGTCTTTCAAAAATGGATTTTTTTATTTGACCGGCCAATCGGATCCCATTTTTAACACAATTCATATTTACAAAATAAATCAAAAAGAAAAATACAAAACATATTATATACAAAATGGATAGGATTTGGATATTATATTATGCCTTAAGAAGATAAAAGAGATTATTATTATCTTTAATTAAATAAAAGAGGGGATGATTTTAAGGTGGGGCAAGATTACAAGAACTAAAAGAGATGGGAAGTGATGAGTCTTGGACAAGCTGTCAATGGATTGGATCAGACCCAAAATCCAATCCGTTCCGATCTGATAACTTTGGGTTTGGATCAATGTTTTGGATTCTGTTAAGGATCCGATCTGATAATATTTTAGAAAATATATAAATTATATTAGAATAGTGATAATCTGACCATCCCATGTGTGCAGTTGTGTATCCCTAAGAGTACATATCTACGGTTCTAGCACATGTCATGTTAGGAGAGTCAATTGAGTATGTCACTGGGGATAGTTAGATTATCGCAACTCATTATATTATATATCTATTGAGATGCATAAAGTTTATTTAGATTTTGTATATAAAATTAGACCAATCTAACTGTTAATGGATCAGATATGGATTTTAAATTTGAGTTCCAATAAAAATCCAATTCGATAAGGGTTCGATTAGGTCTTTATTGGATCGGTACCAAATCAACCCCGATCCATTGATAGTCAAAGTCGACTTTAAAAGAAATTATACCCATCCTTCTAATTAGGAAAAAAGTGAGGAAATGTTTTTAAATTTTTTAATCATTTAAAAAGATTATTTGATGTAAATTTGATCAACAAGACATAATTATCTCTCATTATAATAGAAAAGAAAAGGTTGACCTAACTTCATAGTTTCGTGGAGGCAACGCTTTTAATTACCGATAAACACCTAAAAATAGAGAAGAAGAATACAAAACTCTTTTTTTTTTTTTACTTCAATCTCTAACCACTAACTTAAGAGTAACACTGAGGAGATAATGGCAACATATATATATATAGAGGGAAATGTTCAGCACCCTAAGTTTTACCACACACTTTAACAAACGTTTTTTGTCCTACATGGGTTAGAAGTTTTGGAATGGGCTGATTTTTAGTGAGGATGATCTCTATGATTAGAAGATCATCCTCCCCAAAAATCAGCCCATTCCGAAATGTTTAGCCCCATGTTTACACGTTGAAAAATCGTGGACCGTCCATTTTTTGTAAACCATTTTTGATGGGGTTAGAAGTTTTGGAATGAGCTGATTTTTGGTGAGGATGATCTCCTCACCATAGAGATCATCCTCACCAAAAATCAGCTCATTCCAAAACTTCTAACCCATGTAAGACAAAACACGTTTGTTAAAATGTGTGGTAAAGCTTAGGGTGCTGAATATATATACATATGGGTCCCGTTCAGCAACAAATATTTTGGCAAAACATTTTTCAAAACATGGGTTAGAGGTTTTGGAATGTGCTGATTTTTGGTGAGGATGATCTCTACAGAGGTTTTGGAATGGGTTGATTTTTGGTGAGGAATGGGCTGATTTTTGGTGAGGATGATCTCTACAGAGTTTTTGGAATGGGCTGATTTTTGGTGAGGATGATCTCTACGGTGTAGAGATCATCCTCACCAAAAATCAGCCCATTTCAAAACTTCTAGCCCCATTTTACAAGTTAAAAAATTGTGAACTGTCCATTTTTTGTAAACCATTTTTGATGGGATTAGAAATTTTGGAATGGGCTGATTTTTGGTGATGATCATCACCAAAAATCAGCCCATTCCAAAACCTCTAACCCATGTTTTGAAAAATATTTTGCCAAAATGTTTGTTGCTGAACATTTCCATATATATATATATATATATATATATATATATATATATATGGGAAATGTTCAGCACCCTAAGTTTTACCACACACTTTAACAAACGTTTTTTGTCCTACATGGGTTAGAAGTTTTGGAATGAGCTGATTTTTGGTGATGATGATCTCTATGATTAGAAGATCATCCTCCCCAAAAATCTGCCCATTCCGAAATGTTTAGCCCCATGTTTACACGTTGAAAAATCGTGGACCGTCCATTTTTTGTAAATCAATTTTGATGGGGTTAGAAGTTTTGGAATGAGCTGATTTTTGGTGAGGATGATCTCTATGATTAGAAGATCATCCTCCCCAAAAATCAGCCCATTCCGAAATGTTTAGCCCCATGTTTACACGTTGAAAAATCGTGGACCGTCCATTTTTTGTAAATCAATTTTGATGGGGTTAGAAGTTTTGGAATGAGCTGATTTTTGGTGAGGATGATCTCCTCACCATAGAGATCATCCTCACCAAAAATCAGCTCATTCCGAAACTTCTAACCCATGTAAGACAAAACGCGTTTGTTAAAGTGTGTGGTATAACTTAGGGTGCCGAACGGGACCCTATATATATATATATATATATAGGGGGGCGTTCAATGGCCAACTTTTTAGCAAACTTTTTGGCAAAACATTTTTCAAACATGAGTTAGAGGTTTTGGAATGGGCTGATTTTTGGTGAGGATGATCTCTATGGTGAGGAGATCATCGTCACCAAAAATCAGCCCATTCCAAAACTTCTAACCCCATCAAAAACAGTTTACAAAAAATGGACGGTCCACGATTTTTCAACTGGTAAACATGGGTTAGAAGTTTTGGAATGGGCTGATTTTTGTTGAGGATGATCAACTCACCGTAGAGATCATCCTCACCAAAAATCAGCCCATTCCAAAGTCTCTAACCCATGTTTTGAAAAATGTTTTGCCAAAAAGTTTGCTAAAAAGTTTGCCCTTGAACGCTACCCATATATATATATATATATATATGGGAAATGTTCAGCACCCTAAGTTTTACCACACACTTTAACAAACGTTTTTTGTCCTACATGGGTTAGAAGTTTTGGAATGAGTTGATTTTTGGTGAGGATGATCTCTATGATTAGAAGATCATCCTCCCCAAAAATCAGCCCATTCCGCAATGTTTAGCCCCATGTTTACACGTTGAAAAATCGTGGACCGTCCATTTTTTGTAAATCAATTTTGATGGGGTTAGAAGTTTTGGAATGAGCTGATTTTTGGTGAGGATGATCTCCTCACCATAGAGATCATCCTCACCAAAAATCAGCTCATTCCGAAACTTCTAACCCATGTAAGACAAAACGCATTTGTTAAAGTGTGTGGTAAAACTAAGGGTGGCGAACGGGACCCTATATATATATATATATAGGGTCCCGTTCGGCACCCTAAGTTATACCACACACTTTAACAAACGCGTTTTGTCTTACATGGGTTAGAAGTTTCGGAATGGGCTGATTTTTGGTGAGGATGATCTCTATGGTGAGGAGATCATCCTCACCAAAAATCAGCTCATTCCAAAACTTCTAACCCCATCAAAAATGGTTTACAAAAAATGGACGGTCCACGATTTTTCAACTTGTAAACATGGGGTTAAACATTTCGGAATGGGCTGATTTTTGGAGAGGATGATCTTCTAATCATAGAGATCATCCTCACCAAAAATCAGCCCATTCCAAAACTTCTAACCCATGTAGGACAAAAAACGTTTGTTAAAGTGTAGGGTAAAACTTAGGGTGCTGAACATTTCCCTATATATATATATACATATATGGAAATATAAATAACAAATCTTTTACTTAATTAGTATATTTTAATATAATAATAATAATAATTATTATTATTATCCGGTAGTGGTATGCAACAGTCATACACAATTGTGAACATGAGAACCATGACTTCAAGAATCAGATTTTTTTAAATTGGATCCAACGCACAGTGAGTCCAAATTAAATTTATCAATCTAAATTTTGGTAAAACCCTCTGTTTTGGATGACATATAGTGTCTTTAAGGAGGTATCCTAAATATTAACAAAAAAGTGGGGGAGGCTTGAAATATTCACAAAGGATGGTTCTTCTCACGACTCGATGCTTATCTTGATGAAAAGCATCTATGGTTCTATAGACAGATCCACATCACCAATGTCTGAAATGATGTCGATTTTAATGTTACTTCAGATATTCTATTATGATACATGAGATCTCATGGTAAAAGGAAGGTAGTGATGGGGAATAATATATCAATTAAGATATTCTATATTAGAAAGTATTAATGAATTTGAATATTTATATTAAATCTATTTTTATGTCTTGGTTATGGGCATAATCTCTATAAATATCGTATAAGGGTTCATGAATGATTATCAAAGAATTCTCAATAAATCATTTTTTTCATGGTATCAACATCTAAGCTTTACTAAGAGATTGATCTTGGCGTATTATTCTTCAATGATGGTGCTATTATCATCGTCGAACATAAATTTTTTTTTATTTAAAAAAAAATGATTTATCGAGAATTCTTGGATGAATATTACGTAAAGAGTCGTGCTGGAGTAATATTAAAATTGACATCGTTTGGGACATTGGCGTGCATAGAACAATAGATGCTTCTCACTCGTATCTTGATATTCCCAAGGGAAATTGATTCTGACAAAAAGTGTAGCTTTCTCTCTCTCTCTCTTAGCCACTAAGCCAAACATTAGTGAAAGCTAGAAAAGTTCATACATAATATAATGTACATAAAAAATGAATACTAATATTACTAGATGTAATCAACATTCTCCAAAATCATATTATTTTTTTAAAAAGTCTCTTTAAAAAGCCATCCTATAATTTTTTTCAGGTTGGTGAGAAGTTTCTCTGGTGGTTGAAATCTCAAAATATTATCTAAGGGACTATTTCGAAAGTGTATTTGGAGTTCGAGTTGCAACTCCCATAACTCAACTCTCGTCATCTGAATTGCAAACTCTCAGGGGTTGCTACTCCATCAAAAAGGAGTCGCAAGAGGGAGGGGGTGGGGGGGTTCGACTTGTAATCCCATAGCTCAACATGTGCTTCTTATGTTTAGATGTACCCTTCCCAAGAATCACAAACCATATAATTTTTTATATGAGGTGTGGGAGGCAGATTTTACAATCTAAACTTAGAATACATTTAAATCGAATCTTATCAATAAGGGTGGTGATAAATACCTACTTGAAAAGTTTTCAATCATAATATGACATGCTTTGACCAAAGAAACGACTTTAGATGTGATAATTTTGGGGGTCCAACTCAAAACCAATTGGCAATGAGTGCAGAGGCTCAGGAGTTTATAAGGAGAGAGACAAGGCAATGAGTATTCAATATGGGACTAAACTCAACACGCCTCTGCACGTGTGGGCCGTACTGGGCCTAAGTACATGGAGATATGAATTGGGTGGCGTGGAGAAGAGAAAGACCCGCTCTGATACAATGATAAATTTGGGGGTCCAATGTAGGACTAAACTCAACAAGGTGGAATTGAATGAAGAAATAGGATTCATATTGTCAACCACAATATTTGGGTAAGTACATAGATGAAGATATTATTTTCTTTTATTCACCCTTCATTTAATCTAGTCAATCTTACTGGTTGTCCCATTTCGGGTTCGTTTATATGTTGACACTAACATGAATAAACATGTCACCACGCGCATTACGCCTCCAGGCACATAATGTATTGTCACCCTTTATTTTAAAAAAAAATTGATTTCTAAAAATATTAAATAGCGCTATGATGCATGATAATATCTTCTTAATTTTTTTTTTTCTTTTATAATTTATTTTGAAAGAATGTTAGAGCTAAAAATATTGTGTATGGACATTTCTACTCTCCGAGCTCGATGAAGGTGCCATGGTAGATGTTTCATAGCTATATCAGACACATGTTTGTGTCACAGTTGCATAGAATGTAATTGAATTTCATGTTTTATTGCTTCCAATTCCTTTTCACTCGTATCTCAAGAAAAACATCTATGGTGTGCGATGTGAGGTCCAATCTTGAGGTCACTTCAGCATTAATTTTTAAATATGACTAACATGTTACTTATCTCCACTTAAACATGGCATGTTGTCCATTTAACCAACAATAATCAACCATTAAACACGATTACATACATAAAAACAAGCATGCCCCATAGCCATTATTGCAAGATAAGAACTTCCCTCTCTCCACAATGAATATTATTTGCTTTGCTTCAATCATATAAGCTCAAAGTGGAATGTTCAAAGTTCAAACAAGGACTTAAATAGAAAGCACTCACCCATAAGTCATTCTGGTGCTCCAAGCACTTAATAAGAATAATTTAGGAATCAAATTCATCATGTTTTATATTTTATTGAAGATATTGAAGGCATTGCCATGGCCTTTTCTTATTTAAACCTGGATCTACTCATCTTTTCTCATCTATATAATCCAATCTCCTAAAGCTATACTCCATAAATTTCCATTTTAGTTTTCAACATGTATCATAAACTTTTGATTCTCTTGTTTGGCTTATGGACGATACAGGTAATTAGTTTGCTTTTTCAAATAGTGTCTATGTTTGTAATATAATTTGATGTTTCATTTATATTGGGTAAGTGAAAAAATTGTGTCCAGTCGATGGCTTCGACAGCAATGGAACACATCGTCTACATGGAGAGAATGGTTGGTTCACCAAAGATGATCGAATTGAAGCAAATTCATACTTTGGCTTCTGTGCTCGGAAGGTTAGCTAGATTTGCTACAAGAATTATGTTTCTCTTTAATGTAAGATCTCAATAAAAAAAGGTTGCTAAGGCATAAGAACTCGAGTTAATTCATAATCAATTAATGACTCACGAATTTGTGACGATAGTGAAGCTGCAGCAAAGAAAGCTATGATTTATAGTTACAAAACCACCATCAATGGGTTCTCTGCAATTTTGACTGAATCCCAAGTTCAGGAGCTCGCAAGTAAGTTTCTAATCTTTCACAATTCTTAAAAGAATTTGAATATGGTCTGGTCTTTGAAAAGCTTATAACGTTACTGAAAAGTCGATCGCATTGCAGAGCAGCCTGGAGTACTGAAAATTGTTCCTGCTCCCATGTTCCAGATACCAGAAGAATTATCATCTCCATGAATATGAGTTGTATTTCAGTGTTTGTTTCTCTAGATTTTGTTAGACAAACTATACGAGCTTGAATAAACGTTAAATTTGTAAGGTTTATGAGTGAAATGGGTAGAAGGGCATGTCTAAATGTCGATGTGGTACCTCACTTTGACACAATTAGCATTTTATGTCTACAATGATTTCATGAATGCTTCTCCTTAATACAACTGAGCACAAACAAGAAGAAATTCCAATTGAAATCAAATAATTATAATTAAAAGAATCATAAGAACAAAAGAAGAAGAAGAAGAATTGATTGGTGGTTCAAAAATTCTTCTACCCAATTCAAAAACCCTTTTTTAGATAAACATATGAACAAAACCCATCCCTAATTTTGAAGGGTTCTTTCAATCGACATCATACGACTAGATACGTATCTGATGGTACCCACTACTCAAACCAATGTTAAGTAGACATGGGTCTAATGTCAAACCCCTCATCGATTGCGTTGTAACATCAATGTGGAATTGTGAGTGGTGGATTCATTCTTGAATAGTTCAAACTTCATAGTGTAAAAATGTGTAATCTAAAACGATACAAAAGCAATACGACAAAGAAAAATGATCACGTACAGAAGACAAAGAATATATGTGATTTGACAGTATGCCTACTCCATGGACAAGATCCAAATCAAATTGTTGAATTTAGCTCCATATCAGAGACAAATTGCCTTGTCACTCTCCTTATAAGTTCATGGGCCTCTCCACTCATTGTCAATTGATTTTGAGTTGGACCCCAAAACGTATCACAAACCACTATATTCTTAAGCATATTATAGCCCTAGAGATGTCTAGTGGTGTTGCACACACAAAATAGACGAAAACCTTCTCTATTCTTAATACACTGATTGAACCTCATAAGAACACTTCTCCCATTTCTTTTTACACCCAAATAGTCGTTGCACTTTCCTTCTCACCTCCCCCTAGATCGATAGTCAAGAATCCAAAAATAAAAAATCACTCTCTATGAGTAATTCCCATGTAAAGGGTTTCATGGTTTTTATGAGATCTCATTCTTTGTGTCACACACACACGCACACACACACAAATTGGGCATCTATTTTCTTTACCACTTGACATGACTTGCTCGGATGATCCAATTATGAGTCTGATCTTGTCATCAAGGTTTTAAAACTTGGTTTCATGTCTCGTCTCGTTCAGGCCCAATACCAAATTGTCTCGGATGCGTTTTCCAATACGTTTGAGATGTCTCATTCAAAAAATAAAAAAAATTGAACATGAGGTATTAAATCTCAGTAAAAAAAAGTGACTTGTGAGTTAGTTTTGTTCAGCTCCGATACCGAGTTAACTTGGGAGATATGTCTCGGTTTCGGACGAGTTTTAAAACCATGCTTGTCATGCATTGGATTGAATCCAAAATGTAATCCGACTTTGACATATACTAATCCGATCCAACACTATCCATTGATGGTCTTATCTACGAGGATCCCACATGCCGCTACATACATAACTAGCTAGGGGTATCAATAACTTTTGCCAGTTAATAATAATCGAAAAAGAAAAATACTCTCTCTTTCTCTCTCATTCTCTATTGATTGAAATGCAGCTATTTCTTTTTCTTTCATCCTCTATCGACTAAAACTGTTGTGACTAGATCCCAAGCCATAGAAGAAAGACATTTATCAAAATTAACCCTTTCTTACACAAAATGAATCAACCTCAACAACCAAATCTCAAAAAATGTGTTGCAAAATAAATGCAAGTAATAATAAGGAAAATAGAAAAAGAACACAACCACAACACAAGATATACATGATTCACCTACACTGAGGTTACATCCATTGACAAGTCGGCAAATAAAATTCCACTACTTAAGAAAGAAATTACAGTATGGAAGTTCATACTTACCTCCAACACTCTAGAGAAACCTATCAAATCTCTACACCAAACTCTAGTAAGAATCAAAATAAAAAACCTTGATCTCACTCCTTTGGTACAAACCTGCAAAACAATGTGATGACCACCCTCAAGACCATTGAGTTTCTAAACTTTACAAGAGATTAGAGAAGAAACACTCACATGTAGAAGACAGTCAATACTTTCCCACACCTTCTAACAAAAGAGAAAAATCCCTTTAAAAGGAAATCCCTTTTATAGACTATAATTATCATCTAGGGACCATTTTGTTTCTCATAAACTAATGGAAGGATCATACCCAAAATACCCCCACATAAATGGAAAAACCCATCAACCTCAAGAAAGAAAAGAAAAATGTGGCAATTTTATATCACCATACCCTAATAAATAAAGCATTCTCTGAGTTTAAGGGTTTTTTGTCCCATGTATACTGTCCTCACCTAGTACTTCAGACGAAATTTATCGAACAAACCTAAAGATTGGATTTTCAAAAGATTTTGAAACCAATCAATTTTAGATGAGGAATATGGATATCAGTGAGTTAAAGAATATTCCTCTAGAGAGCGAGGTGGGGATAACGAACAAGGACCAAAAAACATTAAACCTTGTAGACACCCGAATTTGAGCGGGCCCTCGACGTAAGATGCCCCCAAAAATCGAAAATTGGAATGGGCCCTGAAGCCCAAACCTACACGAAATCCAATACGTTTCAATTAATAAATGTTCGAGGCCATTCACGTGGCCCATGGACCCGCACACCTCACCACTCTCAAAATCCATCCAACTCAAGCCCAATTCAACATAAACCCAACTCAACACTATTCTATCCAAGCCCACAACCCTACCCAATCCATTATCCATTACTAAAGCCCAAAGCCCAATCCACTACCCAAACTCAATCTAACCCATCATCATCTCATCAAACCAATCACCAAAAGATGACACATGTCATCATCTCCTTCCACCTCCCTCATCTAATCAACTCAACCCATAACCCTACCCTAACCTAACCTATCCCCCATCCTCTCATCATCAACAACCCACAACTCAACCCATAACCCTACCCTAACCTAACCTATCCCCCATCCTCTCATCATCAACAACCACAACTCAACCCATACCCTATACACCCTAACCTATCCCTCATTCTTTAACCACCCACATCACAACCCATATCTATCCATCACTTTCCCTTAAAACACTCCCATAAAATCACCTCAACCCATACCTCAACCCATACTTCCCATACTCTTCTCTCTAATCATCTAACCACCATCACCAATCAACCAAACTCTCCATCTCTCCATTTGCCACATGTCATCATCCCTTCAATCCTCTCAAAATCAAACCAATCACCACTCATCTCTCCAAATCAAACACCATACTTCTTCAACCATCTCAACACTCTTTCTCTAAACAACTCCCTTACACCACCACTCCTCCCATCAACCATCACTCATCTCATCCCACCAAACACTCTACCCAAATGGATTTGGGTAAGATCCAAACCATTTGGGTTAAAACACAAACCCATTTCCATCATTACAAAAATACCCTCATTCTCATCTCAAATTTCATACCCTTTTCCTCTAACACCCATGCCATTACCCACCATTCTAAACCCTCACCCTATTATACCCCTAAAATACATCCCAACTTCTATAAAAACCCCTACATTCTCTTCCTACACTACCTAATGAAAACTTGATAAAAAATCCTCCACAATCAAAACTCTCTACTCTACTCTCAACACCTCACCCTCAACTCAACTCACTCTCCTACAACTTCAAGCAAGTCCAAGCCAACTCAAAGGAAGGTCAAAGGAAGTCAAGGAAGGGTCAAGGTGGGTTCAACAAAAGGAACACCCCCTCTACATCCCCTCTTCTACTTCCCCTTTTCCCACACTTTGCACACACCACAATGATTTGAGTCCTTCAAGGGCCCCTTTTTCAATAAGGGTGCCCTCAATGGACTAATCTATATCAAAGCCCCTCACACTTGAGGGCACACCTCAAACCATTTTCGATTTTATTTTCTTTATTTTAAAAATGACCGGATCCGAGGTTACCACCTATGGTGGATGGAGTAGGGTGCCTAACACCTTCCCTACTCCATAAATGGACCCCCTTACCTTGAATCAAGGTTGGACCATACACCTTATCTTACGAGAGTCAACAAAAAAATGGCAAAATGACATGATTTTTCAAAAAATATAAATCCGGGTGACCATTCACACCCCTTTACCAATTTGAATGGTGGCGACTCCAAAACACCCCAAAGTGGAGGGATGTTTGAAAAACATTCGAAATCCCGTGTCCACAAACCTAAGAGAGAGAGAGTGTGCGTGTGTGTGTGTGTGTGTTGCATTTGGGAGAGAATATTTCTTTGATTTTGCTAATTTGGCATAGAGGGGCATTTTTGTCTGAACTTAATACTTTGGTTTTGACCATTTTTGTAAAGGGTTAGGATCCCTGACTCCTAAGAATGACTCATTATCCCTAGGATAAGTATATCCAAGATTTATTTTATCAAGATACTCATAAATCTCAACCATTAGATTTGTGTTTAAAGGGTTGGAATTATGTGTTTTTTTCATGAATCATTTTTAGGAGTCAACGGATCCCAACCCTTTTCTAAATTAATGGAATTGTTGGGCAAATTTTCATTTTTGTTAAAATACTTCTGTTCATTTAAATCTACCTTATTAACTAATATTTAATTAAATTTCTTATAAACAAATTACAAATAAGAAAAATCTTCTATCCCATTTCCTCTCAAATTTTGGGAGTTGTCTCCCATAAATGCTGTCCAATGCAGGAACTATATGAATTCTAAAAAATAAAATATTCTAAAAGTAATGTTATATTCGACATTAATTTTATAATGTTTTAAAAATTTTCTAAGAATATGTTTGATTGCATGGGAAGTGACATTCCATGAAATTTGAAATCTTTGATACTTATCTCCACTTAAACATGGCATGTTGTCCATTTAACCAACAATAATTAACCATTAAACACGATTACATAGATAAAATCAAGCATGCCCTATAGCCATTATTGCAAGATAAGAACTTCTCTCTCTCCACAATGAATATTATTTGCTTTGCTTCAATCATGTAATCTCAAAGTGGAATGTTCGAAGTTCAAGACTTAAATAGAAAGCACTCACCCATAAGTCATTCTGGTGCTCCAAGCACTTGATAAGAATAATTTAGGAATCAAATTCATCATGTTTTATATTTTATTGAAGATATTGAAGGCATTGCCATGGCCTTTTCTCATTTAAACCTGGATCTACTCATCTTTTCTCATCTATATAATCCAATCTCCTAAAGCTATACTTCATAAATTTCCATTTTAGTTTTCAACATGTTTCATAAACTGTTGATTCTCCTGTTTGGCTTATGGACGATGCAGGTAATTAGTTTGCTTTTTCAAATAGTGTTTATGTTTGTAACATAATTTGATGTTGCATTTATATTGGGTAAGTGAAAAAATTGTGTTCAGTCGATGGCTTCGACAGCAATGGAATACATCGTCTACATGGAGAGAATGGTTGGTTCACCAAAGATGATCGAATTGAAGCAAATTCATACTTTGGCTTCTGTGCTCGGAAGGTTAGCTAGATTTGCTACAAGAATTATGTTTCTCTTTAACGCAAGATCTCAATAAAAAAAGGTTGCTAAGGCATAAGAACTCGAGTTAATTCATAATCAATTAATGACTCACGAATTTGTCACGATAGTGAAGCTGCAGCAAAGAAAGCTATGATTTATAGTTACAAAACCACCATCAATGGGTTCTCTGCAATTTTGACTGAATCCCAAGTTCAGGAGCTCGCAAGTAAGTTTCTAATCTTTCACAATTCTTAAAAGAATTTTGAATATGGTCTGGTCTTTGAAAAGCTTATAACGTTACTGAAAAGTCGATCGCATTGCAGAGCAGCCTGGAGTACTGAAAATTGTTCCTGCTCCCATGTTCCAGATACCAGAAGAATTATCATCTCCATGAATATGAGTTGTATTTCAGTGTTTGTTTCTCTAGATTTTGTTAGACGAACTATACGAGCTTGAATAAACGTTAAATTTGTAAGGTTTATGAGTGAAATGGGTAGAAGGGCATGTCTAAATGTCGTTGTGGTACCTCACTTTGACACAATTAGCATTTTATGTCTATAATGATTTCCTGAATGCTTCTCCTTAGTACAACTGAGGACAAACAAGAAGAAATTCCAATTGAAATCAAATAATTAGAACTAAAAGTATCATAAGAACAAAAGAAGAAGAAGAAGAATTGATTGGTGGTACAAAAATTCTTCTTCCCAATTCAAAATCCTTTTTTCTGATAAACATATGAACAAAACCCATCCCTAATTTTGAAGGGTTCTTTCAATCGACATCATACGACTAGATACATATCTGATGGTACCCACTACTCAAAACAATGTTAAGTAGACATGGGTCAAACGTCAAACCCCTCATCAATTGCGTGTAACCTCAATGTGGAATTGTGAGCGGTGGAATCATTCTTGAATAGTTCAAACTTCATAGTGTAAAAATGTGTAATCTACAACAATACAAATGCAACACAACAAAGAAAAATGATCATGTATAAAACATAAAGAATTTGCGTGATTTAACGGTATGCCTACTCCATGGACAAGATCCAAATCAAATTGTTGAGTTTAGTTCCACATTAGAGACGAATTTCCTTGTCGCTCTCCTTATAAGCTCATGGGCCTCTCCACTCATTGCCAATTGATTTTGAGTTGGACCCCAAACATATCACAAACTACTATATTCTTAAGCATATTATAGCCCTAGAGATGTCTAGTGGTCATGCACATACAAAATAGACGAAAACCTTTTCCGTTCTTAATACACTGATTGAACCTCATACAAATACTTTTCCCATTTCTTTCCGCGCCCAAATAGTCGTTGCACTTTCCTTCTCTCCTCTCCCTAGACCGATAGTCAAGAATCCAAAATTAAAAAATCACTCTCTATGAGTAATTCCCATGTAAAGGGTTTCATGGTTTTTATGAAATCTCACTCTTTGTGTGATTGTGTCACTCACACACACACACAAATTGGGCATCTCTTTTCTTTCACACTTGACATGGCTCGCTCGGATGATCCAATTGTTATTGAATTGGATTTGGAATCCAAATGCTATCATCCAATATGAATCTGATCTTGTCATCATGGTTTTAAAACTCGGTTTCTCATCTCATCTCATCCAGGCCTGATACCGAGTTGTCTCGGATGCGTTTTTTGATACGGTTGAGACATCTTATTCAAAAAATAAAATAATTGAACGTGAGGTATTAAATCTCGGTCAAAAAAGTGACTTGTGAGTTGGTCTCGTTCAGCTCCGATTCCGAGTTAACTTGGGCGATACGTCTCGGTCACGAGTTTTAAAATCATGTTGTCATGCACTGGATTGAATCCAAAACTTAATCCGACTCTGACATATATTAATCCGATCCAACACCATCCATTGATGGCCCACAATGTGAAAAAAACCCAAATTTGATGGTCTTGGGCCATCAAATTTCATAAAATTCGACGAACCAAGAGGTTTAATTGGCGTCAAATTTTCATTGTCAATTTTTTTTTTCAACAGACCTAATTTGTCAAAGTAATGAAGGATGAGAGAAATTCGACAGCTCTAAGCCATCAAATCTGGGAACATCAAGAATTTTGATGGTCCTAGATTGTCAAAATTCAATTTCTAAAATTCGTAGGCTTGGCCTGTCAATTTTTTCTGTGGAATTTTCCAGTTTTCACGTAGTGGCCCTACCTACGAGGATCCCACATACCGCTACATACCTAACTAGCTAGGGGTATCAACGGATTCCATGTATACTTAGCATCAAAATCTAAATAAAACATTGGTTCCAATTCTTTTAGATATGAAACCTTGGTACATTAAGATAGACTATTATTTTTGAATAATAACAAATATTAATATTAACTCCAATGTATACTTCAAGCTAATTGAACTTTTGCAAAGATCTTTGTTTCTAGTTGAGATTGATAAGTAATAAAAAATATTAACGTAAATTTGTGTAAAGAGAGTAAGAAAACAAAGACTCCATATTTTTTTTCATTTCTAATTTTTAGTGAAGAAAATTTTGTCAAAAAATTCCACTAATTAACCATTTTCACGAATAAAGGACCAAAATCAAAGTATTTTAGCAAAAAATACCATTTTGCTGCAGTAATATTTAAGTTCGAAAAAAAATAAACCCTTTGTGCCTTTCTAATAAAATAAAATAAAAATACTCTCTCATTCTCTATTGATTAAGACGCAGCCATCTCTTCTTCTCTCATCCTCTTTCAACTGAAACTGTTGTGACTAGATCCTATGCCATACAAGAAAACCATTTATCAAAATTAACCCTTTCTTGCACCAAATGAATCAATCTCAACAACCAATTCTCAAAAAATGTGTTGCAAAGTAAATGCAAGTAATAATAAGGAAAATAGAAAAAAAAACACAACCACAACACAAGATATACATAATTCACTCACACTGAGGTTACATCTACGAGCAAATCGGCAAATAACAATTTACTACTCAAGGAAGAAATTACAAGTATGGAGGTTCATACTTACCTCCAACACTCTAGAGAAACCTATCAAATCTCTATACCAAACTCTAGTAAGAATCCAAATAAAAAATCTCGATCTCACTCTCGTTGGTACAAACCGACAACAACAATGTGATGACCACCCTCAAGAACCTTGAGTTTCTAAGTTTTCCAAGAGATCAGAGAAGAAACACTCACATGTAGAAGAGACTCAATACTTTCTCAACCCTCTAACAAAAGAGAAAAATCCTTTTTAAAAGAACTCCCTTTTATGGACTATAATTCTCATCTAGGAACCCATTTTGTTTCTCATAAGGTAATGAAAGAATTATACCCAAAATACCCCCACATAAATGGAAATGCCCATCAACCTCAAGAAAAAAAAATGTGACGATTTTATATCACCAAACCCTAATAAACAAAGCTCTCTGGGTTTAAGGGTTTTTTGTCCCATGTATATTGTCCTCACCTAGTTCTTCAGACAAACTTTATTGAACAAACCTCAAGATTGGATTTTCAAAACATTTTGAAACCAATCAATTTTAGATCAGCAATATGAATATCAGTGAGTTCAAGAATATTCCTCTAGAGAGCGAGGTGGGGATGATGAACAAGTAAAAAAAAACATTAAACCTAAGAGAGAGAGAGAGATGCATTCGGGAGAGAATATTTCTTTGATTTTGTTAATTTGGCATAGAGGGGCATTTTTGTCTGAACTTAATACTTTGGTTTTGACCATTTTTGTAAAGGGTTAGGATCCCTGACTCCTAAGAATGATTCATTATCCTTAGGATAAGTATATCCAAGATTTATTTTATCAAGATGCTCATAAATCTCAACCATTGGATTTGTGTTTAAAGGGTTGGAATTATGTGTTTTTTTCATGAGTCATTCTTAGGAGTCAACGGATCCCAACCCTTTTCTAAACTAATGGAATTGTTAGGCAAATTTTCATTTTTGTTAAAATACTTCTGTTTATTTAAATCTACCTTATTAACTAATATTTAATTAAATTTCTTATAAACAAATTACAAATAAGAAAAAACTTCTATCCCATCTCCTCTCAAATTTGCAGGAACTATATATGAATTCTCAAAAATAAAATATTCTAAAAGTAATGTTATATTCGACATTGATTTTAGAGTGTTTTAAAAAAAATTTAAGAATATGTTTGATTGCATGGGAAGTGACATTCCATGAAATTTGAAATCTTCGATACTTATCTCCACTTAAATATGGCATGTTGTCCATTTAACCAACAATAACCATTAAACACGATTACATAGATAAAACCAAGCATGCCCCATAGCCATTATTGCAAAATAAGAACTTCTCTCTCTCCATAATGAATATTATTTGCTTTGCTTCAATCATCTAAGCTCAAAGTGGAATGTTCAAAGTTCAAACAAGAACTTAAATAGAAAGCACTCACCCATAAGTCACTTTGGTGCTCCAAGCACTTAATAAGAATAATTTAGGAATCAAATTCATCATGTTTTATATTTTATTGAAGGCATTGCCATGGCCTTTCCTTATTTAAAACTGGATCTACTCTTCTTTTCCCATCTATATAATCAAATCTCCTAAAGCTATACTTCATAAATTTCCATTTTAGCTTTCAACATGTATCATAAACTTTTGATTCTCCTGTTTGGCTTATGGACGATACAGGTAATTAGTTTGCTTTTTCAAATAGTGTCTATGTTTGTAATATAATTTGATGTTTCATTTATATTGGGTAAGTTAAAAAATTGTGTTCAGTCGATGGCTTTGACAGCAATGGAACACATCGTCTACATGGAGAGAATGGTTGGTTCACCAAAGATGATCGAATCGAAGCAAATTCATACTTTGGCTTCTGTGCTTGGAAGGTTAGCTAGATTTGCTATTAGAACTATGTTTCTCTTTAACATAAGATCTCAATAAAAAAATGTTACTTGGGCTTAAAAAGTCGAGTTAATTCATAATCGATTAATGACTCAAGAATTTGTGACGATAGTGAAGCTGCAGCAAAGAAAGCTATGATTTATAGTTACAAAACCACCATCAATGGGTTCTCTGCAATTTTGACTGAATCCCAAGTTCAGGCGCTCGCAAGTAAGTTTCTAATCTTTCACAATTCTTAAAAGAATCTCGAATATGGTCTGGTCTTTGAAAAGCTTATAATATTACTGAAACGTCGATCGAATTGCAGAGCAGCCAGGAGTACTCAAAATCCTTCCTGCTCCCATGTTCCAGATACCAGAAGAATTATCATCTCCATGAATATGAGTTGTATTTCAGGGTTTGTTTCTCTAGATTTCGTTAGGCAAACTATACGAGGCTCGAATAAACGTTAAATTTGTAAGGTTTATGAGTGTACCTCACTTTGACACAATCAGCATTTTATGTCTATAATGGTTTCTTGAATGCTTCTCCTTAGTACAACTGAGGACAAACAAGAAGAAATTCCAATAGAAATCAAATAATTAGAACTAAAAGTATCATAAGAACAAAAGAAGAAGAAGAAGAATTGATTGGTGATACAAAAATTCTTCTTCCCAATTCAAAATCCTTTTTTTCTGATAAACATATGAACAAAACCCATCTCTTTCAATCGACATCATACGACTAGATACGTATCTGATGGTACCCACTACTCAAGATAATGTTAAGTAGACATGGGTCTAATGTCAAACCCCTCATTGATTGCGTTGTAACCTCAATGTGGAATTGTGAGTGGTGGAATCATTCTTGAATAGATCAAACTTCATTGTGTAAAAATGCGTAATCTAAAACGATACAAAAGCAACACAACAAAGAAAAATGATTACGCATAGAACACAAAGAATTTACGTGATTCGACAGTATGCCTACTCCATGGACAATATCCAAATCAAATTGTTGAGTTTAGTTCCACATTAGAGACAAATTGCCTTGTCGCTCTCCTTATAAGCTTATGGGCCTCTCCACTCAATTGCCAATTGATTTTGAGTTGGACCCCCAAACGTATCACAAACCACTATATCCGTATGCATATTATAGCCCTAAAGATGTCTAGTGGTCATGCACACACAAAATAGACGAAAACCTTCTCTGTTCTTAATACACTGATTGAACCTCATAAGAATACTTTTCCCATTTCTTTTCGCACCCAAATAGTCATTGTACTTTCCTTCTCTCCTCTCCCTAGACTGACAGTCAAGAATCAAAAAATAAAAAGTCACTCTCTATGAGTAATTCCCATGTATAGGGTTTTCATGGTTTTTATGAGATCTCACTCTTTGTGTGATTGTGTCACACACACACACTCACAAATTGGCCATCTCTTTTCTTTACCACTTGACACCCTAGTGCATGGATGGCTCGCACAGATTATCCAATTGTCATCGAATTAGATTTGGATCCAAAAGCTATCATTCAATATGAATCTGATCTTGTCATGCATTCTATTGAATCGAAAACCTTATCCGACTCTGACATATACTAATCCGATCCAGCACCATCCATCGATGGCCCTACCTACGAGTGTCCCACATACTGCTACATACATAACTAGCTAGCGGTATCAATGGATTCCATGTATACTTAGAATCAAAATCTAAATAAAACATCAGTTCCAATTCTTTTATGTATGAAACCTTGGAACATTAAGATAGACTATTATTTTTTAATAATAACAAATATTAATATTAACTCTTTCCAACAATGAATACTTCAAGCTAATTTAACTTTTGCAAAGATATTTGTTTCTAGATGAGATTGATACGGAATAAAAAATATTAACGTACATTTGTGTAAAGAGGGTAAGAAAACAAAGACTACACCTTCTTTTTTTTTTTTTATTCTAATTTTTCGTGAACACAATTTTGTCAAAAAATTCCACTAATTAACCTTTTCAGGAATAAAGGACCAAAATCAAAGTATTTTAGCAAAAAAAATTTTTTGCTGCAGTAACATTTTAGTTCGGGAAAAAAAAAAAAAAAAAACCTCCCCTTTATGCCATGCTAACAAAATCGAAAAAGAAAAAAAAATACTATCTCTTGATTGAAATGCAACTATCTATTTTTCTCTCATCCTCTATCGACTGAAACTGTTGTGGCTAGATCCCTAGCCACACTAGGAAACCATTTATCAAAATTAACCCTTTCTAACTCCATATGAATCAATCTCAATAACCAAATCCAAAAAAATGTGTTGTGAAGCAAATGCAAGTAATAATAAGGAAAGCAAAAAAAAGAACATAAGTTATATGTGGTTCACCCACATTGAGGTTACATCCACAGGTAAGTCAGCAAATAGAAATCTACTTCTCAAGGAAAAAATTACAAGTATGGAGGTTCATACTTACCTAAAATACTCCAATGAAACCCCTCTAAATCTCTACACCAAACTCTAGTAAAAATCTAAACAAGAAAATTCGATCTCTCCCATTGGTACAAATCCACAACAACAATGTGATGACCACTCTCAAGAACATTGAATTCCTAGGTTTTACAAGAGATTAGAAAAGAAACACTCACATGTAGAGACTCAATACTTTCCCACACCTTCTAACAAAAGAGAAAAATCTCTTTTAAATGAAATCCCTTTTATAGACTATAATTATCATCTAGGGACTCATTTTGTTTCTCATAAACTAATGAAAGGATCATACCCAAAACAGCCCAACATAAATAGAAAAGGCAGATTTACCAAAACATGCACAACTTTTCATTTATTTACCAAAACGGTACACTGTAGCAATTAATTCCGAAAACGGTAAATTTATCGTTTTCGGAATTAATTTTTTTTACCAAAACGGTAAAAACAGTAAAATGTATTTTTTTTATACCGAAAATGCCCTTTTTTATTTTTTGACTGAAATTACAAAAATAAAATTGATTTCAGTAAAAAAAAATTATAAATACATATGATTGTTGGATTACCGAAAGAGAGTGAATCTTTTTAGTTGGAATTTCATTTTTTTAAGGTTAAAATTGTAAATATATATGTAAAACAAAAAAAGGGTATTTTCGATATAAAAAAAATATTTTACTATTTTTACCGTTTTGGTAAAAAAATTAATTCAAAAAACGGTAAATTTACCGTTTTCGAAATTAATTGCTACAGTATACCGTTTTCGGAATTAATTTCGAAAATTCTACCGTTTTGATAAATTATTCAATAGAAAAACTCATTAACCTCAAGAAAAAAAAAATGTGACGATTTTATATCACCAAACCCCAATAAGCAAAGCTTTCTCTGGGTTTAAGGGTCTTTTTTGTCCCATGTATATTTTCCTCACCTAGTTCTTCAGACGAACTTTATCGAACAAACCTCAAGATTGGATTTTCAAAAGATTTTGAAACTAATCAATTTTAGATGAGGAATATAGATATCGATGAGTTCAAGAATATTCCTCTAGAGAGCGATGTGAGGATGATGAACAAAGACAAAAAAAAGCATTAAACCTAAGAGAGAGAGAGAGAGAGAGAGAGAGAGAGAGTTGCATTTGGGAGAGAATATTTGTTTGATTTTGTTAATTTGGCCTAGAGGGGCATTTTTGTTTGAACTTAATACTTTGGTTTTATCCATTTTTTCGGGTAACGATCCCCTACTCCTAAAGAACAACTCAATATCCTTGGGATAAGTATATCCAATATTTATGTTATCAAGATACTCATAAATCTCAACCATTGGATTTTTTTATTTAAAAGGTTGGAATTTTGTGTTTTTTCGTGAGTCATTCTCAGGAACCAACGGATCCCAACCATTTTCTAAACTAATGGAATTGTGGAGCAAATTTCCAATTTAGTTAAAATACTTCTGTTTATTTAAATCTACCCTATTAACTAATATTTAATTTAATTTCTTATAAACAAATTACAAATAAGAAAAATCCTCTATCTCATTTCTCAAATTTTGGGAGTTGTCTCCCATAAAAGCTGTCCAATATGAATTCTCAAAAATAAAATATCCTAAAGTGTCTTTTGGGGGTAGAAAAAGTGTATTTTTTAATTTTGGAGTGTTTTTTTTTTTTACTTCAAAAAAGATGAAATTGAAACTTGAAAGGAGTAAATATAGCATTGCCATTAGAGATGCTCTAAGATGGTACCTGTTGACACTCGTGAAGATGTTCGTCGAAATGACTAAAATACCCTTAAAATGGAGGAAAAAGGTACGGTAAAGAAATCAGAATTGAGAAAAGGACAGAGAATGCCAGCATGAACCACTATGAGACTCTGAACTAAACTCATAGTCTGCTCTTCTCCTCTCATTGCGTGCCCTGCCCATTACCCCCATCTCCAACGGTCAGCTCTCTCTTCGAGAACCCCCTCAAGTTTAAAACCCATCTTCAACGGCTATATTTCTTCCCTTAATTCTACTCTTCTCCAAGAAACGCAACCCAAAAATAAAAAATAAAAAACTGCGAATCATCAAATGGCTACGACCGGAGGACCTCTTCTCATCACCATTTTCATCTTCACCTTAATCGCAATTCCTCAGAGATCCTCAGAGACAAATTTAAACAAGAATCCAGATCTCGAATCCAATTCCAAGGCCGATAATGGAGACTCTGCGTCTCAGAAGCTTTGGTGCGTGGCGAAGAACAACGCAGAAGATTCAGCTTTACAGACGGCGTTGGATTGGGCTTGTGGGCCTGGAAAAGCAGATTGTGGGCCCATCCAACAAGGAGGCCCCTGTTACCAGCCCGATAACTTCCAGGCTACCGCTTCTTATGCCTTCAACGATTATTTCCTGAAACACAGTAACGATGCCATTGAAGATAGCTGCAATTTTGGAAGTACGGCGGCCCTCTCATCCTTGGATCCAAGTAAGCATTTTGATAAATTAGGGTTTTGAGTCTTCGAAATCCAGACACCATTTTCTTCTCTGATTGATCTTTTTTTTTCACAATTTCAGGCCATGGGAATTGCAAAATACCATCCAGGTCCGTTTCTTGTTTAGTGATTTTAAGAGTTTAGGGACTTGTTCGTCATTTCTGTAGTTTAATTAGGTTTAGTTGAGAACATATAAGCATTTATGAAATCTTTGTGGTTGTAATTATGTGATCCGGTGTTACAGCAATTCCAAGGGGGTGACTAGCGGAAGTTTTGTCGGTTCAGTACAGGGTGTGGGGCCCAGTAGTGTTGATACAAGCAACGGTCAGATTTTTAACAGGAGCTTGGGTGGTGGGGCTTTACTCACCGTTGGATTGGTCTTCATCACCACACTTGTTTTTCAATGAGATATGTGAGGACTAGAGTAACACGAAGTTGTTGTATTTTTCTTTTTAGTGTTACTTTACGGATTTTTTTCTATTATTTAGATGAAAACGGGTGCCCAACCCATTGGGTTTATGTAATTATATTTTATCTGGACAATTGTACCCTTATAAAGTCTAGTGTTTTTTATGCCTTCATCCACAATTTTTAGAAATGTGTTTAATCAAACTGTTATAGATGAAACTCATTGGGTAGTAAGTAATGGGCAAGGCAGATTGGGCAATCGGGTTGACCCAACCCGTTCCATTAAACATTATGGCCTCCCCCATTTTGGAAGAAGGATTGCATATCTTCTTCTTGTATTTTGATTCTAATTTACCATGAATCTCTGAGGTTTTATTATTGTATTCAATGCATTTGATATGCACAAGGCCTGAGAGTAGGGATGTGAAATAAATACAAAAGGCCATGTGTCAGGTTACAAGAGGTTTCCTCCAAAAGTTTGAAGGGCCTGACAACGCTAGACTCACTTGAGAGTGTATGGCTTCAAATTCTACAAAGTAAGATTGTGTGCCTCTAGCCCCCAAGGGTTGGTGAGAGAGAGCCAAATCATGCCTAAGAAAAAAAGTAGAGGTCAAGTCCGATTTGAAGGAATCTGATGTAGAAGTTTTTTTTTTTTTTTTTTTTTGAAAGGTCAACAGGGTTAGTCCCAAACCAACTATAACCTCAGAAAAAGACAACATCTTTTATCCTAAGAAAGAAGAGAAACAAGGAGAGGCGAAGATCTACAAGCAGCCCACAGAAGGAAGAAATGATGCAAGGTAGCTAACCAATAAGGTGGCTTCTCTAAATACATGTAAGAAACTAACTGCATTGAAGCTGGTTAATAAGCTCTTGATCGACAAAATCAAGTGGAGGGAGGATGTACCAAGGGGAGCTCCATCTGCCATTTAGAATCTTAACTGCCATAATGGAGTCCGATTGAATTAGGATTCTAGAGCAACATTATAATCTAGTAAGCTTTAACCCAAGAAGAATACCTCGTATTTCGTGGTATATAATTGATTTTGGGTTTTCACACCTAGCTAAGGCAACCACAACCTCACCATCTTGGTCTTAAACGACAGTCTCATAGCCTCCTCTAGTTTTCGAATATAAACCATCAATGTTAAGGGCATACACTCCCTAATTTGGTTTGAACCAAAAGTAGAAAATACTATGCAACGTTGGTACCCTAAGCATGCAAGAAAGAAGTATTGTAGTCGGAGTCTTCTATCTCGTTTAAGGTGTCCTCAAATTTAATCCGAACATCTTCAACAATTTTTCGAAGCACTTGTTTCGGGCCATTGAATCTACCTTGATAGATCCTATTGCATCTTTCCCTCCATGTGTGGTATATAAACACACAAAAGGTCACCTTCTTAATTTTTTAGATAGTACCTCCTTTAAAGCTTGTAGAAGCTCACTCAACTTCATCAACCCACTCACCAATAACTCTACTTACCAAGCACTTCTTGAGAATTTCTGTCCATACCCATCTCGCGAAATAGTAGCCACTAAGAATGTGGTTGGTGTCCTTTTCATAGGCTCTACAAAGCCAACAAGTCGCATCAACCATTAAGCCCCAGGACTTGAGTTTCTTCAAGGTTTTTAGTCTGCCTTTGAGGGCAAACCATGCTATAAAACTGTCTAAGAATGCTACTGATGTTCCAAACCATGTGCACCTAAGCAAGATGGCTAGAGTGGGAAGATAGATATTTCGCCCCTGAATTAACCGAATATAAGCCATCTACATTACCCTTTCAAACTACTCAGTCTGGAACTCCAACAAGAATGAGAATTTGACTAAGGAAAGGAGAAATATCAGACAAAGGGGCATCCCTCCCTGCAGGAATGCTATGTATGATATGTTTATGTTTTCTAGTTCTAATAGAATTTCTACTTTCTAGTTCTAATAGGATTTCTATTTTTGTTTAAACTCATTCTTATTATTTAAATTACAATTAGAAGTGTTTAAAAGTGTCCAAATTAAATTTTAATAGGTTTAAAAAGTTGTTATTATGTTATATATATGTTAGAAAAGTTACTTTTTAGTATTTTAGAAGGTTTCTAAGTTATTATTATGAAGCTATCTATATAAGGAGCTCCAAAAATGAAATTCAATCAATTAAAAACATGTCAAAACAACTATCTTTTATCTCTTAGTTAGTTTATAATTTTAGTCTATTAAACATGATCTCTTAATTCCTTTTGAATTTATTGATTCAAACGCTTCTGCTATACTTACAAAATGAATGTAACTTTTTGTGTTTATTTTAAGTCCCTACTATTTCATTAATATTTTGGATACCTCCCTGGAAACATCACTTGTCATGTAATGGAAGGGGTTCTATTGAAATTTTGAAATAAGACAGTTGCTTCAAAGGTTATTCTGCAGAGGTCATGAGTTTGAATCTCTCCTTAATTAGGGTCACCATCAGGGATTTACTCTAAAAATTATTGTTGTGTGTCCTTACACGTGCTCTAAGAAGTAGTCGGGTGCTCTAAGAGACTCTTTTGGGGCTCGGATACCTCGTTTCAAGATTTAGTCTTGTGTGTATTTCTTTTTTGCTTATCATGGGTATCCACACCCTTCGGGTGAGACTTATCCCACGGTCACACACACACCGCCCCCTTGGAAAGTCTTACGTGCAATTGGTTGAGTTGAAGGTCACTCGACCCCTAGAGGATGACTCCAAGAATTCATTGCTTCATGGGGTTTCGAATACTTGACCTCGAGGAGCTTATCAAGGCTTGGCTTGCCACTAGGCCAACCTCTTGAGGTTGGTCTTGTGTGCATCTTAACATGATAATATGATTTTTTTTTTTTTAACTAAACAAACAAATAAGATTATATTATAAACCCCGAGGGGATGGCTCAATGGCAATTTCGAATCCAATAAGCAGTGAGAGTTCGTAGGTTATGTATTTGATACCCAGTATTAGCAATATTTCCTCAGGGCCCTCACTTACTTATTGCGGGCATTGTACGTGTCTAGAGGAGAGTCCTAGATGCCTTAGTTCCAGGCCTTGGCTCATCTTGTCCCCCTAATCAGGCGTAAGTCCGAACACCCATGTTATATAACAAAATTTAAAGAGGCCTTGTAACTCTCTAAATTACCGAAAAGTCCCTAAAATCAGACTTGGGTTTATACATAAATTAAAACCCATTAATTGAGACAGACCTCATAAGATTTGAGTTTTTATAGATAAAACTCATGATCTAGACAAAATCAAATAATCCCCATATTAAATATTGACCCTTATACTCAAATAAATGAGATTGACCCACCAACAATCCATAAAATCCTTAAAATTAGATTTGGACGAAGTTAATCTTTAGACCAACTAATCAAAACTCTTTAGTCAGGAGTATAATTGAAAAGTTAATTTACTCTAAGCCTATAAATACCAAAACCCTCCTCATTTGATAAAGGGACTAGGATCACTTTCTTTTAGAAAACAAAAATTCTCCCTTTAGAGAAGAAGAAACTTTCAAGCCCTCCTCCAAAGACTCAACAAAATTCTTCAAGAGATTCGGACTCTGATTAAAGAGTAAATCAAGCCTAAAACCTTTTGCTAAGAGTCAAGAAATCCTTTTAGTCGATCAAGCGCAAAGCAAGGAGAGAAGAAATCCACACAAAGGCTCTACAAAAAAAAAAATCAAACACAACAAAGCCACCATTAAGCAACCTTCTTAATCGATCATTCGCGAAGCCTGGAGAAAAGAAAGTTACATATGTCACCATCTCTATTTTGTACTTGATCGTTAATCATAGGATAATATTGAGATTTGTATCTTCATTTTATCAAAATAAATAAAATCATTTGGGACATTTTTTCATGAATCTCAAGGTATATCTTGAAATTTGTTGTCGATAAAAAGGAACAAATAAAAAATAATGTCATCGAATATGTCCACACTCCACACATAATTGACCAATAAATAAAGAGAGATTATATTGCGACACCAACATTTGGATTCTCATAATCATAATGAATTATTAGTGATTGCACTTTTCTTCTTTTTCAGATTTCTTTCTACATGTGAATGTAATCATTTGTGCACTCATCAAGAAATATGTAGGAAAATTGAGAAATCAACATTCCAAATTTCCTCCACAATAAATTTTATGTTCGTTTTAGAAAATAGTAATTATAATTTTAAATTTTAAAATTCTTTATGAACATTAGCCCCATATTATTTTTGTTTTATTTTTTTGTTTTTCATTTTAATATATATAAACACACCCCGCAAGTATATTACACAAACCCAAAAACTTGAAAGAAGAGAACCACCCAAACAAAAATGGTGAATGGAGAGAAACCCAAGCATTTTTAGTACTTTGGGGTGGGGCGTAATGGGAAGTCTTGCCTTTGAGTAACTTAAAGGTTAACATAATCAAATAAATGGTGGATGGGAATTTGAGAGTGAAAATCAAGGACTTGAGCCTGGGCCTTTGCGCTCATCTAAAATAAACAAATATATATTTAGTTCCAAATCTAGCAAATGGTCCCGTAGCTCAGTTGGTTAGAGCGTTGGTCTTATGAGCCGAAGGTCGCGGGTTCGAGCCCCGCCGGGACCAATTTCGGCTGATATTTAACATCTTCTAAATGGTTATATTTTTTGAAGCTGCTATTGGCACCCCCAACTTTTACTTATTACACCACAATTGGGCAACTTATGTCTAAATTCCGGTTTCGGCATACTGTTCATTTTAATTCCCAAAACATGCAGTTGGAGTGAATTCGTTATTATATCTATGAATTTGTAGATATTAAAAGTGATGAATTCATGAGTTCATAGGTTATAAAAATGACGAATGGTACGAGTCTCCCAAAACATGCATTTGGAGTGAATTCATCACTTTTTTAATCAATGAATTCGTTTGTATATCTACCAATTCGCAAATATTAAAGTGACGAACTCATGAGTTCATAGGTTATAAAAATGATGAATGGTACAAGTCTACTTCTGATTTTGGAACTGTTGAGGCTTTGAAGAAGAATTGTTACCTAAGCAAATTTTTTTCCAGCTACATTACTCCCCTCTACTTTGCCTCAAAAGCAAAGAAAAATTGTAGATGATCATTTGAATCTTTCCCCACAATTTTAGTATTGGAGCAATCCAAGTTCTAGTTGATTTAATATTTATGAAAAAGTGATAAACTTTTGACGAATTTACAATTTTGGTGCACTGTTCATTTTAATTATCAAAATGTGAACGTTAACAAATTCAGAGGTTTAAAGTGACTATGAATCGTAAATTCATCAAATTCAGCTCAAGAAATGGTAATTCACCCTATTGTCAATCCCTTTCATGGGAGTGGAATATATTTGAAGAACAACAGCAGAACCTTTATCTCAGATTTTGGCTTCAATACAAAAACTTGGCGTGGCAAATTCGAAGTCCCCAAGCAATGATCCACACCAACCTAAATCACTTGTCATCTTAAATCTAGAAGAAAATTTACATTCTATATTAGAAGAAAATTTATTAAAAAGAAGAACCATCTCAATCAAATGTATCTACATTTGTTCTCCTGTCCTTGTAATCCTTGTTGGTACTTGGGGTTTGTGCAGATCAACAACAACCAACCACCCACCTTTGCAAAGGGTTGGGGTGTCGGTTGATAGTTGAGACTTTGATATTTCAATAGAATACAGGAAAATTTTGAGTTACTCCTTTTGATTAAAAGCCGGAGATGGGCCATGGCAATATCCACATCCCACCTTTTCCTTTATCTTTCTCTCAAGCTTTTCTTCTCTTTTACTACTACTATTACCACTTTTCTTCTTCTTGTTCTTCTCCCCCAAACACTTCCTATGATCATGTCTGGCTTGTTCTTAGGTATGTCATCCTTACCCACATCTGTTTTTTTATGTTTATTTTCTTGTTTTGGTTTGTTTCTCTGTATATCAAATGTACCCATGTTCTTTATTTGCTAAAAGAGGGAGAGAAGAAAGAAAGTGAAGATTTGGTCACTAAACAATAGGTGAAACAAGATGTTGGAGGAATTTGGTGTGGGAATCATATATGTGCTCTTATGCTTGCCATAATTAAATGTAGGATCATGATTTGTTCAGTCGACCCCAAATCTCGGGACAAGGCTTTGATAATTTCAATTGCTTGAAATCGATCTTGCTTGTTTGTTATGATGACATAACTGCAGAAATCGATAATACGGAGTACCATCTTTTAGATTAGTAAATTGATAATATATGTTTTTGGGGAGACGTAGGATTTAGCCCTCTTTTTTATTTGATCTTGTTGCATCACCTGAATTAAGCTGATGTTTGTTTCATGATTAATATAGGATTGGGTTTGTTTTTTACGTCATTTTTCTTTTTTTTGTTGATAAATAAAGATCATTTCATCAAAGATCGGTCGAGATGGCCAATAATAAGAAATAATACAAGAAGAGAGCATCACAAATGCTAATCGGACCTAATACAACAGACTTGCTCCCATTTAACCAAAAAATCCATAAGAGAAGATTCCCTTGAACTCCCTAAAAACTTTACACCAATGTTTTGCATCATGTCATCATCAGCAAAACCTTATTTGTAAAGATTGTTTGCTCTTGTGCAAAAGAAACATTGATGGCACCAGTTGGGATATTTGGTGCTCAATGTCTCTAAAAATACGGCAGTCTGAAATAGTGAATCTTTATAGTGAGTTCAAATGTGTACCTTTAACAGAGGATATAGCCTTGAATAAAATTTGAATGGTAGAAATAGACTCATGTAGAAGATCACATGTAATAGGGAATTCATCACTTCATTGCCATAAAATGGGGATGACAGAAGATGTTTTGGCACACTGGTTCTCAAAAGCCTAAGAAGTTTGATCACTTAGAAATCACATCCATTGATTTGTGTTCAAAGACTTTAAAATGACTCTACATGTTTAATAGAGGTTAGAAATTTGTTATTTGGTAATTTTGGAATCATAGAGGTGGCACAATGCCAATGGTGGTAGGAGAAAGAGGTAGCCTTGTAGAGCGAGTATGGTGTTAGTGGAAGATTTCACTTCTATTGTTCATCCGACATGCCACTTGACATATGAAGAAGAAGGATAATACTGTTTGGTGGACAAAGCAATTCTAAACTAAACTCATGAATCTAAGTGTACTTGTGACATTCATACATGAGAAAACCACATAGTAACCCCAAGGGGTTGGCCTAGTGGCAAGCCGAGTCTTGATAAGCTCCTCAGGAAGAGTAGGTCGTGTTTGAAACCCCACGAAGCTGTTGCACGAGGGACTTTCCAAGGGGGCAGTGCGTGTGATCGTGGGATTAGTCCCACTTTCTTCACATCTGTTCTTATAAGAGGCCCTGAAATTTTATGTATGCCAATTAATTTTGAAATCTTTCTATTTGAGTCATCTCATAATCAATAATCAGTCATTATTTCCATAAAATCATAACAATGAACTCTGCCGGCTACACATTAAACCTACATGGAAAACATGTCCTACTAATGCCCATGTAAGTTCACATCTGATGTATATATTCTGGGAACAACTTCTTGTACTCAAAGATTAGTGATTAGGAACAATGTTTAAAATCTTGTCTTGAAGCAGTGTCTCAGTCAGTAGAAAATCTGATACTATCTCAATCGAAACATTACAAGACGATCTGAATCAATGCTAAAACATTCCGTGTTTCAAGGTCAACAAATTTTTTTTTTTTTCAGTTTTAGCTGAGACATTCCAAGATGGTACGTAACTCTAAACCATGTATGTATTTAATGTTTTTCTCTGTGCTTATCCATTTTTTCATCAACCTTGAACTCCCGCACTCCTTTGTCCGATACTATCGTGCATTATGACATGATTGACATATTAGTTTGTATTTATTAATCAGTTTATATTTTGAAAATCATTTTCTTTTATTTTTTCCGATATAAACACCATTGAATTTCTGTGCCAGGTATCTCTTATGTTTTATAGAGAGTCATCCAACATCCAGGATAAAAGGAATGGGCTGTGGGGATTGGTTTAAGACAATAATTAGAGTACATAAAGTGAAGGATGGTAGATCGAAACAAGCCAAGGTAAATAGCCATTATTCTCCCTACTGTTAATTGATAGAATCTTAACATTTGAAAAGTAAAGAAAACTATGTGAAATTAAAGAGTTAAATCATATTTTCCCATTCTGATTATTGATGATCTTACAGAAGGTTTCTTTAGGAGTAATAATTAAAGGGAAATTTTCATAAATATTATTATCCAATAAACAAATTCTTTGTTAAAATCAAAACCCATTTCAAGAACAAATGTTAATTAAAACAACTTACAAAAAAAAAAAATCGCACTCACAACACACAAGCAACTCAACATGGAGAAAGGAGAAGAAGAAATAATTTAATTAAAATAACATTCAACACAATAAAGGTTTTCTATTGAAAAAAAAAAAAAAGGCTTTCTCTCCCTCACAACTCTCCCACATTGTATAATAGAAAGCAACTGAAAACTAATCCCAAACCAACTAAAACCACTCTAATTCTTTAAGACTAACCATTCCTACTACTATTAATAAATAAAAATTATTTTAGTCCTAATAAATTTCAAACTAATCTTTATTTAAACATAAACTTTAGTAGCCTTCCTTAAACTGAAACTTCCAAGCATGATAATCTCCACTGTTTTCTTTAACATTGACCAGAAGTCAATGCTGCTTCATCTAGATATTGCTGATAGTCACAATTGCTAACATTTTCAGTGAATAGGCTACCTATGAACAAAACCTCGTCAATAACCATGACCATCCACACTCCCAATGTCCTTAGGTTATGCACCATTCTTTTATCTTTGCTTCTGGAATCAAAGAATGAGTCACAATGATTACCCACTCGTCGCCTGTATTTTCAAAGAGCTCGTGAATTCTATTGATTCTAAATGAGGTTACAAGAACCCCGCCTGCCTTTCTGTCCTCAAGGCCTCCATTGACCATGGTCATCTTCTCTGCTCGATCATTGGGAACCTAATTTACTTCTAGTTGGGATTCTCTATAAACCATATTTGGGTTCTTGAAATCTCATTCAAAATGAATAGAATTCAATTCATCTTTATGTTACTAGAGCTTAATTATTCATCTAAACAAACTGAGTTTTTGTGCTAATTATGTTGGCGGGTGACAGCACTTGAGAATAGGAAAATCAGATTCACAAAATTACCAAGCTACTCATCATGGAGAAAGAAGAAGCACTTTCTCCTCTTCTTTCTTGTAAACTCCCATTCACAATTGAATTTTCAAACACCTCGCTATCTACATATATTACAGAGTGGTATAGCTCGTGAGGACCGGTCATCTCTCTTCTTTTTTGGGGAACATTTTTGTGTAAAAAAAATCTTTGTATAGTGTAGAGATAATCGAGGTCCATGGCTAGATTATTATATAGATATCAATGAAAAACTATCCCAAAGGTTTCTCTCCAACATATAGAATATGGGTCTAGCACCAACAGTTATGTGTTAACCTTCCCTCTTTTATCCTCCACTTAACTTTACAAGGAAAACTTTTCCCTAAGTAACAAATAACAGAAACTTAATATGAACAAAGTAGTAAATGGCATATTTGTCGTGCTGATTTAAACAAACAGTGCTCAGATTCCAAACTCACCTGACTTTCCTATTTTAAATGCAGTTTGGACACTGCTTTGAAAACTCAACTTCTAAAACTCTAGCTGAGTTTTTAGTATGATTGGTTCAAAAAAGTTTAATGCATAAATTAAGTTTAAGTGGTCCACTAGTTGAGTTCAAGGGTTCGATCATAGTGATGAAATTTAATTATATGATACTAAGTTTAAAAAAAACACTTAAGGGGTAGAAAGAATGAGATGTGGTTATTTTATTTTTAACTTTTTTTTTCTTTTTCAAATAATAGGTGAATCAGATATGTTTAAAGGTGGCATCCTTTAAGGATTTTTTGTTTTTTGTTTTTAATAAATCAGATCCAAGCCATACTATAACCATGAAAGGACTTAATTCTTTAATATATGAGAAACTACACATGCTGGTCCAAGCTTTGATGGAGGAGTGGGTTTACATCAGCTTGGCAGCTAATGGAGAACTTTTTGTGAAATGCTTGCAAATGAATAACAACTACACAGAGGCGGAAGTAAATTTACCGAAAGAGGCTGTTTAACAGTCTAATTTAAAGCCACTAGTGATCTAATTCTAATGACTTTTATGTTCTTTCTCATGAGAGTCAATACTATAATTTAATCCCATCTGGAAGTCATTGGTCTCTAGTTTGATGGTTTTGGGGTTTTTCATGCTTAATGTATAACCCATGGATTCTAGAATTATCATGTGTTTCTAATGTTTTCCTACACTTGGTTGAGATAGGGATCATCAACTACTGAAAAATCAAATGGATTCAAGTGGAGGTATCGCTCTCGTAAGGAGTCAAGTAATGGTACTTATAGTGGAAATCCTGGGTTTCTTGGCCTGCCAATTGAGGATATGGCAGCAACTCGTATACAAACAGCATTTCGAGGGTATATGGTATATAAATATATTTACATTCCAATACACAAAAACATCATTCCTTGCAATTCATGACCTGCATTTGCTCAATAATTTTCAGCCTAGTTAATCTTGTGATTTAGATATAGTTAGTATCCAAGATTTAATGTGGTGTACTATTCAGTTTCATATAATGGTTAAATTGAAATATATTTTCACATGTGGCAGGCAAGGAAATCGTTACGGCGTTTGAAAGGAATAGTAAGATTCAAGGCCCTGACCCAAGACCATAGTGTTAGGAAGCAAGCTTCGATCACTTTGAGCTATATCCATTCATGGAGCAAAATACAAGCCCAGATCAAAGCTCGCCGATTGTGTATGGTAATAGAAGGTCGGATTAGACAAAGGAAACTAGAGAATCAATTGAAACTTGAGGCGAAGCTTCATGAGCTAGAGGTAAGACTAATTTTGATTGAAAATTCAATCTGATTTATACCATACCCTTTGCTCAATGAGAAAACGGGTCTGATTCTACAGGATTAAACATATGGGACTTTTAGGAGTGATGAAGGGAAATAAAAAAGAAAAGAGAGGGAAAGAAAATATAAATAGAATAAAGGTAAATAAAAAATATATTAAATATTAAATTAAGTAGAAGTAAAGAACCCATTTCCAACTAAACAAACTCAAACTCGAAAAGGATCTTTCTGATTTTCAAAGAATGAGGGACAAAGGGATTAATTGAGAGAGAGCTCTTCTTCTTAGTATACGTTATAAAATTCAGATCCAACTTCATATTCACATATGTGATAACTTGCATGATTTGAATTGTTAGATTATACTTTGTCCTTATTAATTTATTTGGAGTAAAAATAAAGCTGCACTAACCTTCCCTCTGTCCATTACTCCACCTAGAATATTTAGAAATACAAGCTTCTTTCATTTTATTTTCATTCAGATCACATTGATTGGTTGTTTAATATAGATCTGAGTGAAAAAAAATTAGAATAAGGTCAGTTTAGACTAATGGACGGTAATTTTCTTGAGATGACACGATTTTCCCATAAACATATTATCAGGATGGTTAAAGTCTTAACTCGTATAAGAATCACTGTTTCACTGCCTGACAGGTGGAATGGTGTGGTGGCTCTGACACTATGGAGGAAATTCTCGCTCGAATACAACAGAGGGAAGAAGCGGCAATTAAGCGTGAGCGAGCCATGGCATATGCCTTCTCTCATCAGGTATGATGAGTACCATTCCTGTCGTACTTCCAACAATGATGATGATGAGTTATGGAAGCTCACCATTTGAATCCTTTGACATGCAGTGGAGGGCCAACTCTAGTCTAAGCCAAGGATGGGTAGCCTATGAACTTGGCAAAGCTAACTGGGGTTGGAGCTGGATGGAACGTTGGATTGCTGCCCGTCCATGGGAGAGTAGGGTTCCTTCTCAGTCTATCACCCCAAAGAAAGTTCAGAGTAGGCAGTCTAACAAGGTTGGTCAAACCACAAACCCTCCGGCACTAAAACTCTCCATATCTGTTAAACCCGCTTTACCTAATGGGAAGGATTCGACAAAGGTGAAAGGACCATTACTACTCAACTGGTGAAAAAACCAGCCAACCAAAACCGAAGAAAGAAAAAAAAATCAAGCAAGAACAAACCTTACCTTATAGAACAAGTGAGTTTGATTAAAACAGGTGCTTGCTTAATCGTGAGTCAGTTTGATTGCAGAGAAGTAATGGTTTGCTGTGATGTGTGCCGAATAAAAGAACAGACCCATCCATGGGACTTGCCTGGTCATATTATTTATAATGTAAATAGAAATAGTAAGTGTGTTTCCTTGTGTGTTCAATCTGAATTGGAGGTATGGGAAATGGAACAAGAACATCCTTTGTGCAAGCAATTTTGTTCAATATAGGGTGCTGACAGTTCTCGCCATGGACTTGATTGTAGGCATTGGTCCATTGATCCTGGAACATAAGACTAACCTGGTGAGATACATTCTGGGCTATGAAAACTCAAGAATTGAGTGTCATTAGTAGTGTTTCAAGACTTGGGTTTCATTTCAGCTCTGGAACTAACTCAACATAGATGCAAAACTACCCAGAACTGAAATCTATTATGTTTGCAATTGTTCCAGTTCTTATCGATTCCAAAATATTCCTACTCCAACGTAATAAATATATACGATTAGAATTTATTATATATAAACAGTTCCAACACCCCCTCATATGTATAATGTATAACATATGAGCTCTGCAAGAGCGCATGCACGGGTAAGATGCAATTTGTCCGAGTCCAATTTTTGAATTTATAGTTAGTAATCCATGACTCATATTGATCCATGATGCAAGTCCATCTCGGCTCAAACAAAATATGAGTTGGATCCACACCAACGCCCATGGCCCATGGTAGGGCTGAACTCAAGCCTGGACACAATTCCGGCTACGATGCCTGACCAACTCAACTCAGACACAAGAAAGAGATCTCATTTTACAGATCCTAACCCACTATCCGATGCAGTACCTACCAAGGTTCGGTTTGATGCGTGATTAAACATTTTATTACAAAATTAATTTCCCTGTGAACAATGATTTCACGTGGGCAAAGAAAATTTGAGGCAGACATTCACATTAGCTGTCATCCAATTCTAATCATTTTTCCATAGTGAATCCAATTTTCCCCATGTCATCAAATGCAGGCAAACTATTTCCTTTAGTATTAATTATGATTCATTCCTAGAAATTGGAGAAAGTATCTCATGGGTTAAAAAATGTTCTAGGTTCAGGAAGACAGGAACCACTGTATGGCCTAGTTCAACAGTTGAAGCACCAAATGGTGATGAGTAGTGATGGATGCAGTGGTGGCAATTCGAGCAATGGTAACTAAGGCAGCAGGTTTGGGAGAACCAAGGTTTAAAATCATCTCAAGGCAATGTTTTGTCTGTCGAAAAATTCAATGTTTCGTTCTAGTCATCCAAAACTATAAGGTCTCAACGACACATACCAAAATGGTAAGAAACTTCAAACCATGAGAAGAATAGTTTAAAAGCCTAAAAGTTAACAAGTAGAAATCTCTCTTTGAGACCCATCACAACAAGTAACAATGCCATGGTTGCACTATAAGCAATTTCTTCACCACCAAGGCACCAAACACCTAACAAAGGAAATTCTCTTGTTCTTTACTGCACAGACTGATTGTTGGGCGCGGTTAATGTTGTTGTTCCTGTACCAATCCAAGAGTTATTACTCAGACCTTAATAAACTCCTTTGATTGCGATAGGCAGAATTTGAGGATTATTGTAGGGGACCATCCACTGCTGATTTAATAATCCTGTCAGTATAACTTTCCATACTTGAGCTTCTTTCCATCCTTCTGTTAGCCCTACTTGAGGAACCTACATGGCTTCTTTTATGTGCCATAAGTTATCAAGAACAGTGGCATTAGATTGCAGACCAAACCCCACCCTTTGGTTTTCAATCAGTAACATTGGGTTTTGCCAATCAATGTTGAATGTGGAGGGAGTTGGCGGTTCCTTCTACCACCTCTTCTCCTCAACCTTACAACATCACATCACAGACAGCTCCATGGATTCACTCTAAATAACATTCATGGCTAAAGCAGAGGAGCATAAACAAGAGTTCCAACCAAAGAATTTTTAAAATCCTTCCTTCATTGAGTAACTTATGCGACCCCCACACCCCAGATAGCTGATACTGATCATGGACAAGGACTTCTCGTCAAACCCCCAAAATCCCCACTTTTTTTATAAGGCTATTTGAACATGATAGAGATTTAAAAATAAGATAATTCTTTCAATTGTGGTGGTGGTGGGGTGGGGTGGGGAGGTGTTAAGGAAGATTTTGAAGAATGGACAGTTTACATGGAATCAGAATACCTAAAGAAAAATCAAAAGTGGTTTAAATCAAATGGTGGGCCCCAGAGAAATGACCATTTCTTTCTATTTCTAAACACAAGAAGAAGACCTGAGTTTTGTTTAGTATTCAACATGTGAAAGCAATAACCAGTTTAAATCAAAAGTAACAGAGAACAGAAATATATACAGATATGGATTTCTGATTTTTCTAATCCGGGTTGCCTCTGTTTAAAATAATTCTTTCTCAATCTTACTGGTATGGGGGTTTTTTTTTTTTGATAGGTAAAGATGGTTAGATGGGTTAGTGGTTAGCATAAGAAATATGGGTTCAAGGGGGTTTGAACCTAGGACGTGGGAACAACTCTCCACACGTCTTACCACTTAGCTTAGTGGCACTTCTTAAAAAAAAATTGGAAATCTTATTGGTATGGGTTGTGTCCATTATTTAACTCAAAATGAGGTAAAAGATTAGAAATTATCAGAACAAGCAAGATTTCTTGCCTGGATCTAACAATAGTAGAAGGAAATAGTCACAACTCACAACATCCGAATCTAACAGCAGAAAAACTAAAATCAACAAAAGATTAAACCCAGAGGGCTCGGCGAGCTCACCCAAAAGAAAAAAAAAAAAAAAAAAAACAGCTGAAACAAACAATGCTAGCTAATTGTGGATAGAAAAACCTGATTCCACACAGATTTGTTCTTCCCAAAATAGGCCATTGTGATTTAGAAACCGAAATCTCTTCTCTTTCTTCCTTGTTTCGAATTCACACCAAAACTCGTTCATTCTTGCTCCTGTTCTCATTTCTCCACCGCAAAACACACAAGTCAGAGCTGTCTAAGTAATCGAAAAATAGAGAGAAATAAAAGAATTCAGGAAATGGGTATTGGGTATTGGGTATTACTAATTATTACCTTGAGAAGGGTAGATTTCGGTGAATCTTGACTCAATGGCGTGAAGCAGAGGACGGATTGCTCGAAGCTGCGTCTTGCTCGTCTTCACCCTGAATTCGTGCTGGAATGTGGAACCCAATGCCAGATATCGATGATTGATATAACATAGGCATCTGATGATGATGATGATGATGATTGGTGGTGGTGGATGCAATAGGGTCCATCCAAGCACGAAATAGAGGTGAGTTACTGGACTGAAGGGGTCCCCTCTGTGAAAATAGTGGATTTTGGCCAAGAAACATTGGCGGTTGCGGAGGCGAATTGAAGACAAATCCTCCTCCTCCACTTGTATCTATACCAGCGTTCCAAGTGGCATCACAAGCCATAGGAATTGAGCTGGAGAACAGGGTTTGTTGGGCTGAAGTAGTAGTACAAGTAGATGAATGCTGATGAAGAAGAATTGGTTCTTGGAAGGATTGAAGCGATAGGCAAAGATCTTGAGTCTGGTCTGATGGGAAATTCTGAAAATTGATTGAAGCTGATGAAGTAGCATTAGCAGCCATGGGAAAGAAGGATTTAATGGTCTTGGCAATGGCATCCGAATCCAAAGAAGGAGGAAGGAAGCTTGAGCCGTTATTGGCCTCAGGTTCGTCGTCCGTTGGCCTCTTATTACTTGAATCATCGAAAGCTTCAGATTCTTCTCGGTCATGTTCCAATGATTGGGTCTCAATGGGGTGCCATGGCGGTAGCTCAGCAAGTTGACCAATAGCAGTCTTGGCCTTATCGATGAGCCAATCGACAGCCTTGCTGGGTCGATCGTAACCAAGGCGGTCCTGAACATCATAGAATTGGATAGCAGTGTGAGCTGAGAGACGTACCCTTCGGTCCCTCGGACCCTTAGCAGTGCAAACCTTGCTGTGTCGATCTTTTCTCCCCGTAGATCGAACAATGTGGCCTCCTTGAACCTCTACAATCTCTCCTCCTCCTCCTCTAGAACATCTCCGTAATAATCCCAATCTCGAAGATTGTCCTTGGTGTTGATTCTCTCCCACCATCATCATCTCCCCCAATGATCCATCATCTACTGAAGTAGGAGAAAAATAAGATCTTTTCTTCAGAGGTTGTGTTATAAGTTGGGTATCTGTAGATGACCCTTGTTGTGGTGGTTGTTCTTGATGGAGATGGGTCTGAAGATGGTGATAATGATTGCTCTGAGGATCCAAACTCAGACCCTTTTTCTTTCTCTCTTCCAGCTTTTGATTTTTTACAGTTTGATTTATTGGGTTTCCTAATTCTACCACTCCCTTTGTTGGTAAAGCTTAATCTTTTTCTTCTGCTGAAACCACAACTGTGAAACCTGATATTGTTGTTGCCTCTCACAAAAGCCCTTGCCATTCAACTCCCCAAATTCCATAACCCAACAAAACTACCACACAACCACCCTCACAAAACCCAGAAAAAGTTACTCAACTCTATTACCCTTTTTGTGTCTCTTATCTATTCTAGACATCTAATCTAACCCATCTCTCTCTAGTAGTAGTCTGTGATGGGTTTCTTAGTACTCTCCAACATCCTGCACAGATACACAAATACGAAGTACCCAATGGAACAAGAACAAGAAAAACTATAACTTACAAAGGTTCAAAAGATCTTTCTGATAAATCCTGCAATCGGTTGTCTTCTCTTGCACACTTAGACAGACATGGAAAGAGAGAGAAGGAACAGTGAAAGATGGGAATAGAGGGAAAAAAGCACTCTTTTTGGGGTCTATATGAGCCGTTGATCTCTCTGACTGAGACAGGGATTAAAGATCTTCCTGATAGATCAGCATTCTTGCATCTCTAACTCTAGTTTACGGTTGTTTTATGTCTTTAGTTGCTTTTTAGAACGTTTTTCTTTTTTTAGTTGATATTTGATAGATGCTTCAATTACCTCATCTCAAGAAAGCGAGACTTCTTTTTCAGCTTTTTCTATTTTCATATTAGAATTCATAGGGGACCAACTAGTTGCACACCAATCTTGAAAAATAAACTTTTTTTTTTATATAACCTGACGTTCTCGTGACTTTTTTTTCTCCATTAGTGTAAATTGTAAATATACTTATCATACAATTAAGTATTTCTTATAAAAATTATCAAACCAACAATAATTTATTTGAGTATGGTTGAAGAAGAATGAAAAAAAAAAGGTGTTATTTTTTTTATTTTGAGTGCAATTATTTGGATGGAGTGCAAAGGGAATTTTTTTAGTAATAGAGTGCAATTGATAGTGGGTGGTGTACAACTAGTTGGTCCCTATCCATAGTTAGCTGTATATATTGATCCCCACGTCAGAAAAAACTCTCTTTTCTTATCCAAATCAACATTATAGATCTCGAGGATTTATCAAGGAAGATAATTTCCTGAGGTAGGCATTAATATCCCCCTCCCTTATGTTGAAGCATTCTAGTAAATGTTCCTCAAGATTTACATTTCTTTCTTCTAAGATCATCGAATCTCAACGTAGGTCCACCGTCAATCTTTGGAGAACATTATAGACCACAGTTTGTTCGTTCTTTCGATAGAGGCACCCTCTTTGGGGTTAACGGGGGGGGGGGGGAAGAAAAAATAATAAAGTGGAAGGATATTATTAAAAAATCTTTGAAAATAACGTAAAGAGAAAAATAATAAAATTGACTAGTTATATTTAAGAAATGAGAGGATGAAAGACAATAAAGTTGGATGGATAATAGTAGAAAATGATAAAAGAATAAAAATAAAATAAAGTTAAGGGTACTTTTAGAAAAAAAAAAAGAGAAAAGATAAAATCTATCATCGAAATATGTTGTTTATGATATAAATCTTGGGATAAAGTTAAAAGGGAGAGGGGAGGAGAGGAAATGCAATAAAGTTGAAGGATTTTTTTTTTTTTTTGAAAAAGGAGGAAGAGAAGAGGAAAGAAATTAAAGTGGGACCCACATTGAGTCCAACTAGCCTTATTAAGTTAGTAAGGATTTCACTCTTGCTACATATCTATGGGCTCATCTTGTAATATTCAAAAATATGATCCGATGCTTCAGGGTTGTAGATGACAAAATTCTATGAACTTTGAGAAAATAAATTCAAAATAAATTATTTTTTGTCGTTGAATTTTAATTTTAAATTTTGGAGTTTGGTGGAAGTTCGATAGTTATCCACTTTCAAAACCTTGGATCAAGCCTGAAAGAAATTATTTTTCAAAAAAACAAATTTTGGATCTGGGTTTTTGATGAACCCTAGAGGGTTGTGGCATGTGGGTTTAGATTGCTAATGTAATAATCCATTTGAGCAAAATGCTTACTAAGGCTTAAAATCTTACTAAGTTTGTAAGGAAAATGTTTCTCATCAAAGATAAGGTAACGATGATATGCTGCATCTCGTGCTCATTATTATAATGCATGCTATGTTAATGAAATAAACTTAATTAAAATTTCTTTTGGACATATATAGGTTTAAAAATCCAACAATATGGAAAGGTGATAAATAAATCCAATTAAATATAACTAATCAATCCTACTTTATGCAAATCAAACTCTTTAAGCTATATGATGAGAAATATCATAGCAATGATATAATGCTCCCGTGCACATTATTATAATGCATGTAACTTATCTCTATCATTCGCGACTTATCTTAATCGATAGAAAAATGCATAATAATATGGATGTCAATGGATTGTTCTATCGCAAATATATGAAATAAAAGAGTTTCAAGTCGATTTGAGATCAATGAAACTAAATAATAATAGAATATTTGGTTTTTTTATTTTCTTTGAAAATTGGGTATTTGTCTTTTGAGCCAAAAATACAATACTTATTAGTACAATTTTTTCACGAACGAAATAATATCAATCACAATATGCTTGGTACAAGTAAAGGGAATAAGTTTTGACTATTGGTAACGTCACACGCAAATATTCACACAAGAAAGACCAATAGTTGACATAGGAAAAAATCCCGATCATATCTCTCCCTATTTCTTTCGCAAACTATAGATACCTATCACACGATGTACAAAATGGGCCCTACTGATTTGGCAAAAGGGTGCGTGGGTACGACCCATTTACTCTATTCGTCCCACATTCATTTGGAGTCTCATATACTAACTAGTGTATATGCTACCTCAAAGTGAACATTAATTTCTAGAGATCCATATTAATTTCTAATGGGTCATGGTAGTAACAAGTTTGAATTTGGTAATTATTCGGTGGGGCTTCAATTCAATTAAATTTGATAAATTTGTGAAAGTTTTATTAAAAAATCAATCAATTTTCATAGAATGTACAAATGCTATTTTTGAGGGTTTTATTATTATTATTATTATTTATTTTTATATCAAAATCCATCATATTCAAGCTTTTTAAAAAAATCATACTTTGTTCTCTAGATTTGAACACATACTTAAAAAAATAAAATTTTGAGAGTGAAGGATAAAAATGTTATTATATTATGTAATAACCATAAACCATCAATTACTTTGTTAATTTGTCGATTTAATAGCTGCCCCCTTACTCTGGAGAATTTATGAATTTTCGGAGAATTTTGTGATCATGCTGGACAATATAAATTTTCTAGAAATCCATTCACCTTGGGAATTCTAGAAATATTCTTCCATCTCAACCATTCATTTGATGGAGACTCTCAACTCTCACACCTCAACCCTGTGTGGCATTGTGTTTCTTAATTTGTTCTTACATATTTGTATTATACCATAAAATTTTGGTTACATTATACAAACACATGGTTTTGATGACTTCCCAAATCATCTTAGTCGCGTATGCCATGGGGTTAAATGACCAGTGTGAATGGTTATAACTTCTAGTCCTTTGAGGTTTGAGATGACTGTTGAGTTTTCAGAAACTTGGCCGAATCAATTGGATATTATGGTTTTAATGTAAAACAATAAAAACTATTAATTCTAATATTTGTTATTTAGCACAATTAATATATATTATATATAATAAAACATAAAGTTTTGTTCCCCCAATCACTATCCCTCATAAAAGTGGTTCAGATTCAATTTCACGCGTATCTCGAAAATAATTTTAACTTTATTTCCTTTTTTCTTATCTCTTTTCAAGATTGTCTTTTCTCCTCTACTCCTTTTTAATAGTACATTTTTAATTTATTGTCATTATCTTTTTATCCATGTCAAGATTACCCTTTACAATTTTATTATATTTCCTCTTTTACCCCCTTACTCTTAAAGAAGATGATCGTGTTGTAGGTAGTTTATATAATAAAGTAGGACGCTTGTCTCTATCTTGTGTCTCAATCTTTATATTTCATAAAGAATGTAACTCGAAGATACTTATTGCCAACTTTATTGTGCTTCATTTTCTATCCTCATTTTCAAGAATGCCCCTTCAACGTGTGCTTAATACACATTGTATTTTTCTCTTCTACTCTATTTTTAATGATACTCACCCAACTTTATTATATTTCTTCTTCTTCTCCCTTTTTCAAGTTATACCCCCTCTAACTTTATTGTTGTTCCTCTACTCCTCCATTTTTCATTAATACCTCTTTAGTTATATTATATTTTCTCTTTTACTCCCTTTAACCTTAAAGAGTACGACAAACTCTAATTACTCAATATATATATATAATTTTAAACCTATTTTAACAGTTTTGACTCGTATAAAACAAGATGAGTTGGACAAGTCAACTTGATATCAATTAGGGAAGGTAACATATAAGATGATTTCTTCAAAAATCACTATAATAACGATAAAATTCTAGCCCTTTTTTTTTTTTTTTTGAAAGATAAAATAAAATTAATTTTGTAATAATATTTATAAAAAAATACATGATTTTGAAACTAACATCATATAAAAATTATATATATGATTAAAAAGAACAATCGACATAAATATGAAGACAAATAAATAAGATAATAATTTATTGTTCAATCTATTCGGGTGTATTGGTGTAGCTCCATATCTTTACCTCTTCTAGAGGTCTCTTTCGAGAGTTTTCTTTTTGTTTTGGCTCATCTACTAACAAATTGTGTAATTAATTATCTTTACATATATAAATCAATGAGATAATATCTGTCAGCTCTTGCGCAGTCATCTTCTCTACTGCTCCTCATATATATAGTTATAAACTATCAAACAAGAAATCCAATTTTTTAAACTATTTGAGGTGTAGTTTGATGTATCATGCTCAGTCTAGTGGGTATCACACACTGACTTCTAGCTTCTAGCACGACTTGAAATATTCTAGCAATCCAATTTCAATTATTTATATATATAATTATAATATTATATGTTTGAGTGAATATGTATATTTGCCAAAGTTTTTCATACATAATTTTTTTTTTATTTTTTTTATTTGTAGACCTAGTCAAGATACTTAATTATGGGATGATCTCTTTACAGAAGTTCAGGCCATTCTACATAAAAAAAAATGAATGAGCCTAATATTGTTATAACTTCTAATTTACTATATAATGAGGTTGAAATTTTACTTTTGGCGGCAATGATCTCCACGACAAATGATGCAAATGGTTTATAACAATGAGGCTCTCGAGGATCCCAGAGTGCATTAATAAAGAAATCATACTCACCAAAAATTAATCTAAAATCATCTCCATGTGAATCCCGCATTCCCCAATAGAAAATCGTGAGTAAAATATTGTATCCAAATACAACATTTAAACCTACTAAAAGAGAACTAGAAGTAGAAACATTTTAAAGAAAAAAAAAATCCTTCGATCCATTTTCTTTTGGGCCCTAGAGACCTGTGTAAGCATATCCTAACCCATCTATATACTTACTCCCTAATTTTACTTAGTATTAATTGGTACTCTAGAGGGATCCATATGGTTATCATATTTAGGTGATTCAATCAGATAAAAGCCATTCTCATAAAACTTTAATCCCTTCCAACATATCTAACTTCACAAAAAGTTTGACTGGAATTCTAACAATATGGATTGCTTGTTAAAGATATTAATTTCAGTCTTTATGTGATTAATAATGTTAGAATGGACTATTTTTGTTGATAATGATCCTTGTCGGGATTAAGTTGATGTGTGATTGGTCATTTAACATGATATATATCTATATGGATTCAACAAGTGAGGGTCAAATAGGGAGTAAGAACAACCACACAATAACTCTTCCATACCTACGACGTGTTTGATTACAGAGAAAATATTAGTTGGCAAATGATTTTCAAGGTAAATGATTTGTCAGGCAAATCCTTTCCTACTGTTTAGGTGCAACATGGAAAATTATTTTTGTTGTTTGAATTGCATAAAAATAAACTAAAAAAATATTATTTTAATTTGACTTTTGTAATAATTATATAAAAATAATGATAAAATTATTTTTTTGAGAAAGATTTGAATTATTACACCCCAATTTCGCAAATTATTAGAGAATTACTATTGGCACTTCAATTTTTTTTTAAAGTTACTATTGGCACCTTCCGTATTAATTATTTCACCCTGATTTCTTAAATTATTTATCACACTCTAATTAAAGATTAAAATACATTCTTCAAACATTACAAAGGTTTGGCTCAAATTATAATTTCAACATTATAGCACTCGTTTAACAATTTTAGTAGTTGTTTACAATTATGATTATGGTCATATAAAATCCTAAACCAAAAAATAGATCAAATTTAGCAAATAATGAGATAGTTTCTTTTGGCACCACAACTTTTCCTTATTATTATATATTTTTATTTGAGATGTAGTCGATAAATTTGGGTGCCAATAGTAGTTCTCTAACTTTATTTATAAATAAATATTGATATAATTTAAAATTAATTATTCAATCAGAAATTTACAACAACAAAAAAAACGGGGGTTTGATTTAATAATTTTAAATTTTTTTGATAAAAATAATTAATTTTTATCAATTTAAATATTTATTTTATAAATAAAATTATGATTTTGGGAAAGATTTGAATTATTACACCCCAATTTCGCAAATTATTAGAGAACTACTATTGGCACTTCAAATTTTTTTTTAAGTTACTATTGGCACCTTCCGTATTAATTATTTGACCCTGATTTCTTAAATTATTTATCACACTCTAATTAAAGATTAAAATGCATTCTTCAAACATTACAAAGGTTTGGCTCAAATTATAATTTCCACATTATAGCACTCGTTTAAACTATTTTAGTAGTTGTTTACAATTATGATTATGGTCATGTAAAATCCTAAACCAAAAAATAGATCAAATTTAGCAAATAATGAGATAGTTTCTTTTGGCACCACAACTTTTCCTTATTATTATATATTTTTATTTGATATGTAGTCGATAAAATTTGAGGTGCCAATAGTAGTTCTCTAATTTTATTTATAAATAAATATTGATACTTTAATTTATAAATAAATATTGATATAATTTAAGATTAATTATTCAATCAGAAATTTACAACAACAAAAAAAAACAGGGGATTGATTTAGTTAATTTTAAATTTTTTTGATAAAAATAATTAATTTTTATCAATTTAAATATTTATTTTATAAATAAAATTGTGATTTTGTTTGATTTCATTTTTTGTGTTTTTTTTTATTTTGTTTAATTTTACTTATAAAACAAATATTGATTTTGTTTGATTTGTCATATGTTAGTTAATCATTTTCTAAGGGGGAAGGGATAAGAAAATGATTTGCAACTAATGAAAGAAAATCGAGGGTGTTGGCAAATCGTTTTCTACGCAAATTTAGGGTTTTGACGTATCAAACATTAGAAAATTACCATTTTCCACAGAACTTCAATTTCCTCTTAATTTTCCATGCAATTAAACATATTCTTAAAGATCATTCTTGCAAAATTTCAATTAATTTAGATATTTATAAACTTATGAGAAATGGCTTGAACTCAAAAATTGAGAATATTCATTTAAACCATTATTAGGTCCCACCCTTTTCCTTGGGTGCCATAATCAAATTATTTTGTTTTTGGAACTCATATTAATAATGATATTCACCAGATGAAAACTGGAAAATTCAACAGGCCAAGGCTGATGAATTTTAAAAATTGAATTCCAACGGTCTAGGATGTCAAAATTGTTGATGTTCCTCAAATTTGACGGCTTAAAGCCATCAAATTTCTATCATCCTCCATTAATTTGATCCTTTTAGACCCACGAAAAATAATAATTCTACAATGAAAAATTCAACTGCCTTGAGCCGTCAAATATGGGCTTTTATGTTTTGATTATTGGCCCGTTTATATGTGGACCCATTTTATTGGGTGTGCAAATTGTCTAAATCACTTGGACTGTTTGAATCATGAATTTCATCCGTAGAAACACAAGCATAGGCTATATATGACAGACCTATTTCCAATCAATGGACTCAATTTAGATGATTGAAGCCCATTTATAGTTTCGATTTCATTTTTGCATGCACGAGAGATGCACCTTTCTGCAATTTTGGTGTCTACATTGTTCACTTAAATTAATGACTCACGTGGTTCGCTGATAGAATGAATGGCGATGTAAAATAACAATATTTTGTTTTTATTAATTTTTTCAAATACCTTGAATATTCTATTTGATCCTATAAACTTTATTAAAAAATCTAATCAGATTTCGCCAAATCATCAATTCAATCCAATTTTTTAAAGGAAAATTACTTAATGAAACTTAATTCTTTCGAAATTACCCCTATTTTTGGGTTATAACTTAATAATTCAATTAGTAAAGTTTTTCCAATAAATGTCCTCTCATCTTAATAAAAAATTTGAGGTGCCCAAAACACCATTTCTCACTTATCTTTCCTTACATGAGCAAATTTTCAGCGGCCATGAAGTGTGATGCATTCCAACGATTTTGATGGTTAATGATGAAAGAAAAAAGAGGCAAACTAATCATTTCAAAGATTTAACTGCAACTTTTTTTATCCAAAGGTTCATTTTGCAATTATAATATATGAATTTTGGATTTTTTTTTTTTTTTTTTGTTGTGAATCTCTATATAGTGGAGAATTCATCACTTTCAAAATTAGCAAATTTGATGCTATTGCTAAGTGGTGAATTCACTGCTTTATTTGTTTACAAGTAATGAATTCGTCACTTTGCATAAACAGTTGATTTGTGACTTTGAAAACGGACAAATTCTTTATTTGCTGGTGTTCTTTTGCTCCTATGGAATTTCCTAAGTGTACCTACATCACAGAGCCTCCAACGTTCAAGTTAGTTTATAGGATAATTTCAATAAAGTTTCAATGCATAGAATTACGTGCCCCTTTTATGGAATGTGAGATAAAATCCCCCTTTTTTTAAAGATTTATTAATTCATCCTTATCCTAATTCAGCAATCTCGCTTGATTAGGAATCCTTTTTAGATACTTTTTTGGGATATTTTTTTACTTAGAACCTTTCCTCTAACGAATTCTTTCTAAATCTACGACCAATCCCTACAAATTAAGGATTTGGCATGGTCTATGATGGCACACCATTCATGATGATTCCCCGACCTTATACTTTCCAACTCCATCCCTCATCTTTCCAAGCTGTTAGATACTCTCTCCTAACCTTTGAGCTCAGTACATCCTGTCAATCTCCTGACCTTTTGCAAATCTCGAGATGACACTTGCTGCAATCGTAGGACCTATAGATTTATGAAGTGAATGACCGGATAATATTAATCTCCAGTGAGATTCTATTGAATAGGGATACGCTATACAAGTAGTTACATAACCACATAACCATACGTTATACAAGTAATTACATAACAGCATAACTACATGATCTCGTGGTAGGATTATGATCGAGTACATCATTGTATAACATAATACAATACAACCTATTATAATACTCTAATCATGGTTTCAAAACTGTTCGAGACCGAGACGTATCTCCCGAGTCTTGTTGGTATCAAGCATGGACGAGACAGATGGACAAGTCAAATTTTTGTACGAGATATAGAACCGCATGTTCCATTTTTTGAACGAAACGTCTCAAACATATCGGAAAATTTGTCCGAGACGTGAAACCGAGTTTTAAAACCATGACTCCAATGGGTTGTCACTTGTATCCATCATCTTTGTGATTAGGTTGTCACGTGTTCTTTGTGATTTAATCATTTACATTACTGGTCCTGGACACGTCAACTCGATTGAGCAGACGCCTTAGACCTAGACGGCAACATGGACCATAACACTTGCGTGCCCATGGTGGCTTTGCCACCCCTTGTGCATTCTAGGCCTTCTACGTCCTGTTGTGATGTCTGCCCATGTTGACTTCGCAACCTCTCGTGCACATTAAAGGTCACTTGTCTTTTTTCTCTCTTTCTCACACTTGTGTTTATTGGTAGATATAGATCATCCCATAATGGATTATTTGAATGCGACCTTTGACAACAGTTGCTTTGATTTTGTCCACCATTGACAGATGTTGTCTTTATCCACTTAGTAAATATGGCCGTGGCGAAAATGCAAAAACTGCTGAATGAGATAAACATTCATCCCTACATACAGTGATTTTTTCACAGTTGAATCCTTAACCATCTCTTTTGTCCCCCATATTAGCTTTTCAGGTTCAGACTTTCTCTAGTTCATCCTATTGTTCCACCTCTCATCTTTGATGTGAAAATATATACTTAATTATTGCATTAGGAACAGATGATCTAGTAAGTCATTTGTTATATAGTAATGTTAGTAATGACAGGTGTAGCCTGAATGAATGTTGATTCTATAAGGGGACCCATTGATGGAACAACCAATTTGTCGCTTGGGACCCAATAAAAATGCAAATTTGGTGTGTGATGTTTGTTTTTTATTTTATGTGTGTGACACCAGTGATGACTAGGTGTGGGGTATATTATTAATCCTTATCTATAAGTACTAATTAGTTTTAAATTTGAAGTGTTAAACTTTCTTTTTTGCAATAATTTACATGGAAGATCTTCCTTGGTTTATCCTTGTGAGATCATATAGTTTCTAATAGATACTATTGGATATATATCAGATGGTCGGCTGAGAGATGGGTCGATATCAAATCACGTTTCTTCACCAATGGTTGCTCTTGTTTACCTCAACTTGGCTTCAGTAGATGATTATTCGTCACTGTAACATTTCTTTTTTCTTTTGTGTGATCGTGATCGTGATCGTGATCGACTAATAAATCTTTCGTGGTTATCCTTCATTCTCACTTATCAAGATGACAAGGATAGTATGGGTGCTGATGATGACAACTGTTATTAATTACTATTACATGTCATAATGACCTGGTTTGTAGTTAGGTTCAATCAATGTGGTCCACAATCTTTCGGTTGTGAATGTATTTTATGAAACTAGGAGAAAAATTGCTTAATTTGCCTACGTAACTCAATCGATATGTAGGAATTTAATCTATTAATTATTGGTTTTCACTACTATAGTTCTTTTAAATGAATCAAAAGTCGAACTTTTGAGCAAATGGTGTGTGCATGGCGGCATCCTTGGTCTACCATCTAAATATCCAAGATGGAAACCCTTCCTTTCTTCATAGGAAGACCTTAAGAGATCGATTAAGCTCCATTGAAGGTCACCATAAGATTTTCAATGTCACCTGTGACAAATAAGGCCAAGCTATGACTAGACAAACAACTCATTTCTAAGGTACAAATGGAAGAGATTGGAGAATTTGGATAAAGAAATGTTGAACACAAAGCCTAACAGATATCTACTTTAAAGCATTAATGGACAGCTCATAGTAGGACATTGATTGGTGGAGTTATCTTTTCTTATGGTGGAGAAACATGGCGATTATCCGCGCCACATGTCACTAACAGATTTGATATAAAAATAGTTTCATTTTGACCCCTTCACTCTCACTGGACAGAACTAGGTATAAATATATGAGGCTATGTATATGTTCATCCCCTCCTTGCTTCAAATATACACTTTTTTAAGTTTGAGGTTTATGAAGAGAATGGCTAACTTGAGGCTCTTGATTTGCCTTATCTTGCTCTGGGTTTCGTTGCTGAGGTCCGAATCTCGTCCACTCAATACGTTTCTCGAGGAACGGAAGCTGACAGAATCGTTACGTGCATTGATAGAGAGCACCAAAAAAGTAGCAGTTACAGGGTTGGAAAAGGACTTAGCTAGATACCATCATGATGAGTACAAACGAACTAGTCCTGGAGGACCTGATCCACAACATCACTTTTAAGAATCTAGGCTCAAGTTTCATCATAGTCGTGACTGATATAGTGCAACGAAGAGGTGGTCTTGCAGGCTTTGTCTTTGTTTTTCCTTTTTTTTTTTTTTTTTTTTTAAATAATTGTGGGTGGGTAAGCTGTGATGAAACTCAAGATTTCACGACTACGACGAGGGATACAAGCATCATGTACACTAGTCATTTTGTTATGACTGAATAATTGCTGTTACTTTGGATCATTGTTAATTGGAAAATTAACAAAATAACACTTCTTTTTAAATAGATCAACTTATTTTGCTGACATGAAGTATTTGATTAGCTTATCACAAAGATATTATTTAGTTTGTGAAGAAGCATTTAACAATCAAGGTGGTTGACATGTGCATATGTACATAACTGTTAAGCACTAGAAGAGTCAAGTGTTGCTCCATCAAAGAGTACCTATAGATAAGATGGAGAATATTATAAACAAGAAAAAGGGAAGCTTTCTCTCCATTTAAATTTAAAAAATCATTTGAAGTCAGTTGGGTTGTAAAGAGCTTAAGATAATTAATAACCTAAGGTCAATTTGGGGCCCTTTGAAGTCTAGTTTATACTTCAGATTCCATGGTCAACCCATAACGCACAAACTTTGCCATAACATTAAAATAGGAGTGATGCTTTATATGACTGATCAAGATGATAACCAGTGTCGGTCTAATAAAATGAAGTTCAACTTATTCCAATGAGGTATGCCAGATTTGAGTTTAAAAGGAATATGAAAAAAAAAATTAATTTCTTAAAAATTCAAAATAAGGTTCAATAAAATAATTTAACAGGGTTTATTGTTGAGTGTATATTTTTCTCTACTCTCTTGATTACTGATTTTTTTTTTCTTTTTTTTGATAAATAAAACTTATATTAATAAAGAAGCGAGAAGAGAAGGCTGAGTTAGCCCCCAAATACAAGACAAAAAACAGCAAGAAGATAACAAAGAAGGGTAAAACCCGCCCGTAGAAGGGAGGTACTAATCACAAATAACTTCTCAATTACAAACAAAATCTTGGAAGCACACTCCCTCAAAATCTATACTCAACTTTGACCAAAAGAAAAGAAACCCCAGAATCTCTAAAATCACAGTGTGAGTCGAGCTCTCCGTGCTATGGAATACTCTGTTGTTACACTCTCTCTAGAGACCCCAAGCAATGGTTGAGGGAATAATAGCCTAGAAGTACTTCTTTCTCGAAGAGAAGATATTGAAAGTCAAACCCTCTAAAAGCGCAAAAAAAGATAAAGAAAAAACCCAATCCACCTGAAAGCGAGAAAAGAAGAACATTCAAATAACATGGGAGAAAGAAAAATGAATAAGGATATGATTGGCAGACTCCTCATCCCTCAAAAAAGAAAGCAAAAAATTTGGGATAATCCACCCCCGACAAATCAAATTATCCAAGGTAAGGAGTTTACCCAAAGAGGCAAGTAAGACAAAGAAAGACACATTTGAAGGAACAAGAGCGAATCAAATGATAGAAGGAGAGAAAGAAACCTCACACAATGGGAATAGGCAAGAATAGAAAGACTTGACAGAGAACTTCTTATCCTTAGCCTTGATCCATTCTCTTCTGTCTTGCTCATTATCTCTAAGTTGGATCGAGTTAAGGAGATCTAAGAAAGATGCAACCTCCATCAATTTTCAATCATTAAAATTCCTCATAAATCCCAGATCCCAAGAATCTATGTTCCCATTCTGAATCAGACACTGCCTCATCGATTTATTTTTTTTCAAAGAGCAAGCGTACTGATTTCTTATGGAAAGAGAGAAAAGAAGTTTGAAATAATTCCTGATTTCAAATTGAATGTACTAGAAAAATATTACCTAAAATTAATGGTTGAAACATACACAAAGGTATAAATTGAATGTATTAGAAAAATTGTGCACATCCACATGAGCTATAAATTCGAAATTTTCACCCTCCTCCCTTTGCGCTAGTATTAAGGTTTTCAAACCAGTGGATCTAAATTCTAATTGGAACCTTTGAGTTTTCTCTTAGGCCCCTATGTGTACGCGTGAGCCTACCCACTACTTCTATCAACTTTAAAACTATTAGAAGTACAACTATTTAAGAATTACAAATCAATTCTTCTCCAAGTCAAAGTGAGACTAAAATTACTCCAGGCAAAAATCAATACTAATCACTAAAAATTAAAATAATAAAGTAAAAAGCATAAAGTAAAGTTGGGATTGAATTATCCTATGGTTTAAATATATTGAATATTAAAGGATTTTCAAATTCAACCCTCTAAATTCCAACAATACCTCAGTCAAGCGTCGTGACCCTTTTATATTCATTGTTCTCCCTTTCTCCAATAGATCGATTTTTCGGAGTAGTTAGTTGGTTAATATGATATCAGAGCGCTAGGTTCATATAGGTTACGGGTTTAAATATTTCCACCCTTATGAGTGAGGGGGAGTGTTGAGTGTATATTTTCTTCCACTCTCGAGTGTGTCATACCAATCAAGCCTCATGACGCCCTTATATTCATTGTTCTCCCCATCTCCAATAGATCGGTCCTTTGGTGTAGTTGGTTGGGTAACATTTATGGAATTGGACATTGTCTTGTCTAAAGAAGAAACTTGGGCACTGAAATTTCTAAAATAGTTTCTAAAATGCTATCTATCTATCTCTACTAATATATAAATTGAAGACACCTTTGGAACGATTATTTCATAAGTCAACGTCTTTGATTTTCTTCTACAAAATATTTAGTTTATTAGAAATGGGATATACTAATTTTAAAGAGTACTTCATTAGGATGTTAGCAACTCTAAAAACTGTTTTTTTTTTTTCACATTTTCCTTTAAAAAAATATTATTTATTATCTTTTAGTGCAACTGGCAATGGGTTATAAGCTAATTATATAACAGTATGGTTATAAATAAAAAAATTTGAGGCTTAGTGATATTTGCAAAAGTAACATTACACTGGTAAAATAGAACCTGATATTTTCATAAAATTTGGAATTCTTTGTTATGAAATGTGCCAAACCTTATCATTTGACTTTCATTCAGTTTATTGCTTATTCAACCTGCAATTTTTATTTGAGTGCTGATAATTTGACTTAGCCACATGGCAATTCAATCGACTTACCTAACGTGATAGGCTCGAGAATCATAGATGTGCTCTCCTCGGAATATAGAACTACGGTTCCCCCATAAAAAGGTGTAATTTTATATCTCGAGGAGAGCAGATCTACGATTTCCAAGCCTGTCACGCTAGGTAAGTCGATTGAGTATGCTATGTGCCTTAGTCAAATTATCACAACTCTTTTTATTTATTTATTTTTGCTTAAAGTTTTTTCTCACCTATTTCAACATTTTCATCTCAGTTACACTCAATCTATTAACATAATACTTCTTGATTGCCTATCATCCAATTCCATAAAATATAATTGGTCTTATAAACTTTTCTTTTTAATTATTTCTATCTAATTAATATATATATTATTTTAATTTAATTCTTATATAAATTCTTATAATTTAATTTATTATTTCTCACAATATAGTGGCAAAATTAAAATAATTGTTTCACAATAACCACTAATTTTTGTATTTATTTCTTTCGATCACGAGTTCGCCACCCATTTGGCATTTATACTTCTTGAGAATTTAATGGTAAACCTTGACAAATACTATAACATGCCCTACGACCTTATATGTTATAAAAATGTTACTTTTTAGGAATTGTACCTTAGATTGGATGGTCAACACATAATATAAGAAGGAATAAGACGCTTTCTTGTATTTTATTTCCCACCACCTTTCAACCACAAGGCTTATTTTGTCCTAAACGAATAATTAATATTTCGACTAAGTTGAATAATTTAACATAAAATGGAGGCCTTAATTAACCAAGATGCTTTCACAAGGAGACAAAGTCTCGTGACTTTATTTTTGGGTCATTTAGACATGCCCTCCGGTTTCAAATTGATGACATGCCCTTGATGCCTAGGTCTTCTATCAGAGAATGAAATGAATGACCTAAATGAACCCATCTTCATCTTCTATCCCCTTGATTTTTTACTTTCCTATTCTTTAAGATTCTATCTCTTTCAACCTTAGTCTTCGAGAACAAGATAAGATTTTTGAAGAAGTAGAATAAAAAATTTAATTGGGTAGAAAAATCAAGGATTTTTATAAGACATTGAATTGAAAACAAGGGATTGAGATGAGGTTGAATAGGTTAAAATCAATTTACCATAGCGAGACTTAGAGGTTAACAACTTGAAAATAACAAAATTATAAGGTAAAGTTTATTTATTTATTTATTTATTTATTTATTTATGAAACATGATATCTATGTTGGTAGAGGATCAGGACCCAGTCCACAGGACAGGCCCAACCCAAGTTTTCCAGTCATACCTGACAGGACTAATCCATGACCACATGCACCGACCCACACAATACATGTGGCATTTTAATCTAGAAATGATCCTTAGTTTCGAACTCACAACCAAGAAGAATAAACTCTAGTCTTATCACTGAGGAACACCCTTGGTGGGTGTAAAGTTCTTTACCCTCATTTTCATATAAAGATATTCGGGGAAAAAAAGATTCTCTTTCCTTGAACCTTCAAACCTCAAACCTCAAGAACAAGAAGGGTTTTATGGAAAAGTAGAAGGATGTCTTTTTTTAGGAATAATGATGAATGCACGCAAATTCTGGTACATGGTTGGTATGCGGTTGATGTGACAAAGGCATAGAATAACAAATCTTTTTATTGTGTATCCCTAAGAAAAATATCTATGATTTTGGTGTCCTTGCCACATCAGCCGCATACCAAAAATCATGTCCATTCATCATGACTCTTTTAGTTATAAAAAAAATTTTCCTAAGAGACATGAAAGCTGAGGTTGAATATGTTGAAAATACCATACCGTAGACGTCAATAGCATGAAGTTGACGGATTTTTTGTGGCCAAACCTAGGTGGGCATGTCTAAATGATCTTTATTTTTTCCATTTTTTTTAAATTAACACAGCCTCCCATGTTGTCTTTATTTATTAAATTATAAATACTATTTAATATATAGTTGAACCACAAAATAGAATTCACATTGCCGACTTCATTATTGGGTTAAGACGTAGGTGATGATGAATGAAGTATCACTTACTTAAAAATTAGATAAGTTATAACCCATTCTTTAATTATTATAAAACTTATATTTTACTCCATTATACCTCCCCCCCCCCCAAAGAGAGAAATATTAAATCATCAATGATGGTCCAAGATAAACATACATTTTTTTATTTTATTTTAGCAACATTATGTATTCAAACATATGGGAAAAAAAAAAAAAAAAAAAACAATTTTTGGGGACATGTCCCTACGACATACATGCGATGAAATCGAAAGTTGACGACCCATTAGACCCCCCTCAAGAAATAGTAATGTGTTTTCCTTATCACCGAAGAAATACTTTGGAAAGCCCCAGTAAATTTCGAAATCACAACAATGGATGGACGTTGATGTCGCATTCCCCTTCTTGAAACATGATTAATTAACTACTTACCCCCCCCCCCCCCCAAAAAAAAAAAAAAAGCTAGAAAGCCCACCGCCCCTCTACTTAGCACCTTTAACATAGGAAATCAGTCGTTAGACTATATAATTATACATATTTCAATCGTTCAGAAATACTCAAAAGTTATGTTTTTTTTAAAAGCTAGTTCATGTCATGGAAGGGTCCTTAGTGACATTAACGTTGTGTTTGGATTGAGAGAAATGGAGAGAAGATAAGAGAAAATAAATGAGTTTCTCTCCATTTCTCTTGTTTGAATTATTAAGTGGGGAGAGAAGCGAAAAGAATTGGAGAGAAAAGAAGAGAAAAAAATAATGTGAGTTTTCTTTCTTTTCAAAAATGGATATTTTATAATTTCAACTCTACTCCTAGATCTCTCTTAAGATACTTTAAAATTTCTAAAATTGTCCCAATTTCTCTCCTATCCAAACATGGTGGCTCTTCTCTCCACTTCTCTCAACCCGGGATTCAAACTGAGCATATTATGTCATCCTTGGTTATAAAAGACTTTCTCACTTTAGCTGTTGTGTGGTATTTTCCCAAAGATGTTATGGCCTTATTATTGGTGATACTTATTAATATTACAGTGTATGATATTAAATACCTTATAAGGCATGGAGATTTATCTCTATTCTCTAATTCTCAATAACATTCACATAGAAAAGGAAAGACATATAGTCAAGTCTAATTCTCATGGACTCAATTTAGATTATTGAACAGTATAATGTGACTACAACAAATTCTAAATAAAGAAAATTGTCTGATTTGTCATGGAGAGGATCAAGGACTCAATAGAAAGGGAAGATTCTTCAATTGAATGAGGAGCACTCAGGACGGGTCCTTGGTGGAAGAATCCAATAGTGAAGCTGTAGGGATGGCTCATTACTAAGAGGTGGATGAATTGGATCAATATAAGTCTGTGAAATAATCATAAGGTTTGTGTGTTGAGAAAATAGGGGTAATCAAACGAAGAAACGAATCGAAATAAAACACAAAACATACAAAAACACAGTTTTTTACATGATTCCCTCAAGATTGAGATATATCCATCGATCACACCAATTTCATATGAAGAGAAAAACTCTCACAGTTAGAAATTACACCCTTCACCCAAAAATGAGAAATATATACACCTCAGAAAACCTAACTAGGATTATACATAATCTTAGTGAAATTACGAAAATACGTAAACACCCCAGGAAGCTCGACTGGCAAGGATGCATGGCTTGGTTAACAGTACCTCTTTATTGACTAGTACTATCAGACTCTACAAATCACAACATTAAGAAGGATAGATCGAGAAAGAGAAGATATTGGTCTCAATTGGGGCCCTGTAATTGGTACAAAATCTAGAATGGCCTCGAAAAAAAGATTTCTTAATTTTGCAGCTCGGGATCCTACTAATTATTTTTCTTTTTTGTTTTGGTATCAATTTCTGTTTTGTACAACCGTGTGCGAACTTCGAAATTTAAGGAACACTTGACGTGATACAACATAGGCAAAACAACATTCTCACACAATCGTCACATCGTTTAATCTTTAAACACCACAAATGCTATTCTCATCACTTCCATTGAACAACCTTGGTAAAGGCCACATTATATAAAGGAGGCAAAAACCCAATTAGCATAACCACTGTGGCACTGTCATTGCATTCATCTTTCCTTCACTGTGAAAATATATCAAGAAATAGACTTATATCAAAGGAGACAAAGACCTTCCACAAAACAATATTAGAAGGATATATCACATAACTTAGTCATATTTAATAAATTGTTTTTATGGACCATGGTAGATGAACCAAAAGAAGAATTGATGCAAGAATCAGTGAGATAAACCCAATTAACATCACAAAGGAGAACTACCTCTCCATGAAAAAAGATCCAAACATAACAAGTTTTACATTAACCCCCAACTTGATATTTTATGACATGTTGCTTCACTAAGACAGCTTTTCTTAATTGATAAAAAGCAGTAAGAACAACCAACTTTCCACTGGAATCCGAGATGATATCAGTTCTGAAAAGATTTGAGGGGATCACGAGGGTCGATCTCAGCAAAGAGTGGAAGATCAGCAGACAAGGTTTCAAGATTCAAGCCTTCCTTACTAAGCATTTCCAACACTCCCTCGAACACAACTTTGTTCCCACTCGCTGTGAGGTGTAAGCCATCTCTGCAGTTCCAATCGGAACATCATCTTACATGGGTAAGCAAGAAATAACAGCAAATGATTCCAAACCTGCTACTTGTGCTATAATTGAGAACTTGTGATATACCTTTCAACTTAAATTTTTGATTTCCTAGGGACCAAAACTAAAATTATTGGAATATTTCACATCCATTAATATCTAAACCCCGGTTTCATATGTGTGTGTATAAAGGTTTATGTAAGAGTGAAATCAAACAAGGAGGCTTTGTATGGTTTTAGAGAGAATTTGGGAGAAATCTGGGCTGTAATCTCTCTCAACATGGTGAATCACTGGCACATCTACAGTGGACATACGTTGGCAAATTCGAAGCACCATAATTATTGTTGTTTTTTGTGAATTTTTTTTCATTTTTTTCTTTCATTCTTGATTTGATCTAGGATTTCAAGTTCACATGTTCAAATGCCTAAATCTGGCTAAGTTTGTGCTGGGTTTCCCTCCTCATAATGAGGTGAGGCCCATGTGTTGAGAAGATAGAAAGTCTTTGTCGCCCAACATCTCATTGTTATGGTGGTTGGTAGGTGTGAGAATTGAATGCTCACCTCCTGTATTTCTCTCCAACGAATTCAACAAGAAAAGGGTTCTTTGGTTTTATTCGTTAAAATCATTCTACAACAGAAGAAAATGAGAAAAATCAGTCCCATTTGATAGTTTATATCATGATTCTTACTCGTTTTGCCTACAACTTTGAACGTGTGTTATCAAACTTGTGAAGCCTAGATCCATAAGTTCAAGGTGTTGATTTTGATCCCTACAAGGTGTGTTTTTTTTTTATAAGTAAAATTTATTAAACGAAGGACAGGAAGTCCTCAAGGAAGAAAAACAAAGCACAATGATCACTCCCTAATTACATTATCCCTCCTAAACAAAAAAAATCTTCAAAAAAGAAGCCCCTAAAGTCCTTAAATTGCTTACGCCAAAAGGACAAGAAGCCGAGAATACTAAAAATAAGCTCTTGCATGGTATTTTCCCTTCCCTCAAACAAGCCCCGACAAATTGCAAAGGGAATGAACTTCCACAAAATCTTCGACTTGCCAGAAAAAGAGTGGACTTTCGAACTAGAAAAAAAGAGGGACAACCGAACTCGAATGACACCAAGAAACCTCAAACAAAGAGAGAGAGAAAGACCAAATGACGTAGGCTACCTCAAAATGAATAAGAATATGATCTACCGACTCCCAGCTAGACTTACACAAGCAACAAAAATCAATCAAGATGAGGCCCTTAAGCTAAAGAGAATTAATCGTTGACAACTTATTCGAAGCCACCAATCACATAAAAAAAGACACTTTCGAAGGAACCTTGGCTGCCCAAATCAAGGAAGAGGAAAACAAACCTCAATATTATCTTCGAGAAATGAGTATATAAAGATCTAACTAAGAATCTTATTAGGGCTAAGAGTTTTATTGTTCTTATTGATGGAATCCACCTAATTGGAGAAGATATATTTATTCTACACCACGTGAATAAATTTGATGCCAAGGTCCATCGAATTTGGCTAAATTCAAGTAAATTCGACGGATCTTGGCGTCAAATTTACCTGCCCTTTTTTCACATAGTGCTAATAGATTGTTTTTCTCTTGAGGTTGGTATCATCAAATTTTTCTAGAGAGACCCTTTGTAACCCCATTATTTATTTAGTGGAAGCTTTTGACTGGACTAGGTCCCATGTTTTTTTTTTTTCATTCACATTGAAGGATTTACCAGGTGAAAAATAGTGGTGCTCCTTTTGTGGTTAAATTTGTGTTATTTTAGTTCCAATTTCTTTAATTCGGCATTTTATATTCTATGTTGGTGAATTTCCATTGATTTGCACATGGAGAGAAAGGTGAGTGGTTTCCCAATAGTCCGAGCTTCAAATACTTGCATCAGCATGTACGTAAAGCAAAGACGATACTTGAATTAACACAGTAAACACTTAACATTGTTTTTCTTATTCCAAATGGTTGTTTATCGTATGAGTTACAAGTTTGTTTTTATATTTCATTATTACCCTAAAAATTTTATACATATTTCCTACTATTTACGAAATACTTCTATTACTTTCAGAAGTATTTCAACCCTAATCAAAATAATTCCTTCTCCAGGTCAAATATACACCAAAATAAAAATTGCTATACCCACATCAATTAGGAGCTTGGGATCAATAGAAAAATCAACTATATTAGCTCTTGGTGTTTACAATAAGATTAGGTAGGTAAGATTAGCCCTGGAGTCAAAAATTTCAACCAAAATGAAGCTCATGGAATGGAAAATTTTGCACAAGGCGCGTCCAGTGGATGTTTGAATCCGTAGAAATGCACACATGGCTTCGCAATGCAACATGTGTTGTGTTGTGTTGTAAGGACATGGAATCTATTGAGGACCTTTTGTTCAATTGTTCGTTCTCTAAAGAGGGTTTGGACTAAACTCTATGTGGTATGCAACTATCCTTATCTTCAATATCTATCCGTGAACTCATTGCTAACTTGGGGAAAAATCAATGGGAAGGATCAGATGAGCCTCATGGTAAAGTCAGCTCAGGTAATTTATTGGTTAAAAGAAATTGCAAGTATCTTGAGACCAAGAGAGGGTGTTGATGGGATTCACAAGTCATTTTTGGAGAATACGGGCATCATAGCAATACAATCAAGACCAGTGAAAATAAAACAGATTGTATGGGAAAAACCTCTCCCCTGGATTAAATTGAATGTAAGATGTCTCTAGTCGTGGCAATCCAGGCATTGCAGCTGCATTACTACACACGAGAATGGCTTTGTGATATGGGCTAGTTGCTTATATTATGGAGTGGCATCCGATAAAATGTGGCAGAATTCAGAATGCTGGCTGAAAGGCTTAAAATTGCTAACAGAGCTAGACAAGGGACCTCATTGAGTCTGATTCTCTATTGTTGGTCAAGACAATGAAAGGGTAAAAGATTGCTTGTTGATTGATACATCATATTCTCTAGGAAGGGAATAAAGTGGCTGCTGCTCTAGCTTGTCATGCTTATGAACGAAGAGAGTCTCAGGGGTAGTGATTTTTTCTTCTATGGAGGAGTTACCGAGAACCATTAGAAGAGCTTATGTTGGGGATTTAATGGAGCTTCTGTCCCTCCATATATTATAATCTAGGGGTTATGCCTCCGATCACATCGTACATTAATTTATCATAATCTTAATATTTCTTTCTTTTGATCAGCAAAAAACATCTAGGAGAGAGCTTAGACTCATAGCTCACTTGTTGACATATATATATTGCAATGCAACTTCAAAGCCATTGGTTCAAATCTAGCTTACCCATGAAAAAAAAAGTCAACAGATCGGACGGTTACGATCATTTGACAAATGTTGACATTTGACTAAAGAGATCACTTATGGGACCTCTGCATGTGTGTGGCTTATTTTTATTAAACAAAATCAGGATTTGGGAATAACATATACCTGAGGCAAGATTTCTCCCAGTCTGGAAGCTGCTGCATTTTGGACCAGACATCCACCACTGGCACCCCACATTCTCCGGCCACCTCGATGCACGCCTTAGCATAAGCACCGGCAGCCTCATTCGTCCTCTCCGGCAGACCTGATGGGTTGTCCCCAAAAGGATGTCTGCATCAGAATTTAATTTCAACAATTAAATTACTATAATAACAGTAACCAGAACAGCTAAATTTCCATACATCACCACCGAGTAACTATCTAGGCCCATTGGGCTTAGGGATTCGTGGTTTTAAATCTAGTCTGATACCAAGATAACTCGCTCAAGTCATCTCAGTATCATCCATGACCGAGGCCAATAGACAAGACGTGCCGAGTCAATCGGGATTTTGTATATTTTAATTAAAATAATTATTTTTTTATAATTTTAATACATATTATGTACATAAAATATGATGCTATGATTAAACATCTTCTAATCAATCTTATTTTAGAATAAAAAATAAAATAATATTACATTCATATTCATATTCATATAAATTTAGGTTTATTTGAGGTGCTCCTATGTTTTAAACTTAATTACAAGCCCCTTGACTATGGTCATATCTTATATAACAATGGAAAAAAATAATCCTTGTTTTCTCTTCCCAAAACTTTCAATCTTTAACTCACATAAATGATGATGATCATCATCATCAAACTGATTTGATCTATGTATGTTAGATTTATTAAAATATATAAATAATTTTGAATAATTAAAACATAATTTTTAAACTCGACTTGAATGTTCATCAAATTGATTCAACTCAAAAATTAGCAAGTAGATTTAAATGAGTCAAATAAAATTATATTGAATTAATAAAATTTTTTAATAAATAAAAAATTAATTATTTTTCACAAACAAATAAATTGATTAAGTTTTTTATTTGACTGAATATATTTTGAAATCAAACCACTGTCTATAATTGTTAAAAGGGTATTTCAAATATTTTTATTAAAAAAATCTTCAAAAGATCCGTAATAGATTAATATTTTATTAAGTGAAATTTAGATGGTACATATTTTTAATAGGGGACTATTGGGTCCATATTCTCAATAAAGAAAGGTCCTTCACAGTCATTGTCCAATAAAACTTTTATAGAAGCGTACCTTATGCGTCCATCTTCGTCGATAGGAGGTGGAGTGATGAGTAGAACGAGAGTGGTGGGCCATCGCTTCTGAACCCAATCAAACAAACACGTCGTAACAACACAATGTACATAAAATGCAACCAATGACCAAATAATGTGCGTGCGTGCGTGAGTAAGTAAAACTACAATCTTGCTAATAAGCTTGGGACCCACCAAATATTACATAAAATATAACTGATCCAACGGTCATGATCACCCATCAAAGTTCATCGAGAAGGGATCCACAAAAATTGTAGCTGTGACGTAAGCAAGCACTAATAGAAGTTGACTCTTTAAGGATCCAAGTGGGTAACCCACCCCCCGTGAGAGGTGGGTTTGGTAGGATTAAGTGCGAGTGATGCAAAGTCGTTTTCCATGGACGCAACGCAAAGAGCAAAAATGAAAACGACAGGCGTTAATGCGCACCCTAGTGTTTTTTAGCACCTATTAATCAAAGTGGATACCCAACTCGACTCGAAACAGATTATACCATCTCTCAGCCTTGGAATCTCCGGATCTGGGTACATTTCGGACCGGACTGGAACCGATCCGTTGACACACAAAGTCAAGTTTGTTAGCTTAATTGAGTGACAACTGGACCTCACACCATCACACGTACGTACATACGTTCTCTGTAAGTGTCTCTTGAATTTGAATGGTCTTTTGTAATTATCGTATAGGACTTTTTAATGGTCTTTTTCTTCCTGATCGTCGGTTTGAGTGAAGCAATGTAAATTGTGGTACAACGTACCATACTATCACTGCTCTTAAAATTATTACCTAAACCTATTTTTTTTTTTTTTTTTTTTTAAGAGAAAGAGAGGAGAGAAAGAGGACCTTGAGAAAGGAAACGATGGCGTGGAGATTCTGCTTGTATTCATGGAGGGGCACGTGTTGAAAACCACTGCTTCTATCAGGAAGAGAAGCATCATTAGCACCAAAAAACACAGTCACAGCAATTGGTGCACCACCATCATTAACACCATCACAACCAAAAACCTTATCCAACACTTTGAGAGCCCATCGTGTGTTGTATCCACTGTAACCTCGAAGAACTAGATCAACCTAATCATCAACACAAACAACAAAACAAATTCAAACCCATTTCTTCAAATATCAGATCTAATTGACCCAAAATTAAAATTAATTAAGAAAAAAGGGTTTATTCATACCTTACGGGGGAATTGATGAACAAGAGCAGCTCCCCAACCTCCATCTCCAAAGGATTCTTCAGTAATGGAATCTCCAAAGAGAATGATCTTTGGACGCATCTTTAACAACGGATTCTATTAATCTTTGATTCTATTTCACATGCAATGCTACTTGAAGAAAGAAAGAAATACCTACAAAACCACAAACCCTTCTCTGAAAATTTTAAGTGTTTTTCTTCGCTAAAGCTGCTCCTCCATTAATGCCTACCCATATAATTGAAGCAAAAGCTGGTAATTTAAATCAGAGATCTGTAAGAGAGAGATTGAGAGGTAGTTTTCTTTCCTCTGTACCTCAGATTCTTTCTTTCTTTCACCAATGAGTGCTTTTCTAATCTTCACTTCTCTCTCTATCCTTCTTGTAGTTTCCCAAAATTTAAAACTTCTAAATGCTCTCAATAATCTTGATAATAACGACAATGCCACTGTGCTTGACATAAGTCGCCGTTACCTTTTTCATGGATCCCATACTCCCGAAGTCGGCGAACGTTACCCATCTTTACACCTTGTTTTGTACCACGTGGCATAAAAATTTTCACGCCCACTTATCATGAATTAGTCAAAGAGTCCCTCTAGCCCTACTATGATAGCGAGAGAAAACGGCCTTCCTAAATCTCATCCACCATTAAAAGACTCCAAGATGTGTAAAACAAGTCCTTGAGATTCGAAACATATCTTGAGGTCTTGTTTTACATACCTAAGGGTCCTTTTGACAATGAAAGAGTCTTTAGTAATGTCTTTTTCCTTACTATCATAAGAAGGAATAGGGTTCTCTTACTCAAAAAATCATTCTTTGATGTCATATCGATATTTTATCATCTAAGAATAATTGGATCAAGAGTTGTACCGGAGTAATATTGAAATTGACATCGTTTCACATTTGGTGTACACGTAATCATAGGTGCTTCTCATTCATATCTCGATGAAAAGCATTTTATGATTTTGTACACATCCAAGTTGACAATGTGTGAAATAGTATAAATTTCAATGTTCTGGGATCAAATATAATTTCTTGCACAAAAATAAGGCCCTGCTTGTTTGCACCACAGACAAACGCAAACAAAAACGTTTACATTTTGTTTACGGGATGTGGGTGCTTGGATGCTTAAATTTTGGTGGATCCCACCATAAAACAATACAAAAATTAATTAAAATTACAACGAATTCTCCATAAAGTGTTGCGGAGAAAATACCTCCACAAAATTTTACGTTATGTTAAGTTTCTTCTCTCTCTCTCTTCGCTCTTGTTGACTTTCCCCAACTTCTTAAACATTACCCAATGTTAATATAATTATTATTTAAATGAAAAATCGTGAGATAGAATCCTACTTGGAGCTAATTTCTATTTATATTTTAAAATTACAAAAAAAAAAAAAAATTTTTTTAAATATTGATATTTTTTTTTTAATATAAGAAAAACGAGGGATAGAAACTTTACTTTGTTAATTTACATATATTTTTTATAAATTAAAAAAAAAAAATCATTAGATATATGGTATTAAACTGAGTTTCGGGTAAGTTACATTAGGTACTATCAATGTTAATATTGACATGTTTGGGGCAATAGCGTTTCTTTCCAAAATGAAAAATTAGCAAGTGGAAGTTGGTATCATGTAGTAGATGTTTAAGGAAAATTATCGGTGATTAAAGAAATTTTAGTTTCTATTATAATTCTGATTTAAAGAGAATAGCATTGTATGACCTATATGAAAATGATTTGACTATAATTTTTTGATTTGTTTTAAAGTAATATGTAATTATTTATCTTTTTTTATTTAAATTTAAATAAGGTTTTAAAAAGAAAAAAAATCATTTTTTTAACGTGATAATCAAACAAACGTAAAATTTTTCATTGGACACAACCAAACACTCTAATTACAAAACTATGTAAATTTCAGTAAACACAAAATTCTGCAAATACAAAATTTTGTATCTGTGGCAGTTTACATTACAAAATTCACACTCAATCATTATAGTGGTCCCTATCGGATGGGGAGACAGCTATCAAATCAGATACTTAACGAAACCCAAATCCATAAACTAGATCCAAATATATTGGATCATAATGGATTGGAATTATGATCTTATCCATTTAGGGGCCTAATAATGAAGGGAAGAAAATACATTAGATCCAAGCCTCCCTTAAAAAAAATGTGGGCAACGTGGCATAATTAGAGATGCGAGTTCAGGTAATTTTTCCTGACTTTAATGCACCAGATCCTTTCTCTTATTTACGGTTGTCATTATTGCAAAATATATCGATTCGGCCGCCGAAACAAAAGAGATGGCGGAGTTTTCGTAGGCTCGTAATGATTGTGCGTAAATGCCCTTCGCAAAAAACAATTTTAAATGATGAGTTGAGGGTAGTTTAGTAAAAAAAAAAATTAGGGTAATTTCGTCTATAAATTGAAAATGATTGGTTCGCATTAGCTGTTAGAGAACTCGTAGTTAAGTTATTTCACTAACATCAAACGACGTTTGAAATACAGAGTGAAATGTACGGCTGACAAGAAAGAACATCATTCCATCTCTATCGTGAAACTGATTTAGTGCATCAAACGTTGTTTGAAATTAACGAAGAGTGATTGATTAGAATGCCATGTGTCAGTATTAGATGACGTTTAGAGCCATTGAGTTACTCGATGGAATTTCTTTTTGATTGACCTAAGGGCACAAGTTAAAGTGCATTAAATATGGGAATAAGTATGTGAGGACACTTTTGGTATTATATAAAAAGAATGAGGGCAATTTCGATACAAATCCCAAATCCCAAAGGATATTTTAATGTAATTTAACGTGTGGCCTTAACAAAATCCTTTTATAATCATATTTCGGCGAAAGATTAATTCAATCGCACGTGACAGTCTCGTGTTGTGTAGGAGAAATCGATGGGGTCGCACATGCAACTTCCGTCGTTGCATATTAGATCCCCATATTTTTATCTGAGTCGTACTGGAGTGACATTAAAATTGACATAATTTAACACATGGCTGACGTGGAGGTGTGCATGTAAACATGGATGCTTCTCATCAGTATCTCAATGAAAAGCATTTACGATTCCGTACCCACATCTAAGTCAATAATGTGTGAAACAATGTGAAGTTTATCGTCACTCCAACATTTTCCTATTTGTATTTGTTTGGAAGGGTAAATGCCCAAATAATTACAAAAAAATTTAATATTTTAAAAAGCTGCTAATGTTGACAATTGATAATATTTTATCAACATTACGTGATAGTTGTATTAATAAAGAAAAGTGTATTGGATAAGAAATAATGTAATTAAGATCAAGTAAGTGTATGATCGGATGGTTATGATTTTTCTATCATATCAAAAAACTTTATAAAAAAAAAATTGACCTTTTTGATAATCCCACTCATTTTGGGGTAGGATCAATCCCTATCATTGAAGTTTTTCAATATGCAACGAGGTTAATAGTTTAGAAGACCACCCAATTTTGAACACACGATTAGAGGGAACAAACCCATGTTGCTAGCATTACCACTATGCCAACCTTTTAAGTTTTGTTGTATGCATGATGTGGCTTACTTAGTTGTGTTAGCCAAGTTTTAATGTACTATGAGCAATGAAATATTAAATTAAAATTTAAAAATAAGTATGTATTGATTTGTTAAATATTTAATTTAAATATCTACTTATTTTCTAAAATAATATTTTAAATAAATTGAAATAAAATAAATTCATTAAACTCCTAATTTAATAGGTCATGGTTATTTTCGAAGATAACTACAAATAATAAAAATTGAAAATATTAGTTTCAAACCATGTTATAGGTAGACTGAGAGATAAAGATAGTCTTAGTTCCAATCAAATGACTACTTAAGAAATCTATATTGAAGCCTAAAAATTTTGTGTTTTTAATTCCTTCTATCTTTGTTACAGTTGATGCTCAAACACTAGAAAATTCCAATAGTAGAATTATTCCTTTGGCCTTCCCTTAAAAAAAATGAGTGGTGCTGGAGTAAGCTCAGGACTGTACCTTATATCGCACATCATGCCGTAAAAGTGTGTAGGAACCATAGATGTTTTTGACTCGTATCTCAGTGAAAAGTGTCTATGGTTCTTACACATTCAAAAAAATCATAGATGATTGTCTAGGCTGCTTCTTTTTCTTTTTCTTTTTTAATCACATCATCATTATCAACGATTTCATAAAGCAAGCTAGCTTAAAAATCTCAATAAATCATTTAAATTTCTGTACGATTGAGATAGTTGTAAATTTTTCATTTGTTTTCATTGTTATGACTACGAAATGTTATTAACGTAGTCTTGCAAAAGATAATGATCGAAGAAAAGTTTTGTGCATGCAAGGAATCTTTCTAGTAATGATTTATTCATTGAAACTCATTTTGGTATTTTATCGTGTTGGATTAACGTTGGATTTATCCTAATATTTGGATGGAAGTGGAAATAAAAGTAAAAGCAAAAGTAAAAGTAAAAGTAAAAAAGTGAAAATAATAGTTAAGTGATTTGTTTATAAGTTGTGGTGTAAAATTTTAGTTTCACATTGAACAGAAACAACTAAAGAGTGTAACTTTTATATAAAAGTTCTGACATATTATAGTAAGTGTGAGAAAGATACAGGTCAAACCCACATACACGTGAGGGCCCATGGGTTCTAAAAGGGATTTGAAGCCCTTGGTCCAAAAAACCTTAGTGCACATGCATCATGCACAGGGGGATTGCAAATCGGATTTAAACCTCATGTGAAAGACCCATTTTTGCCAAAACTTTATTGGATAGACACTTATAATTCTATAAATTCCCATTTATTCTATCTTTTGTTACTTTAAACCTTATGTTTTTTGAGATTATTCGTGAGTCCTTAAAAATATTTCTTGTATTCCCGGAGACAGACATCTAGAGGCTACTAGCACATTGGAGAGGTGAAATATGTTTTAAGGCTATTGTATTTAATACAAACCTCACTCTATTCAAATCAATAATTGAGTCCAATCGGTAATTTTTTGTTATTCATTATTTTACTATTTTATTTATTTCTTGTTTATCTTTTCTATTCTAACAACACAGAAGTAACAATCGACTAAAAAAATTGTTGACAAAGCTTACAATGATAATAATGAAGGCTTACAATGACAATGATAATGATGATTGAGTTTGGAACTTAACTCTTTGGTAATTATTTCCATATTAAATCAACTATATATATTTCTTCATTACTGATTGATTTAAGTAAATACACATAATTTTTTGTTATTTAGTTTTAAACTCATCGTAAAGAAACATATGAAAACTTTAATTAATAAAGCTCGGCTTTTAACTCTAGAAGTTATTACGTGGAAAATATGTTGTAATGTAGTGTTTTTCATCAATTCTTGAATGAAAGTGCACTCTTTCCTTGAATATATATCTATGGAAAGCATTCGGAGGCCCTAAAGAAAGTCAAACATTATACTAGACATTTTTCAAAATAGGGGTTACAAGTTTTGGAATGGCTGTTTTTTGTAAGGATGGTCTATATGGTGAAGAGATCATCTTCACAAAAAATTAGCTCATTCTGAAACTTCTAATCCTAGTTTTCAAGTTAAAAAATCGTAGATCATTTATTTTTGTAAACCACTTTTGATGGGGTTAGGAGTTTCGAAATGGGCTGATTTTTGGTGAGGATGATCTCCTTATCATAGAGATCATCCTCACAAAAAATCAGCCTGTTTTGAAACTTCTAACCCATACATTAAAAAAAATCAACTCTTTTTAGGACCTCCGAACGCCACCCTATATATATATATTTTGCTTATCGTTTGTATCCTCACCTTTCGGGTGAGACTAGTCCCACAATCACACGCATTGCCCTCTCGGATGTCTTACATGCAATTGGTTGAGTCAACCTGACCTTAGAGGGTGGTCCCAAGGATTTCATTTTTTTGTGGGGTTTTAAACCCTTGACCTACCCTTCCTGAAGGAGCTTATGATCAAGGTTCGACTTGCCACTAAGCCAACTCGTTAGGGTTTTGAAATATATGGGCCAAAAGCCAAATTGTTTTGTCTTATATAGGCTAACAGTTTTGGAATGAATTTTTTTTTTTTTGTGAGGATGGATTCTATGGTGAGGAGATCATCCTCACAAAAAATCAGCCCATTCTAAAACTTCTAACTCCAATTTATAAGTTGAAAAATCATAGATTGTTAATTTAAAACTACTTTTGAGGGGTTAGAAGTTTCAGAATAGGCTAAATTTTTGTGAGGATTTTCTCACCATAGAGATCATCCTCACAAAACATCAACTCATTATGAAACTTTTAGCCCATATAGGACATAACTTTGGCTCTCATTTTGACAATCAACGTTGTCCATATAGATATATAAACCGTGATAATATGAAACTCCCCTCTGACAAACGCCCTCATCACAGAACCGTAAATCAATTGCCTTAGGATACACAAGAAAAAGATTTATGATTTTGCATATCCCAAGGCAAATGATTTACGGTTCTGTGATGGGGGCATAAAGGCGTTTGTCAAAAGGGGTCGTCATATTATCATCTCTCTCTCTCGATATATATATATATATAGTAGTGATAATCGGAGTACCCCATGTGGCAAACTCAATCGACTCCCGTGACATGACAAGTTCGGGAACCATAGATCCGTGCTCCTTGGGATACACGGTTCCCTCGAGATACATTTTATATGGGAAGTGCAGCCATGTATCCTAAGGAATGTAGATCTACTGTTTCCGAACTTGTCACGTTAGGATAGTCGATTGAGTTTGCCATGTGGGGTAGTTAGATTATCACGATTCATATGAGAAATTATGAACTTTTACTTTGTTTTATCATTAGTCTTTAAGAATATGCTCTGAATTGGAATCCTTGGAAACATTTCCATTGTTAGTCAAGGCATTTTAAATTTGGAGATCAATAATGATTATCATCTTTTTTACCAAAAGAAAATTTTAATTTTTTCTTGAAATTACAGGGCAAATTCATTGAATCGTCCCACAATAGAGGGTCCATCTGATAATATTTGATTTGAACACCCAAGACAAGTGGCTCTCATGAGTAAGTGAGTAACACCTTAAATTTCCATAAGAGCAGCTTATGTGCGCGTGAGCCAGTGGGGTCACAGGTCGGGTTTATTGGGGTTAAGGAAAGGACAGCACAAACCACCCCACTTACTATAAGTTCTGCATGGAAGCTATGGGGTTTATATTGCTATATATAAGTCAAATATAATTTTATGATGATGGTACTTTACTTGGTCAGCATTTGTCAACATTTAGAGTGTTCGTGACCGTACGATCAATCAATATTTTCCAACTAAAAATAATAATCAATACTGTTAAACGGCCTACCAAATGAATGATTTTTGTGGAAGAAAAAAAAAACAAATTTCGATGGGTTTTGGTCAATTGCTTACTTTGACTTGTCAATGCTTTGGATTGGGTTAATGTGATTGAGATTATAGGTTTTGATCAACTTGAAGGAGAATAATATGGTGATGTCGTCTTGCACATTGGCATTTCTCTAGTTTAATTGTCTTCATGACTACTTTGATTATAATATGTTGGGCCCTAAAGGTTTTTTTAAGTTCTTTTTGCATTAGCCGACAATATGTTAGGTTTCATGAAAAGTGAAACATGGGGTCCATTTCCTAAAAAGTGTGAAAAAAGAAATAATCTTTCGTAAGCTAAATCCTTTTGGAAAAAAATGCAATGGAGTTCAAATCGTGTACTCTGCTAAGTCAGATAGCAACTAAACTCACAACCATGCAATCGTCGGAGATCGAGCTAGATGACTTGGGGGCACTTACATGATTAAAAAAATAAATAAAAATCATCTCAGACACCATCATGCATATGTCATCGTCTAATATATTCGTCATCGTTCAAGCATGAGACGCAAAATTGAAATTTTAAAACATGCAAAATATTGGAGTTTGAGGTTATTTCTCTCAATTCCCATCCATGGTATTAGAACTTATTATTTCATCTCGTCTCCCTTTGATATCAAGTTGACTTGTTTGAGTCATCTCATCTCAAATGAGATTGAAAGTAAAAAAAATCTTTACCTCACCCCCAAATTCATATCTCAATGAAGATCCTCCTTCTAATTCTGTAAAAAGTTAAAAAACTAAAAAGAGTTTTTCAATCCAAGACCTTCCGACAATCAAATTAACAAAAATAAAAAATTGGAATTAAAAAACAATCAAAAGTCCATTACATTAGTACTATTACTTAGCAGGTGCCAGCTAGCTTAATTAGTAAAGTTTTTGTATGATGATACTAAAGACCTAGGTTCAAATCCTACTAACACCAAGTTACTGAACTCATTAAAAATATACTTATTGATAAAAATAAAATATAATTATTACATATAGTCATAGATTCTTTACTTTCCCTTTCTTCTTGATATACAATAAGATGCATTGTATTAAGGTGCATAAGATACACTATATCATTATTAGTGTATCTCATCACAAATAAAATGTTGTGATATTCAAGAATATTTATTAATGTTTAGAATATTCTAATATATTTATACTAGGTAGTTTTCATATATCTTGGTTGATGTAATGCTTATAAATACGTTATTGGATTTATGTAATAATCATCTAAGAATTTTACATAAATCAATTATTTCACATGGTATCAAAGCTTAAGCTCCACCAGCACATCGATCTTGGTGCATCGTTCTTCGACGATGACGCCATCACCATTGCTGGACCTATATCTTTTTTTTTTCCCTTTATTATTGTTATAGTTCTATTCAATAAAAACCACACCTCCTTCCATATCTCTACAAGTCTCCCCAATTCACATATACAACTCTCACGATCTTTTGTTTTTCATATCTAAAATTTCTCTAACGAGCGTTCTTTCATTTAAATTGCACAATCCTACTTTTTATGTTTTTAAGAGAGATCATGACAAATCTGATCTATTAAGTCACCGACTCCAACAGATTAAAAATAGTGGGATGCGACAATGATAGACTTCACAGACAGATGATGACCACTAACAAACACGATTGGCACTTCGAAGATCAATGAACATATCCGCTAATGAGATCAAATAATTATTCAACAAAACCAATTGCATATTCCTTCTTCAAATGACCATGCAATTGTAGGAAGATGTTAGAGAATAAGATGCATGAGATACACTATATCATTATTAGTGTATCTCATCACAAATGGAAGGTTATGATGGAGGATATTCTAGAATATTTATTGATATGTTTGTAAATACCTTATTTGGTTTATATAATAATCATCCAAGAATTTTTAACAAATCAATTATTTTACATGGTATCGAAGTGGGTAACCATAGGGATGTAAGAGACACGTTACATGTGAGGTGGAGTGTAAGCAATAGTCCCACATCGCTTGAGTATTATGACTTTGGGTTATATATAAAACTAGGGCAATCCTCACCTTACAAGCTGATTTTGTGAAAATGAGTTAGGCCCATGGGCATCTACACTTCCTAGTTTGTTCTTCGCAAATTCATGAAAATCTCTTAAATATTTCCTATAATCTTGTAGTTTTCTCCCATTTGGAAATTTACTAAGTTTATCTATTATCATTCTATGTATAACTTGATTCCTTTCTCTTTCAATTGGTTTCTAATGTAAGTGTATCTTACTTAAGCTCAACATTAAGAGATTCTTGAGAGAGTCTCGAACCCTTAATTAAATTCATGGAAGAGAGATTTACCCAACATACCCAACTAATTGCATTTTTATTACAAAAACTCCCTTAGAGTTCTAACAACTCCAAGGGAGCCTAACTTTATGAAGTTTGTTACCCAACAAACCTCACTTTATCAAAGTTGTTACTAGTAAACCCTGAGGGAAAAAACATTGAAGCGGTCAGCCCATTTCAAAATTTTGAAGGAACCCTCCTCTTTGGATTACACGTGGCACCTTCAAGGAGGTGTTTCCAATTTTGACAAAAATGTAGGGACGTGAAATAAATTCAAAATGCCATGTGTCTTGTAACAAAAAGGATTTCTTCAAAATTTAAAACGGGAGGTCAACTTCAAAGTTGGACTCAACCCTGAGTGGGATCCATATCATAAAATTCAAATTTATGACGTTAATTTGTTACTTAACATACCTCGGAGTGGATTCTAACAACATGAATTTGTGGCATCCAAAAACATGATCCGATACACAAAATTATAAAAGGTCAAAATTCTAAGAATTAAAAAAAAAAAATAGAAAAATTAAAGTTATTTTTCATTATTTAATTTTAGTTTTAAATTTGGGAATTCAGTAGCCACCATTTTCAACACCTACAATCAAGCTCAAAGGTTTTTTTTTTAATAAACAAATTATATTGAATCAGAGTTCTTACATGAAATCTACAAGTCTGTGTTTTTTGATTGATAATTCATATGCACCCAACAATCCTTAATAAGATTTAAAATATTACTTAGCCATGGTAGCATGATTCATAAAGTAAGGTTAGTTTCAACAACAAACTTAACAAAATAAGAAAATTTGTGAAACAAAATTGCAACAGATAAGTCAACCCGATAAATCAACAAACTTAATAAAGTAAGAGAATTTTTGTAATAAAATTGCAACAGATAGGTCAGCCCGATAAATCTCTCTGCTCGAAATTGAAGATCCGTACACTTTTTCAATTTTTTATTTTATTTTTGCAATGTACTTTCCCAAACTATATGATTACTTCAATTGAACCTAACTTTCAGCTGAGTGCTCCTTTCTTGCTACCATATCCTATCCGGTTGAGTTGACACGTGGAATCCTTCTGCATACTTTATTTCTCATGCAATAATGGAAACATGGACGTCTAGGTGTAATAATGAAACTAAAGAGGTAAATCTTTATCTAGATTTACAATTACTTATTAATATATATTTACATGTAAATAATAATAATTTTTTGATAAAATAAGATTGAGAAGAAGATTATTAGCCACTAGATCATATCTTATTTATAAAAAATTAAATATTTTACTCAAAAAATACAAAATTTCGATTGACTCGATTGAGTTTTACTGACTCAAACGAGATTTTTAAAATATCACCTCAAGTCATCTCGATTGTGAAACAAGGTGATTTGCATAAGATATCTCACTCATTCCTCGACGATACCAAGATGATTCAAGCGAGTCATTTCAGTCTTGGACGTGATCTGAAACCATGTTCCCAATTCGTTCCCATTTCTTGAAAGAATATATTTATTCTATTCTTGTACTTTTTCTAATTAGTCCATGAGGATATCATATTGGGTGATCTATGAAAATGAAATAACTGGCCCAATTTCATTTTTTTAATATTTATCAAAATATTATATATCCATTTGGATTTTTATTTTTATTTACTAAAATAGTATTTACTTTATTGGCATTAATAAATAGTGTACCCTTGTCAAGTTCAAATTACAAATAAGTTGATTTTTTTTAATTAAAAAGATAATAATAATAATAATAATAATAATAAGTATGAGCTTTTATTTGAGGTTCACGTGAAGGCAAAAAAAAAAAACACTAAAATTGCAAATGTTATCACCCATTTTGATAAATAAATATCAAAATGGATATATGGTTCTTTTGATAGATGTTTTGAAAATCGACCCGTTTTGATCCCGGTCCTCGTTCCTATCAAATAGGAATGGTGTCTATGTGGCATATTTTAATTGGAGTTTAAAATACTTCGGGCTTGTAACCAAGCTGTACTCGTAGCCCAATACATTTATTTTCCAATCAAAATGTACCACATATGCAAAGTTCCTATCTATAGGAACGAGAAATCGAACTCGATCGCCACTCATTTTGGGGCACATGTGAAGATGCATTATATATAGGGGTGTCAATGGGCGGGTTCTACGTCGACTATCACTATATTAGTATCGGGCCTAACTAAACCAAGTCTTAGCCCAGCCCTAACAGGCTTGTACTTGACTCGGGCTGAATTCGAGTCAAATAAAATGATTAAAATTTATTATTTTTAATGAAAAAAATGTATTTTTGAAATAATTTTTTTTGTGCATGTTTGAAGACTATCCAATTGAAGTTGAAATTAATATCTTATTAACCTATAAAAGTTATAGATGAGAGTTAAATTGTAATTAAGCAGTTAGGCAATATGTTTTATTAGAAAAATATAATACTTAAATATATTATAAATATTTTTATAATATTAAGCAGCGGACGGGGCTGGGTAAGGCCCTACCGCAACCCGAATATAATAAGCTAAAAATTATTAAGCCCGATCATACCTTTGCAACTCAATATGAAAGCCCTAGCCCTTGTTTTGTCGGCCAGGCCGGATTGAAAGGCTCAATTGACACCCCTAATTATATACACCTTGGAAATATGTATTTGAGGGTATTTTTGGTAGGGAAAAAAATTAAGGCCATTTTTTATAGGAAAATAAAGTTTTGGAGGTGTCTTTAATGCTTCTTAATGTGTACCCTTAATGCACATGTTAACCAAACCCCTTAAAAATGTAGTTGGACTAGTAATTTTGCCCTTGTACATGACCATGAATGTTTGATAAAAGTTCAATCGTCCTTGAATATTTACATAATATAGATCCTCCTTGCAATAATTAGTTCATTTAAATAATCTTAATCTTGTGAAGGTTGAATTAAAATTAAAATTTTAATGATTTTTTTTTTCTTCAAAGTATACTAATATTCAATACAGATGGTCGTCGTAGTGAGAAAATTAAAAATACTTGGAACAACAAAAGCTTCCGTGGTCGAAAATCAGAGGATATTTTACGATAACAGCTATACATTTTACTAAATTTATCGAACTAGTCATTTTTTTTATTTATTTATTTAAATATTTATAAAAATGAGCATATATCTTATTTCATAATTGTTTATTCTTATTAAAATGGTTTATATATTGTCAGTCATGGTTTTAAATCTCATCCAAGACGACTCGACCACATAATTTGATGGAACCAACTAGTTGAGTCGACTCAACTCAAAAATGCACCTAGTCATATATCAGAAATTGACCAAGTTATCCGCCCACATAAATTTTTTGGGGGAAAACAAAATTTAATATTTTATTATTTTTAAATGTTTATAATTTAAGATATATTTAGTTTAATTGACTTGTTCGAGTCAACTCGCAAGTTCTCAAAATGACCATCATGGAGATGCAACATGAATCAAGTTTTTGAGTTTAAAAACTATGATTTTTAGATGAGGCATACTGGGGTGACACAAAGGGGGACACGGGTGACACAATGACGTGGTGGCATGCATGTAACCGTAGAAGCTTTTCTGCGAGATACAAGTAAAAAGCATCTACGGATATGTGCGAGCCTCCATCTCATTTGTGTCACCCCACTAATAACATTAGTTGGTTGGAAAAATGATTTTCCAAGGGTTGAAATGGGTATCCCTATTCCCTTAGAAGCTAGAAAATTAATTTGGGCAAGAAATTGGGAAAATGCATAATCAAAAGCCTAAAAATTTCTTCTTTTTTTTTTAAGGAGTTCATTTTACGCCCATTTTCTATGTGCAATCAAACATACCCTAAAGTATGTTTTTTCCCTAATTCTTATCTATTGTAATGGTCAATATCTTATCATAATTAGCTATGATCGATATTTTAAGAGAGATTCTACGGACACATCAATTTTTACCTATAACGTAGCAACCTTTGTAGATCGTGGTATTTTCTTACAAGCAAAAAAAAAAAAAAAAACTTTAATTTGTTGTTAGTTTCTTTTATTATTTGTTAGGCTATATGGAATGATCAAAATAATTGTGCTTTTTAAATGTTGGATTGCTTGTAGTGCGATTGTAGTCTTTTAGGAAAAATATTTTTACCCTAGAGGTTAAAGTTAAAAATCAAAACTATTGGCTAATTTTGAAGATGGAGGCATTTAGGTCATTTTATGTTACTCTTTTAGAATAGACCAAGGTCAATGGATTATTTCATCAGTTTCAAAACATAGGAGTGCATCTCAAATATTCACCAAAACATAGAGGAGTACGTCTGCCGATTCATTCTAAAATTATAATCCGACGTGTAACACAAAAATATTGTAATAATTTTTAGGCCATTTTAAGTTAGTCTTTAAGAATGGACCAAAGTAAAGAGATTATATCATCAGTTTGGATCAATGTATCTATAGTAAAATTGGCAGGAGCGACTATATGATCATCATTCTACATGTAGATGACATACTATTTTCCACGGTGATAGTCAGATGCTTTGTGATAGGAAGTAATTCGTATTTCGACACCAAATTTTGGATCCAACAATTGCCGCCACCTTTATAGTTAAACATAATATAATTTAAGTCATTTTGGTCAAAAACCAAGAAAATTGTTGCACACCCCCAATCACTTTGGTTAGTTTTTAAAATTATATAAATATCATTTTTTACAATGTAAATTTAAAAACCTTCTACTGAATGATAAATTTGGGGGTTCAACTCAAAACCAATTGACAATAACTGGAGAAGTCCAAGAGCTTATAAGGAGAGAGACATGGTAATTTGTGTCCGATGTGGACCAAACTCAACATATCTCCACACATGTGAGCCGGGTTGGGCCAAAGCACAAGGAGATATGAACTGGATGACATAGATGAGAGAAAGACCCGTTCTCATACCATGATAAATTTGAGGATTTATCATAGTCCAACTCAAAATCATTGACAATAAGAGGAGAGGCCTAATAACTCATAAGGATAGAGATAAGGAAATGAGTGTCTGATGCGGGATTAAAACTCATGACCATTTCCTACCCTTATCTTATCTGTCCTATGTTCTGTCTATCTCAACAGTTAACGTTTGATCATAATTAGCTATCAACGTACAAGGATTTGATATTTTATTCGTCAGTGGGATTTCACTAAAATCAAATGTCATTAGCTATAAACCTTTTTCGTATTTCATGCATTTGATTTTATTTAAATTAAATCTTTTGATTTTAAAACCATATAATTTTATGGGGCCACTATAAATAATATCCTAATACCAAGAAATTGAACTTATAAAATAAATGATACATTAATTTTTATTTTTTTTAAGTAGTGAGAAACTACTTTATATATTTTTTTAAACTACTGTCTTCCACTGCTACATTCTACTACTTCAGTTTTGTATCCAAATAAGACATATATAAAATGAATAAAATAACATTTTTCTATCAAGGAAGATGATCTTCATGAGATCGTAATTTAAATTATTAGTCACACACATGTCTAGGGGGCGTTCAAGGGACATAAGTAAAAAACATATGTAAAAACAATCATTTTTCAAAACATGGATTAGAAGTTTCGTATTTATCTAATTTTTTGTGAGGATGATCTCTATGATGAAAAGATCATCTTAAAAAAATCAGACTAATCTGAAAATTTATAAATCCATCAAAAGTGATTTACAAATTATTGGTCAAAAATTGACGGTCAACATTTTAAATCACTTTTGATGGTTTAGATTGGGCTGATTTTTTGTGAGGACGACCTTCTCAACATAGAGATCATCCACACAAAAAATCAACTGAATCTGAAACTTCTAACTCATATTTTGAAAAATGTTTGTTTTTACATATGTTTTTTTCACTTGTGTCCTTTGAATACTCCCCAATATATATATATAAGTAAATAATTCGAGATGTTCAAGCGAGTATTTTTAACATTTTTTTTATAAGTGGGGGAAGGCTTGTAATGGGATCATGATCTTTGGGTTTGAAATGGGGTTCCCTTGTATTTATTTTATTTTCCATAAAATAGATTTTCTCAATCTCCTTTTTTTTTTTATATATATTTTTTTGTGAGAGTATAACTCATATTCATAAAAACATGTTTAGTGACATTGATGTTAATAATCTTAACAAAATATGTTAATTATGAAAAATATCAAGGAAATCTCGTACTTCTTCGATATGTTAAAAGAGAACTACAAACAAAGTTTTCCTTGTAATATACTTACTAATGAAATAGTAGTTCTAAACTAACTATGCTCGACACTGCTAATGTGGTAGGGTTTCCTTGAGATACACGGAGGAAATCTATGATTCTAGAGACATTGCTACGTCAGCACAATGTCGAGAGTAGTCGGTTCAACATTTTCCTAATGAAATTATATTTACAATCCATGCAAGGATGCACACAAAGTTTGTATTGTTTTTCTCTCCAAGATCCATCAGCTTCACCCAAAGTATTATTTTTTTTCCCTCGTCTTCACTCGTTAGATTCTAACTATTTCAACATTCAAACCTCAAGAATAAAATAAGAATTCAGGGGAAGCAAAAAATACAATTTGTACAAGAGGTTGAATGTCGCAAAAGTAATTTTACCCTAAAGGTGTAAGAGGTCGAAGTTGACTTATTTCAAAGGTAAAGATCATGGGTTTTTTGCTAATTTTGAAGATGGAGACATTTAGGTAATTTGCTGTTAGTATTCCTAAGATCAAGAAGATATGTCATCACTTTGAAAACATGGGGGTGTATCTCAAATATTCTCCATATTTGGTGGAGAAATACATCTAATTAACTCTAAAATAATACGAGAATCATTGCTAGTGCTCCAACTTTTACTTATGACGCACCAATCCTTACGATAACTAACATATTGGATGAATCTCCATTTCTTGTGATGAAGATGACAAAATTCTGATCTTGATATATTATTCATTTTAATTCTCAAAATATATTTTTACAGTAAAAAAAAATCGACAGTCAACATTCTAAATCACTTTTGATAGGGTTAGAAGGTTCATATTGGGCTGATTTTTGTGAGGTAGACCTTCTCATCAGAGAGATCATACACACAAAAAATCATCTCAATATGAAACTTTTAACCCATATTTTGAAAAATGTTTGTTTTTACCTATGTTTTTTTACTTATGTCCTTTCAATGCTCCCTAATATATATATATAGTAAATAATTCGAGATATTGTAAAGAGTATTTTAAAGATTTTTTTTTATAAGTGGGGGGATGCTTGTAATGGGATCGTGGTCTTTGGGTTTGCAATGGGGTTCCATTGTATTTATTTTATTCTCCATAAAATAGGTTTTCTCAATCTCCTTAATTTTTTATTTTTGTCGAGAATATAACTTATATTCATAAAAAATATGTTTAGTGACATCGATGTTAATAATCTTCACAAAATATGTTAATTATCAAAATATCAAGGAAATCTTGTACTTCTTCAATATGTTAAAAGAGAACTACATACAAAGTTTTCCTCGTAATATGCTTATTAGTGAAATAGTAGTTCTAAACTAGTCATGCTCGTCACTCTGCTAATGTGGCAGGTCCCCAGAACCATAAAGTTTTCCTCAAGATACACAGAAGAAATCTATGATTCTAGAGACATTGCCACGTCAGCACAATGTCGAGAGTAGTCAGTTCAACATTTTACCCCTAAATGTGTAAGAGGTCGAAGTTGACTTATTTCAAAGGTATCAAGGGCTTTTTGCTAATTTTAAAGATGGAGACATTTAAGTAAAATTTGCTGGTGAAGAAGTTATGTCACTTTGAAAACATGGGGGTGTATCTCAAATATTCTCCATATTTGGTGGAGGAATACATCTAATTACCTCTAAAATAATAAAAGAGCCGCTGCTAGCAATCCAACTTTTACTTATGACGCACCAATCCTCCATTTCCTGTGTTGAACAGGACAAAATTCTGATCTTGACATATTAGTCATTTTAATTACAAAATATGTTTTTACAGTAAATTCGTGACTTTTATAACCAACGACTTCGTTAATTAAAATGTGTATTGTACGAAACTGGAATTTGAACACAAGTTGCATACTTTTTAATATATTTCAAAAGGATTTGTGTGTGGCAAGTAAAAGTTGGTGTGAACACATGTACTTTAACGCTGAAAATATTATAATATAATTTTTTTTTTTGGCTTTCTTTCTTCGAGATGGATCCGAATCAAAAGCTTTACCAATCTCCATCTCAACGTGGGCCCACACGGACGAGTCCCAAAATTTCCTCAATAAAATTCGACACTGCGCGATACGTTTCTCATTTCTTCAAAAAGTACCGTACATCGTTCGGATAAGGAAAATCACAGAGAGAGAGAGAGAGAGAGAGAGAGAGAGAGAGGCGGATTCGGATCTGAAGTCTACACTCTACAGGTAAGGAACCCTAACTTTCCCTTCAAATTTCTTTTTATCTCCGTGTCCCCGTGTCGTCTTTTAGGGTTTTTTTTTTTCCTTCTTCTGTGAAATTAGGGTTTTATCGCCTTGGATCAGTAAAACAAGTTGAATAAACCATTCGTGTTTCTATCTAGGGTTTCTTCTGAAACCCTAGTTTCTAAAGCTTCAACCTTTTTCTGGAGAAGATCTAGGGTTTTTATTTATTTTTCCTAAGAGAACGAATTAGGGTTTTCGATTTTCATGTATGGCTTCGGGGCCTTTGGTCGGGGGAGGCGGAGATGAATCTCGAGAGAAACACAGATGGGCAGAAAGCAAAGTCTACACCAGAAAAGTTCACAACAAGGGCCCTAAAACAACCTCTCAACTTCCCTCCCAAACCCTAGCATCCGAAGATGGTAACTCGTCTCAGCAACAGCAGCAGCAACAACAACAACAACAACAGCTGTTGACTCGTTTCAATGCGGCGTCGGACGATTCCTCGAGTCTCAATCGACGGGAGATCGCTATGCCGAACAACCGTGACACGCATCCTGGGAATGATTTAGCTGGATCAGCCGTTTCGAGATTTGAGAACCGAATCACTATTAATCTTTCCTCAAGATCAAAGCAGGAGACACGAGAGCTTCGGCGAAAGCTTACCAATGAGCTCGACCAAGTGCGGACCATGGTGAAGAAACTTGAAGCTAAGGAGCTACAACTTACTGGGTATAGTCACTCGCAGTTGTCGGCGAATGATGCCATGGATAATGGTGGTGCAAAGAGAGTGAACTCAGAAGTTGCTTCCGTGGGCCCCCCTCGCCAGTCGAGGCCGTTGCACCAACTCAGTATCTCAGTTTTGGAAAATAGTCAAGGTGGGGTAAGCGAAATCGTTGAGAAAGAGAAGAGAACACCGAAGGCTAACCAATACTATCGTAATTCGGAATTTGTTCTTGGAAAGGAGAAATTCCCGCCTCCGGAGAGCAACAAAAAGTCGAAATCCAACACTAGTAAGAAACATGGAAGTGGAGGAGAAATGGGTTTTGGGTTTGGGATGGAAAAGTGTTCGAGTCAGGTTTTCAAGAATTGTTCTGCTCTGCTTTCGAAATTGATGAAACACAAGCATGGGTGGGTGTTTAATACCCCCGTGGATGTGAAGGGACTTGGCCTTCATGATTATTACACTATTATCAAGCACCCGATGGACCTTGGCACGGTGAAGACTCGGCTGAACAAGAATTGGTACAAGTCTCCTAAGGAATTTGCCGAGGATGTGAGATTGACGTTTCATAATGCAATGACGTACAACCCAAAAGGGCAGGACGTTCACATAATGGCGGAGCAGTTGTCGAACATGTTCGAAGAAAGGTGGGCAGTTGTAGAGGCTGAATACTACAATCTTAATTCGAGGTTTGAATTAGACTATGACATTGGTCTCCCTACACCTACATCGAAGAGAGCCCCCGCTCCTCCTTTTCATGAAATGAGAAGAACACTTGATAGATCAGAATCAATGACGCTTCCCGTTGATTCCAAGCTTAAACCTTCGAATGTTGCTCCTTCGGGTAGGACCCCTGCTCTGAAGAAGCCTAAAGCAAAGGATCTTAACAAACGGGATATGACGTATGAAGAGAAGCAGAGACTTAGTACGAATTTGCAGAGTTTACCTCCGGAAAAGCTGGACAACATTGTCCAGATTATAAAAAAGCGAAATTCCTCGCTCTGCCAACGTGATGATGAGATTGAAGTGGATATTGATGTTGTTGACGCGGAAACTTTGTGGGAACTTGATAGGTTTGTTACTAATTATAAAAAGAGTTTGAGCAAGAACAAGAGGAAAGCTGAACTTGCTATTCAAAGAAGAGAAGAAGCTAAGCATAACGTCCAGCAAATGGTGTGCCCCTGAATCAATATTTTTTATATCTTTTCTTTTTGTGGATATACTTCTTCACGATGAGGTTAGGTTGATTGCCTAGTGTTTGACTTGTTTCTTTTTTTGTTACAGAACCCAACCACTGCCATGTTGGAGTTGCCGAGGGAAACTAGAACAGGTAATCATTCTGGAAAAATGGGTATTAATTCTTACTTATTTGAAACAATGTTCCACTGAAATCTGTTTTTTGGGGCTACAGATGAGAAGAATATGCCTTCTTCATCTCCTGTTCAAGGAGAGAAACAAGGGGATAATGCAAGTAGGTCGAGTAGTTCTAGCAGCTCTAGCAGTGACTCTGGGTCCTCTTCTAGTGGTATTATTATGCACTTCTAACTATATTGTTTTTAGAGAATATTTAACATTTTTTTTTTTTGTTTTGTTGAAAGTCAAATTAATTTATTCTTTTATTCTTATGTTTATTGCACAGATTCTGATAGTGATAGCTCCTCTGCATCGGAGGCTGGGCATTCCCCTAGGACTTGAATGGATTAAATTCAGGTAGAATTTGTTGTTTTGGCAGGATTATGTCTCTTATTTCATCCCAGGAATCACACTATTAAGTTTTTTAAATCTTTTTTTTCTCCTAGAAGTATCTCTTGTGCCTGCTATCTTTTACAGATTGTTTTAGGAATTAAAATTAAATGCTAGTTTAAAATGCTTCATTTCTTGCATAATCAAACACAATAGTTGGAGATAAGCTTGGAAAATGTGGTTAAGTTCTTTTGATCTGTGTGCATAACAAGTCAAAATCATGAACAAATTGGATAACTGTAGTGTGTCGACCAATCTTTGAGTGACAGATAATCCAAATCCGTGAACAAGCTTAACCTTTGTTGCATGGATTACCCATGTTGGATTTGTAAACTCCTGGTTTCTGTGAGACACCTTAGAATTCTAATCATTATAACGAGTTCTATCTTTCCTATTAAATTGTCTATGTATAAAGTGTAATTCTATTTATGTTCTCTTTATTTGGTATGTATAAGATTTTTTCATTTGAAGAGAGAAAATACAAAGGAGGTCGAGAAGACCTACCTACTACAAAACCAAATCGAAAAGCCTTATGCATTCTTTTATGTAAGTATACTTAGGATACCGTTCATAATCCATTGTAATTTGATTGTTATATTCAAACTGGTTACTTAACATTATTTAAAATATGCGACACTGACATTGATCTCTTTATTGATGCAACCTTGAGTATAACCATGTTAACACTGGCAAAATTTTGTTTTGTCTAGCAAAAAATTGTTTTTTTTAATAAATTTATTAATGAAGAAACAAGAGGACGAGGAGCTACCCTAAAAGAACAAAACTGCTCAAAAAAAGAAAAGAGAAAGCAATAACTAAGAAAAAAGATAAAGAAGAAAACGCGCCATCAACACTCTCTAACGTTCTAACGAGCACAGCTCATCCCATTTGAATCAAAGTCCTGAAAGAACACTCATTCATTCGAAATTCTTCCTCAATTTGCACCAATAGAACAACAGCCCCAGATATCCAAGATTACGTCATGAGACGATTTTTTCTTCCTTTGAAGAACTCTTCTATTCCTCTCCTTTCAAAGCCCCCAACATAACTCAAAAGGGAGGATGGATCTCAAATACCTTTTCCTGTTGGATACCACATTATAGCTCCACCCCAAGAATGAGGACAAGATATAATTTGGGAAGACCCAATCAACTAGGAAAAGACAAGGAAAATGACTCAAAATTTAGAAACAAAGGGACGGTGAGTCAAAATATGACACCTGACCCTCTGTTTTCCTTGCAAAGACAACAAAAGTTTGACATAGGCAAGCCTCGTTTGATCAAGTTATCCAAGGTTAGAATTCTGTTTAAAGATGCTAGCCAGATAAAAAGAAACCACCTTGGATGGAACAAAAGGTGACCAAATGGATGCCCGAATGAGCGTAAAAGGTTCTTTCCTTACTCTTACATCATAAGAGTGTAGATAGTTTAGTCATAGAAGGCATCAGCAAGTTTAATTGAACTGAAATATCTAAACTAGTAGATACTCTTGTGTGGAACTTAGTCAACCCAAGTTCACAATCCATTGTAATTTGATTGTTGTATAAAAAATGATTACTTAACATTATTTAAAATATTTTCGAGTTCACAAATTCTGATTGTTGTAGCTTATTTCTGCTACTATTAAAATGCAAAGTTTACACTACTTCCAAATTGGAGAACACCCAGAGTTGTAAGTGTTACTTGTATATTGTTTTGTCTAAGTTATTTATTGTTTAAAGATGACTACTCTCTTTAGGTTGTGGTTATTATATTGGATTTTCTGCCGTAATTCAGTTATTTAAGGTTACTACAATATCTAGTTGACGTTGAAAAAAGGATAAAAAACTACTGGTTCTGGTTGTTATATCACCTGAAGCTGTGTTGTATGTTTTGCTTTCTGTAGCTACTTTCTGTTTTATTAGGTATTTGGTTATTGACCATCATCTTAAATAAATTATAAGAAAAAAGAGACCATCGGTTTGTCCTCGTGTTTTAGAAGCCTATGTTAGCTGAGGAAAAAATCTTCTGTTTGCAATTGCCAATGTCTAAAATGATCACTAGATGTGTAAAATTACACATTTGGTGGAATATCCTGTTGGACAATCTATCCTAATTCAGTTGTCCCCACTGGAGACATGGTAATCGATCCTTCTCAACATTCTTATCTCGTGAAAAGTTGAATTAAAATTAAATCATCTAATTAAATTATTACTTAAACTTGTCATGAGTTAAGTGGTGCTGGAATGAGCTGAATTTTGGTGATGATGATCATAGTATCTTTTAGAGAGAAATGGGTAGATGAAGGTATGCAGAACTTCAATGAGGAAGCGACAGGAATGTGGGTTGAAATGATAATTTCAGTAGAAGAGGGGCAAAATTTTGGAGACTTAGAAGTGTATTATGCCAGGAAATAAAGATTGTGACAAAAAAAAATGATATCAGAAAATCGATTAGTTTGCATTATGCCAGGAAAGTCAATTATTGAGGCCCTCTTCTTATTTAGATGATTAATGGAGTAATTTTGACATTGAAAGCCTGTTCTTGTTTTGATATGAACAACCACCGCCAATTTGGCTTCATGTCATGGTTTTTAAGAACTTCAAAAAGGAATTTAATGGAGCCCAATTTTGTGGGTATCAGGACAATAAGGGGGTTCCTTACAAGTACATTGATGTTATTAAGAACATGTATGCTGGAGTTATTACTGGCTTTAAAATAGAGATGAGGGGTTTTCTTGTTATAATTGTATTGCACGGGGGATCTACACTAAGCCCATACCATTTTGTATTAGTTATTGACGTGTGTGCGTGCGCGTGCCTGCTTTTTTCTCAGCTTTGCTGTAGTAAAAATTTGCAGACACATTTCATTTACCAAACTCCACGATACATATTTAACCACTCTTCCTCAAACTTGTGGTTCAATGTCATGACAAAAGTTGGCTTAGTCATGACATATCTAGGGGTAAAGCATTGGTTAGGATAGGCACAAAAGCAATATCCCCCTACTAGGCCATTTTGGTTACTTCGGTTCAATTATTAATAATGATTGGAGAATTGGTGATGACACGAATCATTTTATTTGATGGATAAATGTGAGGTGCACTTTTGGAGTGTTATGTAATATACATGTACTCAAGGTTTAAAATGTTGTATTGATTGAATGTTTTAGTTATTGAAAAAATTGATACGTTATTGTGATAGGGACATTAAATCTTGTAGAGTAGATTTTAGTTTTTATTTAGATTTCTGTTGTTTGGGCGTATTTTGATGTTTTATCGGCCTATTGTTTTAGTATAATATTTAGTGGTAGTTATTAACTTTAGTTTGTCTTTTGTTTAAGTTTATTAGGGTTGGAAATTAAGAGAGAGAAAGTTACGAAAATTAAGTTGATTTATTTGGTATTTTAGTTTGATTAAGATTCTTGATTTTTTTTTTTTTAATATAGATTGTATTAGGGTTTTTTTATTTATTAATAAACAACGAAGATTTTGATGAATAAAGAATGAGTTTCTTTCATGGAGTGAAGTGAGTTCTCCACTATTCTTGGTGGGATTCCAGGGTTTTATCTTTCTATCCCTTATTTTTATTTTTATTTTTTCTAATCTTTATTTTTTCTTTTTAACTTTCTTGATTCTTGAAACCTTCAAACCTCAACCCTTAATCCTTTTCCCATTTTCTTTAACTTTATTTCATTAATCTCTTTTCCAAATCTTTTACCCTTAATCATTTCCTTATCCTACAAACCTTTAACCATTTTCATTGGGATTGTGATCATGCATTGCAAAAGTTCATAATTAAATTACACTAAACCTTCCCTCCATTTAAATACCCTAAACTTTACCCTAATCCCTAAACCTTCTCCTAATCATAATTTCAAAATGTTGGAAAACTTTGTGTTTTACATCCAATTGAGATTTTGGAAATCCTTTTCCTATTGTCGCCCAAATCCTTACCAAAAATGTTAAACCAAATTCACTGAAGCCCCCTTTATTTTCTTTTCTTCCCTCACCATCCTGCATCATATCAGTTGATACATTCGATTCAAACTGATACATACCCGATACATTCTTGAAACATTCAATGCAGTGTAGTTAAGGGCGAAAGGTGCACTTAAGATGCAAAGGCCTCCTAGTGCTTGAGGTGCAAGGTGCAAGGTGCACGTTTGAGTAAAGTGAGGCATAATGAAATTATAAAAATAAATAGAAATCATATAATGAAAGGTGGGTTCTAGATATTTGCAATTATAACATGTATAAATGTGAATTTTCACAAACAAGTTAAAAAATTCAATAATTCAAGAAGAACGATAAATAATAGAGAGGAATAAGGAGAATAAGAAGGGAAGAAAACAAAGTGAAAGTAGAATTAGAAGTATTCTAGCAAACATGTGTTGTTGCTACGTCACAACAACAACTAACGCTATCAATGAGTGAGTTCAGGTCAAGCTTGGTTGAGTCCTAAACAATCCTAAAAAGCCAGTCTCTACCTTGTACTAGGCTATAAGGGGCCTAAGTCCTCTAAACCCTAATGGGTTTGGGCCGAGTAAAAATCACCAAATGGAAAATTCAATATTTTTGATGGTAAAAAAATTGAACTTTCTTGATAAATCTTATTTTTTATGCAAAAAAATTATACAATCAAGTATAAAACTAGCGTTTTATTTAAACAAATTAATTCATTTTTAGTGAAGCGCGCGTCTGGTGCGCCTGACTGAGGCGTAGTCAAAGGGTGCCCGCCTTGGTGCTCCTCACTTAAATTGCCTCACCTCACATGTATTAAGACGCTTTAGTCCGCCCTACCTTGAGGCACACCGAAGCGTTCGCCTTGACTACATTGATTGAATGTTTTAGGGTCGATGTTTCTTATAGACCTTGGCTGATATCGATTGGTACATTCCAATATTTTAAATCATGCATTTACTAACCAAACAAAAGGAGAAGTTTTACATGGCTAGGAATGATTTATGGAGCTGAATGTTGGGTGTCTAGAAACAAATTCTTCATAGCATGAGTTTAGTTGAGAAGGATGAGTGATCAATAGTCGAGAAGACAATAAAAATATGAGTACATTTGGGAGAATTTAAGAATAATTCCAATCAAATATGAAATTAGATAAATGTTTGAGTTTGTTTGGGCCTTTGGAAAAAAGACCAATGACAACAATTTCTTTTCTTGTCCCCCTCTTTTTCATTAAAGCTTTTCATCTTCAGTTGAATCTAAAATCGCCTCATCACTTTTCCATCGACATTCAAAATGCATTTTGCAAACAAGAAACAAGAAACATAGGATTACCTTGCCTAGTATCTCTAGAACTTTTGAAATGCCTAATTGATGTAGGACAATGAGGGGGGACATGAAAAAATAGGTGTTTAGGGAAATTGGTTTGGGAGGGAAATTGGTTTGGGATCAAGAAAGTTGAAAGAAAAAAAATCAAGAATAAGAAAGTCAAGAAAACAATTAAAAAAAATGGAGATAGAAAAGATAGTACCTTAGAATCATACAGAGGGTTTTTTGGAATCACATAAAAAACGATGGTGAATTTGTTCCATTGAAAGAAACATTCTTTATTCATAAACTCTCTTTGTTCAAAATAATCCTAATAAAACTAAAAATAGATGTAAGAATCCCTATAAAACTAAAATACCAAATAAATAACATAATTTTCGTAATTTTTTCCTTTCTTTTTTTTTTTGATCGATAAAGAGAAATTTATTGAAAAAGAGAATGAGGGGGTCAAGGTGATCAACCCAAGAACAAAGAGAAACAACAAGAAAAGAAAAAACACAACAAGGAAGAAAAAAACAAGATTGTTATATTGTGTGATTTTTGAGGTTGAAAAAAATCTGGAAGGTTAGCCCAAACTTATGGTAGAAAATAGAGAAGAATGTGATAAGGTAAGAAATGCGGTGGCAGATGAGAAGGAATTTTCGTCTTTTTCTCCCTAAATTCAAGGGAGGAAAAAGTGGAGCTTGCTGTAGATGCTCAAAATGCACAAGCATTCTAGATTTTTTTTAACCTAAAAAATCGTACAATATAACAGTCTTGCCTCTACACCTATTTATTATTTGTGCCATTTATCTAGTACATGTGACACTATTCACCAATAATAACATTGTATATTACTGAGTATTATTTATTTATCGATATTATCTAATTCTTCAAATATTTACGAGTCAACCACATAATTTATTATTCAATTATATTTTTTGACGAGGAAAAATAAAACGTTTGGCTATTGTTTAGCTTTTAGACATAAAACTATGTCTTTTTGAAGATTGAGTGTTTTAAATGAATACATGAATGTTTTATAAATAAAAGTGACTTGATAATAAGAAAGAAGAGACCACTACACTACCTTACTTTTTTGACATCCCCATATGATGTTTATTCCCTATATTTGAGTATATGGAAGAGGAGGCTATTGGAGATGTTCTAACATGACTTAAAGATGAACACTTTTGACCTTGGTATGCAAATCCCTTTTAAAATTGTCAATACTTTGGTCATTACTTTTTCAAGATTCATCGAATCGGAAAATCATGGGGTTGTTGGATATGTAACTAAATAACTTTTCAAATTACACTAAAATTATCCTAATATGACAAGTTTTGACCCTTTAAAATAAAGTATAAAGAAAATCTATATGAATAGTATATAGACTCCTATCAATTTCCTAACATAACATAAAACAAATAAAATGGAGACTCCATCCCTAAAATCTGTCTAACCCATTAGTTGGCTATGAAAGCTACTAAATGAAATCCGTTAAGGTGTGTGGGTAGGTGTTTAGTTTGGCCAACACCTCAGGGTGTGAAATGTAGGCCTTATATGCGTTATATTTTTAAATAATTAATACAATATTTTAAAAGAATTAAAATATTAAAAACTAATTAGTTAGGATACCATCACATATTTCAAATGCACACAACCAAATTTCAAATTTTAATCAATTGCAAAAAAAAAATATTTATATTTTAACAAAAGAGAAATATTTTGTATTTGAATGGTTGGAAGTCTCTACAATAAATAACTGTTTTATATTTATTACAAAAATACAACTAAATATTATTTTTTCGATTACTTTACCTGTTTAATGCTAAATACTTTGGCAAATATTTATAAATTAGCTCAACTGAAAAATTATTTTTTTGCACATGTTATGATTTTGTATTCAGAGTCATTTTCTAATTATTCCAAATATATCGCATACTAGCATAGTAGCAGTAACAAAGAAATAGAAGTGAAAAAAAAAATACAAAATATTGCTCAGATAACGAAGAAGAAGAAATAATAATAATAATAATAATAATAATCTACTACTTTTATGTGCATCATGGTTTGTGGCATAAGCCTTAGCTGCTTTTATGTTTTGACCTTATCCCTCAGGGTGTTTAATGAGCTTCATCTTGAGGCGCACCTCAAGGCGTAAGCCTCTAAAGACACTGCTCTAGATCTTGGGCCATATTTATTCTGCAATTTTCTAGCCCTTGCAATAGTCATGATGTGTTAAGTTTATACACTATGTTGTGCATGGCGTTCAATTTCAATATAAATGAGGTCCCTTTTCTATAACATGCACCTGTCGTAAATTGGCCAACATTTCATTCCCCTATTTTGTCTACTACATTATCTTAAATTTGAATAACTTATTCAGCCATGTGTAAATAGCAGATGCATGCACGAAATTTCAACAGTCTGAGTCAGGCAATTAAGTAGAAAGTTAATTAATGTTTGATTGCATCCATTTGTTCATCCATAGGCCATGAGAGTACACCTATAGGTGGTTCAACACTCTCTATCCTCAGCAAGAGAACCTTTAGTGAGTACTTTTTTTTAACACAGTTCTCTTATTTTTTATGATGAGGGTGGTTTAAGTTGGGATCTGAAAGTTGTAATGCTTCGAAAATTACTTTGAAGCTTTCTAATTGAACAACATTGAAAGCAATGCTAGTTTGATACATTCATTTAGCTATATGTTGTATTGTTGTTTTCCACTTTTTATAATGATTTTCATTATCGTTTAAATGAGTCCATCTTTATTATTTTTGGTGTGGTTTACACCATTGGTCTAGTGGACCACATCCAGGAACTCTTTAGGCGGCTCGAGATGATGGTAGAACTGGTGTTCTAAATCGTCCTGTTGATGTAGGGGAGTACCATATTCATAAATATCTTGTGTAGAAAAGTTAGATCTATAGATTTTCTTAGCTTTTACTCATTTCCACTTTATCTATTGTAGCCAAGCCATACCTCTTTTCCTTCTCTTCATTTTATTCATTAACTTTAAACTTTCTGAGTCAAAGTCCCCATGTTCTAATTGGCGAGACAAATCCTATACCCTTGGACTAGCTTCTTTACTTGCATTTGTCCGGTTTGATGCGAGAACCCTTGCCTACTCACCAAAATTGGACATCGTTGTGATGCATTGTTTCCGAAAGACACCTGAGCCATAACCCTTACCTACTTCCTGCTTCCATTGGTCTATGTTGTTGCTCAACCCTTTTGGGGAACATCCTAGCATGAACTAATACTGAATGAAATGTATGCTTAGGGGGTGGTGTTTTTTTACCATGTCATTTCTAATAATTAGTTTTTGTCATTATGTTCTACATTGTGTGCTTTTTTTAATTTATTTTACCTAGTATGTGTCATAACATCTCTGTAGAAAAAAGAAAGTGTCGTCATTCCTTATATTTAGGTTGTATCATTTTGTTATTGTGCATTTTGTGTTGCATTTTGCTACTTGTATTTGTACTTGTATTTTGGGACATGCTATCCTGAAAACATTGGTTTCTTTTACTACTACCAAATGAAAATATATATATATATATATATATATATATTGAGATGAAAGAGAAACAGGGCTTCTTTCTTTTCCTAACCAAGCTGGTTGTTTAGATATGGTGTTAATTAATTAATTAATTTTTTTTTGGGGGTTTGGTAGGTATTTGGTATGTGTACAAACATGGATTGCCAACTTGTTGAAATGGTGATTCTGCTTCAGTGCCCTCGTCATAGGAAGCATGTTCGGCAGTGCAGATCACTTCCAAGGACTCACCTTCTCGCTGCAGAACAGAACATATATCTGTTTTGAAGTTGGAGGAAGGACTCTTTAACCGGACTTAGTTCTTTGCCATCATTGCATGAAACTCTGTTAATTTTATTAAATTTACAGTTTCTTTGCACCCCTTGCAAATTTGTATGATAATTTGTAGGATAAATTTGTGTGATGAGACAAAAGGTGGGTTTGCTATGTAGCAAATGTACAAATTTAACTACCTCCACTCTCCCCCCAAGTATCTCAGAAGTCTGTGTGAAGTGTTGTGGCTCTCTCTCTATGATGCTGGTTACCATTTCTTGTACTTGATCTGGGCACACGCACTACCTTGTTCTGGGAAAAGGTTTTCTGGTTGGTTGGTCACTCAACTATGTTAAGATGGACAGGTTTCCACGTCTTTTATGCTTTTATTTGTATTTTGTACAGGAGCTTTGAATGATGCCCTGATCTTTTATGCCGTCTAGTCCACCTCTACTAGGCTTTTTATTGAATGGAGTTTGGAGATTGGGTTGAGACCAAGTCAACCAGGATGAGGTCTGGGCACGTGAAGGTTGCTGAAGAGAGGCTTAGACTTTGGCTGAATCAAAAGATCTACTCGAAGATGTCAGCTTGCAAAGTTGGTTAATGTCTTTTTGAGTGTCGATTGAACAGACTTGGGATCAAAACCTGCCTTAAGCTACCAATTACTGATGATTATTATGGCTTTGCCTAGTGCGTCCTTGATCTACTTGGTTTTTGTAATCCAGGAAATTTTAAAATTTTTCATTGGCACAAGTGTCTGGCACTCACCTACTCTTGATGGATCTTGATCTACCTATACAATGGAGATTGTCGTGAAATCAAATCTCAGAATTCCTGGGGTGGTTCCAGTTGAAATGGTTTGCAACTTAAATCTGATGATTAGGGTTTGGAATTAGTAGATTATGACGATCAATTTGCTTACTTTACCTTAACGCCGTGTTTGAAATGAGAGAAGAGAAAATAAATGAGTTTCTCCACGTTCCCTCTTGTTTGGATTGTAAAGTGGGGGAGATGAGAGAAAATGATTAGAATGGGAGAGAAATAAACATAAAATTGAGTTTTCTCTCTCCTAAAGTGGAGAGGAGAAGAGAAATCCTTTTAAAATATTTTATTATTTCAATTCTGCCACTTGACCTTTTTAAGATATTTAAAAATTTCAACAAGTTCTCTCCATTCAATCCTAGTAAGGTGGAGAGAAATTGAGTTTCTCTTCCTTCCTTTTACTGAGTTTCTCTTCTTTCCACTTCTCTCAATCCAAAACGTAGCCTAAATGATATTAATCGGGGCAAGGGTGAATAAATGATGGTATATTAATTAAGCATCCATGATAGAATATTGGAAATTAAACCTGAAGAAAATTTTCTTAATATCTCTAATAATCTTCAGCCTTGTAAATGTATCTACTACTTTAAAACCTAAGATTGGATTTTTATGAAATTGGCGAAAGATGAAATGTCTCGCAAAAGCAAAATCGTAGTCTGTAACTTTGGAAACATATCAAATCCGACGAGGATTGTATATGGGTATTGGCATTGCTAGTTGTCCCAAATTCGCCTCTTTGATCACATGGTTTTAAATTTTGGATTTGTGGGATAAACAACTTGACTCGTCCTAGACTGACCTCATATCACATTTTTTGACGTGAAAGTGGATAGGAGTCATAGATTCTTTTTCATTTATATCTCGATGAAAATCATGTGAGGTTCCAACCTGAGTCACTTCGGCATTATTCATTTTTAAAATCTCAGTTTTATCAATCAGGTTTTCTGTATATTTTAATGAAAGTAAGTAATGTTTTTTTTTTTTCGAATTTAAATATTTGTTATCTAAATAAAATATTATTTTATAATAAAACATCTTACAATGTATATAATAAATAAATAATTGTAAACCGATTTATCTCTTCGAAACGAGTTGGCTCGTCCGAGACAACTCGATCTCTTCTATGGACGAGACGTCAAACCGAGATTTGAAAGAAAGAGCGAAGCAGAAGTAGAGCTGTAGGTGACGAAGTAGTGGAAATGCCACTCAAATTCATGCTCTCTGCATCGCTTCGATGCGCCCTCTGCTCTTCCTCTACTCTTCCACCAATTTCTCTCTGTCTCAGGACCAACCATTCCTCTTCTTCTTCTTCTTCTTCTTCTCTCCATTACTCTCCATGGTCTGGTCTTCAAAGCTGGAGAGAAAGCTCTCTCAACGAAAACCGTATATGGGGATCCAACGCTCCTCAACTACCACTACCATCATCAATTGAAGAAGATGATGTTGAAGATCTAACGGCCTCTGCATCTTCTCTGGCTGAGCTTGGAACCCTAGTTCTCTCCACAAGCGACCCTCTCATCAAATCCAAGCTCTCTCATCTCGCATATTCGAGATGGCGCCGTGGGAATCTCCCTCTTGGAGTTTCTAAACCCCCCGATCGACCTGCTCGCCCCGCTAAACCTCTCCTGGTTCGTTCTCTGCTTCTCAAACCCTTAATTTCTATCCGTTATCTGTAATTCATAACCTCCAATTTATTAACTTGAAAAAAAAAAAAAAATCTAACTTGGAAAAAAAATCAGTAAAGAATCCCTTGGCCACTAGGGCTGCTTCGTTGTTCATACTGCCCCATAGTGCCATTTGAATGCTTTTTGAGTTTGGATCACATTTACATCGGACAACTTAATGCCAGTGAGATGGAGACTAGTACGAATTTAGGGTACATTGAAGTTTTCTTGCAATTTTGTTGTCTAGTTGGGAACTTGGGATCTTTAATTGCCTAAGTAAAACCACAGTCGCCAATATGGGTTTAAAACGCCGAGGAAAACTTTGGAAAATACAGGAGAGAAACGAGAGTGTATATATATAGCATTAGACATTTTTTTCTTAGTTTTCAATATATTTTTGAGTAAAAATAATACTATTGAATCTCTATGCATGACAACATTTTTCCACATATAATTATACATTTTATAATGTTACAAAAGTTAACCATTAACGTATCTTTTGAGCAGAATAAGACACTTGAAAAAATTTAATGATCATAACTTGAAGACATTATCATCAAATCCCACATTAAACAACATTTATAGATCAAATTATAAACAACCATAAGGTCATAAAACTTGACCATGTGCCTATAATTAAGTATGTTTAAAAAAAAAGTGTTTCAAAAGTAAAAAAAATACGTTTTTTTTTGTTTGTTACTATGAGTATAACTAGTAAGCTCAATAGAGATACTAGCTGTTGATTAGAAGGCAAAACATTGTGAACAGACTTTTAGGTTTTTTAATAAATGAAGATGCAAATGAAATTGTTGTGTAGTTTCTATCCTAGAAAAATGATAGGGCAGCACAACGTAAGGAAAGAAACAAAAAAGATGAGTGATGTTTTGGATTTGGCTATGTTAGACAAAAGGCTAATGATGTTGTGGATTGAAGACGATTAAGTCACACAGAAAGATAGCAAGAAATAAGGGAGAGTGATATTGGTGATCCACGATGATAAGGAAGAAAGAAAAATCGAGAATAGTGTTGTAGATAACTGTGATTGGAAGAAGAAAAAGAGAGGATGATCATCTAGGGCTTCTAAGAGGCTGAAAGAGACGACAATTATGAAGCATTATGATTCCATTAGGGCTCGTAAATATAAATACAATGAACTATGATACCCGGACAGATATTGATACACGAGTATGAACACAAAATGAATAACATTATACTCTTAACAGGTTCTGTCTAGAAATTTCTCTACAAGCTTTATAACTTAGTTACATACAATGAGCTTTGTGCTTTTTAACTTTTTGGGTACTACAAATTGAGTACTGAAAGTTTCATGATTTGAGTATTGCTTATTTTGAATTATTGGTTGGTGATTCCGTAGAATTGAATGGACAAAGGGGGTTCATGTTGCCGACACCAGTATTTTGGAAAAGGCATGGATGATGGTGATTTTCTAGCTTTATGGGTCTGGATTGTTTGGTTAGTATATAATTAAATGGATTTTTTTTTGGGGTTGGAAATTCAGGTTTCTCCGAAGGAGATCCCGGCTCCCAAGAACTCAGGCTTACCACTTAATGCTTACATGCTCCATAATCTCGCCCATGTGGAGCTGAATGCTATTGATCTAGCATGGGATACAGTTGTCCGATTTTCTCCATATAGTGATGTTCTTGGAGAGGGTTTCTTTGCTGACTTTGCCCATGTGGCTGACGATGAGAGTCGCCATTTTAGTTGGTGTTCTCAGAGACTGGCTGAGCTAGGATTCAGGTAAGAAGGGGAGTTTACTTGGTTTGTGACTGATTTTTGTTGAATTTCTCATATAGATAAATAAAATTTGCAAAGCTCCTGTTGGTTCTTGTTAATTAGACTGATTCTCTCTCTTCCTGTTGTTGTATGTCAATAGCTATGGAGATATGCCTGCTCATAATTTGCTTTGGAGGGAGTGTGAGAAATCAACTGGGAATGTCGCAGCACGTCTAGCAGTGATTCCCCTAGTTCAGGTAATCTTACTGCTTTGGGAGCACTGTACACTTTGAATAGTTTGATAGTTACGATTTAGATAGGTGTCGTATCAGATTTGCGTCTCCTCTCCCTTTTTTGTTGCAACTGTAATCATCGAATGGAATCTGCCATGAAACTATGTACATTTTATGAGGCGCATCCCAATCAAATTGAAAGGATAATTTTATTAGATGTTCTATGGAGATGAATATTGGGCAATCAAAATATATGTTCGTAGACTAAATGTAACAGACATGATAGACTGAGACGGATGGGTAGAAAGACTAAGAAGATAAATGTGGGAGTAGCCTACCTTGGGTATAGTTGGTTGAGATGGTTTGATCGTGTGCAATGAATACAAATAACAGCCCCCATTAAAAGGAACATGCAATCTCAAGGTTCTAAAAATGCAATAGGAATTACAGAAGATGTGGCTTCACACTTGAATGGAGGAACATGATTCGTTCCAAATTTTTGGGTAAGGTTTTATGATGGTGATGGTGATGTAGTGAAAATTTGGCCTCTACAGAATTCTAAGACTTGAGATTATCATTTATGAGTGTAGTTTCTTATCGAATAACGGCTATGTATTTAGGCATTATCATAGATTCTGTGTTTGATTCAAAAGACTGTTTTATCAGATATTTTTAAGGACACAATCACTGTGTCTGCATGAACACTCAAAAGAATACACATATGATTGATGGTAAATACATGTCGCGATCCATTCTAAAATTCTGTTTCCTATCCAATATTGTGGCCTAACTGACAATTCTACGGTGTAGTTCTGTGGTTCATTATCTCATTCCATCTTCTGATGTAATTGCAATGTCATTTTGCGACCACCCGTTTATCTGAGTGAGATCCCCTGCGGTTGGCCTCTAATAACCCAGTAGTAAATAGAAACCTAGAAGTTTTTTGCATAATGTTACACATTGTGTTTGTAAATATAGGCGTTTCTATTTAACATCAACCCCCACCCTCAAAAGGGTGCACTGGTGGCATTAAAGGTTGATTTGGTGGGACACCACAGTAACTTCATTCCCTTAAGTTGCTTCTTCGAATTTGTGATGACGAATGTATGAGCTCTCCATTTTTATCTCCTAAATCTCACCCAACTCCAATATTTATAATGTATACAGATATACTGTGGCACTAGCTCAACTTTCGTTCTATAATACTATTTTTTTTTTCCTGATCACTCTTCCACGAGAGTATATTTTTCTCTTTTTTTAACATGATGTCTTCATGTGGTCAACTCTATGTTGAACCACTAAACATCAATGTCACATTTGCAACTTACCGTTACATCTATTTCTGCCATTTTCAGCATGTGCACTTTTCCACACACCCAAGACCTTAGTAACACCTCTTCCCTTAACTGCCATCTTGTGAATCGGATTTAGATTCTCGGCCATTTCTTGGTGTGGCTTTTGTTTTTAATTGTCTACTCTTTGGCACTTTGGATCTTATCAATTTTAATTGCATCGTGAATCAAATTAATACTGATTTAACCATGTCAAGACAAAAGGAACTCTAAATACCCATTCTGTTCCATTTTTCAGAAAATGTAAAAGTAAAGAGTGTACAAGACATAATCATTTAGTTCCAGGTTGAATTGACTTATGCTCAGTCCCTAGAAGTTGCTTGATTTCCCTTCTTTTCCATTTTTCCCTCCTTACAGATACTTCTTGAAAAGAATTTGCATTTTTTGACAAGTGAAGAATTTCTATTGTCTTGGAATTTTCATAACAGGAGTTTCTTTTGAAAGAAGAAAAATTAAGGAGAATTTCTAAGCTTTCATACAGGGCTTAAATGCATGGTTTTATTTTAATTCATGTCCAGTGTGGTTCATTTCAGTTTTTTTTTTTTTTTAAATCTATTTCAGGAGGCTAGAGGGCTTGATGCGGGTCCCCGCCTGGTACAAAAGTTGATGGGTTTTGGAGATCATAGGACATCGAACATTGTTGCTAGGATAGCTGATGAGGAAGTTGCACATGTGGCAGTAGGCGTTTTCTGGTTTGTCTCAGTTTGCGAGAAAATGGGTTGCATACCTTGCACCGCTTTCAAAGGTTTGGACATATTTTATTTTAACTGCTTAATCTTGTATGATAAATTTTGATACATACCTACATACATACAATTATATGAATTGTATTCATAATTCTGTGTTGTAGACTTGTTAAAGGAGTACGATGTACAGTTAAAAGGACCCTTCAATTATTCAGCTCGAGACGAAGCTGGAATCCCTCGTGACTGGTGAGAAATATTTTATATTTTGGTTGAATTTTTAATTTAATGTGTGCAATTTCATATATCCCTATCTTATCTTAGGTATGACAGATCTTCCATGGATAAGACAAACAAAAGCGAACTGCTTTCAGAGGTACGTAATCAAGATATAATCATAGTTTCCAACAAAGCAATGTTGGATGCTCACTTGTTGAAATTCATCTCTCAGACAAGAATGTGGAACTTTTATTGTGACAGGTCCATGAGAGGCTTGCTTGCATAATCTCTATGGAGAAAGAAAACTCAACTATGAACGATGGTCCACAATGAGGTTCAAGTTGCCACGAAGCCTGAAGTGTCTAATGGCTTTATTCTTCATATTCTACTCTTTCAGAAGGAATTGAATCTTGATTTCAGGGTATTACTCTCATCTAACACCAAAACCATGCAACTCGATACCAAGTCTGTTGAATTGCTCGCTTAAGCAGCTCATATTTTGGTGCACTTGGAAATCAACGCTAATTAGCTGAGTTGGACCTGACTTGACTGCACGGAAAGATGCAGTCAACATAGGTGTCAGCTTAGTCACCAAATCGGGTTCGAGCCTTCGAGGTAAGGGGAAAATTCAGTAAAGTATGAAAAAAAATCAAGATAGGGTACTAGCTGTGTAATTGTTTCTACTAAGTGTGGTTCTCATAATATATCATCAAATTTAATATTAAAATATGAGAATAAATCATCAAACCCCATATTGATATTATTCATCCATCCACAATAAGTAACTGTAGGTCCACAACACACTCAAGGTTTATATTGTTCAAAATATAAAAAAAAAAAAAAAAGATTACAATCATGAGATCAATTTAAGATTTATCTACTGGTAAAAATCATCAAAATCAATATCCTCATTATGGGACGTGTCATCGATAAAATGGTCACCATCATCAATCTATTACTGATTTTTTTTTTTATCTGAGTTTTTCAATGAACCCAGAGGGCTGTGGTTTTGGATGGCTGATGTGGTAATTCATTTGGGCAAAAGGACCCTTAGTAAGACTTAAAATCTTTACTAAGTAAGGAAAATGTTTCTCTAATGTTAATTGTTTTTTAGAGCTACTATTGTCGCACCAACTTTTGCTAACACTACATCAACTGTATGCATTTCTTGGTGATTTAAATAGGATTTGGTGTGGCAATAGCAACTCATTCAGTATTTCAGCTACCACATGGCACATGCTATAATCTTTTCAGCCAGGTCATTTGGATCAATTATTTCTAGCCATGTTCTCTAATGCATCAAATAGTAAGTCTAGCCTTACAAACTTAGTAAGATTTGATTCACATGGCACATGCAATAATCTTTTCAGCCAGGTCATTTGGATCAATTATTTGTAGCCATGTTCTCTAATGCATTAAATAGTAGACTTACAAACTTAGTAAGATTTGATTCAAATCTTATTAAGGGTGGTTGAGTTCACCTTGTGGAAATCAGATCCCTTGCCACAGAGTTGTAAAGAAAGAAATTATATGAACTTTGAACAAATAAATTTCTGAAAAGTTATTTCAGTTGAATTTTAAATTTAAATTTGAGAGTTCAATAGCTGTCCATTTTTCAAAACCTTGGGTCAATCTCAAAAAAACTATTTTTTTTTTTAAATCCGAGGTTTTACATGAGATCTAACTTGAGATCCAGAAGTCTGGTATTTGATGGCCAATTTGGTAACCCATTTGAGCTCAACGACGCTTAGTAAGAAAATTGTTTCCCTATGTTAAATAGTTTCCAAGCAGTGGGCTGCCCAACATCGCAAGTAATTTATGAGATATTCTATTGCTAGAACAACTTTTACTAAGAACAGCCCATTTCGTATGATATTAGTGATTTTCCCAAATCGTGCATAACTTATGTCCAAATTTCAGTTTTGATCACTGTTTATTTTAATTTTCAAAAGATGTATTTTGAGTGAATTCTACACTTTTATAATCAATGAATTCGTTGTTATATCTACATATTTCTAAGAATTAAAATGAATAACGTACAAAACTTGGAATTTTGTCATATCCAAGAAGAGAATAGGGGGAGAGGGAAAGGAAGAGATTTTTTTTTTTAAAGGAGAATGATGAGTTCGAATTTGTGGAATTTTTCTTTGTTAATTCATCTTCTAAGTCTTTTTTTTTTTTTCAAAGTAAAATTTTATTTTACTTTTGCTTAAAAAGAACCAAGAGTTGAAAGAGAAATAAAGCATTAGGTTTGGAAGGAGAGATAGGGTGAAATATGTGTAACGTAACAATCGTAAAAATTACTAAACAATAATCAGAGAAATTAGATAAAAGAGACGAAGATGCAAACACGACATAGAGATTGACATGTTTCTCTGAAGATTGAGACATGTCCACAGATCCATAGCAGCCTACCCATACAAAAGTATGATTTTTCCCTTGGGACATTGGCGTTCACCCCCAAATTCCCGAGCAAAGGGCACAAGAAGAAATTCTACTTGACGGTGAAATGGTTGGCTCTGGTTTAATACATTGTCTACCCCTTACAACCCTTCAACAAGCTTAACATCAACATTGACCGACAATACTCGAGGATTGATTAACAGTAACTCCTTGTTAACTAATAAGTACTATCGGGGATCAAGAAACCATAACAAGTTGGAGACAAATAAAAAACAAAGAAATGATGTTTAAAGAGCACCAATGAGTGAGAGGATGTTATTTGCCAACGAGGATATTTAGTTCACCAATTTAGAGTGGTACTCATAGAGACAGAATTTGCAAACATTTTCATGGAAAGTAGAAAACCCATTCATTTCTATTTGGAAAATTAAGGAAAAAAAGAAGAAAGCAAAATTAGTCCCTTTCTTAAAAGGTTTTGTTTGATTGTGTATGAAAAATGTGTAGGAAATTGATTTTCTATGAAGTGTGATTTTTTGTCATGAAATTACGAGTTTCCCTTGGAATTCAATTTCTCATCCTGGCAAATTTCCAACCAGAAAGGGAAATGCCTTCCCATCCCACCTCATGAGAAATTTGTTTTCCTGCATCCTAATGTTTTTATTTCGAGATTTCTCCCAACCCCAAAACTAATGGCCAAGTTTTAAAAGCCGAAAATTATATTCAACTCGAGTCAAGTTGAAAATTTGCAAGTCATTTTTTGTTTTTCACTATATAAACATATATGGACAACATTCGGTTGCCCAAATGAAAGCCGAAGTTTTATCCTATAGATCATCCTCACAAAAAATCATCCCATTCCGAAACTTCTAACCCCACCAAAAGTAGTTTCAAATTTACGATCCATGATTCTTCAACTAATAAACTGGGGTTAAAAGTTTTTGAATGGGCTGATTTTTTGTGAGGTTGATAATTTCGAAACTTTTAGCTTATATAGGACAAATCAAATCAAATCGTGTTAACTCGGTCAAATTTTGAATTGACTTAATTTGTTCTAAAACTATCCTTAAAAAAGCATCTCTCTTTATGATATTTTCATGTGTTACATCAAATAATGAAATTCATTTTCTTATAACCATCTTCCAAACCCTTGAACCATTGAACCAGATGTGGGAGAGGGAGTAAGAGAGATGTGTGGTGTGAAAGATTAAAATTTGGTGTGACAATATAATTAGACTAATGCTTAATTGACAAGGCAAAACACATACGGGCTGATGTGGCAAGGGCACATAACCGTTCATTTTTTTTCCTTATGTATCTCAAAAAAAAAAGATCTATGGTGTTGTGTCCTTACCACACCAGTCGCGCACATATCACACATGTTTTACAGCGTCAATTTATCACTACTTTTTAATTAATGGGTAATCAGAAAAGATGTGATAAATCAATACGGTCAATACGTGACTAACCTAGCAAAAGCATAGAACCATAAGTCATTTTATGGGTATATACTAGGGGTGCAACTTGGTTCGGGTTGGTTCGATTTAGAGCAAAATCAGAACCGAATCGACCAAGATCGGTTATACTATATGAGAATCAAAACCGAACCGAATTGGTCTAGAACCGAACCAACCCAAATCGACCTTAATTCGGTTCGGTTCGGTTCGATGGATTGTCAAAAAGAGAAGAACATTCGAATTCTACACAAAATTGATTCCCAGTTCTTCGATTTAAAGTTTGAATTTCAAACCCTATAATTACTAAAGATCAGCACAATATAAAGAAGGAATTAAAAAAAAATAAAAAAAATAAAAAAAGAAAAAAACCCAATCTCAAACCTGTCGCAGATCGTATATCACCGGCCGTAGGTTGCAAATCAGAGGTCGCAACCGCAGCGCAAGAGAGAGAGAGGGAGGGAGGGAGGGAGGGAGGGAGATGTGCCGATGGCAGCCGCAGGTTGCAGGTCCCACCGTCGCAGCAGCAGAGACAACGATGGAGAGAGAGAGAGAGAAAGAGAGAGAGAGAAGAGAAAGAGAGAGACGGTTGTAACTGGTGGCAGTCGGTGGCAGCGCAGATTGTAGTCGCAGTCGCAGCCGCAACCGAGAGACGAGAGACGAGAGAGACGAAGAGGGTTTTTATTTAAAAAAAAAATTTACATTTTTGTTTTTATATATAATATCGGTTTTCGGGTTGGTTCGGTTATTTATCAATCCTGAACCGAAAATCAAACCGACCTCATCGATTCTTATTTTCTTTGATCCGAAATCGAACTGTATTTAACTAAAACCGAACCAATCCAGTCCAAAATTTAAGGATTGGTTCGGTTCTCGGTTTGAACCGAATTAAGTTGCACCCCTAGTATATACAAGAAAAAAGATCTATGGTTCCTGCACTTGCAAGGTCAATTGCGTACCGACCTCTTATAATTTATCATGAAACACATCAGACATCAGTTGAGTATATATCGAGTGAAGACTTTCTTGTTAACATTATCTTATCATATTAGCCTAATTAGAAAAATTGATGAGCCGTGCTAGAGTGGCCTCAAGGGAGCATGTCATGGGCACATGTCTCCAGGGCCAGCATTAGTTTTATAAAAATCGTACCCCGTAAGTCACGTCTGGAGTCATATTTTACAAAGTCTCGTACTATATTATAATAATGCTATAGTGATTACACAGGAACCTGCACTGAGGTGAAGGTATGTTCAGAACCATTGATGCTTTTGAATTTTTTCTCGAGGAAAAGAATATACGGTTGTGAGTACACCTCCACGTTAGCGCAGTGTTGAACACAGTGTCTAATTAAGTAACTTTAGCATTTTTTCTTTTAAGGTATCCAATCTTCCAGTGGGACCTACCCAACAGCTATCGTTGTCGCTTTGGGTAGACGGTAGTAGCAAAGATAGAAACAACTTCTTTGGTCACTCATCTCTTCGGTCTGAAATCCTAACCCTAATAACAAACAATTCTAAAGCTTCATTTTCGCAAAAGAAAGAATCAGAATCGATTCTCAAACACTTTTTGCAATTAAAGATGTGTTGCTGCGACAGTGAATGCCGCCCAATTGGCTTTCTATTGGGTCTTCCTTTCGCTTTTCTCGCTGTTCTTATCTCCATCGTTGGTGTCCTCGTCTGGATTGTTGGGTTCGTTCTAACTTTTTTTTTTCTTAAAAAAAAAAAAAAAAAAAGAGTTTCTTGATCTTGATCTTGATCTACTCTGATCTGATTTATGTTTTTGTTTTGTTTTTAATGGATTAATTATTTATGTTGCAGATTGACGTTGACTTGTATTTGCCCATGTTGCCTATGCGTGACGATCATAGTGGAGTTGGCACTAGAGTTGATAAAAGCACCTCTTCATGTCATGGAGTGGTTCACCTCTAAAATCCCTTGTTGAAATTAGTTTTTCGATTGATTTATTTGGTCGATTAGGCTTTATTTTTATTTATCTTTCTGTGGATTTCGATGGCAGATGTATTTGTTTTCAGATTCAGATTTGTTCTGGTTTTTTTTTTTTTTTTTTAAATGTTAATTAGGTCATAAATGGCTGTGTCATAAGATATATTCATTTGTCTTAATAAATTAAGTTAGCTTATCGGCCTAGAATTTTATTTGTGATTTAATTGAGAGAAAATTGTGAGCTTTTGGTCTGTTGTTCAGAGTTTTGGTTTTTATTAGGGGTTTTCTTGATCAAAAGAAAGTGATCATGGGAAAATGAATTCTGCCATGGTTTTAGAACTCATCAAATCAACTTGGAATTTCCTGAGTTGGCTCGATTCAGTTGGTTTTCAACGTGAGTTAGCCCCAAATTTCAATGGAACTCGTCGAGCAAACTCATCAAGCCAACTTGGCCGAGTTAGCTCGAAAATTCTCGCATATAAGAAATTACCGAGTTATCGTGTGGGGTGGGGGGAGGTATATATAAAGAGTTGTGCTTGGAGTGACCTCACGATTGTACTTCATATCGCACATCCAGACGTGAAAGTGTGTAAGAATCATAGATGTTTTTCATCGAGATACAAGTCAAAAAGTATCTATAGTTCTTACACACTTTTCATATCGAGATGTGCAATATGAGGTACAATCTTGAGGTCACTTCAGCATCATTCATAAATATAAATAGTACTTATGTTTAAGGTGTCGAGTAAAAATAAAAATTATTTTTCTTTTGTTCTTTGCAAAAATATTAAGAATAATGCTTAGAGTGATCTCAAGATTGTAGCTCATGTCTTACTTTCTTGACGTGGAAGTGTATAAGAATCATAAATGCTTTTCTTTGATAGCATGACTTGAATGTTAAATACAACCTTATAATTTAATTTGATTTTGAGTTGATTTGATCGAGGTTACTAAATAGACTTGTGGGTTTGTCCCATCAAGTTTCAAGTCTACTATACAAATTCTAAAGCTAAGTTTATGTTATTTATTATTATCTTTTAACCCAACCACTAAATGGTATCTCAATTGAACAGTGGGAATAGGTTCTTTTCTTGGAATCAAATAAATGGTAATGTCATGGGTTAGTTCTTATGATTATGGTATTTTTTTTTTCTTCTAAGTTTTGAGAGAAAGACAAAGAGAGGTGTACAAGGACGTTCGGCTCGGATTTGATATTAAATTTCAAGTATTTTTCTTCATTGACTCTCACAGTGAAGAAGATTAGATCTGCACATGTAGTCATCCTTGTGAATTACATAAATCTTAGTGTTCTTTGATTTGATATTTATTTTTTTAATTGTGTTAAATAAAAATTATTGTCTCCCAGGGATTATATAAAATGAGGATTATTGATGAAAGAGGATACACCTCAACTGTAGAAAGTCGTATGCATACATGATATGTATCCACATGAGTATAAATCTTTTTTCCCCAAAAAGTAATTGTACAAAGTGTCTTTGTTACTCACAACACTCAAATGATTTCTAGTTGCTTATTGTTATGTCCGATGAATTCAAAATAAATGGGTATTTTGATTCAAATTTTGCAAATATTCAGATTTTAATTTTGATTAATATATTTTTTAACAATATAGATCCATTGTAATGAATAAAATGGCCTAATAATGATCATCGATGAACATGTAAAATATTTAACTATTGACCATATGGGATATAATGCGAGCAAGACATATATTGAGACATAATATACAAATGATTTGATGAACATGAATTTCTTACTAATAAAATTAATTACTTTTCAAAGATTAAAAAACAGTCAATCTGAAAATTTAGACATTTTAGAAGAAGAGGGCATTTACGTCATTTCATTAGTCTTCCATAGAAGACCCCAGGCCAAGGGTCTCAACAAAATCACCTGAAGCTAACTGCCACTTGGCAGCTTCTTACGTGGTCTCTGAAAAATAACAATAGCACGTGACAAAAGATAGCACGTGTCAACTTTTCCTTTGAAATATCTCCCACCAAATGCTATTTAGCCAACAATATTAGTCAATATAAACCATCAGATAACATCTAATTATTTTCGACGGTCCCAAATGGTTGTAATAAAGTCATTTTAATCATCAGATATCAATCATCTAATTATTTTCAACGGTCCCAAATGGTTGTAAAAAAGTTCTAAGTGACGGAGTTCTCGAAAACCACACAACACCAAACCACTTTCGCTTCTTCAAAAAGCCCTTTCTTTCCCCTGACTTTATTCATCACTGTTTCATTTCCTCTCTCTCACACACAAGCGAAAATGAGGGCTTCGATGTTCAGATCCGTCGAAAGAGCTCTCAGAAGCGCTTCTACGACTTCTCCATCTTCGTTTTCATCTCATCTTCTCCGTAGATCCTATGCTTCTGAGTCGAATACGGAGCGGAAAGTTGCAGTCTTGGGTGCGGCGGGTGGAATCGGACAACCACTCGCTCTCCTCATGAAGCTCAACCCACTTGTCTCTAAGCTCGCTCTCTACGATATCGCTGGAACTCCTGGTGTTGCAGCCGATGTCAGCCATATCAACACCAGATCTGAGGTTTCTTCTCTCCTTCCCCTCCATCAATCCTCTTTATAGATCTAGGGTTTCTTTATTTGACCTAATCTGTTTGTTTTTCTCTTCGAGTTTGGGTTTTTTAGGTTGCTGGATTCATGGGTGAAGATCAATTAGGGCAAGCTTTGGAGGGATCTGATTTGGTGATCATCCCTGCTGGTGTGCCAAGAAAACCTGGAATGACTCGTGATGATCTCTTCAACATTAATGCTGGTATTGTTAAATCTCTCTGTACTGCGATCGCAAAGTATTGCCCTAATGTAAGTCGTGATTTGTGATTGTTTCTTTGATTTAATATAATTTTTTAGGGTTTTTGATTGATGATGATTTGTTACATTTCTTAATTATTAAAATTAGGCGGTAATTAATATGATTAGCAATCCGGTGAATTCCACTGTACCAATTGCCGCCGAGGTATTCAAGAAGGCGGGGACTTACGATGAGAAGAAACTGTTTGGTGTGACTATGCTTGATGTTGTTAGGGCTAAGACTTTCTTTGCAGGAAAGGCGAAAGTGCCAGTTTCTGGTATGTTTTTTTCATTATTAATTGTATTTTTTTTTTGTTGAGTAGGGTTAAGACTTGCATTGATTTATTTGTGATTCACAGAGGTCAATATACCCGTTGTTGGCGGTCATGCTGGCATTACAATTCTCCCTCTCTTTTCTCAAGTAATTTTTTTTTTCTCTGCTTCGATCTTAATCCATTCTCTTAGATTGGTTTTTTTTTGTTTTGTAATGTTTGGTGTGGTTATTTATGGTGAAAATTTGGGAAATTGGTTCTCTGTTTTTGCAAACTAATAGGCAACGCCAAAGGGTAGTAATTTGTCGGATGAAGAGATTACGGCTCTTACAAAGCGAACCCAAGATGGAGGGACAGAGGTTGTAGAGGCAAAGGCAGGGAAAGGATCTGCTACATTATCCATGGCGTAAGTTTGGGCACCAACCTTCAAAGCTGTTTTGTGGATAAATCGTTTCCCTGGAAATTGTTATTGTTTTAATATAGTTCTAGTTTTTTTTTTTAGTTTTCCACTTTGGCAAATTAGCAAAAATTGGAATTCCTAATGGTTGAGTCACTTTTTTGGATTCAATATCTCGGTTCTATGGGGTATCACCAATTTTGAGTCTGCTAAAAAGAGTTTTGATGCAAATTTTTTATAATCATTTTTATTTTGGAATCTTATGAAGTTCAACTTGTTCGTATAGTGTTTTAGTTTTGTGATTTTCATGTCTATTTTGATGGTCTTCGAGTATCAGCCATCTAGCACTTTGAGTTTTGTTCCACTTTTGGAAGACCTTACTTTTTCATATGTAAATGTAACTAATGTATCTCCTTCATAAAGGTTTTCCCAATAACGACGAAGTAATTTTTAACTAGCCAAGATTTGTTATTATTCTTGATATGGGATTGTGCTGAGCCAAATTGCTTACAGAGAAAGCTAGTTACTGGTTCGGTTGTTTGGTTCACAAAAATTGTGAATTTCACATATTTTTTAAGGATTGTTGTCGGATTGTCTTAGAAAATTCCAAGATCTTTATTGATCTTGTCTCTTTGACTATATCAGATTATGCCGTTGTATGTCCATACTGAACTGTAAATAGTTCTGGTAGTTTGCAGTACTTTGTTAAGTTTTCATGTGTTCCAATCATTCCAAATCATCACTAAGTATCACTTATACCTGCAATCATTATTTGGTTATAGAGAAAGATTGATACCCAATACCAGTTGATAACAATTCCTGTTAACTTGTAAGTTTAGAAAGAAATTGGAGAGTTTGTTCTTTCTAAAATATAATAATTTTCTTTGCTACTTCTTTCGCATGCTTTTATTAAGATACACATGCTTTGATCATTACAGAATGTCATGTTGTTACATAGTCTTTAAAAAAAACTTGACTAGTACTACTTTAGTGGGACTTATCTGAGCTGCAAAAGGATCTTTTTATGTCTCTTTGTTGCTTCATTATCTTATCTCTGTTCCATTGCTGCTTTTAGTTGCTGAATGTTTGATTCTAAAAGTAAAATCGGTTGCAGTTTGAATCTAAGCTATATCATTTTCTGCAGCTATGCTGGGGCTGTTTTTGCTGATGCCTGTTTGAAGGGACTCAACGGGGTTCCCGATATTGTTGAATGCTCTTATGTGCAATCAACCATCACTGAGCTACCTTTCTTTGCTTCTAAGGTGCTTGAATTCTACTTATCAATGAAATTTTTTCTACTTCTCTGATTTGATACTTTTATTTATGATGTCAGTAGTCTCCTAGGGGAATACTTGTTTCTTTTCATGCAATGACTTCCTTTATTTATTTAGTTGAAGTGATTTTTATGTCGGTGAATCTTTATTTCATTTTACAGTTCAATGCTTGAATCAAATCTATTGAATGTGACAGTAAACAATACTTCTTTGTTGCTGTAATCAAGCCCATTTTATTATAGCTGTTCATTTTTTCTTGTGAATTGATGTGACTAGCTTGCTTTTCTTAAAGTACTTGGAGGATCGTTAAAAAATTATAAAAAAATTCATCTATAAACAATGATTCTTAAATTTAGTCTTTGTTGTTGTTTTCTAAATCATAAACAATATATGTGGATGACAAGAAAATGCAAATCCATGCACACAATTTGAAAGCTTTTAAATTGGGACAATTGATGTGAGATCAAGACTTGTTTAATTTGATGTTGATGTGATGATACATGATTCATCTTTTGGAAGAGATCTATTAATTGTAAAAGTCTATGATAGTATCTCCATAGTGCATATCTGTTTCACCAGGTACATTGTATTGTCATTATTATGTATAGATGTTTCATGACCTTATCCTTACATGATGGATTACAAAGTATTTAGGGCATTTGTGGGTTTTTTTTCTTATTATAAATTTTTTGGATATCATTTTATGTTTTTTTAACTCATAAGAAAAATCTTATGACCTTACAATTTGAATCACAATTCGTTTTCAATCCCACTCGCAATTTTACATCATGACTCAATGACAACATATTGTATGTAATCTTTTTTTGATAAGCTTTACTTGCTGAAATCTTCTATCCTTGGTACTATTCTTGCTTTGGAATTTTGTTTCCGCTCCCACTTCATCAATTAATTTAACTAAAATTTGTTTTCAATGGCTACTTCCTTGTCCCCCATGACCAGACACTCTCTCAAATGCTACTGCTTTGTGCCACTGATCAATAAAATTCACGACATTATTTTAGGCTGTGTTTTATGGCTATATAACAAGAAAGTGTGATACTTAGTGTACAACTTCCACGATCACATATACTTAAAAAAACACGCTTGTGCATCTCCACATCACATATACTAAAAGAAACACCCATGCACTGGGACACACCAAGATGCATACATAGATTTTTTTTATTGTTTTTTTTTTTTGAGTATAGGTTATAAGTGTGTTTTGATCTCAGATCTGTGGTATAACTAAGCACAGACTTTACCACTTCATTGAGGTGGCACCGTTTTTACTAAGATAATTATGAAAAATGTTTTATTTTGTATGTTTCTTTAGTAACACAGAATTAATGATTACCCCCTTTTGTAGTAACACAGAATTTTAGACAAAAATAGGAACATATTAGAATGTATCGATGTGTTACTTTTTGTTATGATACATTACAATGTAGGTAAGATATGTAAGGAATTCTGATTATACCCTTGTATGTCATCAGTATAGCCTCAAATATGGATTGTATGATAAATTTAGAGGCAAGAGAATTGATACATATAAAGCATATTCAAGTTAGATGATTGCCATCAGTTTTCTTGTTTTTTTCCCCTAAAAATTGTCATCTAAATCTAGTATAATATGATTAATAATTCTGATAAAATATGATATGATTAATGGGTATGGTGACTATTTGTTCTCTAAATTGATCTAGTGTTCTCTGTGATTAGCAAGTGTATGCTCTTTCATGCAAGCCATTACATTATATTCACAGGAATGAGCTGCACTGTTTGTTTTTTTTTTTTTTAAACTTCTTGGAACAAATGCACGTTATCATGTTTAATGAGGATATTGCGACATAAGAAGGCAAAGCCTTGATTTCAGAACTGAGTGGCTGTCTTGTGGACTGATGCTCCATTCTTGCTTCAACCACATTGACTTGTTTTTCTCAGCTTCCATTTGTTTATTAGATCTTTGACACATCCGTCCATTTAGTAAGTCATCTTATTACATGGAAGGTGCCAACTTAGCTAAGTTGATAAGGCATGCAGAGTGTTGATATGACGACTGACCACTAACCTTTGCTTGCCTAGCAAAAAAAGTCACTAAACGCTGCTAACTTCTTCTCAAACCCAAAAGAGCTTATTCCTACTAGTGGAGTTCATGGTGCTGATTTCTGTTCACTGCTGGAGTCTTGTTCATTAACTAGGTGTATGAATAGTGAACTGGACAATATTGTTCTGAATCATTTTTAAGAATTTCAAGAAGCCTCGATAGGTTGTCAAATATCTGTTAAAGTTTTTTTAGTTGGAGTGAGATTCTGAATAGCCAACTTCACAAAGAGAGTGCAAAGTCAAAAATCACCAGCAAATTGTTCTTCTGTACAGGAAGTTCTTCCTATTTGAGATTCAAAATCATAATCTTGAAAAGTTTGATTTATTCATTCGAGATTCGAAATCCTTTATTTCTATCATATCTGAATATTGATTACCTGGAATATGCCCACTTTCATCACATTGTTCATTTCTTAATTCCATATTGAAAGTATTCCTGAACAGGACCCAACAATTATGTTTAATGGTGTGCACAGGTAAGGCTGGGAAAGAATGGTGTGGAAGAAGTACTTGGGTTGGGCCCTCTCTCTGATTATGAGAAGCAAGGCTTGGAAAGTCTCAAATCCGAACTTAAAGCTTCCATTGAGAAAGGGATCAAGTTTGCAAATGAGAATTAATTGAATGATGGTATTTGTTGTCTGTCTGGATTCTGAGGCTTTTTTCATACTAGGAAAAATCAAAATTTTGCTGTCTGGACTTATAGAGTGTGTGTTTTACTGCTTTGGCTGGAAAGACCGTGTACTGCAGTTCTTTTATGCCTTGTTTGACAGAAAATCCAGTAATAAGTTCCAATGGGGTCTGTTGGTTAGGTGAAATAATAAGTATAGTTGCATTTTTGACAGATTTGCAGATTCTTTTTTGTTATTCTCTTCTCTACTTGCTCTCCTTCCTATCATTTTCTTTTTTGGTGGCTAAGCAAATCTTTTTGGTGGCTAAGCAAATGGGATAGCAGAGACCTCCATGATCTCTGTGGAAAGACAACGGTTGTTTCTACTGGAATAAGTTTGTTTTGATTTCTGATCTCCGAGTTCTCTTAAGTTGTACCCACTAATGTCGTCGTGCAAAACAAGATATAAATGGGAAATGGACGATGGGTTGTCAACTTTTGTTTAATCTGGGGAGAGATGTACGATGATATGAGGAGGACCAATGATTTTTGAACTCAACCTGACAACTGGACTCAAAAATTTCACTTACGTGTCATGTGCAAAGAACTGTAGATTCTTTTAACGACAGGTCAGTTGTGTATCTCAGGGGCCGAATCTACGGTTCTTTGCCCAAGCCACGACGGTGAGTTTTTGAATACCGTGTGGGTTGGGTTTCAAAAATCAGCATTCTATGAGGAGAGCTAATTCAAGCACCCACTCTTAACAACTCTCCCAAAATTGATAACTCGGATACAGTAAGGAAATTAAAATCGAGATGGGAAAAGTTTTGAGTATAATTTGGATTATCATCAACAAACTTTCACAGAATTTTTAAAATTAAAAAGAAAATAAAGATGGTAAAAATTTAATTTCATAAATGAAATGGTTCCTAGATTTATAATATAATCTATTAAGGAAATCAATTGGAAGTAGATTGAAGTAATGATAAGCAATATATTCATTTGAGGAACTTGAAAGTTCTTCCTAAGGTGAAAATTTCACTACTTTCAAAGATATCTTTACATAGACAACAATGAAGATGAAAGTTCCAAACGAAAACGAGGATGAGAGAAATATTTTCATGAAATATATTAGGGGTAAGCTTATAACCATGTAAGTGGTATGATTTGTCATGAATTATATGTTTTCGTAAAGTGAAACTATAAATGTGTGAAAACATGTCTGTTAACAATAAATTTTAACAAATCTATCTCGAGATTCATGAAATAAGATCGCAAATGATTTTATTTATTTTGAAAAAAACGGAAGTACAAATCTCAGTATTTTCCTCTGATTAACAGTCAAATACAAAATAATGACGTATGTAGTTTTTATTCTTTTTGGATTTTGTGTTGTATCAATTGAGAAAGTTACCTTGATGATGACTTTGTTTGTGTTTGATCTTCTTAGAGACTTTTGTAGATTTTTTTCTCTCTAAACTTTGTACTTCATCGACTAAGAAAGATTTCTTGACTTTCGGAGAATGACTTTAGACTTGATCTTTTTTTTAAATTGGACTCCAAGTCTCTTGAAGAGCTTTGCTTTATCTCTGGAATATGACTTGAGAGCTTCTTCTTCTCTAGAAGAAGAACTTCTGTCTTCAGAGAGAAAGTGATTTAGATTCCCTCTCAATGAGAGAAGTAAAATAACATTTTCAAATATGCCCCCTACCTAACCGGATTTTACATAATCGATTTAAATGGTATTTGATTATTAATCCAACCCATTTTAATGGGTTTTGAATTTAATCATGGACTAACCCGTTTGTTGAGTACATTGACCCAATACTTAATGCGAATCACTTAGATTTATTGAACCATGGGTTTTATATGTGAAAATTCAAAACCTAGACTTGTAGGAGGCACATTCTCAATTAATAAATTCAATTTGGATGCGAGGCCTATTTATAATTTTAGGTACTTCATTTTTATTTATAAAATTTGTAAAAATCTCATCAAAATTTTGATGCTTACAATGTCAAATACAAACGGAAAAAAAAAAAAAAAAAACCATCATTATCGTCATCGAAATCTTATCCCAAAGATTTGGAGTTGTCTAAACAAGTATCGTCATCCATCCTCCTGTTCCTCTCACTCTGATACATAACTACTCCCCATTGGTGCACAGCTAATCCATACGCTGCTTAGTACCCTAAATCGACATAGGTGGGTAGCTAGACAATATCCAGGTGAAGAAACAATCCTCTTTAAAATTCAAATTTCATTTAAAGATAATTTTAAAATAAAATTTGGTACTATCCACGAGATGTGCTACACTGACACCCTACAACACTGTTTATATAGAGAACCATTGATTTTCCTCGAGTGTGCAACACTTGTATACTGAGAAAAAGCATCAATGGTTCTATCCACATCACCACCTCAGTGCAATGCTGGGGGCAGTGTTGTAGGAAGTTAGTTTAACATTTCTCACTATCTATCTGTAATAGAGTCCACTGTTGCGTAACTCAACTCCACTGTCGTTATTCTGAAAAATAAAAATGATGCCCAAGGCCTTCACACCACTCAGTAAGCATTATTTTAAGGGAAATTACGTGCGGCCGCTTAGTAATCCAGTTATTAGAATCTTTCATTCTTAATGACTTCTCATCCCTATAATAACTTAAAATCAAGTTGTCAAAATCGATTATTTAAATTGTTAATGGATATTAGCTAATCATGTTCTAGCATCGATATCGACATTGTAAAATCAATGATCTAGATTGTTGTAAGAGGTCGATCACAATTGGATCAAAGATCGATCTCAATTTTTTTTTTTATTTACAAAAATTATCATATACTAATTTCATAAATAAAATTTAATTTAATTTAATTTTACAAAGATGGTTATCTATTGTATTGGTCATCTTTGCTATTTACCCTTTCTATGAATCTGAATTACTTAAGCCCATAGAGGTAAATTAACCAAATTGTTGTACAAGTACCTTACATCATATATATATATATATTTCCTCAAAAATGATTTTATGAAATAAGATATATTTATTTTTGTAGATATTTAAAAAAAAAAAAATCCTGATAATATGACTTACTAGGTGACATACTCTATCGACTCTTTGACGTGGATAAGTTCGAGAACTGTAGATCTGTACATCTCAAGATACACAACTCCCTTGAGATATACTTTCTATGGGAAGTGCAATCGTGTATCACGAACCGTACAAATTTACGATTCTCGAACTTATTGAGTAATTTTGGCATTATATCCTAGTCAGTAATTTCTACAAAATATATAGCTGATTAAGTAATTTTCCCTACTAATTTTTCACTAAAATGTATAATTGAAACTAATCAAATTGATCAAATGTTTAAGATCACCCCATCAACACAAAATATATAACCATAAATGGCCTCATCTTATGGTCGACATCAAAGTAAAATAAAATAAGATAAGTCTTAAAATGCACACCTGCACGCATTTTTAGACAAAAAAAAGATAAGATTCTTATGAAGTATGAATCCAAAGTGTGACGGCCCATCCAATGCAACTTACTTATGTTTCCTCCGTTCAATTTGTCCCAAACATTTAATTACTAATCGCATCAAACTATAAATTCTACACCACCTTCTCCCCCTAAAGACATTAAGCAAGAAAAAAAAGAATATATTTCAAATTTCTCTCATATAGACTTAGTGAAATCAGCCATGGCAGAGAAGGAAGGAGGCATTGTGAAGAAAGGTCATGAGGAGGGTTTGAAAATGGCCACTACTCTTTTAGAAGAGTTTGGGCTTCCTCTAGGCCTTCTCCCACTCGAAAACGTGGTCGAAGTTGGATTTGTTCGGAGCACCGGATACATGTGGATCTTACAAAAGAAGAAGGTGGAACATGGTTTCAAGATGATTAGTAAGCAAGTAAGCTATGATGTAGAGATACGTGGATACATCGAGAACAAACGGATCAAGAAACTCAAGGGAGTTAAGGCAAAGGAGCTCATGTTGTGGCCACCCGTTAATGAGATCTATATCGATAACCCACCGACCGGGAAAATTCACTTCAAGAGCCTTGCGGGCGTCACCAAGACCTTCCCAGTCGAGGCATTTGGTGCAGGCCAGTAGGATTTGTGGCCTTTTTTAGTGTTCTTCATGGTTCACTATTAGATGGTGTTTGATTATGTGGTAGAAACCAGCTTTATATGGTTTATATGTTTGTGTTTGTGTTTTTAAAATTCAGTCTGGACTTCTCTAAGGGGGGACAGATTTGTTAGTAGAGAAATAAATACCATAAGCATACTTGAAGGTATATTTATCATGTAATGGGATTTGGTTTAAGTAACCATGGGGAAACAATAACATAAAGCTATTTCCTTATATGAAATTGAAGAGTACAATTTATAACCTGAATTCTTTATTCCTTTCGGCTCAATGTGTCTGACCATAGTTTTGAAATCTAGATTCAGACTTATAACCCGATGTAACCCAACTCTCTCAATTAACTTGGCAAATCATCGAGGCAGCTTGAAAATGCACCAAGTCAAGTAAGAAACTTGGCCAAGTTATATGGGTATGTGTAATATTTTTGTGGATTAAATAAATATTTTTATTTCTTTCGAATATAAAAAAGATAAATATTTTAAATTTGATTCAGTCCGATTCAACCTGCAAGTTGGCGACTAGACTTGACTCGATGAACGCTTAAGTTTTAAAATTATGTGTCTAACTACATTATCATCATCTTTGTTGTAATCAAAGTTATATCTAAAAAATTTAGGGTCAATGTTTCTTTATCCAATTTAGGGTATATATATTTTGATGTTCCTTTTGACTTTGTTGCAAATGACAAAATAATTTCAATCCACTTTTTTCATAATTCATCGTCTAATGGCACTACTACTAAATTGTGACTGTTTAACGACCTTGAATAAGGGCCCACACAAGAAAATCTCATTGGCAATATGTAACCACCGGATTCGAGAGGTTTTTTATAATCAAAACCGTGGTGAAAAATTCTCGAAACCAATTCCTAGACATTAATAATCAAAATGATTTTTGGTGAGTAGATCTTCCAAGATGGGTTATAATGGGATTGGCAAGGCAGTGGTGTTTGCAACCAAATTCATAGGAGTACAAGATCCTGAATTTTACAAAGTGATAAACATTACAGAGTGTTTGGATGTAGAGTTGGATTGGTTGGTCAGACTTAATCCAGTGGGCACGTAAAGAACTACAACCAAAAATGCCCTCAGAACTTGGGTGAATTCGATCAAATTATGGTCCCTTAATATTCAATGAATGTTAGAACAAGAACATTAATATGACAATCCTCTCACTAACCCCAATGTCTTCCAATGTCTCATGTATAAATCATATATAATGTATACAACCTCTTCTACCACCAAATCCTCTCTTTCTCTCTCAAATTGAACTGAGGAGCCAATTTATTGTACATCTTTCTCAGTTTCTCAAGATGAAGGTGAGAATACAAGAATGGGCAGGTCTACGCAAACGGAAAAAAAAGAGGAGGATTGGAGAGCTATGGAACCAGAAAGAATAAAAACAGAACCAATAAATAAAAACTGAAAAATAAGCTAAGTTTTCTCTCCGAGTTCTTCTGGCGTTGGCTCTTTGAAATTATTATGTAACTTTGTATGAGTATTGGGGAAGGGTGGAGGGCTTTAGGAAACTTCTGCTTCAAGGTGGGTGTGATGAAATTGCAAAAAATGAAACAGTAGCAAAGACTATTTTAGAGACTATAATGCCTCACCGAGTACTCCAAGACCTGATCGCTTGGGCAGATCATTTCCTTTACTCTAATACCCTTCTTGTAAATCTTGAATGTTGGAACAATCCTCACACTCTCAGATTTTGCTACTGCCCGGCTCTCCTCCACGTCCACCTTCCATGAAACAACATCCAATTGAATTGATATCAGATAGCTTTCTTTTGTTCACAGATATCAGACAAAAATGAAAACTAAAATAAGTTTAACAAACATGATTGATATTTGTTTACTATGGGTTCTACCTTGAAAAAATTAATAGATGGATATCGAACACATAACATGTTCACAAATGGGGATATCTGCTCGCATTGCTGGTTTGAGCCTGCCTTGAAATGGACTACTGAAACACCTGAGAGTTGAAGTATAAGTATCATTCATTCATAATTAGTTGTAATTAATTGAAGAACCAACACAACAGAGAAAAAAAAACAGGAGGGGCCACCTGGGGCAGATATAGCCGCTCCAAACTGATTTATGTCTGAGATTTCCACTACTTCGCCACCAAACTTTAGATTATAGGTTTCCTCCCCCTGGGATTTCTTCAAGGAAAGTTGGGCATGGAATAGAGATTCTGCCACCTCATTGTCTCCGGGAAGCTCCCTCCTCAAGACCTCATAATCTTTCACTGATTCGGCCCACCGTTCAAGCTATAATCCCACAACAAAAGGAGCAAATGATTGATTAATTTTACCCCATTAAATTTCTGGGAGCCAAATCTTCACTATTACAATGGGAGAAGGCAGAGTAGAAATGGTTCGACACCAAAATTGGAGCGGCCATAAATGCCACCATTTTTATATTTAAACTTAATATAATCAGGTCATTTTGGTCAAAAACCAAGAAAATTCCATCCCACTATCTTATAATCACCTTACTTAGTTTTCAAAATTACAAAAAAAAAAAAAAAAAAGTCCTGTTTTGTACTATGTAATCTTCAAGAGCCCTTTAATCAACATTTTAAATTGCAAATAAGACCACATGCCACCTTCTAGTTGCAAATAAAACACATGGAGACGAAACAAAAAGTTAAAAATTTAATTCACCTTGCCATTAGATGCCGCACGCCGAAGAAGGGCCTTGGTGTAATTGGGTTGAAACCTGAGAGCTTGATTACAGTCTTCAATAGATCTTTCCCACTGTCTAAGCTTTGACCAACAAGCCGCTCTATTGCAATAGAGAACGGAGTTGGAAGGATCGAACTCGAGGCCTTCCCCATAAACTGAACAAGCTTCATTAAACTTACCCGAATTAAAGAGATCATTACCATGGGCACGGGCTCTTGCCACCGACCTCACATTGTTAAGCATCACTGAGACCTCAATGTTTTTTGGATCAATCTTCCTGGCCTTCTCAGCAATTTCAACTGCATTCTCAAACCTGCAAGACATCCATCACCCATTCTCACTCACCCCAAAAGACCCTTAACTATTTGTCTTGTGGAACTTGACATTTCTGAACTCACCTTCCCAATGCCATTTCAACTTGCGCTCGGACGAAGAACACGTACGATTCAGAGAGCATCCCGGAGAACTTGGTTTGTGAGTAGGAGGGAAGAAATGTTTCAAATTTGGGAATGTTTGCCAGGCCGGAGTCTGCATCCTTGAGTTGGTAGAGCTTCAGAAGGGCTTCTACTCTACATGCAAAGAGCTGTAAATTCCATTCATACCCATTCAGGTAGGCTGATTTTCTTATCTCGCAAAAATTTTACTGAAGAAACTAGACATGAGGATTTTACCTGAGGAGAAGTGTCTGCCCCGGAAGCAATGGCAGCATCACCTTCCCTTAAAGCACTCTTCCAATCACCAATCTTCCTGGCATCAGCACATCTGCTCATATGGTTCTCCACTGCCCGCAACTTTTGCAACTCAGCTGGATCAGGCCGCTGCCCGGGAAAATAAAGGTGCCTCTGTGCATTCTCAACTTGGCCAAATCTGTAGAAAAATCAAGTTAAAGGAACATTGACCAATCTTAACAAATCTAGATTCCTTAATGACACAATGAGGAGAAACAATGGAGATCCAACTGATTGATCCACATTTCACAAAACCAGCTAAAATGATGAAAATACAAAGAAACTTAAATGGTTCTAAGGGCTACAGAAATTACCCATGAATCTAAATCAATCAAGTCACCATGAAAATTAAAGGTACTCATGATTTATAATGCCACTTAGATTAGCAAGATACAGAAATACACAAGCATTGTTGAAAATAAACAGCTCAAAGTTTGAGAAGAGCAAATAAAAGATAACCCATTAATCTCAATAATTCAGGCTGAAATCCAACAGATTCTATTAATCTACATAGACTACAAAAGCACCACTGAAACTAAACATCTCAAACTTTGCTAAGAAGAAATCAAAGATAACCCATTAATCTCAATAATTCAAGAAGAAATTCAATAGATTCTATTAATCTAAATAGACTGAACAGCAAACTAAAACAGAACCCATTCATCCAAATCACTCAAACATCAAAGAAAGACAAAGAAAACCCATAACAAAAATTTAAACAGTAAGGCAGATCATAAAAACACGAGCCATTCATATTCATTCACAAAAAACTCAATGACAAAAATGAAAAACAAACATTATTTCCACTAAAAAATCAATTAAAATGAAGGAAATATAAGCTATAGAAACATAATAACAATGCAAGGTCGAATCTTTCTTGCTCACTCACCGCAGATACAGAGACACCAATCGCTGATGCGCCCTCCCATACCCAGGATCCAATCTAACTGCCTCCTCGCATTCCCTCACCGCCTCGACCAATCTGCCAAGCCCCACTAATGCTGCTGCCCTGTTGTTCCTACATACTGCATTATCGGGTGAAATCGTAATAGCTTGATCATACAAACACAGAGCCTCCACAAAATTCCCCCTTATAAACTGTTCGTTCCCTTCCCTCTTTATCTCCTCGAGATCTGAACTTGCTCCCTTATCTCCACCCAATTTCACCCCAATTGTGCCCCGCATTATACTTCCGTGCCCATAATTCCCTATTCCCGATCCCAAAACATCCTTTCGAGCCGAATTCCTACAACCCATTCCCGTCTTCAAAAGTTTTCCAGAAGGACAAATGTTCCCGGTCGGAAGAACACTCATAACAGGAGAATTAATCGAACTCACAGCAGCGCTTCCACCTGAATAGATCAATGTGTTACTGCAAGAATTCGATCTCCTATGACCGGGTTTGGGATTACGAATCACTGAGGTGAATCGGACACTTTCAACAGCCGTTGGGCTGTTTTCGCTCGACCCCGAAAGCTCACCCGAGTTATTATTTCCACCTTTATCAGCTCTTTTAACAACTGGGTTGTTCCCAGTTTTGCTAGAAACAGAACCAGAAGAGCTAGAGCTGCTATGGGCAGGGGTGGAAGAAGTAGCTCTACCGCCCGAACTACGAGTTCTTAGAGGAGAAACTGGAGAACCCAGATCGAGTTCTTTGAAATCTGGCTTATTGTTCTCGTAGCTCAACAATGTGTGAAACTTATCAGTCAGGGAATCAAACCCAATTTCGGCTGTTGGTGTCTCAGAATGCGACATTTCTCCCTAAACAACCAAAAAGATTTTATATTTTGTTTTCTGGGTGTTCGTAATTTTCTTCAATCCTCCTCTCTATCAACGATGTCTGTCTCTTCCATTAAATAAACCACCAAAACCAAGAAGAACAAAGAGATGAAAAAGATCAGAGATACTGAAGGAGACCCGGAGAAAGAAAGAAGGATGAAGAGTGGTTTGAGAGAGAGAGTTCCTTCTCTCCTCCCACTTTCACCTGCAGACAAAGTCTGCTTTCTCTCTCGCTTATTAGTCTCTCTTTGTTTATTATTTCTTCTAATCTCTTTGCATTTATATTTCTGCCAATTTTACAAGACGAGAGAGAGAGAGAGAGAGAGAGAAAGTGTGTAGATGTTGTGGCATGTGTGGTGTGCTCACATGTTCCCATTGAGTTGGCAGTATGAAGTAGAGATGACCATTCTCTCTATTTATCTTATTTTCTTCTTCTTTTGGGACCATCAATGACCAGCATCTCCCTATTGGATGAATTCGAGTCCAATGATCAATAGTTATTTGATTTTGATTATGATATATTTATGTTTGATAAAATAGATTATGTAAATTAATCTTAGTAAAACTCTATTAAACATTATGTTCACATGAGATGTAATGAAAAATTATTACATTATCATATCAAGATGCGTGATACATTTTATGAAAAATCTTTAAATTGTTCTTTTCCTAATTTAATGCTTAGTTGGGTGGGTTGTTTGCTTATTTTAATTTGATCACAAATCAACTTTCAATTTTGGAGAGTGTTCACTTGTGTTAGGGTAGAATGCATACCTTCAACTTTATTTCCATACCTTTATAAGTATGTAGAAGTCATACGTAGTTGTTAGTTCCAACCATTTGGTACTAAGTTTGTGTTATATTTGACAAATATTAACCACTCTAGGACATGGTTTTAAATCTCGTTCGATTCCTTTCAGTATCGTCCTTTAATGAGACAGATTGACAAGTCATCTCAAACTTGAGGTGCTCAAATAAGGTGGAAGGCATCATTATTGAATGAGATGATTAAATCGGACGACTCGATCTCATTCATGGATTAGACGAAACATCAAAACGAGTTTTAAAACCATACCTTGAGAGCTGTGACCTTGGCTTCATGATGAAGATTGGTTTGAAGTTGTCATTTTTTTATGCCACTCTGTCAAGGATTTTCTCATAGTATATCTCTTTTGTCAATGATCCTAACTACTCTAAGCATGAGATCTCATAATTGCAAATTTTAAGAAAATTCATTTTTTTAAGGAATTTCATTCAATTAAATAATTTTTTTTTTAAATTAAAAAATATAAATTATCTTTGAAAAGAGTTGAAAATTTTCTAATAGTTTTCCAATAACATGACATATTATTATTAAAATAATGTTGACGTGGCCTTAGGATGGAGCATCATATCGCACTTCTTGACATGAAAGTGGATAGAAATTATAGATGATTTTTTCATCGAAATAATATGAGGTTCCAGCTTGAAGCCACTCCAACACGACTCTTCTTATTATTAGGTGTGACAGTTAATGAAAAATCGGTGTGACAATATCAAATATCTCAATTTCTTATTCTCGTCTCCTAAATTAGAATCCAATGTAAGATTAAAATTTGTATGAAGAATTACGAAACTACCCTTCATCTCATTTATCGGCCAATTCCATTCCCATAAATAACTTGAACTGGTGGTATACAGTATATTATATACTGGGTTCTTACTATGGCATCGAGAAGATTTCGTTAAATGTCTGGCTCATAAGGGTATTATGGTCTTTTCAATCGAAGGTATGGGACAGGGGCAGCTGGCCATGTGCTGTGTACCGTGCCAGCATCCTCCAGCTAAGCAACAAAAGGAGGAGTTAACAATCTAACCATGGTTATGATGAGAATGTTGACCCAACTAAAAGAGTTAACAACCTAACCATGGTTAAGGAGAGAATGTTGACTGGGGAAAGACAATCAACCATAGTTTAAGGAGAAAGAATGATGACAAGGCGATCTGTCACCGCCAACTGACCCATAATAACCAACTCAGCTCGACTCATCTCGTTTAAATGAAAAAGAAATAGAACAAAATTTTGGTTAATATTTGAGAAGCCCTCTTTTGTTTCCAACCTAATGACATCTTCTCTACCTTGACCTAACTCTTCTATTATAGATTAATGAAAAATTGACCTTAATACCACCATTTTCAACCTCTTAGTCAAAAAGCCCTTGATTTTTATTTAAATTATTTTTTATTATCTATAATTTTCAACCTCACTTTAACTCCATTTTAAAAATCCTTGATTTTTCTACCAAAAATTCTATTGATTTTCCTACAATTTTATTAAATCCTGACTATTATCAAATCTAAATAATAAAAAACATCTAAACAATTGTGTGTGTGACATAAACATCGAATCAATTACAATTAAAAGAGATAACCATCATTTACTATTTTGTGGGTTAAATCTCCCAGCAAACTGTAGTATCATGGGATTCACTTTATTTCTTTTATTCTTTACCTCCTCTAATTTACTATATTTTTCTTTTATATCCCATTAATTTACTTTATTGTTTTTCATCTTTTACCTCCTTAAATTTTAATTTTTTTTAATAATACTTCTCCAAATTTTTTTTTTTAACTTTTACCACTTAATTAGAAAAAGGATGTCTCTCTAACTATATTATATTTTTTCTTTTACCCTTTTAATTTGCTTTATTATTTTGCATCTCTTACCCTTTTAATTTTAATTTTTTTTTAATAATACTACTTTAATCAAATTATAGTTTCTTGAGATCTATTTTATTTCATTTATTCTTTACCTTCCCTAACTTTACTATATTTTTTATTTTCCCTTTTAATCTACTTTAATATTTTTTTTTTATCTTTTATTCTTTTAATCTTAATTTTTTTAAATAATAATATCGTTCCAATTTTATTTTTTTCGTTTTTACCCCCTTAATCCAATAAAAGATGCCCGTATAGGCATGGATGAACTCTAGGATAAACTACATGGTCAAAATAACCATTTAATCTATTGTAATCTACTTTGCCTTATAAATGGAATTGTTATGATGAGAAGGATGTCATCACTAGTTCAAAACTATGTGATGATCCTCGAGATAAACAAATAAATCACAAGGACAATCGAATGGAATCAACCCCATAGGAGGATTTGGTCAACATCATTTGTTAATGAGCTAAAGAAGTTGAGAAATATGTATCATGTGAAACCAATAATGAAAGGGGGACAACATGAGCAATGGGAGTGCCTAATTTGCCTTGTGGTTGAGTGCTTCTCCAAATCACATGGCAAAAGAGGTTTCTTGTACTTAAACATGTATGGAAAAAAATTATTTGATGAATCCTTATGGAGGAATTTTTATTTTTTATTTTTTAATTCTCTTACACACCCTTGAATTTAAGATTGAAATTTGATCCAATTGTTGAGATTTACCTTTTACCACCTTTGTCATCAACAATTATAAATTGTCGATCTCGAGGCTTGAACACAAGTCGTTGAGATAGATAATTCAAATCGAAAAAATCAACAATTTAAATGATTAATCTCAATGATTTGAATGATCGATCTCAATAATTTGACTTCTACGTTTTACAAGAATATAAGGATGAGAGGACATTAAGAAAGAAAATTTTTATTGACTGGATTGTTAAACTAACACCCAAAAGGGAGGGTGCATTTAAAAAGTTCTTCCTACTGTTGGGCCCACTGAGTAATTTTTCCTAAAAAAAAGTTAAAACTTAAAAGGACTAAAATACCGACATGAACATCCACGGATCCACCAGATGGGAATTCACCATAGCCATTGGATTTGATCATTTAATTCATTGTTTTTCATGTGCATCCATAGCTGTGTCATCAACAAAGTCAAAGTTCACTTTCCAATGCCAGGCCATGATGATATGTTGGACACGATGTCTAGCACTTCATATTCAAAATGGTTACTGTCAAATTAGGGTAGCGGAGTCCATGGGTACCATTTACCCAAAATCAAAATCGAAATAAAAAACCCAGGTTCCGACTTCCTTTTTATTAGAATCGATTAGAGCCGGGTCTAATAGGAAATTGAACTGATAGGAAGTAGAACCATTAGGTTCTATTCGATGGGTATCCAGAATCGATTTATTTTTACATGTACATTTAAGAATTTTCTATATTTCAAAATTAATATATATATATATATATATATATCATAAAATTCTTCAATTTTTTATTTAAATTAAATATTGGAGCTTGGAATGGCTAATCTCTTCTTAAAGTTTATTACTTGTAAAAAATATGATTTTTAATTTTTTATAAAAAGTCATTAAACCATATTTTTAATAGAACAAATTATAATTAAGTTGATACTTTGTATAAATTATTATTATTATTATTTTTTTAGAAGGGATTCTTTTAATAATAATTTTTTCCCATTTGATTATTCACGACCGAAACCGGGTACCCATTATTTTTAACAGTTTCAGTTCCACTTATTTTAAAACCGGATCCGAAATTGATAAGAATCGGAATCAAAGAAATATAGCTAACTGTAGACACCTCAATTTGAACGGGCCACTTCTCGAAAGGGTCCAAAAATATCGATTTTTCAAATAAATGGGCCAACGGGCCTTAAGGGCCAAACTCATTGAAAAGGGACATTTTTACCAAACCGAGGCCCCTAAGACCTCTCAATGGTTTAGGAGGCCACCAAAAGGACTCGGCCTACCTTACGACTTCCCAACATTCACCGCTCCGCTTCCAAAAAAAAACGTCAAATTTTCGATAAATTTCACCAACGGGCTTAAAAAGCCAACACGTGGCATTCGCCAAGTGCATTTTTGATCAAATTAATGAGTGCAAAATCTAAAAAAATTTTAAAATTAAAAAGGTGAGACTTGAGATGCCTACCCCTCTTCTACTACCACCGCTCCGCCTCAACCAATCCCTAAAATCCAAAATCATTTCTAAAACCCAAGTCCAACACTACAAAGCCCATAAATCATTAATCATATCCAATTCATTATCCAACCCACAACCCTAACCCATAAACCACAACCCACATCAACCAATCACTCTTTTATCATCAAAAGATGACACATGTCATCACCCCCATCTCACCTCCCTCACCCAACTACCTACCCCATTAATTTGCTTTAAATCCCATCTACCCACACATCAACCCATCACCTTTTCTCTCAAATCAAACACATCTACCCACACCCCTAACCTATACCTCCCCTAATCTACCCTCATCATTCCCTACAAAACCTATATCTACAACCTAAACCTACACCATCCTCTCAAGTCAAACACTCAACCTCTCCCATCAACTTATCTCAACCCTTCATTTCCACCCACCTTAACACATGGCATCATCTCCCTCACCCTCCCAAAATATCATCAACCACCTCTTTAAATCCTTCATTTTCTTAAACCAAACACCATTTAATCTCAACCACCATCTTAAACTTACCTCACCAAACACTCCACCCAAATGGGTTGGGTAGGATCCAAACCATTTGGGTCAAAACTCACCCATTTAACCCCCCTTCCCTAAATACCCTCCAATCTCCTCTAAATGACACCCACTTCTCTCTCAAACTCATAACCATTCTACCCATTTTCTTCACTTCACCCCATTATATCCCTAAAATAACTCCTAAACATCTATAAATACCCTCATCCTCTTCCCAAAAATGGCCCCCAACTTCTCATTAAAAACTTCTCCCCTACACTCTCTCTACTAACAACCATCACCAATTCTCACCAAGTTTACCAACTCTCTCTCACAAATCCTCTACAAGTCTCACTAAAACAAAAGAAATCCCTACTCTCTCTAATCACCTCTTCCCATCCTCATACTCTCATATTATACTAAGGATTCAAGAAGACTCAAGCAAGAAGAAGAAAAGAAGAAACAAGATACAAGGTGGGTTTGAAGCACACCCCCCTCTCTTTCTCTAACCTTCTACTATTTCCCTCTTCTAACACCCCCTTCTTCTATTTTATTTTACCCTTTTTGATGGTTGGGCCCCAAGGCTAAGGTTCATATGGGTCATTTTCATTAATGAAATGACCCTACGATCAAGCCGAAAATGAATCCCTACTTAGGGAACAAATGCACCCACGTGGCACATTTTTCACCTTCTTTTAAAAAATAAAATGATCGAATTATTTGAGGTTACCGCCACGTGGCGGGGAGGAAAGGGTGCCTAGCACCTTCCCTTTTCTTCAACCGAGCCGCTTACCCAAATCTCGAGGTTTGACTACCCCTTTATCCATCGTGAGTCACTAAACGCCAAAATGTCACATTTTCTAAAAAAATGCACATCGGGTGACCATTCACACCCACTTACAAAATGAATGGTGGCGACTCCAAACCATTGTAGATATGGTCATCGTAATGGCGAAATCCCGCGTCTACACTAACTTTCCTCGGAACCGACCTATTGGCACTCCTAAATGAGGGTAGAGGCATGATGTTCACGTGGATAAAAGAGGACATAAAAACAATTGTACAAATGATTGGACTCAATTTTACGAGAAACAAAAACCTATCCACGACAATGACAAAGTTAAGGGTAATGACATTAGTTTCTAACAAAAACTAATGATTCTTTCAATTATTCAAGAATTCAACACCAGCTTAAATTAATATGGAAGCTTAGCAATCCTAAATTCCACAAAAAAAAAAGGTACCAAACTAGTTGATGACATAAGGTACCAAACTAGAAGATGAAGGCAGCAGCCACTTATCTTCCAAAGAAAACCATACTTGAAGATAGTACACTCTCTATGAATTGAACTTCAATTATGTCAAGAAACGAAGTCGATTTATAGGCTCAGAAATTGAATGTGACACACAATGTATGAATTGTAGTTCAATTCTGTCAAGAAAAAGAAGTTGTACAAGAATTCAACTTAAATAATCTAATAGTAGATTTATACCAACACCCCATGTAGAGAAACACAGAGAAGCTACATAGGTAGATAAATACTAGATGAGAGTAAGTTTTTATAAGCAAACAGATAAGAATTCTGTAATCTTTCGTGGCACATAAAACTACTGCTAGATCAAAGAGACAGAACTAATCATCTAATATACTGTTTCTTTGGCCTTGTCTTCTTTTGAACATCTGGTGTGGCCTATTAACATTTACACTACCCACCAAAGAATCGATTGACAATCTCTGTAGAAGTTAAAATTTCTACTAGAATACATCCTCAACTGGATGTCTCCAATGGAGAAATAACAATTGACGAGCAAGTCCAAACTTCTGCTTTATCAAAAGAAGACCACGGTTAGTATGGGCATATATTCAGATATATGTCAGCAAAGACATAATAATGAAGGCTAAATAGATGATCGGAACAGCTTATTTCAAAGAGAAGTTTTTAATTTCTTGAGTGTGGGGTTCAACTTGGACACTGCAAGAGCACAATTTCCAAGTCAAAGGCAAGAGTTGGTTAAACATGTACTAAGAAAACAAGAATTGAACTAATCAAAAAAATAATAAGAAAACAAGAAATTGAACAAAATCAAATTCTTGCTAGAATCTGAGTATAGGAATCTTGAATCTCTTTTGTACCAAATATAGATGCATAAATATTCTTCTAAGGGTGCTCGTCCTTGATGATGTAGAACATAGCCAAATGATACAGTGCAAACCATTTCTAGACCTGTGTCGTACATGTCATGAAGAAGATCGTTAGACCTTTGTGAAAGAAGATCAGTAAAAGATGAAATCTTGATGAATTAGTTTTCTAAGCATGAGCATCTGCAATGATGAGGAGCACCTGTAAATCCTCTGTGCCATCCGGATTGGTGGCCTTAGTACCTCATTATTTCTAAATCAGTGATCAGATTGATACCTAAAGGCTCAGATTTGGCGATAAGTGGTAGAGGAATACGAGTAAGATGGCCCATCTAACTGTAAAAGAAGTTCTCAGGAGCCTATTTAATAGTCAAAACCTACATGGTATGCACTATCCATAATCTACAAAAGAAGTAAAAGCATTTGGTATACCATTTGAAAGCTTACATCCCTTTATTAGACTTCTTTTATATATATATTGGGGTGAAGAAACCACAAAATAATGATTAGGTGAAACGGGAAAGTCGAGCGAGCGGAAATGTGAGAGAGTTGCATGATATTTTAAGAGAGTTGCTATTGCCACACCAACTTATACTAATGCCACACCAATCGTATGCAATTCTTTGGTGATTTATAAAGGAATTGGTGTGGCATTAGTAGCTCTATATTTTAATTCCATTAATTATAATGGACATCAGAGGGTTAAGATCAGGACAGGGGCAGGTAAGACCAAGGTATGAGGTCTCCCTATGGATTTGTGGGAGCTTTTGCATGGAACATGATACACTAAAGCAAAATCTGAATCTTCCATGTACCATGTGATAGAAAAGTTGATGAACGGACATGCCATGATATAGAAAATTCAATTTATAAATAAAAATAAAACTTCTCGAACCTAAACATAGTCCATACTTAATTGTGATATAAAAACAAAATTACACAATACAATCACAGTGCCAGAATACTGAGTTCTACATCATGGTTATCATACTAACCGTAAAACTTGTAGTTAACATGTATACTATAAACCTCGTCAGATGTTCCACTCCAATGACTCTGAAGCTCAAATGGGTGCACGAATCCTGCAATCGACGTGGTCTCAACCTGTTAAAAAACTTTCAGAAACTTCCAAGAATTAAAAATTGTTGTGGTCGCATCTTCCTCTTTGCAGGGGCAGCAGGAATTCCGTATGAATCCATAGGTTGGTGCCACAACCATAAACTATGGCAAATATTTTCCAGGTTGTTTCTCTATGTTTGGCCTCCGAAGAAGACTAAATGAGAGAAAATCCAAACCATATACACGATTCTTAAAATAATGGAGCACCTTTATATATCCTACTAAGCAACATGCTTTAGCACAAGAAACAGTGGACAAATCCTTCCCCCTTTTCACATTGTTTTGATCCATTAGGCAAGGTTTCAAAGATAAGCTCTAATGAATTTAATCAAAAAAACTAGAAAGAAGATAAGCACCTCCGTACAATTGTTAATATAAGTTCTGATCTTCTTGTTATTTCATTCGTTGTCAAGGAAAATCAAACTGCTTTTATTATGTGAAATGAAATAGTGAATTTTATCTCTAGACCTATAGAAACAAGCTGGGAAATAATCTAGGCTCAGTTAATGGATGATATGCATGATTGAAGGATCAAAATTTAAATACAATCTGACCATTTTCAGGAGAATTAGAGGTGAGTTGAAGGTTAGCGTAGGGAACTCATTCTCTTGATCGAATTTAAAAAGAGAGCGAATTAAAGACCAATCCACTAAAGCAATTTTAAAATCATGGTCTTCCAAGCCACTAGAGTGTTTTTAACTTGTCCAATTCTCAGACATCTGGTTACCATATCTCCCTCTGATATTTCATGTCTTCAAGGATTTCTCCATGAGAATCAAGATTAAGAAATAGGAAGAAGACCATGGATACATTGTTCTCTATTTGATTAGTCAATATAGAGAGGATATGAGCAAGAAAATGGGAATCTGAGGGAGGAAGATCTAATACATTGTGCAAACATCTTTAAATTCAATGAAATAAGCTTTTAGCAGATCTTAAACAAGATAGAGTTATTCAGGATAATGGGAAAGGTTAACTCACTACACAAATAAACATCTATTCAAGGTTCCCCACCTCAAATCTAAAATCTTCACAGTTCCAATTCATGCCATATAGGAAGCCTTAATGAAAGAATTCATGCGGGAATTGTCGAAAAAGAAATCCTAAAGTAGGAGACCACAGTCTATTTCCTTGAAGTGAGTAATGTTGTTGTGCATTTACATGGAAACCACCTCTCCTAATGGGAATACATTTTAAATACTGGGTATAATCTCCAACAACTATCAGTACAAAGCACTGAAAAGTGTTTCAACTAAGGCCACTCTTAAGTTCACCCACCAACAAAGCCAGCAAATCAAGTGAAGTCTTATTTGTGAATGCAAGTGAAGAAGTTAAGCTGTGAGTATTAATTTTTTAAGGTCAAAGTCGGTGGTTGGTTCTAATGTGAATAGTCTTTAAGATACACTAGTCCTTGAGGAATCACAACAACTTACCAACTAACTATGTGTATGAAGCATCAATAGAACAAGGCTGTGGAAACTCAGAAAAAGAAATATAAAGGAAATACACGAGCATTAATGAAAGACAAATCCCTTAAGTTGAAAAAATGGGCCACTCATCTTGAACTCAAGTTACTCAATACATATCAAATTTTTTATCATTAGTGTTAATGAAATAAAAGAACCAACAAAACATTGGTATCCCTTTTTTTAGGGGATCGGTAGAACATACAAACATTGCTCGTATGATTACCATGAGTTTTATTATGCATCTGTCAAAAAATCTCTTCAAGACATGGCTTCTAATGCCAGTGATATGGATGCTACTCATGTCTTCTTTCATGCCCAAACATCTCAGAAATATTCACATAGTTAAAGACGTGCAAGTCGAGCAACCTATTATAATGGTCCTGCTCTATTTCCTTCTCTTCCACCTGATGAAGGAGGAGGATTTCTATTATAAAATCTTCCCAATCAACGTTAACTCCTTTTACTTTCTTCTGCATTTGTTTTCAAACTTTCAAGCGCTCCAAAAAGCATTTTCCTCTTTCATCACTCAATACATCGTTTGGGGGTTGCATAATGTCATCAATTCGATGCTTGGCTGCATTTATCTTCTCCTTTCTTATTTTACATGACAACTCACCAGCAACAAAAAAAAATGGAGGCAAACCATTAAAACCTACATTCTTCTCCCATATTTGTTTGAGTGAAAGCTTTTTGCTCAAATCTGATTTCCCCGTCCACCACGCACAATCTTGAAGACTAATTCTTTCCCTATTTCTTCTATGATCATCTCCCATCTTACACATGACTTATTAAAAGAATTGTCAATCGAGAACTTCGCATAAATCCTAGACAAGCCTTCTAGTGGTATCTTGAACTTGTCCAAATCGTCAAAACTTGCACTCGGTATTGTTGAAAAATTCATAGTTTTATCATGTAGTCTATTCTTATGTTTTGTACGTTTTGTTGGGGATTAGGTTTGAACTCAAGACCTCTTGAGTATTATTTGTAAAGTATGGAGATTTTCTCAATTGTTGAAACATAAGCTAAAAGTTATGTAGATTTCCTCTATTTACCAATTGAGTTCGTTGTAGACCTGCTACTTTCGAGTGCACGACTAGCAGGATTGTGATTGTTAAATCTTAGAAACCAACCGCCGAAGCCTTTTGCACTGTGGATATCATCCGAAAGGGGCACGAACTTATTGATGGAGTATACCACTTGGCAAGTCATGTTATCAAGACTAAAAAAGAAAAAAAAATGTAGGATTTGTACATGATTAATTATGAGAGCTATTATTGCCACACCAACTTTTACTAATGAGACACCAATTATTATATAAATGACCAAATAATTGACACAGTTGATGTAGTGTTAGTAAAAATTGGTGTGTCAATAGAAACTCTCCTAATTATTATTAGGAATAGTTTAAAATTTAAACTAGACACTCTAAGTACTTGTTCATTAGGCTATTGATTAGTACAAATTTCACGATCATGGTCCACAAATTTAAATAAATTTTTTTACATTATCATCCATATCAAAGTAAATAGGGTTCAAGAATTGAAGAAAGTAGAATGTGAAAACTTTCATTTTCATTAGGATGCCTTCTACTTTAGATCAATTTGACTGACTTATTTATGAACTATTAACCGTATATGATACATTCATCAACACGGCATTCTTAGTGATAATTGTGTTGCTCAAGAGGGTAAGGTAAGTCTGAGTTAACTTCCTTCTTCACACTCTTTGCATAGAATCTGATTATTCTTTTAGTCATCAAATCGTGAGGTTGAAAACCAACCATGTGTTAGACCATAAAACCTCGTGATGAGAAATTCTTTGAATGCAACAAATCTCACTCACTAATGTGGATGGTTTTGGCGTGTATCTTTGTAAAGTTCTAGGTCAAGCTTAGAGTTCTTTAGCAGGCTCAAACAAGATAAAAAAAAAACAAGTAGCTACACAAGTTCAGGGAGTACTGAATTTTATCAAATTCACCTTGTTTTTCAAACTTAGTACACAACTTTTGTATTGGACTATATTTGGAAAGTACAAAAAGCCCATGGAATAATGTTGGAAATCAAACACAGAACTTGATTTTTTTGTAAGAAATAAATAAAAATTCATAATCTCCAATCAAATTAACTTGGCTAAAAGACGTACAAATGCTTCTTGAAGATAGTTGAAGTCTGGATGAGTTTTTTGATACGTTTGAGATGCCTCGTTCAAAAATCAAAAAAATGAACGTGGGGTTATAAATCTCGTCAAAAAAATTGACTTGTCTGTCCGTCTTGTCCATGTCTGATATCGAGATGACTCAGACGATACGTCTCGGTCTCGAATGAGTTTTGAAATTATGACTCCAGCACGACTCTTTCATAATTAATAAGAACAGTGTACGGACGAAAGGATCCAGAATTTCATCATATTGAGCATACGAAATGGTAATTCGCCTTACTTTTAATTTTTGAAGAGGTTGCACACCGAATTTTACTAATAACGCATCAATCCTTTTACAATCAGATCAGTGTGTGATAAGTAAAATTAGCGTGTTAATAGAAGCTCTCTTTTTGAAACGTAGATTCGAAGGCAATAGCTAGCAACAACCCATACGGACAAACCAGAGAAGCGCAATATTATACATCTCTGTATATATCTCGCCATTTCGAGGCGTAGTTGGTGCCAGATTACACCAATCTAAAAAACCCTAATTACTCACTCCAAAGACCAGATTCTCCGAAAACCTTCTCTTTTTTTCAAAATTCAATCAAACTCACCATGAATTCTACCCAAAATTTATCTCTGCTTAAACACCTCAGATTTCCTTAGTCGCCATTTCAACCCCAGAAACCTTACATCATTCCAAAACCCTAGTTTTCTAGGGTTATGAAGGAAACCATAAGAAACATGCCTTCGTCCCCCAAGTTCTTCTATCCTCGCCAATCCTCGCCTTCTTACACTCGAAGATCCTCAATTTTGATCTCGTGTCTTCTCATTGGGATCTCTGGGTTTGTTTTTGGATCAATTTCCATATGGAAATCGAATTCTGGGTATAAATGTAAGAATACTGAAGCTAGATCCGTTTCTGTAGTTTGGGAGAAGGGGGACAGTGTTAGCGATTCGAATAGTATCGGTTCTAATGGAGATCTGAAGAGGTATAGGGTTATGGGGTTTGTGGGAATCCAGACTGGGTTTGGATCAGCTGGTAGGCGTAAATCTTTGAGGAAGACTTGGTTGCCTTCTGATCCTCAAGGGCTTCAACGGTAATTCTTTGGTTAGATAACTTATCTTGCAATTATTATTATTATTTTTGTGTGTGTGTTTCTTCTCTTGGATTTGAGAATGTTAGTATTCTTTTTGTCAATATTTGTTTTTATTTCAAGTATTTGCGTTGAGAAAACAAATTTCAGTCCTTGTGGACTAACTAATTTGTTTACCAGTCTTTCATGTTTTTGTTTAATATCATATGTATGTTGTGTAATGAATTAGTTTAATTATGCGTATGGGATGTATAAGAGAGTTTCTTATATGGGAGTAAGATAGTTGATTGAATATATGAAGCATGGAATCATTACTTGTTAAGGAGTGTACGTGGGTAGGTTTTTAGGAGTGGGGAGTGGGTAGTTCAGAGAAATAGTTGGTGTAGGAGTAGAGAATGGTGTAATGGGTGGTTGGGTAGTTTTATTTTATTTTGTATTTAAATTACTTTGAAACTTAAATGAATATGCAGAGAAAATATTATTAAGAATCCTATGGGATATTGGAGATTCACTGTCCTGAATTGGTGGCTTGTGAGGTCCAATCTCCCACGAATGAGATCATTTTTTGATCTTTTCCTCATTTTTCCTTATTTTTTGGCGATCTGATCTAGTAGGCACTTAACAATCCTTAAGCCATGAGGAAACTGAATTTGAAGTTAAATTGGTAGAGAAATGAATTGGAATTTTGAGTTATCTGTGTTTGTCACTTCATGTAATTACCAAAAGATAGATAATTTCTCTCGGTGGAGTGGAGATTAACGGATTCCAGATGGAGAGTATGGTGTTAATTCATGTTTGCATGATAGTAAGAAACCAAAGAGGTTCTTGACCGATGACTATAAACAAAGATAACTTAGATAGGTATAAAAAAATGTTAAAGGAAGTGGTAGGTGAAGCTAAACATCAAGCATATGATGACGATCTATATAACAGGTTGGGAACTAGAGACAAGAGGGAGTGAGAAAATGTCCCAAAGCTGGCATGAATTAGAGCATCTCCAACCGTTCTCTAAGAGCATCTCCAACCGATAACTCTATTTTAGAGCACGTATAAATCATTTTTCAATGTTAAAGTGCTTTTAGAGCATTTAAATATTAGTTTCAACTCCAACTACCCATCTCTATTCTAATATCTAAAAACGCTATTTCAATAATTTATTTAAAAAAATATCAAATGAGATTTTTTCCCTCCAAAACTTAATTTTCACACACATTCACTGGGTTTCCTCCAAACTCACTCATTTTCCTTCCAAAACTCAATCATTCATCAACTTCCCTTCAAAATTCAATCATTCACCCAATTTGCCTCTCAAATGCATTCCTACCGTCTATTTCTCTCGCTTTTCTTTGCTAAAAGCCAACACACACCATTTCATTCACCATCTTACTCTTACCCAAATTTATTTGTATTTTCTTATTGTCTTTTTAAACAATGAGTTTGAGAGCAAGTTCATCCCACCTACAATTTTCAGATTTCAACATCCGCTTATTATGTAGGAGTAATGATAGTTTGAATTTTAGGAGGACAAAACGATTTTACTTCGTATAATGCCTCCAACAATTCCCTCATAACTTACTATCTCGAATTGAACGACCTATACATAAAGGCTTGGTTCCTGGATATATAGTGATCAACCGTGGGAAGGAAGTAGGTTAAGTTCGACTTTGAAATGTCTACTTTTTGTCTATTTTGCAGGTGATGTCGAATGCTTCAAAGTCTATTCTTTCGTATTATCACTGCAATGAAATGTCATGTCAACTTCTTTGTGTTTGTATATTAAGACTGTCTACTTTGCAAAAAGTAACGGTGTGCGCATGGGTTGCACGTATTTCTTAAATTGTATGAATATACAATAAAATATATCATTTTTTTAAATATACGTTAAAATATTTAATATTAGTCTCATTTTAAAAGTATCAATGACATCTTTTCAATGATTCCTATTTTATAAAATTGGATTTGTAGATTGGAAGTTATATTAATGTTATAAACATACGGTTGAAAAGTATAAAGGACGTAACCGATAACAAATTTAAGTGTAATATATGAGGAAGGGAAAAATAAGAATTATACGAAAAGGAATAGTGTTGGAGATAGTTTAGAGACTTAATCATGGGTCTTCAAACTTGGAGACTTAAAATAGGGGTTGTGAAATAGAAACCCCTTTTAGAGCACAATTTCCATCTAATAGGTTTCTATGTTACTGATTTAGATCACGGTTGGAGATATGCCAACATTTAGAACACAGTAGTTACTTTTTGAGAAGTAAACAATCCAAGTCTACGAACCTCATCACTCTTCTTGACGAATAAGTTGTCATGACCTTTCACTGCATCGACAATATGGAGGAATAAATTTTAACGCATTCGAAATCGTCTGCAAAATAGACTTACCCAATGGGTGGAGTTCTTCGAAAAGTGGTTATCTCATAGTTGAGATGACATCCTTTCCTCCCATGGTTGATCATTATATGTTTAGGGAACCAAGCCTTTGCATTTCGGTTGGTTGTCCTCTTTGAGATAGTGAGTTTTTAGGGCATTGTTGGAGGCATATAAATGAAGTAACATTGTCTCTTACTCCTCCCATGTTGATATTTCTCTTACATAATAAGAGGATGGTGGTAGAGGAATATGTTCATTGTTGAAATATAAGGAAGGTAGGTGAGATTGAACTACTTTGAAACTCATTCTCTCAATAGCATGGATAAAATTCAAACAAATTTGGGTAAGAGTAAAATGATGTAGTAGGATGGTGGTGTGTTGATTTTTATTAAAGAAAAACTGAATTTCAGCACGTGACACAAGCAGCTGAGAGGACTGTTGGACTTCAATAATTTTATTTTGAAATCTGTGATCATTGCTAATTCTGAAATAACAGATCACGTCTGGAATACGTCTAAGAATGATTTTCTGTTTTTTGGATCTATCAGACATGAAATGTGTTATGTGCAGAACAATTGTCACTCTTTTGAAATGTGCACATGGCCTGCAGTTTGGAAGAATCAACTGGTTTGGCTTTCAGATTTGTGATTGGGAGAACCAGCGATAGATCAAAGATGTCAGAGCTCAGAAAAGAGGTAGCAGAATATGATGATTTCATGCTCTTAGACATTGAGGAGCAGTACAGCAAACTCCCATACAAAACGTTAGTGTCACTGTCAGTAATAGTTTGTATAAAATATGTTCTGCTTGCTTAGTTTGCTAGTACGGCAGTACATCATCTGGTCTTTCTTTTTTACAGGTTAGCTTTCTTCAAAGCTGCCTATGGACTTTTTGATTCTGAATTCTATGTTAAAGCTGACGATGACATCTATTTAAGGCCAGGTGACTTGTTTGAGGAAGTACTGTGATATGCTTATCTCAGTATACTGATAGCCTCATCATTTTTTGGAATTCTTTCCTACACATATGACTCAACTCCAGATTTTTTTTCTTCTATTTCAGACCGCCTTTCACTACTCTTAGCAAAGGAGCGTTCCAACCCTCAAACTTATCTTGGGTGCATGAAAAAGGGTCCAGTTTTTACTGACCCAAAGCTTAAATGGTTAGAGCTATATATGCTTTTTTCCCCTAAGAAATAAGAGAGTACAACTTGTTTGACTTTCACATAACTGCGTCTGATTTCTTCTTTCAGAAAGCCAGTGACTATCATTTGTTATATATTAATAAATGAACTGACCTAATCATTTGCATTGGTGCAGGTATGAGCCTCTTTCGAATTTGCTTGGGGCAGAGTACTTTCTCCATGCTTATGGTCCTATATATGCTCTTTCTGCGGAGGCTGTCACAAGCTTGGTCGCTTTAAGAAATAACAGGCAAGTTGCATTTTTTCACCACTATACATTCACAGGCACTTCATTAAAAAATTGGTGCATGTATAGAATGATGATGTTCTTAAAGTTATATTTTATTTCATAAATTTCTTATAAAAAATAAGATATTTTTATCGCACATATTTGTCAAGACCAATTTACGTATTTATGTGGACGAATTCCATTGTAAAAAAAACTCTAATGCATCCTGGTGCAATTAATTTGATGTTTGGTTATCCTCTGTTAAATCATGTCAAAATTCCACGGTGGTTTTACAAATGTTTTAAAGCATTTAGTCCAGATTTTATCAGTCCTATACCAATGCTTATACACTCACAGGCACTCCATCAAATAATTGTTGCATGTATAGATTGATGATGATCTTAAAGTTATATTTTATTCCATGTATTTCTTATAAAAAGTACATATTTATAAAAAAACAATTTACATATCTTATGGATGAATTCCATTGTAAAGAACTTTTAAGCATCCTGGTGCAATTAATTTGATGTTTGGTTATCTTCTGTTAAATCATGTTATAATTCTACTTTGGTTATTACTTATTACATATATTTTAAAGCATTTTAAGTATTTTAGTCCAGATTTTATCAGTCCTATATCAATGGTTGTACAAGTCAGGTAATTGTTATTATGTACGAATGTCCAGGTTTACTTCTATACAACCTTGCATAAATTAAATGCAGAGACTTAGATTGGATGTAGCCCTCAGGATGTAGGCTGTAAACTTTGCATCTTTCTTAGCCAGATTTCTCTCTTACTAACATGATTATATGAACCAATGTGACATTTTGTGGTTTGCCTGACTAGAGGGCTCTTGGTCAGCGGTGAGCCTTAATTTTTTGGCCATTGATCCCGTGTTTCCACTAGTATAGTTCATGTTTTCTTGTTCAACTACAAAGTATTAATTGGGTGAATCGTGGCTTATTTTTTTAGTCTTTATGTGTCAACTGACTCAGCTTCTTTTAAGTTTGACAAATATGATTTTAGTTCAAATGCATGGGTCATAGGTGATATGTCGCCATCTTTTCTATCTGTATAATAGAATTTTTATCTTGCTCAAATTGCAGTTTCCGGATGTTCAGTAATGAGGATGTCACGATCGGTGCGTGGATGCTTGCAATGAATGTTAATCATGAGAACAATAAAGCCTTATGTGAACCAAACTGTTCTCCATCATCCATTGCCGTGTGGGATATTCCAAAGTGTTCAGGTTAGTGTTTTCAAATCTCGAGTTTAGTTTTTGTTTTTTATTTAATCAACTTGCTTCATCTTTCTTAGATAAAAATGCCAAATGCTTCAGTTTATTATTCCATAACCACGTTTAATATAAAAATGAAGAGAACCCTTGTTGAATGTTTACACATGAATGACTACTTAAGGATGTCATAAATTGTAAAAATAACAAAATGAAAAAAAATAAATCATAAAGTAATTATAACCATCGAAAAATAAATTAATCAAGTTATAATGCTTGGATGAACAAAATTGTAGAGTAACCCCAAATTTTTTGGATTAGCAGATAAGATGCGCCAGGACTCATTCTCACTTTAGATTTTACAGTCAGAAAGTCCAATTACCCATTGAGATGGACACTTGACAATGGGCACACATTGCTTTCTTGATACAGGACTCTGCAACCCAGAACAGAAGTTATTGGAACTTCATCAAAAGGAGATCTGCTCAAGCAATTCTACTTTGATTTCTGAAAAATAACATTATTTTCCAAACGAAGAGGTATATACCCCCCTAAATTACTTGCTTAACCCTTTCTTTGCTTTTGTCTCCACGACTCTGCATTCAAATCTTGTCCAATCGTTGCTGCTGCTGTGTATGTGTCTGTGTGCCATTTATATGTTTCTTTTCTTTCATTTATTTGTGACCTTTAATAGCTTTTGGCTGAGATTAATTAAGCAAGGGTGTTTTTTTAATTTTTCTGGCTCAATGAAATACCTTTTTGGATGAAGAAGGTTTCAGCTTGCTAAGTCGGTGAAGTTTTTGCAAGTTTTAAGATAATCAACCTCAGGCACCAGTTAACCCTGCTTATCTTTCAGATTTACATTTTAGGTTATACAATGCTTGGGTAATACAAAATGTTGAAGTTACCATAATAACCAAAGGTTTATTACAAAAATATGGAGTGAATAAAATGAAAGCTCAAGATTTAGGTTTGGAGGTGGCGTTGATTTTACGCCGATGCGAGCCTCCATTATTAGGACTGAAACATTGCATTAAAATATATTATAGTTTTCAAATTAGTGTTTTGTGTCAATTGTTTATGTGCCCAATAAAATCAGTTGGTAATTATTTCAAAATATTTTTTAAAAGTGTAGGGGTAGAGCTAGGATTTTGTCTATATGGGGACAACTAAAACCATTACGAGCTTAAAAGAAAATAAAAAATTGTGGGGGCAATAACAGTGGATTTTCTTTTCAGCGTTGTTATCTGTTACAGTAGCATATAAATCATTTTAGTTTTTTAAATTTTTTTTTGGGGGCAAGTGCCCCTATTGCCACCACTGTAAATCCACCCCTGTAAAAGTTGAAAGGTTGGACAGTAATAGGATACTCCTCGGAGATTTTGAGGAAAATATTGTAGGTTGATAAGTTAGTTCGGCCGCCTTATAAAAAATATATAATATATTTGTATTCAAGGATGGGTAACTTGTCAAGACTCGGGTATATTCTATTACAATGAAGAAGTCTACAAGGAGAGATGCGCATCCCATCAGTCTTTTTTTTTTCGATCCCTATAGACAGTGGATCGGACCTGTATCTGGGCTTTGCTCATCCATAGACGAAGGTCTTGTCGAAGGACTAATCCTGGGGCACATGCAATGCCCGCCACATCACATGCACTAGGTAAGTGAGGTTGCGCCCCTCGTGGGCGGCCCCATCATACTATCATTCTTCATGCATATGTGCAACACTGCATGAGATGTGCTCCTACAAAGAGTAAGACCCATCAAGTCAAAGATTAATTGTATATTTTTACCTCTATACTTCTATTACGCAAGTATAACTTGCTGATAGACTTCTTCATTGTAATATAATATCCCCCAAGTCTTCACATCACACCATAAACGGGTCACTTCTCGACTATTCCTTCTCATTTCTGAATTATATTATTTGCTTCACAGTGACTGTTATTTTATTTTATTTTTTTAAATGTTTGTTTGTAATGTTTTATCAATTTTTTTTTTCCTAATATAATATAAACCAAAAAGCAAAGAAGAAGATGATTTGATGCATTGCCATTTTTAGTTGTGCACACATATGCAACAATGACACCTGACCTAACGTAAATGTGATTGCACCAACAATTATTGGTTATTACCTCTATTATAGTATATATAATTGGTAGGTGGCATGAGCAAACCAGGGCTTAAAAGGGGACTTGCTTGGGCCGGATATGAGTGTCCTTATCCATATCCGAATTTTTATCTAGATCTAAGTCCGAATTAGATCATAGTAGGTAAGATCATATCCGAATCATTTTATTTTTAATAAAATTATATTTGGATTTGTCACGTCGGATAATGTTAAACCATTTAAGATTATTTCAAATAAAATTACTTAAATGTGACTTAAATTTAAAATCTCTACATTTTAAAGATAGCATTGACCATTACACCTAATCGTTGTTTGTTGATGAAAGATGACTTAAAAAATATAATAATACAATTTGCAAACTAATATATCATTTGGATTTTGATAGATATAGGGAAGAAATCATATTCGACCCGGATCTGACTTGGGTCAAGCAACATCAACCCATATCCAAATCATATTTTAATTCGGATATACTTGATGAAATCAAATCTGTCAAAATTTGGATTTGGATCACTTGAATTTCGGATAAAAATCTATATTATTCTAAGCCCTAGTGGAAATGTTCTAGTATTACAAAACTTAGAATTCGAGTAAAATTAAATTTTTTTGAGTGTATTTTTGTAATTAAAATATTAATTAGGGCGGTTTTGAATTTGCATTAGAATGTGTCTCATTATAACATTAAAGTTTTAAAAAATATATTTTTGCAATTTAGATATTCAACTAATTAACTAATGTGTTTTTAGGGTAATTTTATTTTTAGGAAAATGCTGAAGTACAGTTAAAATTGACATCAATTCTTACATTGCTGATGTGAATTTATGTATGGAATCATCGATACTTTTCACCCTTTTCACCGAGATACGAGTGAAATGCATCTATGGCTATGTGTGCAGCTCTACGTTAGCAATGTGAGAGTCGATGTCAATTATAATGTTTATCCAGCACGACTCTTTTGTTTAACCTATTAGGTGTCATCTTCAATCCATCTCTTTAACATCATGCCCGAAACTTGAATTTTTTTTTTAAGCCAAAAAATTATCTGTTTTAACTTGCCCAAACATCCTATCTTGTTCTTGAGTTTTGAAGATTGAAGATTGGAGATATAATATTGTGGTCGAAGATGAGAATAAAAGCTTTTACTCTTTGAGGTAAAAATAAAGGATTTTTGAATAATAGGGTATTTAGGTCATTTTCCATTTAATCTACCAGAGAAGAACGAGGTTGAGAAGGGTATTTCTTTAGTTTGAGAACACACAAGACACCTTACATTTCATCAAAACCCAGTGGTGATTGTATAAATGGTTCATCTTTTTCTCTGTACTGTAGGTCAATGGGCTAGGATTTGTCCCAGCCCATTTTGGACAGGGTTGGGGTAGTGTTACTAGGCATGTTTGGTCATCGGTCTCGGCTGGGTTGGGTTAGACTTGGAGTTTGGTCCGTCAAGCTGAACAGCTTGATAGTTTACACAATTTTATTGGATCTGGACCATCCATTAGATGGGCTGGTTTTGGATTATAATGTCGAGGTCCGATTGGTATCGGAACGTTTACTGACCTGCCTGGCCCATTGATTGCCCCTGTACCAAGGGTGGGGGAATGAAACCTTACTAGTTAAAAATGTATAATGCTGAAGTGACCTCAAGATTGTATTTCATATATCACATCGCGACGCGAAAGTGTATAGGAAGCATAGATGTTTTTCATCGAGATACAAGTCAAAAAGCATTTATGGCCCATACACACTTTCTTGTCAGGATGTGTGATATGAGGTACAATCTTGAGGCCACTCCAGCACGATTCGTTAAAAATTTCTAAAGGTGCAAACCTCCACTAAACATATAGGTTAGTAGATAATTTCTCATTCTCAACATTAATTTAGGTGTCATTGGTGCATGAGTCACACAATGGTGCAAACAAACAACATGGTCTTGTGGTGGACAAGGTAGGTAGGTGATGTAAGAACAAACTTAGACAACTCTTGGGGTTATTTAAAAACTCAAAATCTTATCTTTCATAAGTTGAATCTAGACAAACCTTATTATAAAACTGAATCAAGGAAAAGTGATGTATCAACATACCTACTTAAACCATCTCTTTGGGTTCATTAAAAAACTCATCTAATATTTAACTTTTAAGTTGAATTTAGACAGACCCTAATATAAAACCCTATCTTTCCATCAAAGTTGTGGACAGTAGGGACCACTTGATATGTAGATGATGACAAGGCAGGACCTCCAAAGCCATTAGAAAGAGAGTTTTTATTTTATTTTATTTATTTTTAAATTGTTGGGGGCAAACCAAGCTTTTGGTATCATCCTTATTACCCAATGACCCTAGAATCTTCAATGTCAATGGGAAAGTTAGGGAAGCGCTGATTGGACCTTTAAAGGTGATAAGTGGTGGCTCTTCACACCTCCTATGTTTGTCCTTGAACTAACTGAGAGGACATTTTTAAAAATTATTTAGCAAAGCACCAAGAGAAGTTAGTCACAAACACCAACTCAATTATAATAGTTAGATTTTAGTGAAGGGGATTTGTTATTGTGTGTTTGAAATTGGGTGGTTGTCTAATTTATCTTACTGTACAATATAAAACTTTCATAAGGTTGGGGCGTGCAACTCTACGAATTAGTCCATATTCCAATAAGGATGTCAAGATGCTTTGTGTCATAAAAAAAAGTGAGATTTCACATCCTTGTGTAAGGAGAACTTGATCTTCACCCTATTTGGAAATTAACCTTTGGGATCAAACCCAAAATCTGAGTCATTTGGATTTGATAGTGTATGATATGGATGAAAGATTTGAGAGTAGATAAAAAGCAGGGGTTGTGCTCGAGTCTAAAAGCATCTATGGTTCCTACGTACTTTCACGTCATGATGTGTGATATGAGGTACAATCTTGAGGTTTCTTCAACATTACTCAAAATTCATATCTAATAAAATTCCAAATTTCCTCTCAGCTTTCTCAATACTCTTCTCTAAAAATAAGGCTTTACCTCTTTTTGTTTATTTTATTTTTTTAAATCATTTTTCATCTTGGCTATTCTACATTCTTCTCTCATATCCTTTCTCGGCACAATTTTCTCTTCAAGATTTTCATCTTCTTCTCCAATGATTGTTCAATATTTTAGGTCTGGGATCAATTAGTTGCACACCACCCACTACCAATTGCACTCCAACACTAATTTTTTTTTTCCTTTGCACTACATTTGGATGATTGCACTCAAAATAAAATACAAAAAAATTGCACTGATTTGTTTTCATATTTGTTTTTATCTTTTTTTAGGATGAGGGTATTTTTTTTTTTTCCGTTCTTCTTTAACCATACTCAAATAAATTATTATTGGTTCAATAATTTTGGTAAGAAATATTTGATCGTATAGTAAGCATGTTTACAATTTACACAAGCAAATAAGACAATCACGAGAAGGTGAATAATCCTACATATTAATGTTATCAATAATGAAATGCAATTAATAGGTTAAAATAAAGATTATAAAAAAGAGGTTATTTTTCAAGGTTGATGTCCAACCAGTTACTAGTGGTGTGCAACTAATTGGTCCCTTTTAGGTTTTGATTCTTTTAACGGTCTTTCGAACTTAAAGAAGATAGCATCCATGATCGTAATGGATAGACATAAACCCTATTACGATAGTGGGAAGGGCCAAAACTCACTAAAACCCTATATTATTTCAAGCAATAAAATCACAACATTTACTTGTGAAGAAATATTTTTAAGCTTACTATAAACAACCATTTTACTCCTAATAATCCCAATAGAATAAAAAAAGACATTTTAGAGTCGTGCTAGGGTGACACGGGATTTATTCTGATTCTCACAAGTCTAACATGGAGGTGTGCACATAGCCGTGGATGTGTTTTCTCGCAATATGAGTAAAAACCATCTACGGCTATGTGCATAATTCCACGTCAGAATTGCAGTAAATCCTATGTCACCCTAGTATTAGTGATTTAATTATATATAGTACTAATTACCAAACTAGTAATTATATAAGGATTTAGATCCGTTGACTCTTTAAAAAACTGAAATCCCAACCGTTGTAATATAAAATCCAACGATCAGGATTTTTGGTAGAGACGCAATAATATATCGTCGAGTGCGTTTTTTACCCAGACCGTTGAATTTCGTATTTTAACGGCCAAGATTTCTCCTTTTTTTTTAATGAGTCAACAGAGCCTAACCCATTATATATTAACCAGGCATTAGTGCTTCCCCTCAGAAGCTTGTGTCGGTCGTTGCTTTTCTTTCCACTCTTTCTCATCTCGTTGTTCTATAGTTTCTAGGGTTTCCCATATTCAATATTCATCGATTGTGCAAATTGGGTTTCAGAGATTCACAATTTCCGCAGCTGGGTTTTCGAAATCTCGTTATTTGAACCAAACATTGACCTCAAAATGCTTCAATTCAAGACAATAAAGAAAAAAATGTGGATGTTTTCTTGTTAATTTAGCTCCAAGTCAGCTTGTTTTTCTTGCGTAATGGAAGGTACGAGACGAAGCAGAACAACGAGTCAGATTGGAGGAGAAGACGAGAAACTACATTGTCGAAGATTGTCGTTTTGGTCGGCTCAAACCAATCGTCCACCTGGTTTTGATCCTCGTTTACGCTTCTTCGGTTGTGGTTCCTAGATTACAGTTTGTTTGTTTGTTAGTTTATTTTACTTGTCTGTTTGTTTTTATTTTGGAACTATGGGTTCGTTTTCTTGGAATTCTGGGGTTGTTTATGGAACCCCTTTGCAGCAAAAGTTGGATGGGTTGACTCAAAATCCTGGTTTTCGGCCAATGGGTCGAGGCGGGTCATCTTCGTCTTCATCTTCATTGATTTTGGATAGTGAGAAGGGAGAGCTTGTGAGAGCTCCTGAAAGATTGGGGAAGAAGGAGGTATCAGAAGCTAAGGCCTTGGCTGCTTTGAAGAGCCATAGTGAGGCCGAGAGAAGGCGGAGAGAGAGAATTAATGCTCATCTTAATACGCTTCGCAGCCTTGTATCCTGCACTGACAAGGTATGTTTTGGTTAAGTAATTTTTGTTGGAATTTAGTTTAGTTGCACCTCATGTGGTATCATATTTGTCTAATTTGTAACTTTAAAAAATATATATATATATATATATATATATATATATTAAGTTAGTTTTGATCCTAGTATCTCATCAAGCTGGTAACTTACTAATTTTTAAGTTTCTAGCAATTTATCAATTAAACTTGTTGATTGATTGGTAATAGTTTTAAGAACCAAATGGCGCTTTTCGGGGAGCTGGAATTCCCCTCAATTTATCTTCCTAAGTTTAAGTCTATGCTTGTAAATGAAATGTGTTTTCTGAAATGAGGTTTGATAATGTTTATAAAGTAGAATTAAATTTCAGAATGTCGAAGAAAACCCATGGATCCTATGAGATTAACCACTTTTCACTTTTCTTTATTCTTGTTTAGTCTATTAGAAATTTTATTTTAGATGAGTAAACATGAATTGTTTAGAGTGAATTTTTGGTCATAATTTTGCAGTTTGTGTCAAGTTCTGATTGTTAGTGCTTTTGGGCATCCCTGAAATGCTTAGGGAATTTCTTCGGTATGAATTCATCTCAATCTTATTCGAAAATTAAAACCATAATGACGTTGACATCTACTTCCCATAATTACAGATCGTTCTCTGCAGACCCTCTTATACTAATATCTGGATATGAAACCCTGGTGAATATCTCGTTTAAAGATTGTTTATTTTGTCTCTCTCATATAGCTCTGCAGAGAACAGAGAGGCAGAGAGATGTGTTGGGCTGGTTTGTGTTTTCAGGACCATTAGTTTGAATTGTAGAGGACAATTTCTTTAAAGAACCAATCGTTTGTGAAATCTATCACCGTTGGAGTCGAAAGGTACACAGAGAAGATAGATGCAAATAGACATGTTGGTTGGTGTGTGTTTTCAGGACAATTAGTTTGAATTGTAGATGGAGACTTCATCAAAGAGCCATCTGTTGGTGAAATCCACCATTGTTGGCTCTGATTAGTCATAAACCCAATTTATCGACGTGTTCATATAGTTCTTTTAAAAATGTTATGAGAGAGAATTTTAATGCATATCTGTTCAGGTTTATTTAAATAAGCTGATAGATCCTACAGACAATATATAAGAACTAAAAGCACAACATAGTGTGCCAGCATGTGTCCAACATGTATCAGAAAGAGAAAAGTCTTGGAAAAAGAAGTGGCCTGGATACATGGCTTACATACATATACTAGTAGGCTTGTAACCCTCGATTTTCTGATAGTTCTTATTGGTGAATTGAATTGGTCTATGGATATGCCAGATTTTATTTAACATATTCTATTAGTTGAAATATTACTGTAAGTGGATGGTAGTTGTACTGCATACTGTGATATGAGAACTACTTTCAAATCACGATACAAATGTGACAAATACTGAAGAGGATTAAAAATTAACACCTTTCATGATGTTAAACTACCAATGTTTTCATCAATTTATAACATTTGCATTATATTCACCTATAAAAAAATATTCATTTTCTTTGATTATCTAGAATACCTCACATTTTCTTCCCGAGTCCCTAGATAATTTCCAAGATTCAATGTTTAACAAATGGTTTCTGGGAGGCAGGATTTATCTTCTACAATTGTACATTACCTAATCATTCTCTTCTTCTTATTTTTTTTTCTAAAGAAAATAAATTAATAGGTTCATTGGTTTTCTTGATTTAACTGTGATCCTCACTTTCTGAGTTATCTCCATATTCTGCCAGATTTTCAAGAGTTAATTGACTGAACAAAATATCTTACTCAATACAGTTGGAGAACATTTAGTGGTAGTGTAGATTAAGCGTTGTTTTTTTATTTTTTATCCTGATCATGTTTCGTTGCCATCTCTCTCTCTCTCTCTCTCACACACACACACACACACACACATGCGCGCGTGCACAATATCATATTTATAAATAGAAGATCCATGCAGGATATGGTTCAGACATACACAAATATTTTAAATTGTAAAACAATGTTCCTCTCAAAGATTTGGGCTTGGCTAAACAGATCCTATCCCTCCATTCCACTTTGTCCCTAGCCCTGTCTTTTGTTACTGAAAGTGTGTTCATTTAGAACTTTCAACTTCGATATTTCTTCCAATTGGGACTGTAATTGGCTTTCATTGAACATGCCCCAGCCATCTCAGTCAACATTATCTTAGATTATTGCCTTTTGCAAGAACATGCCTAAATCATTTTATATTTAGATGATTAATTTTGGAAAACATAATCTTATTCTATGGAATTGAAATAATAAGGTTTTGGGTTTGAACTAGTAGAGTGACACTTGGGCCCATTACCCAACTGTGGGCTACACTTTTGGGCTTACTACCAGCTGAAAATTGCACTGTTCGAGAGCAATCCTAATATTTCTATTTCTGCAATTTTTTTTTTCTCCGCTGATAGACCAGCTTAATTATGAATTATAATGTGCAGATGGACAAAGCGTCAGTGCTTGCAGTAGTGATTGATCACGTGAAGGAGCTGAAGAGGACTGCAACAGAAGCCTCTAAAGGTTTTGTGATCCCAATGGATGTCAACGAAGTTATAGTTGAACCCCACGAGGATGAAGTTGAAGGAGGATCATTTTATATTAAGGCTTCTCTTTGCTGTGAAGATCGACCCGAGATTTTACCCAATCTAAGACAAGCACTTGAGGCCTTAAATCTGAAAACAGTGAGGGCAGAGATCTCAACCCTGGGAGGAAGGATGAAGAATGTTTTTGTTATGACAGGTTGCAAAGAAGAGAATGTTGATGATGCTGAGGTACGACACCTACTTACGAGTTCTGTTTGCGAGGCACTGAGGTCCGTTTTGGATAATATTTCTGACCCACCAGAGAACGAGTTCTCACCGAGAACTTCACTTCCAAACAAGAGGCGAAGGATTTCACTTTTTGATTCTTCGAGCTCATCCTCGTGAAATCATAGATTATGGTCGAAAATCATGATTTATAAAGGTATGTGTGTCATTATTATTCTATATGATACTTTTTTATTATATGTTTATATGTATTTTCATGCTTGGAGTGGTGGTATTGTTGTGGATTGCTACTGTTTAAACTTCTAAGTGTAAACAAAGGCTACATGCCTGCTTGTAAATAATTTAATATGTTGTAATTGCTTTATTGTGATACTCATAATTCACATAAAGAGATGATTTAAATGAGGCAGCTTGGTATGGATGGGGGATGAGACAAGATGACCTAGGGTTCTGTAGTACTCTTGGTTTAGCTCCCTATTTGTATTACCCAACAACTTTACCTGGTTACATTAATCATATAATATGTATTTTTTTTAAGAGAGCTACTGTTGCCAGTCCAACTTTACTAATGCCACATCAATTCTTATATAAATCATCAAAGCAGTGTGTGAAGACAGTTGGTGTGGAGTTAGTAAAATTTTTTTGTGACAATAACAACTCTCTTTGTACTGGGCAAATATCTGTACTATTGGATTCCCAAAATGCTTCCACCTTAACATTTAAAATTAATACAATAATGTCATTTTGCTCAAAATCAAGAAAATTGCAACCCCACTTGAGCTGCTGCAGATTGGGTGGGTTGGGCCAGGTTGCGGATCAACCCGTGCCCTTGCCAAATCCGACCTCGGACTTGGAATGCTCAACCCTAACACTAATCAAGGTGGGTTAATTCATTCGTCATTAATGCTTAGGTAATTTAGTATTGGTAAGGATTTATATAAAGATAAGTGACACAAAAAAAAAAAAAAAACTTAAAATTTACATTTATTTTTTCTAAATATGTGTTTAATAAGCAAATTTAAAGAGAGAAGAAAAGTAATAAAATTAACTAAACTAATCATAAGTTACAAGAAAAAAAATTTTTAAGTTGTAATATAATTATTATATGACAATATAGACTACACTTTAAAACAAAGCATTAATAATAAAGTAGTTATTTATCTAATTAAAATAATTACACATTAATTTTGATTAATAAATAAATAAAATTATACATATTGAAATATGAATTATGAGTGTGAAAGAAATCAAAATAAGAAATATTTTCAAATTATAATCGTATTAAGTTTGGGTTCAGACAAATCTGTTTGACTTGATTTGAGTTGGACAATTTTTTTTAAAATTTTGCCTACCCAACCCCAAACATGACCCAAGGTCGGGTTCAATCTAGCGGATTCGGGTTTCACCTGCCCAAATTGCAGTCCTAAATCCCATGTCACATTAGTTAGTTTTCCAAAATACAAAAATAGCATGTTTTTTGCTATATAATCTTCAAAATCACCCTTCAATCAATATTTTAAATTACATATAAGCTCTTCAAAGAGATGTAAGTTTGCATGTACCACCTTGTTGTTTAGATACAAAGAGAAGTAAATAATAAATAATAAAGTTAAGAAAACAAAAAATAAAAAAATAATTAGTCAATGATTTTATATTTCAAAATTCATTAAAATCAAAGTGAATATATATCGTATCCAACTCTTGAACTGTGTACCACTTAGCTTAACTGGTAAAGTATTTTTTGGGCTAAGACCAGTGAACCACCAATAAAGGGTTTCTTTTTGGGGTGCAACTTGGTTCAGTTTGATTTCAAATTGGAACCGAACCAATATACGTTGGTTCCACTAAATAAGAATCAAAACTGAACCAAATTCCATTGGAACCAACCCAAATCGAATTAAAGTTGGTTTGGTTCGATTCTACGGATTGTCAATATTCTAAAAATTGTAAGTAATATTTTTTAATTAAAAAACAAATATAACAATCAATCACAAATCTATCCATAAAAATTCATTAGTTTATTAATAAAAGAACACTAATCTATGTCCAAACTCCTAAAATAATTCATAATAATTATTACATACATATATATTTATTTATTGCATAGACAAACTTGATCTGAGAACCGAACCAAATTGATCAGCTCTCCATTTTCGTAATCTAGAACCAAACTGCAACTTGTTCTAAATTGAACCAAACCACCCCAAAACTACCAGTTTGAACTAGACCAAGTTACACCCCTAGTTTTTATATATGATCGATACATGCGATGAATCTTCTTCATTTTAAACTATTGTTTCATCGATCAGCGCTTGCTTATATGAATATTTGATATTCAGGTAGTTATTTACGGAATTTATGTAAAAGTGAGGCTTTTGTATCAGCGCAGCACCAGTGGTCTAGTGGTAGAATAGTACCCTGCCACGGTACAGACCCGGGTTCGATTCCCGGCTGGTGCATAACTTGTACTTTTTCTTAGATTTTCAAAGCTTATACAACGAATAGAAATCATTACCATCTACATTAGTTTCTTGTCTGTTGATTGCATCCATGATGTCGTGCTGTGTTTATGCATTTTTTTTTTTTCAATTGTTTGTGGATCACAATTAGCTCTATAATCTGTGTCTTTGTAATTTTTTTTTTTTCTTCTCATCGTGGATATCCCCACCTTTCGGGGTAAGGCTAATCCCACGGTCATATGCACCGCCTCCTCTGAAAGTTGAGGGTGATCTGGGGTTGACTCCAAGAAATTCATAACTTCATGGGGTTCCAAATTCTTGACCCGTCCTTCCTGAGGAGCTTATCAAGGCTCGGCTTGCCACTAGACCAATCCCTTGGGACTTATGTATGGGCTCACCTTTGTAGGTTTTTGGATCATAATTTTAGAAAAGGTTTGTTGGCTCACTTGATTATAGAGGATCTAGTTGAGATTCGTGAGGTAAAAATGAATCATATAATTTATTTAGACAATTTTCAATTCAAAGTCGCCTATTAAAACATATTCTTTATCTCATATTCTTGTGCAAAACGTTTAGTCTCATATGGATCAAGTACAGCTAGGGTGATGATCAGTGGGCAGGGAAAAAAATGGAGAAAGTGTGAGAACTAATTATGTTTCTCCATTTCTTTTCTTTCATTTTTTTAAACAAAATTTCTAGAGGTAAGAATATTTGATTATGCTAAGATGTAAGGATATTATAATTAAAATAAGTTTTTAACAGGCACGGCTGCCATATGTCATTACGCTTGGGTCAATCTTTCATCATGAGCCCATGACTCGCTAAAGAATTGTTTGCCTCCGAACCTGCAAAACGAGAATCCTTTCGAGAGAAATGGGAATGCTCATTTATTATTGTGCGAATTGCAGCATTATGACATTACGTGTTGAGTTTAGTCCCACATCGGACACAAATTGCCTTGTCTCTATCTTTATAAACTCCTGGGCCTCTATTACCAATTGATTTTGAATTGGACCCCCAAATTTATCATGGTATTAGAGTAGACCTTTCTTCCTCCACGTCACCCAATTCAATTTTCCATGTGCATTGGCCTAGTCTGGCCCATACATGTAGGGACGTGTTGAGTTTAGTCCCACATTATATGCAAATTGCCTTGTCTCTCTCCTTATAAGATCTTGGGGCTCTCCACTTGTTACCAATTGATTTTGAGTTAGACCCCAAATTTATCATTACGCAATAGTTTTATTTAAGTATTGCGAAAGCTGGTTTTAGGCTAATAACAACAATTTTGTCTCTTGTTTTCTTTATTTTGGTCAAAATTAAAATTTGAAACTCATTTTCAAATACATCTTTCCTATTATATTGAGAGAAGGGTCATTTTTAGTCATTACTACTGTTGACGGAAATCTACATTAGCTAATTTCTTCTATATTATAAATATACCTTAGCTTTTCTTTCTTTTCGGAATCGATGTCTCTAAACCTCTTAGAACACCCAACTAATTGTTGGGGCACATGCAATCCCTCTCAATAAATCCTTGAGGGTGCCCCCTAAGGAAGAATTAATTTGAACTCAAAACCTCTACTTCCTGAGATGTGGTCTTAGTCATATATCTCACCAATCCTAAGATGGTTATATTTTCTTTTTCATTTCTATGTCCCAGACTAGTATACATCATTTTAGTTAAGACAGTCTTAAATCTTGATATAGCAAATTATTCTTACATCTATGATTTTCTAAAACAAAAGATTAAGAAGCTATATGGTTATCTCATTCTCTCATTAAGATCTTCTAAATATACCTCTCTCTCTCTCTCTCTCTCTCATATGTTAAGAGCCATGATAAAACAATGATGCGGCAAAACATACGCGGTCTGTACGCAGTTGACATGGCTAGGGCACATAATCATTGATCTTTTCCATGTGTGCTGACATACAAACTGCGTATGTTTTGCCGCGTTGATTTACCATTAGTCTTATATTATGAATGCAATATTGGCAATGTCTCATCACATCATACTTCAATGCAGATGATTCACAGTGGATCATTTCCCTTAAAACATCACTAGACCATCTTATTCTACTATTTTGGGCACTAGTGTTGCACCTTAACAAATCTTTTTCTCCATTCAAAGATGACCTAAAATAGTCAATCTTGAAGTCTCTAAAACAGTGGGTCCATAAAAAGAAAAAATAATAATAATAATATCAAGCATGGCTGAGAGAGCAACCACAAGAAGGTGGATAACTGATTTTATCCAAAAGTTCAAAGAAAGCCAATAGAATGGTTGATGTGATCATCCAAAGAAACCACCTTGTTAGTGCTATTATCAGTTGTGGACATTAACCCTAATCTGACTAATCACTCATACCTGATATTTTCTAAATTTAGTGGAAAATCAATTATTTTACATTTTCACCCCATTTTTTTCCACTGCTGGTTTCTTTTTCATTTTTTTATAATTCAAAAGACAATGATTCATGATACATGTCAGCAGTTCGAGTTCTTTTATATCTAACTTTTTTTATTTTTTATTTTTGAAACGTGGTATCCCCGTTAGTAGGGACCAGGACCTAATCCATAGGACAGGCCAAACTCAGGTTTTTCGGCCATATCCAATATGACTAATCCATGATTACACGCACTAACCCACACAACATATGTGTCATTTTAATCTAGAAATAATCCTCAATTTCGAACTCACAACCTAAAAGAATGATATCTCTAACTTGTATTTATAAATAAAAATAGTCGTGCTAGAGTAACATTGAAATTGACATCGTTTCACACATTTGCTGTGCACATAATCATAGATACTTCTCACTCGTATCTCGCTGAAAAGCATGTATGATTTTGTATCCAAATCCACCTCAGCAATGTTTGAAATCATGTCAATTTCAATATTACTTCACTATTTTTTTATAAATATACATAAGTGCTATGTGCTAAGAAGTATGACACATGGTGGCATGAGAATGAATCATTGAAGGAGTGATGAGGATTTAAAATGTTAATATCAGTAAACTTTATTATATTGGTTATCAATTGGATTCTGACAAGACATACCTTATGTGGAATGAGTGTCTCAGAAAGTACTGAAATAAATATAAAAGTTGACATTGTAGTCACGTGGCATTTATGGAGAGTGGCACATGTCATATACCCATTTAAGATATCTAAATTAAGGGTCCCTATCCGTGGCCAACAGTTTGGCAAACACTTTTTCAAAACATGGGTTAGAGGTCTTGGAATGGGCTGATTTTTTGTGAGGATGATCTCTACGGTGAGGAGATCATCCTCACCAAAAATCAGCTCATTCCAAACTTCTAGCCCCATTTTACAAGTTGAAAAATCGTGAACCGTCCATTTTTTGTAAACCATTTTTGATGAGGTTAGAAGTTTTGGAATGGGCTGATTTTGGTGATGATGATCTCCTCACCATAGAGATCATCCTCACCAAAAATCAGCCCATTCCAAGACCTTTAACCCATGTTTTGAAAAATGTGTTTGCCAAAATGTTTGCCAAACTGTTAGCCATTGAACGCTACTCCTAAATTAAATAAGGGTCCTGTTCGGCACCCTAAGTTTTACCACACACTTTAACAAACGCGTTTTGTCCTACATGGGTTAGAAGTTTCGGAATGGACTGATTTTTGGTGAGGATGATCTCTATGGTGAGGAGATCATCCTCACTAAAAATCAGCTCATTCCAAAACTTCTAACCCCATCAAAAATGATTTATAAAAAACGGACGGTCCACGATTTTTCAACTTGTAAACATGGGGCTAAACATTTCGGAATGGGCTGATTTTTGGGGAGGATGATCTTCTAATCATAGAGATCATCCTCACCAAAAATCAGCCCATTCCAAAACTTCTAACCCATGTAGGACAAAAAACGTTTGTTAAAGTGTGTGGTAAAACTTAGGGTGCTGAACATTTCCCATTAAATAAATATATCCATACTAGATGAAAAACCTCCATATAAACCTTGCTTTTTCAATTTTCCAACAAACACCTCTCATTTACAAAGATTATGATAAATTCTTAAAAATAATTATATCATCTAACAATATTAAATACAAAATATCTAATATTATTAAAATATTAAATATTTATATAATAAAATATAATTATAGGGTCCACTTTATTAGTTGTGTGAGGGATAACGTCCTATTTATTACAATTTTGTATGGAAACAGACATTTTATTTAATTACAATTTTGTTAGATCCACTTTACTGTCTATTATCTTCACACCTCTAATTTTATTATATTTTTTCTTTTACTCATTTAATTTAATTTATTATTATTATTATTATTATTATTATTTTTTATTTTTTATTCTCTTAATCTTAATTTTTTATATAAAAATAAAAAATACCCTTTACCTTAACTTTACAATTTTCTACTGGATAAAATATAAAAGATAATTATAATAACCAATAATATTATACAAATAAATAAATAAATAAATAAAAGTCAACCGTCATCATGAATATGTCATATGTATATTTAAAGGTCTAAAATCAATATATATATTACTTTTTTTTCTTAGTCACAAATTAATTTTCAAGTAAAACAGATACAAAATAAAGAATATGGATCAACTATGAAATATAAATTTCAAATATGGATTGGATTCAATTCTATCAAAAAAAATTTGGAGCTAAAGTGCAAAATAGTTTGAATTTTTTTTTTTTTTTTTTCATATCTGATGTTCTTATATTATAAGTGCTAATTGCACTCCAACCTTAAAAAATACATTTTTTTTGTTAAGTTTCCATCCTATCTATATTGCATTCCATATGAAGATTTTACTCCATCTATCCTTAGTAGGAGTTCCTGCATATTTTAGTCTTATATGTAGATCAAGAAGCTTTGAAAATTGAATCTCGATTTCAGAGCTTTTGAAGTTTTAGGGTTGTGGTTCCTCTCTAATTTTCAATAAGAAAAAAGAAGAAAAAAAAAATAGTGCAAGTGTAATTATATCTTGGAGTGCAAGTTTTTAAGTAATGGAATGCAACTTCGTATTAGATGATCTCCAACTAATTGGTCCCATATCATATTATCATCCAAAACTATTCAAGAGAAATACAATATTCCACATGGCACAATCACCTTATGACACATGTCACACTATCAACAGATGTGCAAAAGATAAAGTTTACTACTAGGTTGCCACTCCTTAAACCACCACCACTTGGATTGCTTGTCACAATCTGTGTTGTTCAAGCACGCCCCAGTGCATTCTATTTCACACGTGGGAGAGATGACTTTCACGACCCCAAATTCTTGAAGTTGTGTCGTGTCGCACGCAATAGACAATTTAGTGGAATCCACGTGGCATGCCACGTATCATGCATCTTAAAATGCTATTACACCTAAAATAGTTCCGCCGTTGTTATATGAAAAAGTCAACATTGACGTTCTTCAAGTGCGGCACTTCATTTACTTCTCTCCAGTCCACCACTCCTTTACTTTAAGTTGATTCCATGCAACACGGAGTAAGATAATGTAGTATCATCAGGTAAAGAAATATTTTATTCTTCATCAAGATATGGTACACTTTACGATGGACATGAACTCATTCAAATACCATATATGAGACCAAGTAACCAAACCTATGAATTGATTGGATCAGAACTAAAATCCTACTCAATAACTTCATATCTAGATCTAGGATTTAGGATTTGGATTCTGATAAGGACCCACAAGGATGAAGTCAGAATTTTATTTATTTGAGGGACTATCAAAAGTAGAAAAAAATTTGCAAGGATAATTAAAAATGAAAAAAATAATTGTAAGGACAATTAAAAATAGAAAAAAAATTGTGAGGACAATACTGATAAATTTTTTTTATCAGTCTATAAAATCTGTTTCAATAACATTAATCCATAAAATTTAAAAACTCTTGTGGGGGCAAGTGCCCCCACAACCCCCACTCTAAATCCACCCTTGAGGACTCACACCGAAAAAAATCTTGATCCAATATCTTATCGAATCGAGTTTGAATCAATCATAACTTGAGAGAAAAAATGTGAGAAAGTATGTAAATTATATATTCATATTCGATTAAATTATTATTAAATATTCAATAAAAATCTGATCTGCTGCTGATTGAATCAGTTTCAATTTTGATTTGATAAATGAGATGATGAACCTCAGCACCATATTATAAAATCTATCTTCGTTCGTTGGAAGAAATTGTAAAGAATTTGAATGGCGGAGAGACGATAACCTGTAGTAATGCGGTACACGTGAGCTATACGACGAATATGTCTTTCGAGATGACGTCATCTAATGTCGGACCCCGCTTCGTTGGGGAAAAGTTCAACTACGGTGTCAGATTAGAATTGATTTCAGATACGGCCGAAGAGAAGAAACGGTTCGATATTGGGAGGCTGTCGTTTTATTTATTAGATAAGCCCTCCATTCATTAAAAATTACAAAAGGTAACCTTGGAAGTGTTCCGTCATTTTCTTGTTTTTGGTCAGCTCTTTTATTTATTTTCCCACACCCTTTTGGGATAGTACCAATCCCTAATGTCGTATATGTCGGCATCGTAAAAGTTTCCCAATGTACGATAAGTTAAGTTAAGATGTCATTCAGTTTCGAACACATGACAAATGAGAGCAAATTAACCCCAATCACTTGTTTTACCGTTGAGCCAACGCCCTTGGATTGCTTGGTCAGCTCCCTTAATCATCGTACAATAGTAATGTAATGGAGATTATATTTTTGAAGTGTAGCCCATCATCGTGCACACTAATGGATCCCATTAAGGAAATATTTTAAAAATAATTTGATTATAAAAGTGGAAAAGAAGAGAATTTGATTTGAGAGAATGATGAACTTCGAGACTCAATTTAACAACGATATTCTTAGAATGGATTCAATGCAATTTCCAATAGGACCCTCCAAGTGAATATGGAATTTTCAATAAACCATTTTCAGAATAAAAGGAAATTAGATCTGTGTTATTTGTCTCAAATCATGCACAAGTCAATTGCATCATCATAGATATGTTAAATAATTTTAAGAAAATGGTAGTTTTGAACTCAATTTTCTTCAATGATTTTTTGGTTGGTGGTGTTGTCTTCTTACGTTGTTTTTAACCCATCTGATTTATATTTATAGGTTGTAATGTGTCCCTTAAGAAAAGAACATAACCCTACACTCCTCTTACTCTACACACTTGCCAAGGTAATAAATAACAATTAGAAAAGGTTTAGAAAAAATTACTTAAAGGACCTAACAGAGGAATTTCTTTCTAATTAGTCCCAGAGTTTTGGGCAGCTGCTTGATAGCCCATTTAGGAAAACTTTCTTTTCTTAATTGTCCTTCAACCGCATCGTATGTTATAATATTTTTGAATTACCTAAACAACCTTTTTTTTTTATCTTCTCCATCTACTTAGGTTTTCCAACGGCAATTCCAATTATTTTCGACGATTTTTTATTGTGAATGATGAATGAAAGTGATATACTTCTAATTTTGAATATTTAGATGTATTTACTTATTTATTTTGACAGTTTATAACAAAAAATGAAGAATGAAGCTAAGGTTCAATTTTTTTTTTTTAAAGTGTTGAGTTCACCAATTTTTATTGTTGAATTTGACAATTAAAAAATAAAATGTTGAACTCAAAAATAAAAAGTGGTGAGCTCGATGCTTGTAAAATCCACTGATTTTTGTTTTTCGATTAAAATACATGAAAAGATTGACTAAAAACTTGGCATAATGATTTGTGTAGATGATTTTAAATCAAAAGAACCATTTTTTATCGATTTTCATCCAAAAATGAAGTAAAGTAATTGAAAAAAATCTAAACTTTCTACATACATCTTTAAAATACTTGAAAAAACCTTGAAATTGATTTCTTCTTCCTTTTCAAATCCTTTCCATCGAAATGGAGTCTTCAAAATTCAATTGGAATGTAAGAATTTTTTTATTTTTTTATTTTATGAAAATGATGAGTTTAAATAATTAAGAAAATTTCGACATTTCAATCGTGAGAAATGTCAAGAATGGGGTTCAAGGATTGATTAGAAATAAAAATTCTATTAAATGAATTATTAAGAGAACTCCTAAAACTTAAAGACTATTTAAAAAGAAATCCTTTAATTGGGTCCTTTAAATAATTTTTCCAAATGTTTATAAAGTATCAACTTTTCACAATAATTTAAACACAATTAAAGTGTAGTTCAAGAAGGGCACTACGCCCATTGATTGCACATGGAAGATCGGGTAAAAACTTAGTAGAGAATTTCCATTAATTATTAAATTCAGCACTATAAAATTTATAGTGAGAAAACAAATTACTTTTTACTTTTTCAATATTTCAAATTTTCTTAAAAAGGAATTTTTATTTTTTACTTTCACCAATGTAGAACACATGATTGGTTTCAAGTCCTTCTTACCCACCTAAAAACACAAAACAAAACTATCAAATAACATTGCTTTATTGGATTACTTGTTTTACTTTTACATAAATTTACAACAAAGCACCAAACCCATATAACAAATCTTCGGACACATGATGCATACCATCATCAAACCCATATCAACCAATCAAGAAAACAATCTTTTTTCATCATTGGCGGTCCAAAACTCAAAAGGTATTACATGGTACCAACTGTTTGATTAATAGTCCTCTTTTGAATATTCAATCAATCATGATCAATGGTCGACTAAAACATTTTGATCAAAATAAACGGCTAGTGGACCCCCGGTACTATACTATAATAATACTCTCTACAATACATTACCTTCGCTCTTTCACAATGAAATATACACGTGGCGCATGGCGCACATTGGAGAGGGAACAACATTAATATAGAAGTCTCCTTCGGGGTTTGTCTTCGAGCACAGTTTCTTCTCTGTCTCTCTCATCTCTTTGACTGCAACCAAACATGAAAGATTCTTCTTCTCTTTGGTTCACTTTCTCCACAAAACTCCGTTTTTTCACCAAAGTCCGAAGATTTCTCCAAAGCAATACTTCTAGGAAGTATTACGGACAGTCCGATAAGTTCGAGATTAAGGAAGAATCGATTGAAGAAAAAACAGAGATGGAGATAGAAATCAAAGAAGATTTGTTTTTGATGCAGAGATCTGTAAAAAAGTTTAACTTTGGGAGTTGGGAAGAGAAAGAAGTTGCAGCAAAAGAGATCAAGAAATTGGCGAGTGAAGATGTGAAGACGAGGAAGTATCTTGCGGCGCTTGGTGTTGTTCCATCGCTTGTTTCGATGATCAATTCAGAGATTTTGGATCGAAGAAGATTAGCGGTTCAGTGTTTAATTGAGCTCGCTAATGGAACTTACACGTAAGTTTGAATCCCTAATTACTAACTTTTTAATCTTCTCTTTTGTTGTTTGATAATGATTTGAATTGAATTTACCGCGAGAGGTTCTGAAATGCGCATCTGGTGCGAATTTTGGCTTCATGATGTGTGCGTAGTTCGCACCCTGCGTTTGTTATTATTATTATTTTTAAAAAATTTATTTAAGGATTTTTAATGGACTGAAATTTATCTTGGTGGCCACTCGGATAATATAATTCACATTTGTCACAGCAGCACCACTCTCGTAGAACTGATTTTGTCAAATTTAATGACCAAAATGCCCTTGGTTTGGTTGTTAATATATAAGACATGAGAAATTTGTTTTGCTCACTAGATAATTATTTCTGGATTTCAAGGAATCTCGAATCAACCAATCACACGACATCACATGCATTGAACATCTTAAATTTATCAAATTACCCAAGTTAAGTATCATGCGATTGGTGGATCGGGATTCTATGAAATCCCCGTATTAATGTTTTTGTGAGCAAAAATCTCTTACGAAGTTCTTATAAGGGCATAATCATTTCCTAAAAATTTTATATGAATATTTTTTATTGTAACTAGTTGAAGGATTTTCTTTTAAATTGAAAATTTAATTAATTTTAATTAAAAATTATAATTTTCATTATTAATGATACTTGTAAAGATTTAATAAATTGAATTAACTATTTTACAGTATAAATTTGGTAAAGACAATACTCTACTTCAACTTCTCTCATTACAATAGTAAAAAACATGTATTCTTAAAGACTAATGATAAATCGACGCAGCAAAACATACGTGATCTCTATGCGATTGACGTGGCATGGGCACATAAGCGTTGATCTTTTACATGTGTATCTCAAAGAAAAAGATCTATGATTTTGTACCCTTGCCACATCAACAATGTACAGATCATGTATGTTTTGCCGCATCAATTTATCATGACTGATTCTTAAAAAGGGTACTTTATGAAAAGACTAACGATAAACTGACTCGCTAAAACTAACATGGTTGACATGGCATATACACAAAACCACAAATATTTTTCTTTAGGATTCACGAGAAAAAAATCTGTGGTCCTGTGCACATGCCATGTCTACCACGTCAATTTTAACGAGTTAGATTATCCCGACTCTTATGAAAATGGTGGCAGCCATTTTTTAAATATTTACAAATTTATCAAGATAATTATATTATTTATATGAATGTATGTATATTCTTAAAGTAATTCATCAAATTGTTTGTACACAACATCAAATAATCTTTTGGTAAAAAGATTACAAAATTATTGGACTTATACTATTTTCATAAATATTAAAACATGGCTGGTTTGGTAACATTAGCAAAACATATAACTGTTTTTAATAACTCTCTCTCTTTTAAAATTAAGATCTTATGACGTCCACTCCTGTATAGATGTTTACCCTTCCTTTGATGCATCATCACACCAAAAACAAGACAATTTGGTTATTTCTAGCCAATGGATACTTGAAATTGGATGGCTATCTAACTATCTGGAGTATAGGATCGGGATTTTATGCTCGATCTAGAGTCTAGACCTTCAATTTAGTGTGTCACCAGTTTGATAGGTTTGAAATGACCCAAATACCCTTGAATTAGTTTTTAACAATATATGAAAGACAATACGGTGCGAAGTGGGACAAAGGAGTTAAATCTCACATTGAAAAATCTTCTCAGGTCAGAGATCTCGAGACATACATGTTCTCTTGATTATAAAATATATATAAACATGAGACTTTAGTGTAGTGGGTCAGATTCCATAATGGGATTTGAACAATCTTCAACCTTGAAAATTGTGGATTATAGAACCATTGACTAATGTTTATTAATAATAAAATCTTACTTTTGATGATTCTGATTTGTCTTCTTTGTAAAATCAACCTTGAAAGTTACATTTAATTATTACTGAGAGCAGCTACTGGCACTCCAACTTTAACTTATTACACCCAAATTAAAAATAAAGAAAATAAGTGACTGATTGAGAATTAGTAAAAGTTGGGGTGCCAATGGAAATTCTCTTACTTTTTTTTTATTTATTTTTGGCTAGATTTCTATTTTTTGAATTTAGGATTTTATATGAGCCTAATCATAATTGTAAACAACTACTGAAACATTTTGAACAAGTGTTATAATGTTGAGATTAGAATTTGAGGTAAACCTTTGTAATGTTTAAAGAGTGGGTTTTAATCTTTAATTGAGGTGTGATAAGTAAAAGTTGGGGTACCAATAGCAGCTCTCTTATTAATTTTGATTTTTCAAGATTAGTAGTTGAACTCTTTATACTTTATATTTTTCAGCAATAAGGCTCTGGTGGTGGATGCTGGAATCCTCTCTAAATTGCCAAGAACCATTGATGAGGTAGACAAGTCAAGCAGACATGATTTTGCATTACTACTACTCTCTATATCTTCTCTAGCCAACACTCAGTTTCAAATTGATTCGTCAAAAATCCTCCCATTCCTTGTTGGGATCCTTGATTCAGACTCTAACATCAAAACCAAGACCACTTGTTTAGAAGCTTTATATAATTTATCTACTATGTTGGACAATGTAGGCCCTTTGGTTTCTAATGGTGTAGTACATATTCTCTTGAGGTTGTCGTCGAATAAAGAAGCTTCGGAGAAAGTGTTGGCAACTTTAGGGAACTTGGTGGTGTCTATAATGGGAAAGAAAGCTATTGAAAATGATCCGATGGTGCCGGAGACTTTAATAGAGATTATGACATGGGAAGACAAACCCAAATGCCAAGAAGTATCGGCTTACATTTTGATGATATTGGCACACCAAAGCTCGGTGCAAAGAAAGAAAATGGCACGATCAGGAATCGTTCCGGTTCTTCTTGAGGTCGCTTTGTTGGGGAGTCCTTTGGCTCAAAAGAGGGCATTGAAATTATTGCAATGGTTCAAAGATGAAAGGCAAATGAAGATTGGACCACATTCGGGGCCACAAACGGGAAGGATTGCGATTGGTTCACCCGTAAATCAAATGGAGATCAAAGAAGGAAAGAAAATCATCAAAAAGATGGTGAAGCAAAGTTTGGATAAGAATATGGAATTGATTATGAGGAGAGCAAATGCTCCTGCAGGGGATTGTTCTAAGCTCAAGAATTTGGTTATTAGTACAAGTTCTAAGAGTTTGCCTTATTAAGGACTTGTTACACACTTTGTCAAACTTCAAGTTTTCATTTATAAAAAAAAAAAAAAACAGAATTACTAGTGCACAGTCATGTGATGGTTGTAAATTATTGGGAAAATGATCTCTTCCCAACTACTTGGATTATGTGTGATCCTTACCATCTTTACTATATTTATAAATATAAAAAAAATCAAACCCTTTGATAACTCGATGCACTCCTTCTTGGGATAATTTGTGGTTTGAGTGCATCTAGGGGTGGAGAATCTTTTTTTATCACAAACTTTTTCCTCACATAACTCACAGGATCCGGGATCGACAAAACACATGGACCCACATGGATTGAGAATAGGATCCAGGATCGACCAATCACATGAGCTCGTGTGTACTGAGGGTATCCCCAATTTACAAAACTTCCCAGTGAGAATAAATCTTATGAGCAAAGAATTTCTCCTAGGGGTGTCCCCTTAGAAGATACCTGATGAATTTATAAAAGGGTAATTAAGTTATACTTTCACCCCTTATGATTTGACATAATGATATATTGACTCCCTAATGTTTTGACAATTGCACTTACCTCCCCTATAGTTATCTAATGGGTTCACTTACCCCCTTCCATCTACTTGATATCAATCAAATAATTAAAAAAATGTTTTTATTTTTATTTTTATATTTTATAAATATGATTTTATCCTTTATAAAAATGTTGTTCTTTTTTATAAACAAAGAAGTAATTGGGTGAACTTCTCAGGTCGTGACTTCGAATCTCTATATGTCCATCCATAGAATGTGACTACTTAATTGTCATACATGTGACAGGGATGGTGCATGCGGCCCTAGGGAGATTAGTCTCACGAAAGGAAGGGATACTCCCTAGGCTAATATACATATATATGGGCGTGGATCATGGGATAAGTAAGAACATATGTAAAAAAAATGTAATAACAATCATTTATCAAAATATGGGTTAGAAGTTTCAGATTGAGCTGATTTTTAGTGAGAATGATCTTCTCATCATAGAAATCATCCTCACAAAAAATCATCTCAATTCGAAACTTCCAGCACATATTTTGAAAAATCATTGTTTTTACATATGTTCACGTGACATATGTAAAAACAATCTAATAATAATAATTTTTCAAAATATGGGTTAGAAGTTTTGGGTTGAACTGATTTTTTGTGAGGATGATCTATATGATGAGAAGATCATCTTAAAAAAAAATCAGTCCAATATGAAACTTTAAACTCCATCAAAAGTGATTTAGAATGTGGACCATCAATTTTTTATCAATAATTTCTAAATCACTTTTGATGAACTTAGAAATTTCAGATGGAGATGATTTTTTGTGAGAACCACCGTCTCATCATAGAGACTATCCTCACAAAAAATCTGCTCAATCCAAAACTTTTAACCCATATTTTAAAAAATTATTTTTTTTACATATATCTCATGATCTGCCCCATATATATATCCTATGAAAATATGGGTTTATTTGTGAATGCTTGGACTATGACATTTTTATAATTTTGAAATTTAAATTTTTAATTAAAAAAATCATAAAATTAAAGGGTAAGATAATAAAATAACATCTGAATTTAAAGTGTGTGGAATGGGAGGTAAGTACAATTGTCAAAATTTGAGGGGGACAATATGGAATTATGCCAAACCTTAGGGGGTCAAAGAGTAATGTACCCTTTATGTACTATCAAGCTACTTTAATCCCACAAAACATGTTTATGTACAAGAATCTTTTTCTCCTCCTTGACTTTCAAAAGTTCTTCCCCAATATCTTTGTGACATACCCATTAGATATTTTTATTTAGACTTAATTATTTATTTTATAAAAACCTAAGATATTTGTTTAGGAACTTGATATTTTTTTGACCAAACATAATGTATACTAAAATAATATAGTTCTTCTATCAAAAGTTTAAAATTTTGTATTGAGAAAATGTTTCAATTACAAGAAAAAATCAAGACACTCTTGACCAAAATATTTTGAAAAATTCTATAACATTCAATGTTCATTTCGGTCTTTACTAAAACGACATGAATGTTTCAGGTGAAATATTTCGAAATGATACAAAATTTTATACTATGATTCTACCTACCCATTTAATTTTTATAACAAAATTATTATTACTTTAAAAAAAAACTTATATTGGTTAAAATATACTAATTAAGCAATTTATTATTACTTAACTAACGTGTGCGATGCCTTGCGTCCCTCTAACGACAAAGAGCAACTTGCAACATCCAAAATAAGCAATTGCTATCAAGTTTGTATGTACGATTTTCGATTAATGATTATAATTTATGGAGCCAAACATTGATATACAAAGGCATGGTAAGTTTTTGGTTGACTATAATAAGATTATCGAGGGATCACAATGTGAAAAAAACCCAAATTTGACGGGCCTAGGCTGTCAAATTTCATAAATTTTGATGGACAAAGGGGTTGAATTGACGTCAAATTTTTTTTCAACAGGCCGAAACTTTCAAATTAATGAAGGATGGGAGAAATTTGACAGCCCTAAACCATCAAATTTGGGAATATCTAGAATTTCAACGGTCCTAGATCGTCAAAATTCAGTTTCAAAAATTCGTAGGCCTTGGCCCGTCAATTTTTTCTGTCAAATTTCCAGTTTTCATGTAGTGGATATCCTATTAATAATACGTAAATAGGATGGTCAAGATTATTCTAGTACTAAGATTACTTATTTTAGTATCAAAATCAAAATCAAAATTGATATTAAAAATACTTCGTGTGTAGTTGATCCAGATGGATAAAAGGAATATCCATTCCCTTTAACTCTCCTTGGCCGAATGTCATGACGATCGTGGGAACAACGATATGATTTCGTAAATGTAAAAAAAAAAAATTCACTGTTTTATAAATTAAAATAAAATTTTTTTAACTGTTTTAGTTTGCTGTTTTATAGAATAAGAATTTATTTTTTTCACTCTTAATGAAAATACTTTAATTTTGAAAACTGTAATTTATTGTTTTGGAAATTAAAACGAATAAAGTGTATTGTTCTTGGAATTTTCAAATTTTATCTATACCTCTTTGGGGATTTTCTCAATGTAGAAAAGTTAGAGGGATAAAAGTAGAAATTAATTTCCATCATTCATGTCATTGTTTCTCATTAAATATTGTTAAGAGTTAGATGTTTAACAAATGTGCATACAATATTTCATTCCATGTATCAGGAACTCCTGGTAGACACCAATGGATGCAATCAGCGAAACTCTTCGGATCGGATCGTTGTTCCTTTGTTAAAAGCTTGCCTCCTCTTTCGGTGAAAACTGAGGTATGAGCGTCTTTACGATACTCCGACAACTGGGTGATGTTCAGCAAAGTTACCTTTATCTTTAATTCCTTTAAGGTATCTTCCAATGCTCTTAGTATATCAAGATTTGAACCAGTTCCCCAGTATGAATGTTGGATTGGGTAAGTTTCATTGAAGCAGTTTTCATCACTTCCAGCTCTCCATTCCCAACTCCTACAAATTAAAAAAGAAAGATGAATTTGTTTGATTTTCTCTTAAGAATGGTAAGAAGAACTTAAGTTGAACTCACCATAAATGTGTTGGTGATGAACTCATAAAAAAGACCTTTTGAGTGTGAGGATTGATGTTTGATTCTATCCAATTAGCCCATGTTCTTAATGCTAATCTATATGCAGTAGTTACATTATACACTTGAACATTGTAAGGAGATCCAATTCTGCAAAAGAAAAGAAAATTGAATATTATAGACAGCTCGTAAACTAATTGCTAACTATCACCCACAATATTCTCCGAATCGAATAAAGGACTAGTCGATTAAATCAACCAATTAATCAGCATTTCAATAAGGTAAAAGATTTACCCTTCATCAACCTTGTAAGCTCAAGAACAAGATATATAGCACATCTTTTTCTTTTGGGAAGAAACTCAACTGTTCAGATTGGCCAGATCAGGTATATATATATATATTATGATTATGTTGAAGAAGAAGAGAGAAAAATGATGACTCACTTACGTGACATTGATCAAAGGCTTGTACATCCACCATACGTAACTCTCGAACACTAGCACATCAACACCCTTCCAGTGTTGGCTATGTTTTGAAATGGAATCAAGCTTGACAAGCCTTTTGTGTACTGTGTGCTTTACTGCATGATCGGAATTTGACTCCACGAGAAATGGAGCCCAATAAAACACTATTGAGGCATTAAACTCCTGAAGAAGAAGAAAAAAAATTGAATTTTTTTTGGTTTATCGTTCAAATGCACAAGGAATCTGACTTTGATGTGCCTAGAGATATCTGATCAATATGATTATCTAATAGCACATTCGATATGAAACATGTAGATGGGTACTAAATGGATCACCGCATAGCGCACCATAGTAGGCATGCACCTATTAATAGACTATTGGCTGGCATGTTCATCTTTAACTCATGCATGCAGTATGTGTTCTATTTTAATGCAATGGTGTCAAAGCAAGTATGAGAGAGTTGATAACAAAGAACCATCTAAGGGTTGGTGAGATGGCCAAGACCACACCTCATGTAGTGGAGGTCTTGAGTTTGAATCCCCCCTTAGCGGCCACCCTCAGCGATATTTATCCAAATATTACCTGGTATGTATGGGGGGAGGGGACTGCACATGCCACAAGAATTAGTCGGGTGGCCTAAAAGGCCCAAATACCTCAGTTTCAAAAAATTAAAAATAAAAAGATGTTGCTAAGTGGAGTTGGCAGATTGATGGGGAAAAAAAACAATTTGCTCACAAAATCCGGGATCCACCAATCACATGAGCCCGTGTGTATTGAATGACATCCCAAATTTACAAAACTACCCTTGACATGGCACACACTGCAGAGTCTGTGATCAATGTTCAAAGGTATAAGGAGGTCACAAGGAAGAGAAAGTCTATTTGACAACTTCCCACTGTACATCTATGTACTGAAGGCTTAAGATAAAATTTATACTTAAATTATAAAATAAAATCACAATGAGTATCTAAAGAAATATCATGCCCACTCATTTTCCAAAATAGAGTAAAAGGGGGAATGAAAAAGAAAAAAAGAAAGGCACTGTTTTTGTTTCCTTGGGAGTTTTTTCTCCCAAATTTTTTCATTAATCCATTGCTAAAATTATTATTTTTTCTTCATTCTTTTATGGTTATTTATGTAATTTCATGATTCAATCCTAAACATGAGTCCATGAACATACCTCAGCTTTGAAAGTCTTCATGGGGGGATTTCTGTGAATGGACTTCTTTGCATCAGGGATGATAGACTGTATGAAGACACACCATTGATTCCCATTGGCTTCTCTGTATTGAGTCTCCTATGAACATTACTCTTTTATTCCTCAATATCTCCAACAACTTCCTTGCATCAAACCTTAGATCACATCAACACATAATTCAATTTTGGGACCAAGTTACCATGAAATCCATTTGAGTTGAATATAATCGACTCAGTCAAGTTTAATTTGAAACCATATTAAAACTAAAAGAAAAAAAAAATTCAACTCACCTAGGTAGTTTGCACCCATTAGGCTCCCATCTCCAACCCTGATAGAGAGAATCAGGTCTCCCATTCTTTTGGCAACTCACTTGTTTGGTTAAGTAAGGACAACTCTCTTCTTCATACAAAGGTTGGGATTTATTGTCCCACACCCATTTCCCTTCGAAAACGTTGCATCCATCAATAACATCATACCCATCGATTCTCGTCCATCAGTCTGTCTTTCATCCCAAGAATATGAATGAGACTGACCTCTTTTGATTCTCGTCACCGAATGTGAATTCTCTAGAACTAATTTTACAGTCCCGACAAGGAGAAGAGAAGCCAAAGCGAGTGGGAAGAGGATGGACGAAGAAGACGACGACGACGGTGTCGTCATTTGTGCATTGGTTTGAGTCTCTTTCTTGTTAATTTCTTCATTTAGATTTCTTGAAATTTAAGAGTGCTTGTGAAACATTCCATGCAACTACCGGTTGGTACGCTACGTTTGGAGTTAGGAGGATCCATGGAGTGCAACAACCGGTTGGAAGGGAGGACGAGTCAACTCGACTCCATTGGATTTCAATGTCACTCGGCTGCCAAACTAGATGGAATCAACTCACTGAGTTTTTGAGCTGAATCGAGTCAATGGATACTCTAGTCAAGTCGAGTTTTTGACTCTGAATTGTCTTGTTGGGCATCAATGTCAAATTGATGCTTGACACCATATGGGTATATGCTTGACATCATGCATTCTTTGTAGAAAAAACTATCTTAATACCTTGATGTCGAATGAATCATGTTCCTTCCATCATCTTAACAAAGTTCGGTGGTGTTGCAATTAAACACACATGTATAACAAAAATTTAAGTCTCATGTAAGATTAAAATTTCTTATAATTATTTAAAAATATATATATGTATTTAAAAAATTATAAATAGATAAACTTATTTTATATCATTTATTATAGGGCTGGACTATCTTTTTCCTCCTTCTTATCTCTCATCATCGGTATCTCTCTCTTTCTCATTTTTCTTCTTCTTCTTCTTCTTTGAACCTACATAAGTTTCAACTAGTGTGGTACAAGAAACAATACCCTTAGAACTTGTAAAATAGGTTAACAATGATTGTGGAAAGCTCAACTCTAAATATAGTAGTTATTGAAAAATCTCGGAAACGAAAAAAAAAATCATATAAAACTTTATTCGATAAGTCAATACCGAATTTGCTAATTAGTAAGTTCTACCGAGTCCTTTTAGTTGGATTTGATAGGATCTTATTGAGTTGCAAAACAAATTTTCAATAGCTTCCTACCGAACAAATCTTCCCACCGAACAAAAATTAATCTTTTGTTTAAGTGGTTGTGACAGTAACTTCACAATTTATGGAAAAGGGGGTGGTCAAACAAAAAAGTGGGTGCATATACTCCACACCATTACTATATTGTGAGAGAATTTTTTGTAATTTAGAATATTAGTAAAATATTTTTGTAATCTTAGAAAATTACCAATGTGATTACAAGAGTCGTGCGTTTACAAATTTATTTATTTTAATGTAAACGATCCTAATAATTAGTAAGTTTAAATGTATTGTATTAGTCACCTGTTTTTGCATTTTGTGAGCCGACGAATATTGGTCTACTTCCTTGAATTTACATACCAGCAGAATTTATCTTGATGTTTGAGATCTTACCCTCATCCAAGGGAGCGGAGGTGATTTTGCCCTTCGGCATTTTGGATTATCGCAATTTTGATGAGGCCAGCATAAAACTTGGACTTGCCATAACCAAGGTTCTCATCGAGGGTTTCGACATAAATCCCACAATGACACACCAATAACAAATTGAGAATGTCCAAATTTAACCCACCCTAACAGAAGCCATAACCTAACTTAAAAGATTTAATTGCAGCTTGGTTGAATTATCCTACTTAATTGTATCTAACCTTATATCTTCTTTCAATTAGGATGTATATGTTTGTATACGCTCTCACTGCCTCTTGTCTATATATCCTAAGATCGATCATCAGTGGGAAAAAAACAAATGAATCAAGTGGACCTTCATCATCAACATGACAATAAGATGTTTCTTTTGTCCCTTTCAGTTGATCGGAAAATTAAAAAAAGGGTTGATATATTCAAAATAATTACGTATTTACAAAATACTCTCTCAATTCATCCTATTTCATCAGATCGGTGATGGTGATATGACTCGAAAGAATGAATCAGATATGGACCAAAATCCATTTTTTGATTTATTTCATCTATTCAGATTTTTGGTTGCTTATAAGGTCTCAAGGAGATGGACCAAATATTCAGAATAGTAGATGAGTAGTGAGTCATCACTGCAGTTTGACATATTGTTGACACGTAGTTTCAACGCACACAACAGATGTCAGCACCAGATCTACCACTTCACCCACTCTTCTGTTCTTAAATACCCTTCTCTCTCCCTTAACCCATCTCTCCTTATATATCCTCAAACTGCAAATCTTTCACACCGAAAACCTTTGAACGCTTCAATGGAAGAACACCCAAAAGAAACAGCCCACTCTGAGAAACAAAGAGAAACAAAGATGGCTGCACCAGGTGGAAGGAAAGAAGATCAAACTGAGAAAGAGAGAGAATCAGGTGACGCAGGGAAAGAATCTTCTTCTTTTTCTCTTGAGGAGATTGGGAACTATAGAGCTCAGGCACAACAGAAGTCCATGGACGCCCTTAAGAGTGCAGAGCAGAGGCTTGCAAAGGCCAAAGAGATGTAGAACCATACTACTTACTTTGTGTATAAAAATAAAATAAAAATAATGTAATTGAACTTATATAATAGTATATTTTATGTTTATAGATATATATCTACAATTAATAATGGTTCTTTGTTTGGTATGATCTTTGTCATCATATCTCAAAAAATTATTGTCCAGAATTTCATCATCAACCGAGGATCTGTTTGCTTAGAACTTGTAATAACTCCAATACTTTACCAATTTAAACTCTTGCTTAGATAGGATACAACACTTGATCCTAATGTTTTGCAATCGAACTACTCTTCTTAAACTTCCACCAAGTCCACTAAACCCCTAATCAAGAATGTTTTATTTCTCTCTCATATATAGATCAGAAGCTTTTTCCACGACAATTTCCCAATGGCCTTCCTCTGACATACTCAGCTCTATCTAATCATCATCACACGTCTTTAGGCTTACCTACAATCCTCTTTGGAGCATACAAGACCTTGCAATAAAGTTAAGCATCCAAATTCACTAACATTGAAGCCAATCACTTGGCTTGGGGTATGTTTGTTACAGATTTCAGTCAGCTACTGCTTCAGGATTCTGTGTCTAGGAAAAATATGGGAAGTTACATCCCCGAGAATCTTGTTAGTTACAGAATTTAACGTAGTAGTAGTAGTAGTAGAGGTCGATGAGAATGTTGTTTGATCGATCGATGAATATTACAAAAAAAAAAAAAAAATGAGGGTTAAATTGTCATTTAGTTTTTCGATGTTGACTTCATTTTTTTTTGTTAATTTTTATTTATTTATTTATAGTGACTCGCTAAAAGCAAATCCAACAAGATTTCTCACAAAAGTTGTTGAAGCAAAAGTCGTTAGTTACCCAAGTTTAAAAAAAAGTGCTTTTTCAGCTCAAAAGCCCAAAGAAACGAGAAAAACTCGTAGCAAACATATACCCTTAGCTTCCATGTTAACTCACAGAAATGACCAATCCACCATCGAACGGGAAAGAAACATAGCTTTCTCAATAAAATCATACCCATCACACAATGAAAGAGCACAGGTTTTACTGAAAACCCCTTCCAGTCCAGAAATAATAAAAATCACATGTTCTAATTGAATTCCACAGCGGTCCAATAAATGTTAAAACTCCTCCTGAGAACAGATTGCCCTAACAAAATACTCAACGAAGCACCTTCACATTTTGTAGTACTAAAAGTGTAGTGAGTGCCCACCACCACCACCACATCTCATTTTGTAAATACAGTCCTGAAGCCTGGTTTTGGGAGCTGTCCAAGTCCAACAACATTGACTCAGATTTCTCTCTTACGTGAATGTGGTCGATCTCTGTTCTGTCAATTGTCAATTTCCTTGATTCTTTTGCAGGCATATTATTAGCTATAAGAGAACAAATTACATGAAATTGAAATAGTTTTCATTCAAACTAAGACCCTGAGGAGAGGCGCACAACATTATGAAATTGTATCAATAGTCGTTAGAAAAGAGAACTTTTATCTAATCATACATATTCATTCAGACAAGGTAACTGAAGAGCTTTGAAAAGTTAAGCCTTTGATAATTCGGACAACAATTCTTAAAATCTCATTTGAGAATAAATGATGGATATTTTGTTACATACTTTGCAGAATGTCATCCGTGACCATGTCATCACTCACCACTCGCATACAGCCGGGTCCATTCCTTGGCTGTAAGGATCCAAAAACATAGTACTCGTCAAGCAATTGTAATGCATATCTACCAAGTTCAAGCATGTTAAATAAATGAAGAGACCATGAAAGATGAAATTATAATTTTTTTAACACATTTGAGAACATGTAAATCTAATAGACAATAAACTTAAGAGAAAATCAATCGAGTGGTTTGGACATGTTTTAACAATAGCCAATTACAGTCCCAATTTGAAGAAAAAAAAACTTTCAAATCGTAGGTCCTAAAAGAGCAAGAGAAAGATTCAAAAAATTGTGGATTGCAAAAGTACAAATGGATAAAAACACACTTTCAATAAAAAAGACTACTGTGGACATGGAAGGAACCAGATTCATTTAGCCAAAATCCTGAACCCTTGGGATAAGATTTGATGATGATGAGTTGAATTTGATAATATTCAAGAAAACTGCCACAGGAAGTGTTTTATATCTCTTGTAATAGAAAATTTCAGTGCTAACTTCCGATTTTAAAAATGATTTTGGTCATCAAAGCTGGAATAAGATAACAATGCAAATAGGGAAAAATTATCTCCACTACCTGTTTCAACAGCTTCAACCTCATTTGTCTTCCAATGCTTAGCAATATTTTCGGAAAGTGGATCATCCGGGTTTGGAGCACTCAGAAGTGCTTGAATGCTGATCAAGATATAGAAACAATAGCATCAATTTATTTTTCCTTTCGCATTATGAATTTATGGATACTTATCAAAATGAAAGTTTGCACTCCAATCGATAGTTAATGAAAACCAGTCCCCATCCATTACTGTTATCATCCAAGGATTTTTATTTTTCCTATTTTGGTAAGTATAGAGGGAGAGCAGATAAAAAAATTAACACACCTAGGGCTTTTGTTTGATTATGGAATAGCACAATGATTGTGGTACCTTAGCAGCACCGTTCGGATCTGGAGAGCTGGACTCCATTTGTCTTTGAGGATGTCGAGACATATCCTTCCAAGCTGCAATAAGATTTTTTTATTTTTTCAATTTAGAGGCCAGGGATATTACTTTTGGAGCCAAAAACAAGAGTTAGCAGTGGTACCTTGTCGATGTTAGGATGGTAGATTTTAGTGAGAAAGCGAACCTGTTATAAGGACAAACAACAGAGGATAACATACATGAAAATTCCAAAATGATTGAAGGATAGATAATATGCCATAATTTTTATCTATAAACATTAAACTGAATTTTATAGATAAAGAGAAATTATTAATAAATAAATAAATAAAGCATTCCAAAGCTCAAAGGAGATTTAGGTGACCTACTAAAGAAGCACCTTCCAAAGGAAAAAACCAATCTCAAACCTACAAAACAAGAAGTCCTCACAAGAACCCTCCCGATTACATAATCAATGGATCCCATCAAAAATCAAAAGAAATTAAAAACTCCCTTTGAACTCTTGGAAGACTTTAGACAAGAGGAACATACTAGGTTTTAAATCAATAATGAAAACTAATACATTCCTTTTCCTTTCCCTCAAATATCTGAGAATTCCTCTTCCATAGTCCTTAGAAAACTACAAAAGATAAGAGATCCTCAAGGATTCTATCTTTAGCATTAAAAGTATATGATGACCAACTCTCAAAAAATAGAGCATCTACTGATGATACATTCAAGAACAAGAAAAAGTGGAGGGGGGGATGGTAAGGCTATCAGACAAGGGAGGACTCCATTGACATTTTCTTCAATTTCCTCATGTGTGACACAGAAATCCACAAGGCTCATTCCACGAGCAACAAGGTGATCAATAGTTATCATTTTATTCAAGATTTCCAAGCTACAAAGGACACAACAACATTATTAGGAATTTTAGATCCCCACATAAAAGCCAATGGAAATGGATGAAAGGGGTGCTAAACAAGAAGAGAGCAAAAAAGATTTGACCAAAATATTCAGTCATTTCCTTTTGTTTTCCATCCTCGAGGAGAGATAAAAAGAGGAGAAACATCCCACAAATGAAGCAATCAATTCCACTTTTAAATCATTCAAGTTTCTCCTAAGACCTAAGTTCCAAGGAAGAGCAACCTTGACAATAACAAAAGAAATTGGGCCGTAAAAGAGGCATTCCAAAGCAAATACACATCCATGAGTACATTGGAATAAAATGTCTTCTACAAAACATCTAACATGAAGTCAAACACTCAAAAAACAAAGAAAACACAACCCATTTCAGAGAGAGAGAGAGAACACAAACTGAATTTGTACGCATCTCGATAAAGCACAAAATAATTGGTCGGACACAATATGTCACAAGGAAAAAATCACCTTCTAGAAGTCCTAAATGCAGACACATCTGTTCACATGAATTATAGTATCACACTTAGTTGTATTAAAATCATAAGTATTAAGAAAAGAACCAAAAAAATAAAAAATTCCTCTCAGACCATAGAGCTATCCAATAACCTAATATATCAAGGAGGACCTATTAAACAAATATAGTTCTCTTTAACAACTTAATGAAGGAGTGCAGCCTTTTCTAGAAATCAACTTCTACAAAGTACATTAAAATAAAGGGTGACATAGCTGTAGCTCTAAGGATGTGTGTTGAGACATGTCATCGTGCTTTTTTTTATAGGTAGACATCTCATCATGCTAATTGTGTTGATGTGTAAAAAATGGCAAAGAAAAAAAATTAAAAGTGTTGCATCATTGTTACTTGGAATATGAATATTGTGTGCATCTGACAAATAACAACCAAATAAAACATCTATTACAAAAAATATTTGAAATTCCAGAAATTAGAGAGTGCACTAATAGAACACCAATTACCTTTAATAAAATGAGCTAGATAGTACAGCTGACAGGTTTTCAAATAAGAATTACCATACCTTAGGTGCAGCCATTGGATATTCTTCAGGCAAAAATAACTCCAACTTAAAAACTCCTCCTAAGAAGATATCAAAACAAGAAATGAGTATAACATGTCAGACTGAATGCAAATATATGAGAGAAATGGGGGAAATATTAAACTTAAGCTGTTGCATTACTTCCTATGTAACAATGGCATGGACATAAAGACTCACGTTTTGGGGCCTGACATGACACTCTTGAGAAGAAGCCCAAAATGCTGATAAAATTTAGTTTTTTTTTTTTTGGAACCAAATCAAAATTTAGTTATAAATTAATCAAGAGATTTATATAATCATAAGAAAAGAAATATATATATAAAGTAGAAGAAACATTTCCATGCGCCATAGAGCTAAATACCTTAACTATAATTAGGACCCACAAGCAAGAAGTCAAACAACTTTATTTACTGTATTGGACAGTTTAATAGAGTAGTGTATGGCAAACAGAACACACAGTCCTCCTTCATAGTACCACTTTTTATTACAACCCATCAAACTAAAGGATGAATTGTTGTACTGACACATGTCGAACACATCTTCTGTATATCAAAATGACAAAGAACCCAAAAACTGTTGTCCAGTCGTTAGATAGGCTACTCAAAATAAATAATAGATTCAAAAGTTCCTGATGCATTAATATTTTGTGACTCAAAGGCTCCTAATATACACTGATATTGTTTAATATTTCCTGACTCAAAAGCTCCCAAATAAATTGATATTATTTGACTTCCCTAATAGTTAAAGATGATTTAAAAGAGTGAGGAAAACTAAAAAAAGGCACGGTTAGTGCTGAAAGATCTGAAAACTCAGAACAGAAGACATGAGTTTAGGTCTGAAAGGAGGAAGTTCAATCGACCCTGGACTTTTGGGAGAAGGCATTGAAGATAATGAATAACGTGGGAAAATATTGGCAACCAGTAATCATCTCACTTTCTTTTCATCTGATATCAAACATAAAAAGGACATCCAAACAAATCCTACTAAATGTACAAGCAAGAATCAAGTTCCTTCCCAGATATTATGATGACATGCTGGAGAATGCAATACACAAGTATGACAATAAAAAACCCATATATGATGAATAGCATCATCTCCTGAAAAGCTTAAAAAAAAAACAGACATATTCTGTCTCAAAAGGATTGTGTCCAACAAGCCATATTGTTAAAATCATCTAAAAACAGTGCCATGAATTTGATCATCTAAGTCGGATACCAACAAAGTGAGAAACAGAATCCAGAAAAAAAAAAAACAAAATTTAAAATAAAAATCAGAACCTGAATTCTTGCGTTTCTTGATATACTTAAGGAGTGAAAAAATACACCTTTATAACTAAAGACCATAAGTACCAGTTTTTCCAACACTACATCAATCATTGGTTACCAGAGTTTGTGTTACATGGACATATGGATATGGGTGTCAGTCCAACATGCATACAGAATCAGAGATTGGCATACCCAGGATTCATGGACTGGACGTTATAATTTTGTATAACTTTGAATAAATTATTTATTTTTATATAAAAGAAGGAAAATGAAGGATTGTGATGGGATATCTTCTTAATGTAACACATACCTGCAAATGAACACATATTTAATGGAACATTCAGTACAAAGAAAATTTCAATGAAAAGGAGAAACATTTTTTTCATTTGATAGATTGGAAAGGTTAAAACACCAAAGAGTGGGGGTTGACCATTCCACCCTATCCAGAGCCATGTCTTTTGTTATTGAAAGAGTGTTCATATCTGAATGTGTCAACTGAGCTATATTGGTAAGTCGTGTGGAGTGTTGTTCCCACATCCTAGGTTCAAACCCTCTTGAACCCACCTTCGTGCTAACCATTAACATTTACCTATCAAAAAGGGAGAGTGTCCATATTTCTTTCATCATCTCCATCCATATTCTTTTGGGTCTTCCTCTTGCTCTTTTAAAGGGGGGAAATATCAATCTATGATAAATAATATTCAATGTCTTGGAAAATAAATAAATTGAAGTGTCTCACAAGAGTTCGTGAGGTGTCAGAATCTGATATGTGACCAATACGGGTACTTCACCCATTTAGAAGAGTCCATGCAACATGGCTAGGGTGGGAACAAAGATGTCAATAATCACTGAATATGCATAAGTTGACGTCCCAGACTTGTTCATCTCCGAAACCACACATCCAACATATAGAAGTTTCCATTAGTTTTCAAAATTTTAATCTTTTTCACTTCTCATTTTAATTAATTTATTGCAGTTAAACCATACAGATGTCCTGTCATGTTTACATCAGTCTCACAGAGATTTGAATGGTCAGACACCATAAATTATTAAAATAGGCAGCCAACACATTAGTACATAATTCCATCTATAGTACCTTAACCCCTTCAAATTGTGTACCCATGCATGACATGTCATTTTTTAATAGTAAGCACCTTGCTAACTTTAGAAAGATAACCGAACAAATCCAAACAACTTACGCAAATAAGAAACACTGACGCATCAGCGAAAAATAAACATTAAACAAGTAAACCAAAGTAATACATAACAACGTTGAGACACATAACCAAAGAAATCTATGAATCTAATATGACTGTTACCCAATACATTTTCTAGTATAGTAAAGCCCAAACAAAATTTTAGAGACTCATCTGGACCATAATTCTATGCAAGTGACCATAATGTAAACGAACACAAGCACTTGAGCCTGTCGATCTCATCACAGAACAACTACTCTAGAAAACTACAAAAATGGGATTTTCACTATTTCGAAGGACTTTTAACAATCCCAAGGTCATGCTCGAGCGTCATTTACCACAACAACTAATAGGGTTATCCAACCTTCCTAAACCACAATTTCACCCCCTCCAAATTCATCATAGAGATAGTTCAAAATGATGGCAATGAAATCAATGTCAAAAACACATGGAAAAGGTATCAATTTGATCCCTCACACCTAAAGATGAAACCAAACAACACCACAGAAAAATAATCTTTCATATAAGCAAATTAGTCCAAAAAGAATGTTATCTAGTAATTTACCCTCATAAGGAGATTGTGATGGTCCCAAGATCATGACATTGAAATACCGCATATTGTCTTCTGAAGGAGAAGCACTGATTCCCGGAGCTGTAACCATGTATATCAGAAATCATAAACAATGCCTTAAAATCACTCCAATTTACAGTGAGTTTTCACGAAGTTAGCTATTTAACAATTTTGAAAGAGCCGTGCTGGGGTGACAAAAACTCGTGGTGTCATGCACATTACAGTAGACGCTTTTCCACGAGATACGAGTAAAAAGCATCTAAGGTTATGTGCGCGCCACCACCTCATTTTTTTCACCCTTGTGTCTCCATTTGTGTCATTCCAGCATTTTCCATCTCAAAAATACTCTAATTAAAACAATTCTTGGATCTTCAAACATCCATCACACACCACTTAATAATTATCTAAAGAACATTAATAAAACCCTATTTAAATCAAGAAAATCAGATTATACGAAAATTTAAAAGAAAAAAAAAAAACAAAAACAAAAACAAAAAACTGATATCCGAGCTTTCAATATAAAGAACGATCGAGAGAGAGACCTGGTTCGCTGAGAAGCCGCTGTGTTTCCTGTTAGACAACATAACAAATTGATCAAAGATCAAAACAAGAATCAGAAACCCTAGAAACGAAAGACAAACAGAAAATCAAAAAAGCACCAAAAAAAAAAATCCTAAATTGTCTGCTTCTTTCACTTTAAATTTCAGAGATCGATAAAAGTCAGTGAAAATGAAAAAGTGTGTGATCGAATAAATTAAACAAGCGATCGGGAAGAGAATATGGATACATACCTTGATGATCCTTCGAGGTAGATTGCTGTTCGCCATTAAAGGTTAGGTTCAGACTTCAGAGAGAGAGAGAGAGAGATCACGGGGACTGGGTTCGTTGGGTCGAAATTGGGTATCGTGGTGGGGGGTAATGATGTAAAAAAGTTAGGACTTTACTAATCTCAAACTACGTTTGTTGGTCAAAATCAAACAAACCGTTGAGATGAGAGAAAAAACACCAGTTTTCATAAAAGCTTTCTAGAGATTAAAAGTCTAGGTGAGGTCCTCCAATTTCAACCACTCCTTTGATAGAGAACCTCAAACCTTCTTTATTCTCATGATTATTGTCGGGATCTGCTATTGCCACACCAACTTTTGCTAATGCCATTCCAAGATGTCTGCTAATCTTTAGTAATTTACATAAGGATTTTTATCCAAACATTAGCAACTCATGTCCAAATTTCAGACACAATGCACTCTTCATTTTATTCCCGGAAACATGCATGAATCATTTTCCAGCGAGTTTGTCGATAAGTATTTTTAATTTAAAATGACAAATTCGTTGAAGAATTTGAAGTCAAAATATCGTTGATTTTAAAGTGACAAAAACGAATTCGTTAGCAAATTTAAAGATAAAATATTCTTATTTTTTAATGGCGAATTCGTTGGTAATTTATCAACGAGTTTGCCACTTTAAATTAAAAATACCTAGCAACTAATTCGTTGAAAAATGATTCATGCATGTTTTCGAAATTAATATGAATAATATATTGGACTCGAAATTTCGTCATATTCACCAAACGAAAATGGTAACATATGAATTGGGGTGGCATTAGTAAAAATTGATGTGGAAATAGAAGATATTTTATTATCTTAATCAAATTTAGTAAAATCAATGATTTTTTGAAAGGGGGTTTGCAGGGAAAGTGAGAATAAAGGTGAAGCTGATTCGTTGAATATGACGGTGAGATTGGTATCTTAATAAAATAACAATTTGTTATTAAAATCTTTCTTTCTTAATACCCCTCAAGCCCTCATCTAATAAAATGACAAACTCAAATAAGATTGACAATTCAAATCATTAAAATCAATAATTTTATTTATCAATCTCTATGATTCATGCTAAAACGTTGAGATCAACGATTGTAAGAAGATCAATCTTGGCTATTTGAATGTTGATCTCAATGATTCTTGTTCAAATGTCGAGATTGACAATTTTATAATATTTGATCTTGACGATTGAAGCAAAGGTCGATCTCAATGATCTGAACTATCAATCTCGACAATTAAAAACATTGATCTCACTCAAGGTTATCACATAATTCATTGCACATGATATGAATTGTGAATCTATTCGAGTCGAACCAATTCGGAGTACAGTTCCCTCTAAGTTCATGAAATGTAGCGAAAGGAGCTAATTGTGTTAATCTAACTTATTTTTTCACATAACCCTCCATATTTTGAAAGTATTTGAGGTATCTCACCAAGTTTTCAAACTGGTTGCATGCCCGTTTGACCTTGGTCTTTATTAATAGATTAAGGAAAACCACCAAATGCCCTCGTCTTCAATTTATAATTAAAAAAATATTGGTTGTTTCTTCTCCAAACCAACCATCTTCAATATTTTTTTTACCCTACTCTTCACGTTAAGCTTCAAATGCTCTTATCACTATCTATCCCTATGAATCACATTCATTCTAGAGTGACGAATTGCGGATTCTAACTAAGTGAACCCCAAACCAAGTAATGTTGATCTCACAGGTTGGGGGTATTAAGAAAGAAAAAGTTTACTAAACCCTGAGGGGGGTGACTCAATGGCAACATCGGATCCAATAAGCATTGAGAGTCCGTATGTTGTGAGTTCGATACCCAATATGAGCAATATTTCCTCGAGTTCCATCCATGAGAGCACACCCTCACTTACCCAGTGCGTGTGATGTGCAGGCATTTCATGTGCCCGGGGGAGGGACCCATATGCCTTGGCTCCGGCCCTAGCTCCTTTAATCCCCCTAGTTGGACGTAAATTCGAACACCCCCGTCATATAAAAAAAAAAGTTAGTCCCTCCTGTAAGTTGCATCAAATAATTTTTCTCAAAACTATATTTCTCCATTTGGATTAAAATAGTGGAATTGATATAAACACACTTATAATAATGTAACAAGGAATTTAGCCAACTCCAAATCATTCGTCATAGGCTTGGAAGATGATGATATTAGAGATAATGGATCCCACTTAACCTAGTCGTGAAAAGGGCCACATTATTTCTTCACTAATGATTTTCTAAGTCGAAAATTTTTACTTGATCTGTACTCGACTAATGTGGCAAGGATACAAAATCGATGATCTTTTTCCTTATGTATCCTGAAGAAAAAGATTTATGGTTCTGTGCCCTTGCCATGTCAGCCGCATATTGACCGAGTGAATAATTTTATGTCAGAAAATCACGATTCTTATTTCTTTTTGGTGAGCCCATTTTTTTCTTTAATGTTAAATCGTTTTCTTATTAAAATACAACCTTTAATTACTCATTTCATGAGCTTATCATTGAAGGCGTGAGCATTTAAATCATGTCTGTGGCCTGGGCTGGGCCTCTCCAAAAGATACTTTTCTTGATAATACGCAAGTGGCCTAATAATTCAATATTTGCTTGCTAGCGAATTTTATTTTATCATCAACGAATTTATTTGGGGTGCTTGCGTTTGTACTACGCTGACCAGTGCTGGTAATGGTCAAACTTGGATTGGATCAGGGTTGATCTGAAACTGATCCGAAATGAGTCAAATTGGGCCCAATAACAATTGGATCGGATCTGAGAATGGACCAGCCTTTATTGGATCAGGGCATGATTGATCTACAAACGATGGACCCATTCAAATATTGGATTGACTTCTTCACTCCTGTCGTGTTTTTGAGCAAGAAGTGTAGGTTTATGCTTTGTGCTTGTAAAGTGTGATATTAGAAACATGGTTTTAAAATTAGAAAGCCTGATTCGACTCAAATGTCCATAGACTCATGATTTGATTTGGACAAATGAAAATTGAGTTTACTCGGTTCAGATCATGTGTTTTTTACATGAGTCATTTTTCAGGAGCCACCAGAGCCTGACCCATTTATAAATATTTATTTACGTGGGTCTAAAATACTTGTCTTGCCTCGATCCCTTGAACTTTCCATTTTTTTAGTTTGATTTGGGTTGATCGTTCTTTGTTCATTGGTGGAGATCTATGATTGCATTCTAACGATCAATCATCATCGATTACAACAGATTAAAGAAATTAAATGGGTAAATTACATATCTTTACATTCAAATGAGATCTTATTTATTAAGTTCAAAATATTAAGAATTATGACAAATTTCATTGTGTAGAGGTGGAATCGAGTTTTATCTTGATCGATTATACTCTACTGATCTGAAGTAGCTCCTGAGTTCCTCCTGTAAGCATCAGTGTGATACTTACCAATAATCCTCTAATGCCCAAGTTAGAGGTGCAGAAATAACCGTGTTAAAGAAAACAAGTTTTAACATTTTTTCTCTTGCATTGATTCCTCTATTTATAGGTTCTTTCTTCAAATCAGGATTTTCCTTTTAATCAAGATTCGATTACGGTGAATCTTATAATTGCAAGGATCCTAAACGGAATTGGATATGTGTAATTTGAAATCATGCAGATATTCAGACTAGACCTATCCTGCTAGGTAGATCATATCTCCCTTTACGTTGTCTTGCCCTACTAGTCAGACTAGACGTTATTACTTTGGTCTACCCTGTTGTTGGGCAGGGCTGGATATACTGACTTGCTCCGAGTACCACTTATTTGATTAGGACACGTGTACAGTCTAGATAATATACCATTATTACCCTTCACAATCATATTCGGAGAAGTTGACTACATTCAATCTAGTACATGTCGATATTTCTCGAAGTCTAACCACCCTGTGCCAACATGACATGATTATTTGTTAGCTATGTTTGGACACTTATCTTATCAAGTCAACCACCCAACATGGGTGTAATTGTTGTCTCCTACCTGGTGGCAGGGATTTAGTGGGAATGTTTCCTAGTCAAGGAACCTGATTCCAAGCCATAAACGTTGTGCTCGGACATTAGGACAATTTGATTTGATAAGGTTGATTTTCTAACCTAATTCGGGGTATTTTCAATTGACTCTGTTGAATTGATGAGTTGCATCAATGATTTTGTAAGTTGACTCAATAAGTTGTATCCTTAGAGTCTTGGGGCCAAGTCAACTCAAAATCCAATTGATTTGACTCGACTCAACTTAGCAAAATTTTAAAACTATGATTAGAGGTAATTTGTGTGAGCAACTATGGTTAGACTCTACTTTGAACGCTAGTACATCAATGTAAAATTAGGCTTGCAACTTGGGCGGGCTAACCCGGGTTCAACCTATTGATGGATGACCTTGGACCGAGTTATGTAGAACATGAGTTGAGTCTGGGTTAGAAAACTCAACCCAATCTTAATTCGGATTGAGCTCAGGTTGAGGAAGCAGACATCCTAATTCAATCCGAACGCAACCAAGATTATATAATGTATAAATATTTTTATATTATACATTTTCATTTACTTTTAAAGTTTCTCAGTTATTTTATATTTAAGATATACAATTTCTTTTGTTAATTAAAATAAAATTGGACTTGTTCAATGTGCCCAACCCATCAAAAACTACCTAATTCGAGCTAACCTGAGCAGGTTGAACTCGGATGAATGTTCGGGTTGAGTTGAGCTCAAGTCGAGAGCTTTGCCACTTGAGTTGAGCCAGTCTAAGGTTGCAGCCCTATTATAAAATCCCAAAGTATGCAACATAAAATTTGGTAAAATTAGTTTATGAACTTTTTTTTTTGACAAGAGTTTTATGTGATTTCTTAATGGAATTCAGGGGAGGCACAAAAATTCACAACTGCAAATTTGAATTCTTTGATACTCTAAATCAATATTGAATTTGAATTTGATTTTTCTAATCGGATTTGAACACACTCGAAGACATAGCTTTAAACACAACTGAACGAGGTGAAAGATTCAATTTAGTTGTTTAAGATCACAGGCGTGAACTTAATTCATAGAAATGTGATGTTTTTAGCTTTGGAACAGTTGCACTAGAAAACAATAATGGAAGGGAAAGAGAGAATCACGACCAGCGCTGCAACACATCTGCACATTCCATCCACAAATGTATCACATCTCATGTGTTGTCAGATGAGCGGTTTCATCCTTCATCGATTATTATTCCTAGAAGGTTAAGGCTACCATGGTACAAAAACAAAATATCCCCATTCATTGCTCCCTCTTCATACACACATACAAAACCTTACCCACATGTACACTGACGAACACATTTTACCACTTCATTGCAAAATATCTAATAACACCTTCTGCAAGCATAATCACCGCTACTTGAGCTCAAATTTCGCAATTCTACCAAATTTGTTCACAAACAGAAACCACCCATGGGAGCGTTTGACGTATTTCTACGACAGATTATGAACATTGTGCTTGAAAAGAAATTATACCAGTTAAATAATAGTTTTTTGATCGGTATCAAATTCTTAAAATACTAACACCTCCTAATACATAGTCTAACCTTAATTTTACTTTTTTAATCTTAAAATACTAAGTACACCCAATATATAATCTAACCTTATTCTTTCTCATTGAAGCTTGCATTGTCAACCACAAAAGAATCTTCTGCTAAGAGAGGGTTGTTCATATGATGGACAAACATAGGAAGATCCAAAGCTTCACTTGCAATGGACTTGTCTTTGTCAAGTATTTCGAAATCCATCAATGTGCAGGTCTGCACAGAGGCAATACCAGTAAGGAAAGATTAAAATCTAAGTGAGAAATAAATTTTGACGTTCGAAAGAAATTCCAACTATGTAAAGGTGCTTGACATAAATCAAGCTAAGGAATGATTTAATAGCTTGGTTTTTCAGGAAAAATAATCTTTAGTCACTCCTTATAGTACTACCATACCTATGAAGTAAACTAGGTGTGGGACTAATACATGTAGGGAAGAATTTTCATTAAAGGCTTCGGAATGCAGAGTTTGATGGATATCTTTAGGGAAACTATCTAGTGCACAATCCTTTTTTTCTCTCTTTCCCTTTTTTGTTTGTTTTCTACAAAAGAGTTCCACAAAATTTTCAATTACCTTGCTATTCACTTCTCGGATGTAGCCAACAAGCAATATTTGCAACTGTTGATCAGATATAGACTTGTCGAATTCACCAATTAAACATGGTTTCTGCAAAAGAGAAGAAAGCAAGCCAAAACATAGAAATTTAGAGATGTCGGGAAGTACAGATGCAGGATCAGCGTCCACCATTAAAAGGGTCTCAACAAAATCAAAGATTAAAGAGATCTAATAATCACAACTGTCTATCTGCAATCTTGTTTTGGGACGACAATGGATGAGATTCCCTGCATGTTAGTCGCTTATCCCCAGATTGTGCCCAATAGATATTCATGTTGTCTACTATATACAGATCTTCCCAACAGACTTATTTGGAAGTTAAATCAGTTTAATGGTTAGTTACTCACAATTACTCTCTTTACAGCACATGAAAGACAGTTCCATCCAATGCTCACGACGACCTTGAAAATCCCATCTGTGCCAAGTTTGGCCCAACCGAAGTAAACTCCCCAAACTTGATCAGGAAGAGCAGTTGAACCATCATCTATTTTTTACGATAAATGAAAATGACGAGAGTTCAAAGCACCACAATTCAGTATCAGAGAATAGAAAGAAAAATACATACATATATATATATATAACATGCAACATATTGATCCTCTCTGATAGTCAAGATAAAATTATGATATAAGAACATAAAGAAGATAACTCAACGGACCTGAAACTTCACATAGAAGTCCCTTGTTAACCTGACCTCTGACATACATGGGTTCAATTGGCAGCGTATTTTCCACCCCTGCAACCATTAATACCAATCATGGTCATGGATTCACAGAAAGCTGATCGACAACAACAAAAATGAAAGAGTAATTGAATAGAAATGTACAATCTTCAAATGCAGGAAGACCACATAGCTCAGGACGAAATTCTAATAGTGAATGAAGCACATAATCCGCTATGGAATAACAATCAGCCTTAGTTTGAAGGGATGGAACAGCCACTACCTTCATTCCTGCAGCCTTTGCAGCCGTAACACCAACCCTGATTGAAATATGAAATATAAAATATAGAAAGTGATGCGGGTGTGAGCAAAAAAAAAAGTTATAGTGTCAATTAGTTATGATATTGCCGTGTGACTTCAATGTTTATGAAGCGATATGGAATACGATAACCCCAAGGGGTTGGCCTAGTGGCAAGCTGAGCCTTGATAAGCTCCTCAGGAAGAGTAGGTCAAGTGTTCGAAACCCCCCGAAGCTATAAATTTCTTGGGGCCACCCTCCAGGGTCCAGTGGACCCTTGACTCAACCTGTTGCACGTAGGACTTTCTGAGGAGGTGGTGTGTGTGACCACAAGATTAGTCCCACCCAAAAGATGGGGATACCCACGATATCAAAAAAAGAAAAGAAAAAGGAATATGATTGTTAAAGTTTATTTGAGAGACAATTGCACTGAAATATCTAAATTTCAGTAAAGATGAGGGATTTGAAACAAGGCAGTTTTTAAGTGATCGAATACTTGAGAAAGCCAAAATTGATTTGTGAGGATTTATATTTTGTAAAACCATATAAGGTCTCTAATAAAATAACGAAAAGTCATTTAACTTTGTTTCAAGACTAAAATGGCTCCACCACTGATAGAATCATACAAGGCCTAAAACATAACCGGAAATAAAAAAGTCGACAGGTTACTCACAAATTATTATTTCTAAGATCTTTAGTCTTATTGTGAAGGGTAAACCAAAGAACTTATGAAACTAAAACATTAGATTGTGATGGGCTTGGACTCATAGCTCAGTTGGATGACATATTGGAATGCGTTTTTGAGGTCATGGGTTCAAATCCAGCTTACCCACCACCATCAGAAAGAAAAAAAAAAAAAAAAAAAGTAATTTGAAAAATGTTAAATGTGATTATGAAAAAATATTAAATATAACACAAATGGTACAAATTATACATATTCACAATTTTCATGAGTGAGCCAAGTAGTAGAAGTCCACATTGAATGTTGCATTTTACTTGTGAGTGTGTGTGTGTGTTTTATCTTCTGCTAACCTCACTGAGACATCATATCTATACTTCGTTTATATTATCAGAAGCCTCAGATGCGTGGTTAAGGAGAATTAAAGAATGTGATTAATTAGTACGATCCAACACACAAAGTGCTACCCCTCCGACCCCCCTCCTCAAATTCCCTCGTATCCAATAGTTTGTCGAGTAGTAGGACAATAGTGGTTCTCAGTTTCACATTTACTCTTGGGAGCACAATCAACAAAAGGAATTTGGTTTCACTAAATTGGTCATTGTCATCTAGTTACCATGGTGCTTCAAGATGGTCAGCAGTCTATACCATGAGCTGCAACTTAAACCAATATCTATGACTGCAAGCACGTATCCCAAGGTCTAGTGATGTATACTATGAAACTAAACAAGAACAATCAAGAAACACAAGATTTATGTAGTTCAGCTATAACTAGGTTCCAGGATGAGAGAATTTTCACTATATTTGAGAATGAATATAGCCCTTATAAAACTGTAGGTTTCCTAATCCAAAACCAACTCTAGACCATTTTGGTTACCCAAACCGTAACTGACTCCTTTTCCTTCTCAAAATACCATACTTCCCCTAGGGAAGATAATTATGAAAACAGAATACAAGGCATAGTAACGACAATTCACCAGTACAACCTCCAATGATTCTGACTTTAAGCATTGACAAGAACATAGAGCAACAGAAAAAAATTTAAAAATTGATGTAAAATCCATAATAGTGTTATTTACAACAGAATTCAAGTTATTTATTTGAAGATAATTATTGCTTAGGATGACTTACAAGGAGTCCTCGATCACCAGACAGTGCCCTGCATCTATGCCCATTCTCTTTGCTGCCTCTAGGAATCTAAACCAAATTGAAGAGACCAAAGAAATAAGTATGAAAGGAAAAGAGAGAAGATCTTTCATTCATAAGAGATTTTCGGTAAAAAAGTAAATGTCCACTACCATCACTTAAGGAACTCAAAATGTTTAGTCTTACATCTCAGGAGAGGGTTTCCCAGAATTAACCTGATCGCTTCCAAGAATTACCGAAAACATTTCCTTCCATCCTACATGAAGTGTTTGAAATGAACCAAATTGAGTAGAAAAATAATACAGGAAAAATATAATTGATCAACTACAAGTCATCTAAATAAAGTGAACCAGACCAACCATAGCACAGACAAGTGTGAAAATAGTGTACAACAGAAAGAGAAATAAACAATTAAGATGAAGGTTTCTTTTTTTTTTTTTTTGGATGATGAGTACAAAGGTTGATACAACTGTGGAAGAGTCATCCATAAATAAGAGTGGAAATAACAATAATATACTTAACTCCAATGAGAATTAATACATAGAAGAAATGATCTTTTTTTATGGAATTGAATTGATGATTAGAGACGTCAGTCAATCACACATCTCCGACAAGCTAACTATATCTGTTAGACATCCTTTGTTTGTAAAAGGTAGTGAAGCCTTGATTCTGAAATTGAGTGAGAGACACAGGTCTATATAGATCTCTTCATATAGAAGGGTGCAGAACTTATTGTGGTGTTGGTAACTTTATTATGGAAAATAGTTGAATATTGTGATTTTTCTTTGGGTTTATGGTTTGAGAGCTAGAGAAGTTCTGGCACTTGTTAGTTGTTATCTCTAAAATGAAGAAGATTAAACCATGTTTTTTTTACTATCTTGTGGACATAGCACACCGTTGAACACATAACATACTTAATTGTTTCAGGATCTTTATAATATGAACAAGGTTGATATACACTGGACAGTGACTAGAATTGCACAACATAATTGAGTGATTGAACGGATTAACCGGATTCATGTGAAACATTTGCTCAAAGAACATCGAGCATAGCTTGATTGGAGCAATTTTTATGACGGCCGTTGAATGTTGAAGAGGTATGGCCTGAAAATATTGTAAATTATTCTTTCATTTGGATTTGAATGTTGACGTGTGTGGATTCCAAAGGGTGAGCTTTGAGGCCCAAATGTTTATCTATATTATGACAGTAGAACAAAGTGGATGGAGGAAAAAGGTTCAGCGGATCCCATATTTTGGGAGAAGGCTTTGATGATGATGATGACAATGATGGAACATTTTTTGGTACATATTAGAAGTCAACAAAATAACCAATGGTATAAGAAATAATAAGTATAGGTATCCATCCATGTAGCATGCAAACATGGGTGCACATTTAAGTATCCGAATGTCATAGTCCAAAGGTATAGTGTGAACAAAAATGATTCTGGTAGTGTAAGTGAATGAAAACAATGATGATAATTTATAGGGAAATTGCCGCTAGAGGTCATCTTTTTGAAAATATAGAGCAAAAGGTGTATCCTGATAGGAAATATGGACCTTTTAAGCCCCACTTTTTAGAATAGTATCCTTGTAAGGACCCTTTGAAGCTTTTTTTTTTTATTTTAATTAAATACTTAAAATGCACTTTAAAGCATCAATCAAAGCTTTGAAAAAATATGTTTCCTTTCAATCAAAGCGTCATTCAAAGCCTTGATGATGTTGATTATCGTCACATCATCATCATCATCAACAACATCATATCATCATCTTCGTCATCAAAGAGACTACGTGTTTTAAAGCTTTGAATGATGCTTTAAAGGGAGTTTTAAGCATTTAATAAATAGTACTTGAAAAGGTTACTATAAACAGTGTTGTCATATGCAATCACATATTCGCATAAGCAGACCTGGATATTTTTTCCGCATATTCACACATGTGACCTTGGGATTTTTTTTGAATATGCGATAGTAGCACATGAAAAAATATAGCTATTGGGTGCTTAAGAGATCACATATACAGTATGTGATTGCATAGCTGTCCAATGGTCCAAATTTGACCATTAGACAACAACCTTATTTTTTTTTACATCTTAATCAATTCTAATAACTACAAAATGCACTTTCTAACTCTCACAAGCTCATTCTCTATTTTGTAATCTATATAACTAGTCAACTACAAGCTCTAAAAGATTAATTCTTCTAGTTCTACTTATTAATTCTTATATTTCTTCCATGTCTACTTCTCGTACTTCTAACTATCACAAGCTTATGCATTATTGGCTTCTTGCATACTTGTTAAATATGCAAATGTAATAAATCATTTAAATTGGGAATAAAATTTAACAAATATGTTTCTCTAGATCTGTGGTAATAATCTCCTATTTTTTAACTTATTTTTTATTTTAAAAAATGCATAAGCCATCTCATATGCAATGTGTGAATCTTATATGCTAGTCACATACCATCACTTATATGAGTTGACAACATTGTCTATAAGGACAATATTCTAGAAAATGGGCGTTAAAAAAATAATATTTTTTGTTTGGAAACCTTTTGGTCCATATTTTCACTAAAATATTGCCTTTGCGGCATTTTTCCTAGACTATAATTCAATATTGTTAACAATAAATGAAATATATAAATAAATAAATAAAATTAAGTCAAATACACAAGAAATGCAAGATGTTGGATGATAGAATGTGTCAGATTGTCAATAGAAAAACCTTGTTGGTGAGAGAGTTTTTGTTCTATATTTCTTGTTATAGAGTTTGAAGCTAGTGCAAATGGAACTCCATGCTTATGGAGATGCATGATTAGGCGATTAGCACCTGGAAGGGCTTTTGCTTGTGGCCACCTAGAAAAAACAAATTGTAAAAAAATCAAAACCTTCTTATAAATGGTCCTGGTACTAAATTTAATTTAAAGCATGATGAATTTGGAAAGCATTTAATGTAACAAACTAAGTAAATATTTTATTCTTAATATATTTTGTAAATTATCTAACAAAATTCTTTATAATAAACTATATATAATAATTGTTCACCTAAAAAAAATAGGAGATAAGAAAAATAATAGTTTAAGAAACTAAAAATTGTAAAATATGTATATTCATGCAGTAGCTAGCATAACATCAATATCATCTTTTGTCCATGTGTAAGTTACTAATAATCTGGCAGTGTCGAACTATCTTAGCCATGTTTTAAATAGAGTGACAAATATAAGAGGCAGATTGTCTCCTTGAGGGGAGGAGCGAACTTCAAGGTCCTTAATTCCAAAGATGTAACAATTCCAAGCTCACAAGTCTTGATCATTAGTGCTCCAGCTCATAGTTAATCAAGAAACAATTTCCTACATGTTATGTTCGTGCCTTGTATTTTGTTGAAGGTAGTTTTATATTGGAAGAAGAGACAATATACCAAGGAGTGGATACCATGGTTCAGCTCCATGCTGAGATTATTAGGGGGCAGTATGGCCCTTGTCATATGGTTTGGGGTAGAGCTCCCGACCCATCTTACTTAGGGTGACTTTTTTACTCAATTTCGTAACTATTTTCCATCGAGGCAATTTCATCTTTGTAAAGTTTCTATATTCAAAGAAAACTCATTTTAGTGTTTCTGTGAGGGATTTTCAGTTTTTGAGAGAAATCGAGATTGAGAGATGGTAATCTTGTATTATATTGGTGGCAGTTAATATTAGCAGGGGAGGCTTTACACCAAGGAGTGAATACTGTGGGTCTAGCTCGACATTGAGATGACTACACTCCTTGCTTGAAGGTTGGGGGTTTGGGGGCGAAGCTTCCAAACCAAAAAATTTAGTGTGACTTTTTCACTCAATTTCATAACTATCTGACCCTACGGACAATTTTTTGTGTCGGTTTATATATTCATAGAAAACTCATTTTAGGATTTCTATAGAGGACTTTTAGGTTTCTAAGAGAAAGTGATATTGAGATATTCTAACCCTAGTTTTCATGTGCTATTGAGTGATACTGAAAAAATCACATCACCGCCCGTGAATGTAGGCAATCTTGCCAAACCACATAAATTTTGTGGTGTGCTCTTTCTACTTTGATTTGAAAATTAGTTTTGATTGTTATTGTTGGCTCTATCACACAATTTTTCTACACCACAAAAATTCAGGTTTCTGACATCTTGTTTTTTGCATTTTTTCTGGCTCCATGATATAGTCACAGATTTTGAAAAGAATGATGCATTTCCTATTTCTATTCTTCACTTCCCTTTGCACATTTGTTTCCATACTAGGAACTATGGCATCAACCATGGTATGTTGAGAACCATCCTTGTAGACATGAGGCAATTCCTTCACTTGGATGAGCAATCGTGGACCACTCAATCCATTTGATGTCAAGTAACCTATAGCCAAACACCAAACAATCCATGAAAAGTACGCTTTTGTACAAATTGAAAATCCTTGATGATGAATATGGGCTATAAATGTCCATCAAGTCTTTTCGAATTGCCATTAATGGCTTCAAGTAAAGCTTCAAGCAAGGACCTAACAAGTCAGCTCTCTACTATTCAATATTGTCCAATACAACTAATAAATTAAGACATCCTTTCTCATCTTTCAATAACAGAAGTCGTGGGTTTGGGTGGAATGGAATAAAGGAACAAGATTCGTTTAGTCAACCCCAAATCTTGGGGATAAGGATTTGATGATGATGATCTTCGCTGTGCAAGTTTACAACCAGGTGTATATGTGGTTAAGCCAACTGGCATGCCAAGGCATTTCAACAATATGGAACCAAATAAAAAAGAGGCAATTGTACAATTTACTCCAAGAATAACCTTAACCAATGTTTGGATCCACTCTATGAAACACTTACAATAACAGAAGATACAGGTTTAGAAAAAATTGAATGAAGGAACCAGATTCATTCATCCAATCCCAAATCTTTGGGGATAAGACTTCAATGATGACGACGATGGCTTTGTGACAATCTTCAATTAAAATATTCATATCAAACATCTACCCAAATTAGTTTCTAAAGAAGATAGCCAACTCCTTCTTATATCTTTTGAGAAAAAGCCTAGTAAGTTTTCCAAATTTCATAGGTTATCTCATTGACACACTGAACGATTGTGAACGATGTTCTAGTTGTTGAAGGATAGCCGCACATTATGGAAGTATTTGAGTTCTGTCTTTCTTATTGCGTACCATTGGTGGTATTATATTGGCAGAATGAACTGTATGCCAATGACTCCTCAAGTCCAGCTTCATAACTTTTTCCCTAGGTGCAATTTTGTCATTGTATGGGCTATAAATTCAAAGCAAACTAGTTTTAGGGTTTCTAAGAGGGATTTTCAAAAAAAAATTCTGAGGGGAAGTGAGATTGAGAGATTATAACTCTGGTTTCCACAGTTCTAGTGAAAGGATCTCATCATCACCCATAGACCGAACCACGTAAATTATGTGCTGTATTCTCTCTTTATTCTTGAGTTGCTTATTTTTTCTGTTCATTATCGTTGTTTCTCGCACCCAAATTTCTACAATAAGAAAGAGGACACATATTTATCAATAAAACAGAGTTACAAAAAGTTTCTGCATCTTCTATTTATGATCAAATTTAGAAAATAAAACAAAAACAGTTTTTTTTTTAAATCTAAAATACCCTTTTGATGTTTTATATACTTATGTGACATAATCATAAAAAATAACAAGTTCAATAAGTCCTAATGCAAGTAAAGTACTTCCACAAAGAAATAAGAGAAAAACTGAATATTACATACACACACACATAAGGAAAGAGAGAGAGAGAGATGGTACTTGCCTCTGATGATACAAAGGCATGATTTCCATGGAGAACTGAGAAGGGGTCAAAGGGAGGTCATAATCCTTAACAATTGAGGTTGTTGATTCCATATGCATCTGACCCAATCTGTTATCTTCCTTCTCAATATCCAAAACTTTCCCATATTTCCCCAAAAATTCCTTTAAAATGTCCTTTGTAGCTTTCTCTGTGTAAGTAAATAACCACATAGAATTTCAAAAAAAAAAAAAAAAAGACCCATCAAAGAAATGTGATTGAACAGAACATAGAAACTAAAAAGAAATGAACCTGTGTTCAATAGGGTTCCATCTAAATCCAGAATAACAGCCAAAATTTGAGTCTCAGCATTGCAAGAGTTGTGTTCACAGCAACTCATGGCAGAAGTAAAAGAGAAATGAGAGAGAGAGAGAGAGAAAGACTTAAAAAAAATGCGTTAATGGGTGTTGATGTCTAGACGAGAAGTTGGAATTTATAAGAGACACGGAGAGAGAGAGAGAGAGAGAGAGAGAGAGAGACCAAAGCGTGAATGGTTGTTGATGTCTTGATGAGGAGCTGGGGTTTATAAGAGAGAGGGAAACACAGACGTGTAACGGTGTGTTGATGTAACTAGAAAGCGGGAATGTGGAGGGGGGGAATTTGATTTCCGTTTCTAATTGGTAATTAGATACACCCCTCCACATTTTGGTGAATATTTGAGATACCCCAATATTTTAGAACAGTTTTGGCAAGCCCCTTCACTTACGTCTTAAAATGACCTGAATACCCTCATCTTCAAGGTGTAACCAAATCCTGGATTTTTTTTTCTTCCCAAAATCAATCAATCTTCAATATTAAGATTGTATCCATTTTAATCCTCAAATTTCCAGGGTAAGAATTTTTTCTTTTTTTTCTTCAAAAGTTGAAGATAATTGAATTTTGAGTAGAAAAATCTAGAATTTTCTATAAGGAGTTGAGCCAAAGTTCAAAAATGATGGATTCAAGAGTAGATTTTATAGATTAAAAGTTCAATATTAAGAGTTTTTTGCATGGAATTTGAAGTGCTTGATAATGACAAATTTTTGGGAGAAAAATCAAGTGTTTTTTTTTTTTTTTGTTGCTAAAATCATGAAGAAGAGGGCATTTAGAGTTTGTTAAATTGTATGAAATTCATTTTCTATGGAATTTGAAATCTCTAGAAAAATGGTAGTGAGAAATGAGTAGATTGAAAAAAATCAAATTTTATTATTTGAGGGTGAATTTCATTCTTCCATGAGGATAACTAGGAAAATGAAAATAAACTTTGTTAGATATTTGGGATGAAGGTGGGAATTCATTTTCCATAGAAAAAATCAATCAAATACATAAAAAATTATCTATGAAAAATTAATTTCCCACCTACTTTTCATCTGCAACCAAACACATCCTTATGTAATATTTCATTAATTTGTATGAAAAGCACAAAGTCGAGAGCAACATGTCATCAATTTGAAAATATTACCTAACTTACTTCTTGTTCTTATTACCCTCGTGGGGTTCGTATGGACGACATTTTGGATTATTTGTTCTCAACCAGAAGATCATAGAATATTTTAACATTATTAATATATATATATATATATATGGGAAATGTTTAGCAACAAACATTTTGGCAAAACATTTTCAAAAACATAGGTTAGAGCTTTTGGAATGGGCTGATTTTTGGTGAGGATGATCTCTATGGTGAGGAGATTATCATCACCAAAAATCAGCCCGTTCCAAAATTTCTAACCCCATCAAAAATGATTTACAAAAAATGGATGGTCCACGATTTTTCAACTTGTAAACTGGGGCTAGAAGTTTTGAAATGGGCTGATTTTTGGTGAGGATGATCTCCTCACCGTAGAGATTATCCTCACCAAAAATCAGCCCATTCCAAGACCTCTAACCCATGTTTTGAAAAATATTTTGCCAAAATGTTTGTTGTTGAACAGGACCCTATATATATATATATATATGGGAAATGTTCAGCAACAAACATTTTGACAAACATTTTGGCAAAACATTTTCAAAACATGGGTTAGAGGTCTTGGAATGGGCTGATTTTGGTGAGGATGATCTCTACGGCGAGGAGATCGTCATCACCAAAAATCAGCCCATTCCAAAACTTCTAACCCCATAAAATGATTAACAAAAAATGGACGGTCCACGATTTTTCAACTTGTAAACTGGGGCTAGAAGTTTTGGAATGAGCTGATTTTTGGTGAGGGTAATCTCCTCACCGTAGAGATCATCCTCACCAAAAATCAGCTCATTCCAAGACCTCTAACCCATGTTTTGAAAAATGTTTTGCCAAAATGTTGGTCAAAATGTTTGTTGCTGAACGGGACCCTATATATATATATATATGGGAGCGGTTCAACAGCCCCTTATGGTGCCTATATGGGGACATGCATTTTTTGTAAATAACTTTTGATGGGGTTACAAGTTTTGGAATAGGCTGATTTTTTGTGAGGATGATCTCTACAGTGAAGAGATCATCCTCACAAAAAATCAGCTCATTTTGAAACTTCTAACCCTATTTTACAAGTTGAAGAATTGTGGACCGTCTAATTTTTGTAAATAACTTTTGACGGGGTTAGAAGTTTTGGAATGAGCTGATTTTTGGTGAGGATGATCTCCTCATCATAGAGATCATCCTCACAAAAAATCAGCTCATTCCAAAGCTTGTAACCCATGTTTTGAAAAATGCATGGCACCATATGGGGCACCATGATGGGGCTGTTGAACCGCTCCCTATATGTATATATTCTAAATTAACAGTTTAGATTCTTCAAAATCAAATGAGTGGTCTAAGTCAAAATATTATCTAATTGTATTCAACTTTGATTATATAAAGGTGATTTGGAGGCCCTCATTACTCCACATTTTGATGAATATTTTATATGCCCCTATGTTTTCAAACTAATAACATGCCCCTCCAACCATGTTTTTTATTATAGACTAGCAAAATATAACCTAAAGGCCCTTATCTTCAACATTTAATAGCCTTGATTTTCCTTTAAAAAATCTGTCATTTTGAGCTCCCCAACCTCTAAGTGTATATATATATATATATATTAATTATTCAATATTTATTCAATCCATGAAGTAGATAAAATTTAAATATTGACGATAAATTTGGGGGTCCAATATAAAACCAACGATGTGGGACTAAACTCAACAACACCCCCACATGAGTGAATTGGATTTGGCCAAAGCACGTGGAGATATGAATTGCGTGACATGAAGGAGAGAAAGACCCTCTCTGATACCATGATAAATTTGGGGGGTCCAACTCAAAACCAATTGATAGTGAATGAAGAGGACCAAGAGCTTGTAAAGAGAGAGATAAGGTAATAAATGTTCGATGTGGGATGAGAAATTTTGCCAAAGATTGAAGACGATTAATTTTGAGAAGAAAAATAAAGGATTTTTGGTTTAATATTAAAGACGAGGGCATTTAAGTTATTTTTTACAAACCATGATAGAAAATAGAGATCAATGAATGAAGATGGTCAGGAGCTTGTAAGGAGAGAGACAAGACAATGAATGTCCGATGCGGGATTAAACTCAACAGTTGAAGATGAGGGAGTGAGAAATTTTACCAAAGATTGAAGACGATTAATTTTGGGAAGAAAAATTAATGATTTTTGGTTTAACATTAAAGACGAGGGCATTTAAGTATTTTTTTTACTAATCTATGATAGAAAACCAAGGTCAAAGGGGACATATCAACAGTTTGAAAACTGAAAACATAGGGGTATCTCAAATATTCATCAAATCATGAAGGGCTGCATCAAAATAAAACCATTTTTGAATCTAGTGCTCATGCACCACAAGACCACACTAGGTGTCCAAATTATGGCATGTATGCACATGGCCCACTAAAGGCGGCCCAATGTCATGTTGGATCAGTCAGGCTCGACCCAAGTTGCACCAGTACGAGATTCCCTTTGCTATCACCTTTACTCATGTTATTGGATGCCAACACAAACCAAATTGTAGCGTAAGGAACTGTGAATTTATTCTCCAAACCTGAAGAAGACACCACTTCTGGGTCAATATTAGAGATACCCCTGCTTTTTTAGAAATTGATGACATGCCCCTTTGATGTAGGTGTTCTCTGTGAGACTAATATAAATGACTTGAAAGCCCTCATATTCACTTTCTAGCTTATTTTCTCTGCAAAACCAATAATCTACTTTTAGTTTTAAGCTAAGCCAATCATCTTTAACCTTAGGGTAGAGATTTTTACCATCTTCTTCAAGATTAAGATTTTGTCTTCTTCAACTTTCAAACATCAAGAACAAGTCGGGATGGTGGGTAGGTAGAAAAATCAAGAGCTTTGGCGAGATATTCATTATTTGAAAATTGAAAATTTTGACAAAAAAATCCGATGGGTCAGAGCCCAAAAATTTTAGAAACTGAATTTCATAAAATTCAACAGCCAATTGTCAACTATAGACTTTTTCACGTTGTGATTAAATACAAGATTTAATAAGTTAATCGTCAAATCTAAAAAACAAGACATAATTTTTAGATGAGAATGATGATTTTTTATAGAAAAATCAATGATTTTCTACAATAGATTGAACCTGATAGATTGAAAATCAGGTTTAGTAAATTAATAGTAATTTACCATAAAGGTTAAGTGGATAACAATATAAAGATAACAGATGGTTGAAGATAAGGACATTTAGGTTATTTTACGTTAGTTTCTCAAATGACACCTTGGTCAAGGGGCATGTCATTATTGAAAACATAGGGGGTATCTCTAATATTGACCAAAAAGTAGTGGGGTAGGTAAAAATCACCTCAAAAAACATAGAAGAATTTATTCGAACAAATATACCGTATAAACCCTTCTGCTTCTTTCTTTCTCTTTGGCTGTTGGAATATTCGTTCAGACTAATAATTGTACGTTTAAAGATGGGACTGTAAAACTCGAAATCGACTCAAAACTCGGCCTAATCAACTCTAGAAGTTCTATGGAATCAACTCTTTTATTCAACTGGAAAATCATCCACTCAACTCATCAAATCAGTCGAGTGTGAGCTTGAAAATGCAATGAGTCAAATCAGAAACTTGACCAAGTTATTTGACAACATAAAACATTTTTGTGGAGAACAAAAAATAAATATTTTTATTTATTTATTTTAAATATCAAAATATATTTTTGGAATATTTATAAATTTACTATTTTTATCAAACTTATTGAATCGGAACTTTTCGATAAAACTAGTCTTATTGACAACTCGTGAGTAAAAATATTTAAAATGATCTAGTAATAATTTATTACATCTAATAATAATTAATAATAATATAAGTATGTGTCTTCAAATCAAGTTACTCTTACAATCTTTTTTATGATCTTTTGGATTTTAGGCCCAGCGTTGTCAATCGATTGAATCAGGTTTAATTTGAGACTAATCCGATAAGGATCGGATCAAACCTAGACCGAACAAGAATTGGATCAGACTCTTGTTGATGGATTTTATCGGATCCGAATCCCATGAATTGTTATTTGATATATAAGATACAAATAAACTTAATCTATTTAAATAAAATATATGGTATAAATCTGAAAAATGTTAGATGGGCCAAAGAAACCATTTAGGATTTGTACTGATGTCTTTATTTGGGCCACGTGGGTTGCCACTTTGACCCAAATGACACCTCAGCCCTCGAGAGCTCATCACGCTTTTGATTAGGTTAAAAATTGCTTGATCAAAGACTTCAAAAATGAACGTCCAATAAAATCCCAACTTTAGAATCCAAATCCAACCGTGTGTATATATATATATTTAGGGCTGATCATGGGACATAAGTAAAAATAATTTAATGACAATTATTTTTTAAAATATGGGTTAGAAGTTTGGGATTTAGCTAGTTTTTTGTAAGGATGATCTCTATGATGAGAGGATCATCCTTAAAAAAAATCTCAATCCAATCTGAAACTTCTAACCCAATCAAAAGTAATTTAAAATATAGATTGTCAATTTTTTTACCCTTAATTTGTAAATAACTTTTGATGGATTTAGAGGTTTCAGATTGAACTGATTTTTTGTGAGGATGATCTTTTTTGAAAAATGATTGTTTTTATTTATGTCCCATGATCCACCATTATATATATATATTAGCAGATGCCTTAAATCCTATGCTTTGGGTCATTTTGTGCATTTGTTTCTTATACATTGAAAATTTTGTACTCGTTGAATATCCTTGCACGTTAAATATTTTGTACTCATTGAAAACCAAATGAAACATATGTTTAACTTTGAGAGTTACTATTGGCACATCAAATTTTACTTGTTACATCCCAATTAAAAATTAGAACATACTCTTCAAACATTACATAGATTTAGCTCAAATTATTATCTCAAGTTTACAAAACATTATATCACACGTTCAAACAATTTTCAATAGTTGTTTATGATTATGATTGGGCTTGTATAAAATCCTAAACCCAAAAATTGGAAATATAACAAAAACAAATGAGAGAATTTCTATTGGCATCCCAACTTTTACCTAATTTCAATCATTCACTTATTTTCTTTATGTTTACTTGGGTTATATTAAGTAAAAGGTAGGGTACCAATAGCAACTCTCTTGTGAGATTTCAAATATTACTTAGGATTGTCGGCAATCTCAAACACAGCCCTAGAATTTGAAAGACCAAAAAAAAAAAAAATGGGTGATTTCCAAGTAGTTGAGGTGGTTATTAGTAGGGATTGCTCCCAACCCTTAGATCTTCCCAAATAGATCTAAAATCGATAAATAACAAATTTATTTAGAGAGAGAGAGAGAGAGAGGTAACTTTGATTTGAAAGATGGAAAAAGTGGGTGGTTTCTAGGTAGTTGAGGTGGTTATGAAACTGGAACATTTCCACGATCTAAACCTCTGAACCAGTTACAAAGTCATTGGATCAAATAGATTGATTTATTTGAATTCAAAAATCGTAAATGCTAACCTCACCCACGGGTTGATGCTCTTTGTTATATCGAGGAAAAGGTGTATTTGTCCATGAAAGATTGATACTTATCTCAAGAAAATTTGTGTTTTTTTCCTCAAATCCTAACGGTCATGTTAATGGGCAACCTCTGCCTTGGGTTGAGGTTAGAAAAGTCCTTCTCAAAAAAAAAAAGTTCAATCATTGAGTTGACTTTAGAGAGAGGCTCATCATGGAGACAGACTAAAAGCTCCATGAGAAATTTCTATATCCAATGCCCGTTTGAAAAAATAAATAAATAAAAATATAAAACATAAATTAAAAGAAATATTTTATAAATAAATATTCAAAATAACTTCCCTACACCAACTTGGGCGACATTCTGTGTGGATACACTTCTTTGCTTAAGAACAGAAGTCCATCATCCTCTCCGCGCAAGAGTAAAAGTGTCAAGGAGCTCTATCCAAACATTTGCTAGCTCCCCGCACGAGCAGAACTAGTTAAATAACTCTATCTAAATTTTAATTCACTTGACTTCATGGACATCCCATTTTAATGGGCTTGATCTACTCATGTCCCATTCGAAAAGCCCATGAATGAAAAGATAAAAAAAAGCTTGGATTGCTTGTCCAACCTATACACTAAGTTGAATCAATAAATAATTAAGAGTGCTGATAATGTAACACCTTTTGGCGCATGCCCCTGACGTGTTTGCTCATAGTCCAACAAACATTTGACATATGATACGAATGACATCAGCAATAGAGAGAGCTTTTCTCTCTTGCCTCTGCTGACAGATTTATTTTTTAAGATTTCAGATTTTAAAAAAGGGTCATTGGGCCGACATTGATTATCACATTGACATCCAATAGCACAGCCTTTTAGATTTCATGAAAATATTCATATTTAAAAAACATATTTTTTTTCGAACTTGATGCAAGGTGTTGAAAATAGACGGCCATCGAGCACCCAAATTTAGAAATAAAATTCAACAATGAAAAATAATATTTTTTTACTATGGACAGGAGAGAGAAAGGGGCACCATCGGCGTGCACGAAAAAGGGCCTCATCTCATCAAATTTTAATAACTAAATATTAAAATTCAAAAGCCACTTAAAAAATTATATTAATAAACACATTATTAAGAAGAAGAAATCAATATTTATAACCCTTGTTTACAATCCAATTAAACCATGATATCAGAAGGGAGAAGACCCAATGACTCAAGAATTTTAGGACAGACTGGAAGTGGTAATTTCTTCATGAACCCCAACGAATTAGCATAGCGAATATTTGACGAAATTCCATTATTATTGGTGATGAGAACACGAGCACGATCATGCCCAGGAATGAGTTCATTGCAATCGAGCCTTGGGCTCTTCAACACCAATACTTCACATATCTCTTCCTCATGATCCCCTTCTACCGGTAGATTATAGGAGCCCGATTCATCACATTCACCCTCGATGGAGTACATCAACTGCCCAATTGCACGGTCTTTGCATTCTAAGCGCACCTTAGCTCCTGCTCGACACATCGAAAGGAGGAATCCATGTGTAAGGTACAAAATATTAATGTATTGAAATATTTTTTATAATTTGAAAAATTGGATTGATCACTCATATGTAATGGTGTCAACGGGTTGGTTCCACATATACCCATATAACCAAATCCTAAATAAAACATTAGTTCTGGCTCTTATCGATTTCGGTTTTTGGTCTCGAGTATGAAACCCTTAGAACCAGAATCCGCTTCGAATATATACCAAAAATGACTTCTTCAAGCAAATCAAATTTTTGAAAAGAAAACCTAAGAAAATAAGGATATAGAGTCTTTGTTTGTAGTATGGATTGACCAAACATAAATGAAGGCTCGTGTAAGGTGGAATTAAAAAAGGCTAACGCTGGAGTGACACAAGGGGACACAAATGACATGGTGGCGCACACATAATCTTTGATGCATTTCCTTGAGATCCCCGTGTGTCACCCCAGCACCACTCATTAAAAAAATAAGGACTAGGGGTTCTATTAATATTCTAATTTTAATTAAAGTCCATTAATTAATATAATGTCATTTTTTTTTAACGAATGTGTCAGGCCCTCTTAGAGTATCCAACTAATCCTCAGGACATGTGTAATCCCCCGCCCAAGGTAATTGCTGGAATAAATACCTGGGGTGGGTTTGAATCCAAGACCTCCGCTTCGTGAGGCGTGATCTTGGCCATCTCACCAACCCTTGAGGATTATTGGAATAAAGTTATCACTGCAACCAAACATCTATCCTTAATGCATTCGACGAAGAAATATAGAATATATTAAATTACCGCTGATATATTCGCTCACTTGGGTCTCGAATGCAACACGACAGGTGTCGCAGTAGACTTTGCCCTGGACATAGTAGTCATGGCAATAGGCAAAGCTAAGGAAGGATAAGAAGCAAAGAGCAAAGGCGAGGAGGGGGACAGACTTTGCCATACTCTCTCCTCTTGTGTTGTTATATTTTCTTCTTCTAAAGAGGGTGGTGGGTTAAGGAGAAGAAGAAAGGGTATTGTTTATAAAGTAATGGGTGTTAATAGTTATTTTGGGTTGGCAGTTATTACCTTTGGTTTTTGTGAGGTCAGGGAAGGGAATGACTCGGTCAATTTTTTTTTTTTAAGAAACAAATTTAAACTATTTTAAGAAATAGTAAAAAGGGCATGAAATGGGTCGGATCCTATTGTTCAGAATTTACCCAGATCATCGAGCTTTATTCGGATTTGGATTCAACTTGGAATCAGATTTGACCCATTTCAATATTATATGACTTAACTGATTTTATGTCATTGTTCGACATCAAATTTCATAGGGAAAAAAGATAAAAAAAAGGTCGCCATTAAATCATGATTTTCAATGTTGATTAATGATTTACTGACTCTTTTTTGAAAAAAATCACAGATTATTTTTAGTTTTAGCATTTGTTAGTGTTATTTTATGATTTAATATATAAAATATATATTTTTATATTTTAATTTAGGAGAAATTATATAAAAAAACCCAATATTATTAAATATTAATAAAAAAGTAAATTTTTTTTTTAATTTTTGTATATTAAGATTACAGTTTGGAACCAAAATCACCACTTGAAGTATTGGGAAAAAAAATATTAAAAAAACAAATCACAGAAAAAGAAATTAAAAACTAAAAAGTGGATCCTATTCAAAGTTTGTGTTTATTAACAAACTTCAATAGCCAGAAGTTCTATGAGAAGAATATGACTAGCCTTACTAAGTTAGTAAGGATTTCACCCTTACTAGCGGTCCTTGGATTTATCTTGTGGCATCAAAAACATGATATGATGCTTCAAGATTGTAGAGGACAAAATTCTATGAACTTCAAATTAAAAAAAAAAAAAAAGTTATTTTCGCCAATGAATTTTAATTTTAAAATTTTGAGTTAAGTGGAAGTTTGTTAGCTGTCCATTTTTAAAACCTTAGATCAAGCCAATATATATATATATTTAAAAATTTTTTGAATATAAGTTTTTCGATGAAATCTAGAGGGGTATGGTAATGGATTTCTAATGTGATAATCCATTTGAGCAACCCTTAATAAGGCTTAAAATTTTTAAGTTAATAAAGAAAATGTTGTTTTTTTGAGTCTTCAAAACCATGTCTTGTACTAAGGGTCCTTAGGCTCACTTTTGACGTAAAAAAAATGTGATCCCATGCTTCACGATTGTAGAGGATAAAATTATATGAACTTTGAAGAAAAAAAAATTATATTAACCTTTGAATTTTAAAGTTTGACTTGATCCAAGGTTTTGAAAATAGATTGCTTTCGAAATAATTTTGACACTAGGTTTTTAAAATAACTTTAAAATAAAAATAAAAATTCTTCAAAGTTCATATAATTTTGTTTTCTACAACCGTGGTGCCTCACATCATGTTTTTTGATGTCAAAGGTGAGTCTAGGGACCTTTAGTAAGGGTGAAATCCTTACCAACTTAGTAAGACTAGCCGTACTCTTTTTAAACCTAACTAAACTTGCAACACTACACAATTTTGAATATTCCAAAGATAAACATTTTCTTTACCAACTTAGTAAAGGTTTTAAGCCTTACCTAGTTGTTTTGCTCAAATGGATTATCAAATTAACAATCCAACACCACAGCCTTCTAAATTTCATCGAAAAATTTATATCCAAAACAAAAATAAATAAAATTTTGGCTTGATCCAAGGTTTTGAAAATGGATGGCTGACGAACTTCCATTTAATTCAAAAAATTAAAATTAAAAGTAAACGGTGAAAATAACCTTTTTTTTTTTTTTTTTTTTTTTAAGTTCATAGAATTTTGTCCTCTACAATATTTAATTATCAAATCATGTTTTTGATGCCACAAGGTGAGTCTAAAGACCCTTACCTAGTAAGACAAGTCGAACTCTTTTCATATAGTTTCTCGGTTATTGAAGTTTGTTAGTAAACAAAAACCCTAGTTGGGAGCCACTTTTTTATTTTTTATTTTTTAAATATTTGATTTTTTTAACCAAACAAATATATATTTTCTTTAGAGTGGTGATTTTGGTTCCTAATTGTAATTTCCAAAAAAAATATTACTTTTTTTATATTAATATTTAATAATATTGGTTTTTTTCTTAATTTTATAATTTCCCCTTTAATTTATCTGATGTTATACCGACTTCATCAATCGTTGCCAACTTTTTCCGAAGCTTTTTCTTGGCGAATTATTCTGGAACCCTGACACTTGCTCAAGAGAGTGAATGAAAATCAAACTGGTATGGAGAATAAAATCATTGAGAAGTTGTTGTACTATAATTTTCTCAAGATTTCGTGTGCTTGATCCATTGAAGGGTTAGGCTTCTAGAGAAGGATTTTGTGAGTGATTTCCTCTTAGAGACTTCATGCACCACGTATCGTGATAAGAACACTTTAGTTCACGAGGAATTTTGAGCTTACTCTTTCTTAAAGATTTAGTGTGATTTTTCTTCACTCCTCCTAACTTTGCACTTAATTGATTGAAAATGGTGATTTTATTTGAAGACAAGATTTTGAGCTTGATCTTCACATTTGATCAACTGAGAACGACTTTTTACTCTCTAAAGATTGTATGTGAATTTGATATTTTCTATGGTGTTGGAGTCAAGTGTTGTTGTGGACGTTTCCTTATTCTCAAGAGAGTTCTGTTTTATATATTTTTGTAGAGTATAGCAACAAAATTTAGATTTGGTAATTATTCTGCACTGACTGCAATTCAGATAAATTCGAGAAAATTGTCAAAATTTTGGAGAAAATTCATCAGTTCACCAACTTAATAGACTAATCCCTTGTTTGGATAACTTTTGGAAAAAAAATTAGAGAATTTTGTGACCAGAATCTCCATTGTCCCAGCAAAAATAAGTATTGGAAGACTCGACCTAACTGGCTTTTGCTTTGGTTTTTTTACGATTGTGGAGACTTATGGACTTCACTAATTAGGTCAAGGTGGAAACTATTCTCATAAAAAATTAGTGATCTTATGTGAACCATAAGTGACCTTTAAGGACTTTGCTATAATTTAGGAGGGACAAGACGAGTATACTCCTTTTATTCATGAACTATTGAAAAACACTTTTTTTTTTCTTTCTAAATACATTACAAAAATAAATAATCTTTTTAATTTCTCTGTTTTTTTTAAAAAAATCCTTAACATGATTTGTTTAATTAAATTTAGAATAATTGTCAAACCTACCGAATCATCTCAATTTCACATAATACTAAATTGTGCCAGATTTTAGAGACTAATCGATTGGTACACCTGGAAATTGTCGTAAAATTACAATTAAATCAAGTATGATTCCTTCTAAAGTCTAGATCTTAAGATCGATTAAAAAGCTGACTATTACTGAATGCAGAGTTAGTGACTATTTTCAAAATAAATCAAGTAACTAATGCAGAATTATTGATAGGTAGGTAGGAACACTTTCAAGCTCAAAACTAATGATTTCTATGCATCCTTTCACAACCAACAAGGTTAAAGGGAATTCGGATTAGCCATGGAAATCTCAATACATGCAACGGGAAAGCAGAAAGATAAGATGGAAAGATAAACCCAACAACAATATAGGGTGGTAGTAGTAGTAGTGGTAGTCCCATGTGAACTATGTTGCATTTTGCATAAAAGGAGAACCTTCAAAGCAACCTCGCCAATTCTTTGGAATCCATGCACCAAGGACGGATGGGAGAGAGCTTGGAGGATGCAAATAGGTCTTACCATGTCCAAATTTCAAATTATGATGATAATAACAGACAGTAATAATAGATAGCCACACAAATATAGGAACCAACGGTTACATATATTTCAGATTTAACAAGGCATCATTGTCATTAACACCCGTTTCCACGCTCTAAGGCTTCACTGCATATAATAGAATATTCCGATTGATAAAATAAAGTTAATTTAATAATAACTTAGCAGAAAAGCCATGTAACTCACTCACCTCCACATATTTGCCTCAACCACCTCTAGTTGAGCTGTCCATCCTCTGCGATTCCTCTGATGTAAGATAGACAACACAGAGAAAGATAAGAATGTCAAGCGGAGAGGGCGAGGAAAAAAAAAACTAGATCATAATAGATATGCATCACAATCTAATCTATACTACAAGCATTTTAACCACAGGTTTGACTAGTGTTACAGCCATCATAGCCAGTGCTTTTGCCACAGTTTACACCTGCATCATGGTCACCGTAGCATCTGATATTGTTATTTTCTAATTGGTTAACTTATTACTGTATATGAAACAAAAAGTATGTGCACAATTAGGGGTGCTTGCATGAGATCAATTGTTGTTCGATGTAGATATAGTGACCATAATAACAAAAAAACACACCATTTTTTAATAAAGTCTCATTTAAAACGCGTTTTGTACCTCTAACAATTAAAACAACAACAACAAAGAAACTCAACTTATTCAAAAAAACACGTTCACGTTTTAAACACATTTTTTCTAGGAAAATAAAAACCAAAATAGCCCATTTTTTGCAGGTCTATGGCTAATTTCTATGGCCTTATCGTTGTTTGCACTTTGGTTCATTGTTTAACGTAGGATTTGATGATAATGCTTGATGCTGTGAATATTTTTTGTTCAATAGTGTGTTATTTTGCTCGAAAGATACTTGATGGTTAGACTTTTTATTTTTATTTTTTATCATCATAAAATGTATAATTATGTATAGGAACATGTTATCATACATAGATATTCAATAATATTTTTTTTCGCTCAAAATCATTTTGTATACTAAGAATAAATGTCTAATGTATTATACTTTACATTATGAATACATTTTTTCCCCAATTTTTCTTCGTTTCTTTCCCCTTTTTTCCGAAATTTTTCCTTGCCGTTTTAAACCCATTCTCCGACTAGGTGACTATGACAGTTACCCCTTTTTCTTGTATAACTAACTATGACCAGTTAAATCTATCATTTTGCATGAACAAAAAACATGTAGCTCTAAGAATTCGGAGTTTCTGGGCATAGGCTCTTAAGAATTTGTAGCATTTTTGCAAACTACAATAGAGAATGTACATTTTCAAATAAACAGTTATAGTGAAACACCTGCAATAAGTTCAGTCTAGAGTCTAGAAATCAAAGGTCATTAATATGTGCAATGTATACAGAGTATTTGTGAGTAAGAATTCCGTGTAAAGCAACACAGCTGCACACGAGTCAATCCTAGACATCAAAATATTCATAGATATCAGGTTCAGCATTCTAAATGTAGTTTCTGATCAAATAGCCAAGCTCTCTCAAACAACATAGGAAACATCCATGGGTAAAACATCATACTACACTTCATCCTTATAGAGCTTTCCAATTGTGAAAGAAAGCAGTAATTTCTTATTGGGGCGTTGTAACTGAATTAGGTAATGATTTTTGGTGTTTTTGACGTTGCTATTATGACTCAAGTGCAACTAGGTACATCTTGGTTCGCATCTTCAAATATTGATTTGGGAGAAATGGGGTTGGCTCAAAAGGAAACATAACCTTCATGATCCCTCCATCTGAAAACAGATTGCCCGCCATCTTCGTTAAACTCAGGTGAAATTGAAATAAAGAAAACCTTAGAACATTATAGAAAATGGCAGAGTTTCGAAACCAGAAAAACACCACCCAGGCAACCCCTATTCTTGAGCACTAGCAAAATGAAGGTCATTGATGGGGTTCGTCGCGAAATCGTGGCCTACATCCCTGAGCTCATGGTGAGTCAGTCAATCCACTAAGGTATGATACCGACTACAAATTTCTCACCTCTACATCCGTTTTTTCTTCCTTTCTTTATATTCCGACTCTCTCCTCCACCTCCGTTTTACTCACCCCTCTACAATCCAATCCCCCCCCCCCCCCCCCCCCTCCGTTTTACTCACTCCTCTACAATCCAATCCCCCCCTCACTAAACAGAACAAGATCCTCCCCTTCAAAAAGAATCCTAACTTAACCAAAATAGAAACTCCCCAATCTGGAGTTATTCCAATGGTCACTTCTCCAATCAGAGCCCTTCCAATTTGGGCTTCTCTTTCCAGTAAGATATATATCCAAATCTTTAGTCGTGCCATGTGGCCAAATCAAATAAAGCAGGAATTTTTCTATACGCATACTAGAAAACCATTGAATCAGTTGTCTAAATATGTTTTATTTAGACAATCAGTTTTAAACCCTCTACAAATATAATTATTTACTTACTGAACTTTCAAGCTCACCTCAAATTATTTATCATTGCAGAGTGATTTGTCTAAAGTAAAAGACAATGTTTTCGATAGAAAAGGTGAGAGATTGTTTATAGAGATATCATTGGCTTGGATTCTAATTATTTAAATTATGTGAGATGCTTTTAGCATCCGCTCTGACGTGATTAAATGATCTGTGAAATTGAAGATAAAAACATATGATTTGATTGGCTTGTGACCTGAGATCAATGAAGTTGTATCTAAAAGAAAGAACACAATGTGCAGAAAAGTGAGCAATTGATGAACTAGCAAATGATCGATGGAGAAAAAATAGAAATTCAAAAGAGAAAGCTAGACTAGAATAGCAGTAAAAATGGCTTAACCAACCAGATATCACGATGATTTAATAAAGGCAGGGTCAAATTCTCAAAATGCTCATAAAGCGATATCAACCAAACTACATAAACTCAACCTCACAAACAGTTTAGCACAACCATCATAAAAACTTTATGCAATACCTCCATCCTCTGGGATGTCAGAAGTCCACAAGGTGAGGTTATCCCTCAGAAGTTGCATAATTAAAGTGCTATCTTTGTAAGATTCCTCACTCAGGGTATCCAACTCAGAAATAGCTTCATCAAAAGCTTGCTTGGCAAGGTGGCAGGCCCTGAGATATAAGTTATCCATGACATCAGATTCTAGACTAGTTTGGATTCAAGAAGAAGGTATCATATCATGCAGAATAAACACTAAAATTTGCATACCTTTCGGGTGAGTTCATAATCTCATAATAAAAGACAGAGAAATTCAATGCCAAACCCAATCGGATGGGATGTGTAGGAGATAAATCAGCCTCTGCAGCACTGGACGCCAACTGAGAGAGAGAACAAATTACAAAATACAGAAAACTGATATTAGTTCATGGTAAGCAGCACTAATTGATCAAACTAAATTTCATGTTCAAATTGCTCATAAAATATCATTATAGTTGAGTTTAACAGAAGATAATTTTGAAACCATTCTTGGTATCAAATTAACCATTTTAAGCTGTCCAGACTGCTGTAATTAACTCAAAACAGTTAGCTGTCTTATTGTAATCAAAGCCCCACAACTAACTAGATGAATAGATTGTTTTCCTTCCATGCAAAGATTAACACAACACAACAACATTTTCCCTCCATTTTTTCTGTTGTCCTAAGAAGAAGAATGGACAGTGTAAAGTGGAATGGACTTCACCATTCAGTCCCAAATATGCATTCATTTTGTTCTTGCTCATTTGGGTAATCCGGAGCCTTCCTTACAAATAAACTAGTCTAAGAAAATAGGATCCGTTTGTTGATACAATCAAGAATAATTAATTTCAAAAAATGCATAATAAATGGCATGGGTATCAAGTACATGGAATTGAGGAAACACAACGTACATGCCATAAGAACTTGGAATGAAAAAAAAAAAAAGAATAAAAAGAAAAGGCTACCATATCACCTTTAGAACCTGTTTGGATGCACACAAAAAACATAACGTTTTTTTTTTTTTAACTTTTGAAAGTTAAAAAGTTATAAAGTCTGATTGGATCATAGTTTTAAAATTCGTTTTGGCATCTCGTCTTGTCAATGAACAAGACCTAGTCGTCTCAGAAGAGATCTAAAAAAATGCCTTCGAATTAGAACAAACCATACCTTTAAGCCAACTTGTCAACTTGTCTAGTTGGTGGACAATACCAAGACAACATGGACGAGTCATCTCAGTCTCAGATGAGATTTAAAACCATGCATTGGATTCATTTTAGAAAATTACTTTTAAAAAGTAAAAATACTAACTTTTTTGAAAAGCAAAATGAAACTAATTTCTACTTTTAAAAGTTACTTTATCCTAAAGCTACTTTTTTACTTTTTATCCAAACGGGTTCTTAACACCTTAAAAAGGAGAAGCTTGTTTTGAATTTTGGGTACAAGTTGTCTTTGCTAGTGTTATCATTCAACATCCTCACCCATGATATGCTCATCAAATGAACATGCTATGTTTCAGAGTTAGTGAGCCGTGTAATAGGTGACCATTTAGCACGGTTCAGGGGGCACTTGAGTCAGTCACCAGCACCGAGTTGTGTCTTGACCCCTATCCAATTTTGGGGCCAATTCCCCCTTTGTACTACCCAATAATGTGATTCTTGCTGAATCCGAGTCTCTGCTCCAACCATTACCAAACTAATACCTACTCCGTTTAGTACTTCATATGCTTCTGTAGCATATAATGTGAATCTCGTAACGGAGTAATTCCAACGAGCCTTTCAAACTAATACTTTCTATGATCGACTCTGTTGCTTTTTTGTTGTTGATGAGTACAATTTATTGTTCAAAGAAAAAGGAGGACGAGATGGCCCCCAAACAACTCTATTGTTTATTGCTTCTTCAATAAACACGGGTTTTAGTCAAGTTTTCAATGACTTTCTAGTGAGATCATTCCTGCGTTTCGGATATTCAATCCAATTTATTATTGTGATACTGAGCCCTTATGATATCTCTCATACACATTCCCATGACTGACGGAGCGAATAAGTCAACTTCAAAGTGGATCTGTCGTGCAAAGCGTGGTTTTAAAACTCGGTTTCCCGTCTCATCTTGTCCATGCCAAATGCCGAGTCATCTCAGACAAGTTTTCCGATACGTTTAAGACGTCTCATTCAAAAATGAAAAAAAATGAACGTGGAGTTTTAAATCTTGTCTGTAAAATTGACTTGTCTGGCCGTCTCGTCCATGCCTGATACTGAGACGACTCGGGCGATACTTCTGTCTCGGACAAGTTTTGAAACCATGGTGCCAAGAGCCATCTATGTAGATAATTAATAAACCTGTGTAATAGAAATGGACTCTTAGGGCTATTCTTTGTCCATCAATCTCATCAAATGTCTCATCTATCGGATTGTCCGTTCAACTCTTATATCGCAGACTAAGTTTATGAAATCCTAATCTTATTTGACATGTAGTAATCAGATCTAACATATATTTCTTTTTTTCTGATAGGTAAATCTAACATAGATATCTAGTGTAAAATAAACACAGATCAACAGACCTGATACGCTTTCAGCGACTGATCGGCGGATTCCTTCTTCTCATTACCGGATTTAAACTCTGCCAGATAGCGATAATAGTCTCCTTTCCTGCAACCAATCAAAACTCCAACCCTAAAAACCCTAGAATATCATAAAAAAAGAACAGATCCAGATCGGCAACAACAACACTATGATCCCTCACATCTTGTAATAGAAAACGTTGGATTCTCCAGCAGATGATGAAGGAATGAGATGCTCATCGATTACAGTCATGATATCGTTACAGATACTCGAGAGCTCCGATTCTACTTTCTGCCTGTAATCCTTGATCCGCTTCGCGTTCTGCTCATTCCCCTTCCCCTCTTCCTTCTGCTCGATCGAAGAGAGAATCCTCCATGAAGCCCTACGAGATCCAATAACGTTTTTGTACCCAACAGAGAAAAGATTTCGCTCCTCCACCGTCAATTCGACATCGAGATTCGCAACCTTCTTCATCGAATCCACCATTTCTGCCATTCACAAAACTATGAAAAATTAACCCTCAAAATTCATAGAACGAGAAAAGATTAAAATCTTATGTTGAGATTCAAGACCAAGTAAGATAAACCCTAACCATCGTAGCGTTCGGCCTGTTCGGCGAGCTTCGCGATGTAGACGAATTTCTCACGCTCTTTGGTGGCAGCCATGGCCGATCTGCGAAATTAAGGTTTCAAGTAGAGATCTCTCTACGAAATTAGGGTTTCAAGTAGAGCTCTCTCTCTGTGCTTCGTTTTCTTTTCCTGCCGACGAACGATTGGAGAAGAGAGTGAACCCGAAAGATGAATGCGAAAATGACATTTTACATCGGACGGACGGCTGCAGCCCACCAACCCTTCTATTCGTGGAGTATGTCATCCACAAATCTAGATCGTTTGTGATATTATAAGAAAATTTACAATCTCGAGGTTCTAACAAGACATAGTGACCACATACGAGTATACGACATCAAACGGTTTTCTATACTACTGCTGACCTGGCTCTTACTTCATTTAAATGTGATATTCTATTGCCACACCAACTTTTGCTAACGCCACCACAATTCATAGATTTGTTGCCAAATTCCGATTTCGGTCAAAACTCGTCCAAGATCGAGACGTATCACCCGGGTCATCTCGGTATATCCCAACAACAGGACGGATGGACAAATTTTTAAAATCATTGTAACTAAAATCGGTGATCTTTTGAAAAAGCGCATTCCTAATGATTAAAATAATAAATAAATAAAAATAAGACTTTTTCATTTAACGAAAATTGCCAATTTTTTCTGACTTTTTTTCATTTTTTTCACAAGGATAAAATTGTAAACACTTTCCCTCTTTTTATAAATGTGAGATTTGATGCATAATAAAATTTGATGGTTAATAAATTTAAAAATATAGGATTTGATGATAATAACTTGATTTTATGAATTTTTTTTCATAATTTTTAATATATATTTTTTATCTTTTATTTTCATCGTTATTTTCTATTTTTTCCGAAGTTTTCCCTTGCTGATTTAAATCTGTATGCCGACTTTGTGACTATGTTTAAACCCACGTTCATTTTTTTCACCATTGAACGTGACGTCTCAAACGTATCGGAAAATTCATTCGAGACGACTCGGTCTCATTCACGAATGAGACGTCAAAACGAGTTTTAAAACCATGGTTTTGATAAATTGTTTATTTTAATTCCCAAAACATGCACTCGGTCCACTATTCACATTTTACACGTTCACAAACTCATAAGTTCATCACTTTTAGTATTTATGAATTCGTAAGTTTGTCACTTTTAAACTTATGGGTTTTTCCTAATCCATAGACCATGGTCTTGTCCAAGGCGTTTAATCAGCACCTGATAAACGGCATACAATCCTGCATACAGATATAAAATATAATACTAGCGGAAGCCTATATAAGTCTAATAACGTACGAAAGATCAGAGTGCGGAAGAATAACCAGGATACAGGATTATACAAAATTTCTCACTCTAACAGAAATCCTAACACTTAGAACAACATGTATAATACTCTCAGATAAATCGACACCACTAGGGGTAATAACCCCAATACTCACCAAGTGACGAACTCTGGCTGTCTATCTGACCCACCAGATGATTCTCACTCGTGCTCTATATCTGCCTCGCCAAACTTCGGATCTGAAACTAAAAAAATGGAGAAAGAAAGGGTGAGTAACAATGGTTACCCAATAGGGAAACAAACAATTTCTGCCAATAACCCCTCCTAACATGAACGAATAAGCATACTGAATCATTTTAAAATAGTCAAAGTTTTACAGAAGAAATTACGATTAACTGGTACATATAGCCAGGGATGAACAACTAAACATTTTAAAACTCACATTACATCGATCAGCAGTACTCACTATAACATTATCTTTTTATACAAATCTAATTGATCAAAGGGAAATAATAAACATGGATTTCATTTTATATATCAAAATAAACAACAGATACATAATACACAATGGTGGAGTATTGGAATTAGAGAGTTGAGATTCACGACTGGATCGCTCCCAGTCGGGACATAATGTTACAATTCTTCTCTGGTTTTTAGTTCCTGATTTTGTGGTTGGTCGCTGCACTTACCACACTTGGTTGACCATTTATCCGGCTCAAGCTGGCCGTTTGACGTGACCATAAGCAATGGGTCTCTTTTCGATATGTTAGAACGTTCGACTACTATAAATTGTTAGTGATCACTGACTAATCATCTTCGTCTATGCCTATCAGGCGTGCATGTAATTCCCAAATATACAAACCATTCGTATACGACCACCTTTACATTACCAGTTCACTGGTAAAGATAGAGAGGAATAAACCCGGATTCCAGTTGTGACTCCATTCTCATACGCGTTCCATACCACGTATGAGCTTGGTGGTCCCTACCGTACATCCCAAGATAGTACACCACTCCGGATGATATGACGCACTATCCCTTCAGGCATTCACAAACTCTTTAACAGCTCACAAAATAGCTACATATGTATACTATTTTCATTTGAAAACAAAAGAGAAATTAACAATACAAGGTTGATAATGGATATCCAGTTTCCTACCATGCAAGTGTGGCCACTCGGCCTAAAATAAATAACATAACGGAAACGTAAACAGCGCCTCACGCTAACAGAAAGGAAATAAACATGCAACCAATAATATTATCCCTGGATATCTGTTCACCAACCTACACACAGCACAACAACGTAAAATGCAGACATCACCCCTCGGGTGTGACTCTGACATTTTACCGTTTCATACCCTTTTTCCCTTTTTCTGATTTTTACAATTTTCAATCTCTTCAATAAAACATCCATTTTCAGATATTCATCAACTCAATATGAGTTAATTGAATAGTAAATCGTTTTTCTAACTATGAAATTCATTTCTATCAAAAATCTCGAAAAAAATACAAAACTTATATTAAAACAGGGTTCGAGCAGTGCACAAGACCCAACTGGCAGAAATAACCCGATAAAATATCTTACCTACGTATAATTTGTTAAAAATATAATTAAACATATCAAACATGCAATTTCTGGCGTGAATTTTTAAATAACATAAGAATTCTATATTTTGGAAACTCACCACAAATTTTTAATAAAATCCTAAATGCAATTTTCACAATTTACGATTACTAATAGAAATTGAGAGTTCCTTACAATTACTAGGCGACGGAATTGAAGCACGTACGCGGAAATCGAGGCGAACGACGCGGAAATCGAGACGGACCAAACTTCAAAGCGGTTGATTTTCGAAACCGGCCCGGTGGTTTTGAAGATCTCGATGTGCTCATCTCTTCTCTCTTCTACGATGAAAGACGGTTTGACCCCGAAATTGATGAAAATCGAGGTTGAAGTTACGAAATCTCCGTATAAAAATACGGCTGATTTTTGACTATACGGGGGTGAAAAAGACGAGAAAACGGAAGGAATTTGATTGGGTTGTGTAGAGAATAAGGCTGCGGACGTTTCTCCCTTCTGCGTCGGAAGACGGTTTGACCCCGAAACAGACGAAATTCGAGGTCAAAGTTTCGAAATTTCCGTATCCAAATACGGCTGATTTTTGACGATATCGGGTGAAATAGAAAGTGAAACAAAGAAAGGTTGGGTGGGTTTTGTAGAGAACGTAGCTGCGGACATTTCTCCCTTCTGCGTCGATCGTCGACGGCGAACCGTTTGTGAGAGATCTGAGGTGGAAGGTCGAAGAGAAAAAATTTCGTTTCGTATAAGTCTCGGCTGTTTAGACGCGTTGGGGAAGATGAGAGAAAAAAAAAATTTAAAAATATTATTTATATAAAATGTGGGACGAATTTGGTATTTTGTCAATTGTTTCGATCGATGATAACTTGATCATCCGGACTCCAAAACTGACAAATGAATACTCTATTTCGCCTAATTTTCGTTCCGGATCTAATGGTGTAGTCAATTTCTACAAATTCTATCTCTAGCAAAAATTTATATTTTTGGTCTGGGGTGACCCCTAAACTTGATGTTGTTTTTGTTTTTGACGATAATTTGACTTCGTGATCTCCAAAAATGACAAATAAATAGTCCATGTTGAATAATTTTTCGTTACGAATCCAATGGTGTAATCGAATCTTAAAAATTCTTACTCTACAGGATTTTGTAACTTTATATTCGGACTGCGTTTACAGGCTAAACTATGTTTTTCGATCATTTTGAATTTAATGGTGAGGTCAGATTCCATTAAAAATGATCAAAAACATCATAAAATTTTACCCCTAAATTCCACTTTCAAGATTTTCTTAAAATTTCATTATTTATTTTTTCCTCGAGATACGAATTAAAAATTCGGGGTGTTACATTATCAGTCCAAAATTACCATTGAGCCAATCCCTCGGGGTTTTTTTTTTTTTTCCTTCCCCTTACTTTCAATTTGCACCAAAGTGCTACCATGAATCTTATGAAGTAGTTGAAAAAAGCCTTCTAGATACAAATTAAATTCAAACAATATAGCAAGCCAGGTTGTAACATTTGCAATCCATTCTTTCTCACCTCAAATATGAAAATGAGCTTGATTATTATGTATAGATTACCTTGATACATGCTGATTTGAAGTCAGTCCCAAGATTGGTTCCTAGCACAATTTCAAAATTTTGATATATTTGAGGGTTTATTATTTTAGTATTCATGGTAAAATTCAAAATTCCATTGGTATTATATTTTGGGCTATGATATTGCCACATCATTATGTTATAAACCAACATCATAACTGATTTAAATCAAAGAGAAGTGAAGATGCATTTAATTTCGAGATTATACATATGCACACTAAAGATGATATTGTCTCACACATCCATTATTTGTGTTAAATTACTATCACAACTTATTTGACTTTTATACATATAAGTTCCAATTCTCCAAGATTTGAAGAACTTTTATCACTCCAAACGACAAAATATTGGCTATAATAATTGATAATTAACAGATCACCATTTTGTTCTATAAACAATTGACAGTAAGGCCCCCATCGACACATATTATTTGTCCAGTAATGTAGGAAGCAACAGGTAAACAAAGGAACGCCACCAATGATGAAACATCCTTAGGCTCTCCGATGCGGCCGAGAGGAGTTCGAGAAATGTAATTGTTCATGAACTCTTTGTTTTCAAGAGCCTGAGATTTAAAAAATAAAAATAACTAATAAAGACATTAATCATCATCCATTATGTCTAGTATATTGAGATGGTTTAATCGGTTGTTTAGATATTAGAATTGGAGTGTTTGGTATCGTTAATCTAATTATAAAAACTTAAAAAAAAAAAAAAAAAAAAAAAAAAAAAGAAGAATAAAAATGCAATAGAGGGGTGGAAGTAGAACTTACTTCTCCCACCAAGGGGGTTCTTATAAGTCCAGGTGCAATGCAATTAGTCCGAATATTATCTTTCGCCCACTCGCACGCCAAATTCTTCGTTAGTTGATTCATTGCTCCTAATAAGGTCAATACATAGAAAATTTATTTATTTATTTAGCAAATTTGAGCTTAGAAACTAAATTCAAACCCACTAAGAATATACTAATGCTGGAATGACACAAATAGAGACACAAGTTGCATGGTGGCATACAAATAACCGTAGATGCTTTTTACTCGTATCTCGCAGAAAAGCATCTACAGTTATATGCACGCCACCAAGTCATTGTGTCACCCGTGTCCCCCTTTGTGTCACCCCAGCACGACTCCTAAGAATATACCGAACCTTTAGTTGCTCCATATATACTGCACAAATTTATGCCTGTCATACCACCAATAGAGGAGATAAAAACAATGCTTCCTTCTCCAGAGGCTTTTAAAAGAGGGTATGCAAGTTGGCACAAATGGTAAGCAGATTCAAAGTTGGTAGCCATCATGAATGAGAAATCTTCAGCGGTATAATCAACAATTGGCTTTGATATATTTGTCCCAACATTGTTTATCTATTTCGCCGCAACAAAAACAGAACAAGTCAATCCCGAGTGAATATTTTGGTATGTTCCTCTTCTCCCAAGTTCGACACAAGGAAAAAAAGAAAATCAAGATTTGATCGGGTATCAAAGGAGAACAATGACAGAATAAAATACCCACAAGTATATATCATCAATATTGTAGTATGAATCATGGATGCGTGACTTTTATGTGCAAAATAATCTATGGTTCCTAACGAACATATTTGTCTCATGTCTTATGTTTGGAGGTGTAATAGCTTTGTATTGGTATTAGAGACTGTTCACCAAGGAATGATTCTACACGGTAAGGTAAAATTTTCACAATTTCATAACTTTTGTCGTAAGAGTGATTTCATCTTTGTACAGCCTATAAATTCATGGCCAACTTGTTGAAGAGTTTCTACATGGTTTTTTTTTTTTTTTTTTGCCCTCAATTTTTTCGAGAGAAAGTGAGATTCAGAGATTGTAACCCTTCTTTTCACATAAACAGTGAAAGGATCTTATCATGGTTTGTGGATGCAGGCAATCTTGCCAAACTACGTAAATTTTGTATCGTGCTTTTTCTATTTTGATTTGTAATGTACTTTATTGTTGTCATTCTTGTAACGATATAAGATACGGGCATTTATTTATTGTATCATACAACTTTTGTCAGCAATTCAATTCTAATTCTCTTCAAATAATGGGTATATCTCCAATAAAACTTAAGAGACTAAAACATCCCTTTGAATTTGCTAAAGGATCATTTTATTCCTTGCATGCTAGCTTAATAAATCAGGGTTTTCCAAATATAAAGAAAATAATAAACACAATATAACACATAGAACAATATAGACCTACAAAAACAGAGGATGAAGAAGCAGTAGCACTACGTGAAAAGTGGAAAATTCTACAGGAAAGTTTGACGGCCAAAGGCCCAAGAATTTTATAAACTGAATTTCAATGGTTAAGGACCATCAAAATTTTTTATGTTCCCCAGATTCGATGGTTTAGAGCCATCGAATTTCTCCATCCTCTATTAATTTAACAGTTTTGGCCCGTCAAAAGGAAATATTTGATAATGAAAATTTTGACAACTTAATCTATCAAGTCTTGGGCCGTACAATATAGGCTTTTTCCATGTTGTAGAAAGTAACCTATTTAATATAATCCTAATTTTTACTTCTTTAATTATCTAACCTTCAAGATGAGATGGTTTGGTATATCTGACATACACACGTTATTACAAGGAATCCTAAACATGATATGGTGTGCCGAGTACTAGCATACATCTTATTAATGCATCATATATACTCTAAATATCTTTTTAAATTTGTGATTGAACTGTCAAGGCCTCTTAGAGCACCCGACTAATCGTCGGACTCATGCAGTCCCCTCCCCCCACACGCATAGGTAATTTCGGGACAAATCCATGAGGGTGGCTCCTAAGGGTACATTTGAGCTGAAGATCTCCGCAATTGAGCTTGTTATGGTGATAAAGTGTACAAATGGGGTGAGACCAATTGGCATTGTTAAGTCCTAGCCCGGCTCGAATTTCATGGGTTGGAAAATTGAGTCCGACTCTATCTCTTTAGGATCAAGATCAAGGCCCTAACCATTATTTTTTTCAATCCCTCAAGGTCAGGCCAGTAGGCACAATGGACAACCCTACTCAAAAGACCAATTAATGATGTCTATAACTTCAAGGCAATGAAGAAAACCAAGGAATCAAAAGTGAATTTTAAGGAATCGAAGGAAGATGCAACAATTTACTATAGGAAATTCCAAATGAAAAGTGCACATTATTCCTTCCTTTCAATCGAATTGTTCATAACCACAACCTACCACATTTCACGAAATTATATATGCAACACAAATAGGAGATAATGAACATGGTGTATCGGCTTACCCCATGTTGAGTGTATATTTTCCTCCACTCTCGGGTGTGTCATACCCCAATCAAGCCCCGTTACCTTCTTGTATTCATTATTCTCCCCTTCTCCAATAGATTGGTCTTTTGGAGTAATTTGTTAGTTAATATGGTATCAGAGCGCAAGATTCATATAGGTCAAGGGTTTCAAATCTTCCCACCCTTATGGGTGAGGGGGAGTGTATATTTTCCTCTACTCTTGGGTGTGTCATACCCCATCAAGCCCCATAATTCTCTTATATTCATTGTTTTCCCCCTTCTCCGTCAAATCGATCTTTTGGAATAATTGGTTTTAGAATTAATTATAGAGTTGTGATTGAATGACGTGTTAAAACATACGCGGTTGACATGGAAAGTGCATAGAATCATAGATCTTTTTCTTAGGGATACACAAGGAAAAAATCTACGGTTCTGTGCACTTGCCACGTCAACTGTGTACAGACCATCATGAATAGTAATTGTAGAGGGCGTAAATAGAGGATAAGGTCTTAGGTGATGTTAATGGAGATAATTATCTTGGAGGGAGAATGGTAGCTCCTCAGATCAAAGGGGAAGTCCCCCCATCAAGATGAAAGGTTCCCTCCAAGAGAAAGATATGAGAGATACAAATTACGGTTCCGACCCCTTTTTTTTTTTTTTTTTGTCCCGGATTATTATTTATAGGAAAGCCCCTTTGATCTTAGTCGTAATTATAAATTTGGAAAAGAAAAAAAAAAAAACTCACGAGTATGTTGAGTTTTCCTTTGAAGGTGGTTGAAACATCCTCCATGAGTTTCTCTCGTTGGGCTCTCACTGATGCATCACATACCGAACCAGTGACTCGGAGACCCAACTCAGTCCACTCACTCAAGACCTGGTTGAGTTCGGCTTCTTTCCGGGAACACGTGTGGACAGACGCTCCCATGTCTGCAAGCTCCTCAACAATTGCACGGCTGAGAAAAAGGAAGTGTTACATAAGTTTCTGTGTGTATGAGAGAGAGAGAGAGAGAGAGAGAGAGAGAGAGAGAGGGAGAGGGAGAGGGAGAGGGAGACCCAATTCCTTTGGTACCACCAGTGACAAGAGCAGTCATTCCTTTGAGAGACCATCTTCTCCTCTTCTGTGCTTCTTCCATATAGTTGGATCTTTTATCTGAGTTACTAACTGTTGTTCTCTATAAATATAAAAGCTTATAACTGTGCGTTGGGTGGTTGTTGGTCGATCGCTTTCAATTATTAATAGATTTATCCTATGTTTCTAGAGGATTTTTCCTAACCCTCTTATCCATCCAACAAGGATATTTGTGGTACTTTTGAATAAAGAAATTTTCCAAAACGTGAACAACTTATTTTTCAAGGAAATTTCCATTTCAGCTGATTTTTCATTTTAATTTTCAAAATATGAAGAGCAAGATGGCAGGTTTATAAATTTGACGGTCTCTTACTAGTTTAAATTAGCAAGATCGCTGATTTTTTTTTTTTAAGTGACAATCTCACGGGTATAAATGGAATTGTGATAATTTAATGCTCCTTTTTTTTTTTCTTTTATGCTTCCTTCACAAATATGTATATCCATTGCTTTGGGATATACAAGAACATATATTTATGATTTTGTACAATTTTGTAAAGGGAGCTTACCAAAAAGGAGCGTTAGAGTATCACAACTCTTGTAAAAGTGATGATCTCACAAGTTTACAACTATTGAACTACTTTAAATTAATAAGAGAGATTGTCACTTTAAAAAACTTTTGATTTGGATTTACATGTTTTGGGAATTAAAATGAAGAGTGAGTTGGAATTCGTTATACTCAACTCATGAAATGGTAATTTGTCCTAAATATTTTTGTTATTTATTTAATCACTTGCAAATCTAATTAGGAAAGGGTGTTGATATTCTAACTAGAAAGTCTTCACTCATTCAATACTTGACTGACGTGACATGAGCATGGAATCATAGATCTCTTTCCTTAAGATATACAATTGCACATCTTTATCCTAATTCGAATATCATTGTTTTTGGAAAAATTCAAAAATGACTTGAAATAACACTTCATGTAGCATCCTGACCATACAGAACCATCAATTCTCTTTCTCTAGTATAACACTAATATCTCAAGGAAAAGCATCTATCATTTTCTGCACCCATCGAGTGCTATTTGAAGTCACTATGACAATGCTCATGTAATTAAGACAATTTCAAAGAGAAAAATTCTAAAGTGACTTCAAATAGCACTCCAAGTAATACAGAGTGTACTTGAGTGTGTAGAAAACCATATATGTTTTTCCTCTCGGTACGGGTGTCATTCACTTGGGAAAAACATAAGGTTCTCTAGACACCATGGCTTTAAATCTCGTTCGAGATCGAGATGACTCGTCCGAGTTGTCTCGGTATTGTCCACCAACTAGACAGGTTGACAAATTGTCTCGAAGACATGGTTCTAGGCATTTTTTTAAATCTCGTCCGAAAATAACTCAAATAAATTGGATATCTCATCCAAGATGACTCAATCTCGTTTATATCAAAACAAGTTTTAAAACCATGCTGTACACAGTTCTGCTTCAAATGTTATTTTGAGTCACTGCAACAAGGATCTTTCAACAAAAATCCTTAATGAATCAAAGAAAGATTCTATATACCTTTACATAGAATTAAATGGACATAATCGACGTTACATGTTTTTTTTTTCTGCTTTCTTCTAATAAATAAATTGGTAAACACGAACATAGAAGCCCAAGCACTTATGGAATTGTTGGGGGCGTTTTCATGTTTGCAAGAAACGTGGGATGGCATACTTTCCTCTTTCAAAATAAAATAATTGTTTATGAAAATCTCCCACTTTGGTTTACATATGCAATATCTATTTTCAAATAAAGAGTTGATATGAAATTATCTCCCACTGTGATCACCATGATTTGAAAAATGTGATTCCTAGCTCTTCTCCAAATACCATGGTGGGCAGAAATGGGACAAGCATTATAAATTGGACAAATTTCGTCTGCCTCCCTAATACTAGTCAATAAGTTCCCATCATTTTTATAATTGTGTTATGCGGTGTTGGTGTTTGGAGTAGATTATCTCCATTGTTTGATTTTGCAAGAACGAACAGGAATCACTATAATGGATTTGATTGTAAATAGCTATTTGATTCCTTGATTTAATTGTTAGAGTGGGATCTTGAATTAATCTGAATTAGAACCCATTAGGAATTACCATTCATTGATGCATCACAACTCACATTCAGTCTCGTCTACTTACAAAATTTGACATTTTCATGATTAGCGAAGGTAGAAATTGGTAATTAAATATACTTTCAACAATAGTAGGCGTGACTTTTGTCCGAATTGAATAGGAGAATGATTCGTTTAGGCCAACCCTAGTATTTGAGATAAGGCTTCGATCATGATGACGATGAGTTATAATTGAACACATCTTTCCAATGTTAACTAATAAAAATCCTAATGGAGTGTTGGGGGACCATATATAGAAAATTCCCGAATAAAATGTCGAGGAGAACCTGCCAAGTGGCTAATTTAGTGGTACCAGACAGAGCCTTATTTTTTGTTTTGTAGGCCGTCATCATCTTTGAGTAACATTTCATCCAAGTACATTTTCTTTTCTATTCTATTTAAAGTAAGCTGTAATTTGGGATAACGCCTTTTATGATAACGTATTGAGCTAAGCATTGAAAGAAATGAATATAAAATATTGAAATCATCATAATTGAGATGGGTGACTTTCGAAGGCGTTAAAGAGAGTCAAACATTTTTTAAGGCATGGATTACAAATTTTGGAATTGATTGATTTTTTGTGAGGATGATATCTTTGAAGAGGAGATCATTCTCACAAAAAATAACTTATTGTAAAATTTCTAATTTCACTAATAATAATTTACAAAAATAGGACGGTTCACGATTCTTCAACTTGTAAACTGGGGTTAGAAGTTTTAGAATGAACTGATTTTTTATGAGGATGATCTTTATTTTCAAATCCTATTTTGAAAAATATTTAGCACAATGTTTGACTCTCTTTAGGGCTTCCAAACGCTTCCCAATTGAGATAATTCAATTTACTCCAATTTTGGAAGAAGAAGACTTTGTTAGTGATGATAATAAACATATGTGACATTCTTTGCAATGACACTAAAAATTGACTCACCTCTATCGCACAAGGTGCAAGTCATGTTTATTGTGGTGTTAAACTTTTTTTTGTTGAATATTTTCAAAATAAAATAAGATTTTTGCGTTTATTGGTTTGTTTTTCTTCAGTTAGTTTTTTGAGATTTTTTGTGTATGTAAGATTTAGTCCTATATTGCTCGCAAGTAAGAAAATGGTGTACCTTATAAGTAATAGTCAACATAGTTAATTGTATTTGTGTCACACCTTTAGACGTTGATTCAGTGCTTCCAGGTGGTGCTTGCGCACGCGTACGTGCGACATGCGAAAGGGCGTTTAGGGCGCATTAGACGCACTTTGCACGTACGCATTGTCGCGAGGAGATGGAGAACCTTAAAGTTTTCAAGATATGAAACCATCCAACGGTTGTGGTTGATTCGTCACATGTGATGGATCGGATGGGATCAGCACCGTATGATCAAGTTAGTATCTGATCGGGAATCGATTGGATCCATTGACCCGTCACGTGTGATGGATCGGGTGCGATCAGCACCGTATGATCAAGTTAGTATCCGATCGAAAATCGATCATACGATCGGGAATCGATCGGATCAAGTTAGTATTCTAGTGAGATTCTTCTTACCTTTCAGATATTCAGTCCCCTTCAAAGCTTTAGACAAAGGTGTTATTGCGATACTGAACCCTTATGGTATCTCTCATACACATTTCCATGATTGATCGACGAATAAGTCAACTTCAAAGCGGATTTGTCGTGTAAAGCGTGGCTTTAAAACTTGGTTTCGCATCTCATCTTGTCCATGCCACATACTGAGTCGTCTCGGACAAGTTTTCCTATACATTTGAAATGTCTCGTTCAAAAATGAAAAAATAAATGCACGTGAGATTTTAAATCTCATCCGAAAAATTGACTTGTCTGTCCGTCTCGTCCATACCTGATACTGAGACGACTCAGGCAATACATCTCGTTCTCGGACGAGTTTTGAAACCATGGCGCGAAAAGCCATCTACATAGATGATTAATAAACCTGTATAATACAAATGGACCCTTACGGCTATTCTTTGTCCATCAATCTCATCTAATGTCTCATCTATCGGATTGTTCGTACAACTCTTATTTCGCAGACTTATGAAATCCTAAGCTTATTTGACATATAGTAATCAAATCTAACATAGATTCCTTTTTTTTTTGATAGGTAAATCTAACATAGATATCTAGCGTAAAATAAACACAGATTAACAGACCTGATACGCTTTCAGCGACTGATCGGCGGATTCCTTCTTCTCATTACCGGATTTAAACTCTGCCAGATAGCGATAATAATCTCCTTTCCTACAACCAATCAAAACTCCAAACCCTAAAAACCCTAGAATATCATAAAAAAAGAACAGATCCAGATCGGCAACAACAACAACACTATGATCCCTCACATCTTGTAATAGAGAACGTTGGATTCTCCAGCAGATGATGAAGGAATGAGATGCTCATCGATCACAGTCATGATATCTGTAGATGCACGAAATTGCTCTACACTTTCCTTCTCTCTTAGCTCGGGCGGACCTGCAAATCAGCCCACTCCGATGATCAAGTTAGACAAATCGATCAGTGTAGTTTTTAAGAGAAGAAGAATTCGAACCTCTTTTACCCATAGTTTTCTTCCTTATATAGGCGTTTATCTGCTTCGGTTTCTGTGCCATCCTTTGAAGTGACCTTGGGCAGTTAGCTCACTCCCTGACATGTCAGCTGTAGAAGTTGTTGCAACTGCCCTGCCACCTCTGGGATGACGTGAGTTGTGAATGCTGTCAATCACTGTCGCATATGTCAGATCCGTACAACCGACCTATGCTGCCACTACCCGTACCATTTTACCTACTGGTGGCTAAGGTCCGAGCTCAATCATTTATTTGCACCCGAGGTGCTCAATCTGTCGGGCTTACTTTCCATCAATCCGAGCTTTGGAGATACTTCCGAGCTCAAACTCATGCCACGTGTCCTATTCCAGAATTTCCCCCACAATACCCCTTCTCGAGGATTCGGGCGAATTGCTCGGGTGCTCGAGAATACCAATAAGAAATTAGTGAGCTGACACGTGGCAACCTCCCACTGGATCCCAGCTAGGATTAATGATCTCTTTATGGCGAATTATGTCTTAGCCTTTTCGTTTTTCGAGGGCGGCGGTCGGTTGGGCTGTTATCGTAGTGCGCGTCCTGTCTGTTGGTTTGAACGACGCAATTATTGCACAGAGTACACGTGGCGTTCTGTAGACGGCTTGATTCGTGTGCGAATTTCGAACGGTCATATCGGATCTCCCAGCAATTAATGCCTCGTCATTATTGGCTTAAGAGGTCTCAGCGGTTGATTTCAATCGCGCATCTCGAGGCTTCTCAGGCCTATAAATACCCCATCCATTTCTCATTTTCATTTTCACTCTCATTTGCCTTGTCGTTACTTTGCCCTTCTGCCTTTTCGTACGTTTCTGATTGTGCCTCCGCTGCGTCCTCCCAGCTCCTTCGCGCCACTAGTCGTTCGATCACCCAAGGCCTCTGGGTCCTCAGGAGGAGAGAATAAGGTAACCAAAACAAGGTCTGTCCCTCTCCTCTGCCTCTGCCCTCTTCCTCCTTACTCTATTCATGGCCAGGGGGAAATCTTACTCCCCCGCCTGCCCTCCCCTTGAGCTAGTTAGGGACACATTTGGTGTCCCTGACAGCGTGGGCATGTCCTATGTTGACGATGCCACGCTGCTCAGAGGTAGTGCTCCCGGTACCACAGTGGTGCACTGGGGGCAACTAAAAGCAGGCCTCAGAGTCCCTTTAAGTAGGTTGACTCGGGAGGTCCTAAACTTTTATAGGAATGCCCCTGGCCAAATGAGCGGAAATTTCTTCCGACTCATCAGTGCCTTTGAGCACATGAACAGTGGTTTGGAGGAGGGCCTCCAACTCGGGCTCTGGGACATCAGGGCCCAGTTTGCACTAAAGAAGTGCCCGAACAGACCGAGTTTCTTTTATTTGTCGAAGAGAAGAGGGAAGCCGTCCTTGGTCGAGCTGCCGGACTCGGACAAGGAGTGGTTCTTGTTCCCGATCCAGATGGCCGGGCAATGGGAAAATGCTTCAGGGGACGAGCTTCCCCCTCTCGCCTTCTCATCCTTTAACCCTCAAGGTGAGTTTTACTAATTGTTCCCGTCTTGATTCCTGTCATGCCCCCTTTTCCCTTTTTCTATGACTTTCTGATCAGTTGGTTGAACGATATTACAGATCCGAGCAAGGATAAGTTCCTGGGGGAGTCGGTGGTGATCGCTCATCTTCTTGCAAACCCCGAACTCTACAACCAAGTGACAGCTCTTCTCCCCCCACCATACGAGGATCCGACATGGCGCTCCAATCCAAGCGCCCTCCACCAATCCTCGGTTCAGATTCCGAGGAGGAAATTGCAGAGGCTCCCCCCACCCATCCTATCGAAGCTACCGGGGTGGGGCGTGCCGCTCTGGACGAGGAAGAAGAAGAGGAGGACCACCAGCCTCTTCTCAAGAGGTTAAGAAGGGGGCCTCGCTCTCCGACCCCGATGCTCCAGCTGCCACCACCTCCCGCACCCGAGGAATCTAACCATCCAGCCGAGCCGTCCCATGCATCCTCGGCTGGATCGGCGCAGAGGGGGAGTCTGCCCCCTCCCTCTCCATGGGTGGTACAACCCATGATCCGGGGGAGGCCGGTGTCTGATAAGGACTCTGCCTTATCTGACCCGGAAATAGCCCGGGCAATCTTTGATGCGTCCGCGCTCCCGCGTGACGTCGAGAAGGTTCGTCGAAGTTTTGCAGCTGATTCGGTGAAATTCTCACGCGACGCGTTCCGAGCCTTGGCCGTGGTAAGTTACTTGTTCTTTTCTCCTAATGTGCTATATCTTTTCCGCTCCTTCATCCTGTTAACGCCGTTTCTTCCTTCCTGATCAGGCTCAACACGCCATGGCCAAGCTCGTGGAATCTCGCGACGCTTCCGTGGATAACCTTCGATCCGCGGAAGGTCGTGTTCTTCAGCTTCAGGCTGAAAGGGATGCGGCTGCGGCCAATTCCCAGAAGCTCCAATCGAGCTTTGATAGCGCACTATCCGAGCTGGAGCAGAGCAAGGATAAGCTGGCCCTGGCGGAGGGGAAGATCTCCTCCCTGGAGGAGCTGGTGAGAGCGAAAGAGGTGGAACAAGAGAGAGCCCTACAAGATCAGCTCAACTCCCTCCAAGCCCAGCTGGACTCCTCAGAGGAGGCTTGGGAGAAGGCCTATAACAAGTTAAAAGCGAAACTTAGGAAAGCCGAGGCAGCAGCAAAACGGCCGGAGGCGATCCCAGAAGCTGCTCCAATTGCCACTCCTGAGTCGACTCTCGAAGTTCCAGCTGCACCAGTTGAAGACCAAGCCCCCGATGATGCCGCGGTTGTTATTGAAACAAATGTATAATTTTTTCCTTTCCCTTTTGTGACCCGATTTTGTAATTCCATATGTAAACAACGAAAGTGTATAAATAGATATTTTTTGTTTAAACTCGTGTCCTCTGCCTTTCTTGCTTTCTCTTTTCTGTTGTCATGTTGAGGCTTATTGCTTAAGAAACCCCGAAATAATTAATTCTACCCAACTCCCTAGGCTCTTCATCTATTCAAGGCAGAGATCTTGCATTGATCTTGCCACTTTAGCAGGGACTTGATGCCAATGAAGAACCGGGAAGGGCCAGCACTTTAGTTTCGAGCGAATTCCTTTGCAAGGTCGGCACCTACTGAGGGGCCGACGCTTCGTCCTTAACCAACTTCATAGTCGGGCTTGACTCCGGTTGAGGGGCCAAGGCTTTAACTAGGAACCAACTCCCCAGTTGGGCTCGGCTCCTATGGATGGGCCGAGGTTTTCCCCTAGTCCAACTCCTCAGTTGGGCTTGGTCCCCGTGGTGGGACCAAGGCTTTCCCTTCCGACCAACTCCTCAGTTGGGCTCGGCTCCTATGGAGGGGCTGAGGCTTTCCCTTAGTCCAACTCCTCAGTTGGGCTTGGTCCCCGTAGTGGGACCGAGGCTTTTCCCTTCCGACCAACTCCTCAGTTGGGCTCGGCTCCTATGGAGGGGCCGAGGCTTTCCCTTAGTCCAACTCCTCAGTTGGGCTTGGTCCCCGTGGTGGGACCAAGGCTTTTCCCTTCCGACCAACTCCTCAGTTGGGCTCGGCTCCTTTGGAGGGACCGAGGCTTTCCCTTAGTCCAACTCCTCAGTTGGGCTTGGTCCCCGTGGTGGGACCAAGGCTTTTCCCTTCCGACCAACTCCTCAGTTGGGCTCGGCTCCTATGGAAGGGCCGAGGCTTTCCCTTAGTCCAACTCCTCAGTTGGGCTTAGTCCCCGTGGTGGGACCAAGGCTTTTCCCTTCCGACCAACTCTTCAGTTGGGCTCGGCACCTATGGAGGGGCCGAGGCTTTCCCTTGAATAACAGGTGTAGAGGCAAAGACGACTTTATTGATAATATTTCCTTAAATTGTATACATTCCATGGTGATTGAATCTCCTCCCCTGCCGGCGTTTCCAGGTAGTACACGCCTGTATCCCCCGACTTTGCGCACGATGTAAGGTCCTTCCCAATTACAGCCGAGCTTTCCACTATTGACTTCTTTGGTGTTAGAAAATACCTTTCGTAATACCATATCGCCGACTTTGAACTCCCTATGACGTACTTTCCGGTCATAAGACCTCTTCAACACCTGTTGGTACCGTGCCAATCTCTCTATTACCCTTTCCTGTGTCTCATCCAACCAATCCAAATTCCGAGCCACCATTTAATCATTGAACTCTTTCTCAACCACTTGCGTCCTCGTAGTAGGAACCTGTACTTCGGTTGGGATAACAGCTTCCGTTCCATAGGCTAGCGCGAATGGAGTGTATCCCGTTGGTCTTCTTGCCGTGGTTCGGTACGCCCATAGGACGCTGTGTAGCTCGTCTACCCATCTTCCCTTATGTTCCGCCAGCTTCTTCTTCAAGTTCGCGAGGATTGTCTTGTTTGATGCTTCAGCTTGGCCATTTCCTTGTGGATATCTGGGCGACGATTGCAGTGATCGGATTCCGTATTCCTTGAAGTACGATTGCACACGGTTGCCCTTGAACTACGTGCCATTGTTAGAGATCAACGCGTAAGGGATCTCAAAGCGCGTTATGATGTGCTCCCAAGTGAATTTGATGACTTCCTCTTCCCTAATCCAAGTGAGGGGGACAGCTTCCACCCATTTAGTAAAATAGTCTGTACCTATTAGGATGAACAGCTTACCCCCCTTTCCCCGAGGTAGAGGTCTAACAATGTCCATACCCCATATCGAGAACGGTCAGGGTGATTTCATGGGATGGAGTTCGCTGGCTGGCTGCAGATGCATGGGGGCATGTTTTTGGCATTGGCCACAGGTCCTTACATACTTCTTACAGTCTTTCTGCATTCTAGGCCAAAAATAGCCTTGACTGATAACCTTATTGGCGAGCGACCGTCCTCCCGAATGATTGCTGCAAATTCCCTCGTGGATTTCCGCCATTATAAGCTCGGACTCTTCCTTAGTAAGGCATTTGAGAAGTTGTCCCCCGAAGGACATCCTATACAGTTTCTCCCCAACGAGAGTGTATTTCTCGACCTGCCGAAGTAATTTTCTGGCTTTCCCCTTGTCTGCTGGCAGAACCTTTGAGTGGAGATACCGCGTGAACTCTTCTATCCATCCCGAGGTTTTTCCAGCCTGCGCGCACTCCCTTTCTTTATGTTCGATGCTTGCTTTAGGCAGGTATTCCACCGGTAAAGTTCGTCCTTCCGTCTCTCCTAGCATTGAGGCAATGTAAGCCAACGAATCTGCATGCCTGTTCTCATCCCTGGGTATCTGGCATATCTCCACTTGGTCGAACTTTTTAATCTCCCGCTTGACCGAGACTAGATATTTCGCCATGCGTTCGTCCTTTGCTTCGAATTTCCCGTTGCACTGGTTTGCTACAAGTTGGGAATCAGTACATAGCTTTACCCGGTTGATCTCCAACTCGCTTGCCATTCTTAGCCCGTGGATGACTGCCTCGTATTCAGCTTCATTATTTGATGCCCCATACCCAAGCTTGATTATCTTTTCCAGTCTGTCGTTGCTTGGCGTTACAAGTACTATTCCCACCCCCGAGCCTGAGTAATTCGATGATCCATCGACGAAAATTCTCCACCCTGCCAGCTTGTCCCATAACTCCACTTCTTCCGCCCCTTCGTCTTCGTTCTCCAACTCTTCCCAGTTCGGATCCTCAACCGGGAAATCAGCAAGGAAATCTGCCAATACCTGTCCCTTTATTGCTGTCTGGGACTCAAATTGTAAGTCATATTCGCCGAGGATTACAGCCCATCTCACCATCCTCCTCGACTTTTCGGATCTATGCATCATCTCTTTCAACGGGGTGTCCGTCACCACTCGGATGCGATGTGAAAGGAAGTAAGGTCTGAGCTTGTGTGCTGAGTAGACGAGCGACAACCCCACCCTCTCCGTCCTGGTGTACTTCATCTCCGATAAGCCCAACGTTTTGCTGACATAGTAGATGGGGTATTCCCGTCCCATATCGATTTTAAAGAGAACCGAGCTTATTGATGATGAGCTAGTTGCCAAGTAAATTCCCAACTCCTCTCCCTCTTCCGGAGAGCTAAGGATCGGTGGCTGCCCTAAATACCTCTTCAGGTCGTTGAACGCGGCCTCGCATTCCACACCCCAGGTGAAATTCTTCTCCTTTTGCAACAACGTGAAGAGCGGACGGCATCTATCGGATACCCTGGAGATAAACCTGTTTAACGCAGCTATTCTTCCTGCCAATTTCTGCACCTGCTTTTTGTTAGTGGGGCTCGGCATTTCCACCAATGCCCGGATTTGGTCTGGATTGGCCTCAATGCCTCTCCTAGTGATAATGTGCCCGAGGAATTTCCCAGAGGAGACCGCGAAGACACATTTCTTCGGATTCAACTTCATTTCGAAGCTCCTCAGCCGATCAAAAATTTGCTTGAGGTCTATCAGATGGTCCCCTGCTAGCTTGCTTTTTACCAATAAATCGTCGATATATACCTCCACGATCTTCCCGATCAATCCTTCGAACATCTTTGTCACGAGTTTCTGATAAGTGGCCCCGGCATTTCTTAAGCCGAACGGCATAACCTTAAAACAAAACAACCCTTGCTCAGTGATGAATGATGTTCGTTCCTGGTCCTCCACTGCTAGGGGGATCTGGTTATACCCCGAGTATCCGTCCATAAATGACATTCTCTCATGACCAGCAGTGGCATCGACCAACCTATCGATCATTGGCAGCGGGAAGCTATCCTTCGGGCACGCCCTATTAAGGTTCGTGAAGTCAATACACACTCTCACCCTCCCATCCTTTTTCGGTACTGCCACTATATTCGCTATCCATTCTAGGTACTCTACTTCCCTGATAAACCCGGCCTTTAAAAGTTTCTCGATTTCCTCATTAACCCCCTGCCTGAGACGTGAAGACAGCCTCCTCGACTTTTGTCTAACAGGTCGGAAGTTTTGATCGACATTTAGTCTATGACACGCCACCAAAGGGTCTATTCCGTGCATGTCCTCTAATGACCATGCAAACACGTCCTTGTTCGCCCTCAGAAGTTGGAGCAACGTTGCCTTCTCCTCCTGCAACATTGTGGTACCAATTCTAACTAGCCGATCCCCGTCATCACTGAGGTCCACGGCTTCGACTTCTTCAACTGTTACCCGCTGCTCCCGCTGTGGCTGCTTCTGTAATTGCTATGAAGCTTTGTTTCTAATTGGCGGCAACTTCTCTTCTTCTGTAAAGCGGCCTCGGGGCCTCGGTCTTGTTTCAAGGTTAGGTGAAAACACCTCTGCGCCATTTCCTGGTCACCCCTGATCTCCATTATTCCTTCCCTTCCCGGGAAACGAATAACTTGATAATAGGTCGATGGTACTGCCTTCATCTCGTGTATCCATCTCCGTCCCAGGATCGCGTTATAAGCTGAGTCCGCATCTATTACCACGAACCTCGTCATTACCACCTTCGAACCTGCTGTGATCGGGAGTGTGATTTCTCCCACCGGACTGCTCGGAGTACCGTTGAAGCCATAAACGATGGTTGATGTTGGTTCCAAGCTCTCTGAAACCCCCATCCTCTTAGCCGCGCTCAGGAACAGAATATCCACTACGCTTCCCGAATCCACCAATATCCTTCGGAGCTCGATGTTCCCCACTAGGAGCGCAATCACTAATGCGTCCTAATGGGGCCTTGCCGTTCCCCTCAGATCATCCTCTGTGAATACGATCGCCCGGGAATCCGCTCCGCTGGACATCGTTCCTGCTACTCGTACTCCTGATGCCACGTTGTTGACTCCGACCATATGTCGGATCTTTTTCACTTTCTCCCGGATCTCCCGCCTAGATGGCACTTCGGCCCCCAACACCCCCGCGATGGTATGAACTATCCTGCGCACTTCCGTCTCTCGACGCCCTCCTTTAGTTGGACTTATTTGCTCGGGCTTTCGTTCGGCTCTCTCAGTAATCTCCCCTCTTCTTCCTCTTCTCGCTGAGACATACCTACCGAGCTTCCCTGCTTCAATCATATCCTGTATGATATGGCGCAGCCTGTAACAGTCCTCCGTAGGATGGTCTTCAACCTCATTATACTCGCAATACGGTTTTCCTGGCTTCCCCTTGTACCCCCGCGGTGGTTGAATGAAATCGGGTTCCCCTTTTATGTGCCTCAGGATCACGAAGAGTTTTTCGTTGAGCGGGGTATATACCCGGCCTCTCTTCCACCACGACTGCTCGTTCGAATCTCTCCGCCTTTTCTTACTTCCTTCCCTTCCGAGGTGGGTCGGTGCCTTTGCAGCTTCCATTCCCCCTTCGTTGTTGGCTATTGTCTGAGCGCTTCGTCTCCTGCCCTTCACAGATTCTTCCACCAGGATGTACTTTTCCACCTTTGCATACAAATCTTCTAAACGAGTAGGGTCAGACTTGATCAAGGACTCATGCAACCGTGTCCCCGGGATGACCGCAGCGATGTACGCCGCGCAGGCCGTTGCCTCGTCCATGCCTTCTACATCCAGGGATTTTGTTCGAAAACGAGTTACAAACGATCTAATACTCTCCCCGGGCTCTTGTCGAAGGTTAAACAGAGTGTTAACTCCGACCTTCTTCCTTCGCAGATGCACAAACTGCCCAACAAACATTTCCTCCAGCTCGGAAAAATTCGTAATGGACCCAGCTGGTAAGGCCTGGAACCACATCATGGCCCCGAGCCTCAAGGTTGACGGAAATAGCTTGCAGAGTAATGGATCATCTTTCTGGTACAACACCATTTGACTTCTGTAATGCAGTATATGGTCCATATGGTCTCGTGTCCCGTCATAAGTTTCAAACTTTGGCATGTGGAACGATCTGGGTGGTTCTGAATTCATTACCCTTGATGAGAATGGTGTCCCTTTGAGTTCCCGAATTGCGTTCCGTACCTTTTGTGCAAGATCCTTCCCTCGCGCGAATTCCTCATCCCTTATCTTGAGCATTTCCTCCACTTCCTTCCTCGTCATTGTTTCTTTAACTTCAGAACTTCCTTGCTGCGTTCTGACCGTTGCTGAATCTTCAGTCCAGTCCGCCTCCGTCCGTGTTGCTCGGACAATGTGGTCGCTACTTTGCCCTGCACATGGGCCTTCTTCGGTCTCCGCACGCTCACCTAGCTTTTGCTTGAGTTCTTCATTTTCCCTCCTTATGGTCATTATCTCATCATTTTGTTTCTCCAACCCCCTGCGCATTTCCTCTCTCATCTCCGTGAGTAAATTGTACATTGCAAGCATTGGGTCTTGCGGGTTTGGAGGCGAGTCTGCTGGTAGTGGGTTTGATGGCTTTCCACGATTTTCGCTTCTAGCCCTTCCCATCTTGGTCGTTTTTCTCCCTGTAAGTTTCCCACAGACGGCGCCAAATTGTAGATGCACGAAATTGCTCTACATTTTCCTTCTCTCTTAGCTCGGGCGGACCTACAAATTAGCCCACTCCGACGATCAAGTTAGACAAATCGATCAATGTAATTTTTAAGAGAAGAAGAATTCGAACCTCTTTTACCCATAGTTTTCTTCCTTATATAGGCGTTTATCTAGTTCGGTTTCTGTGCCATCCTTTGAAGTGATCTTGGGCAGTTAGCTCACTCCCTGACATGTCAGCTGCAGAAGTTGTTGCAACTGCCCTGCCACCTCTGGGATGACGTGAGTTGTGAATGTTGTCAATCACTGTCGCATATGTCAGATCCGTACAACCGACCTATGCTGCCACTACCCGTACCATTTTACCTACCGGTGGCTAAGGTCCGAGCTCAATCATTTATTTACACCCGAGGTGCTCAATCTGTCGGGCTTACTTTCCATCAATCCGAGCTTTGGAGATAATTCCGAGCTCAAACTCATGCCACGTGTCCTATTCTAGAATTTCCCCCACAATATCGTTACAGATACTCGAGAGCTTCGATTCTACTTTCTGCCTGTAATCCTTGATCCGCTTCGCGTTCTGCTCATTCCCCTTCCCCTCATCCTTCTGCTCGATCAAAAAGAGAATCCTCCATGAAGCCCTACGAGATCCAATAACGTTTTTGTATCCAACAGAGAAAAGATTTCGCTCCTCCATCGTCAATTCGACATCGAGATTTGCAACTTTCTTCATCGAATTCATCATTTCTGCCATTCACAAAACGATAAAAATTAACCCTAAAATTCATTGAACGAGAAAAGATTAAAATCCTATGTTGAGATTCAAGACCAAGTAAGATAAACCCTAACCATCATAGCGTTTGGCCTGTTCAGTGAGCTTCGCGATGTAGACGAATTCTCACGCTCTTTGGTGGCAGCCATGGCCGATCTGCGAAATTAAGGTTCCAAGTCGAGATCTCTACGAAATTAGAGTTTCAATTAGAGCTCTCTCTCTCTGCTTCGTTTTCTTTTCCTGCCGACGAACAATTGGAGAAGAAGAGAGGGAACCCGAAAGATGAATGCGAAAATGACATTTTACATCGGACGGACAGTTGCAGCCCACCAACTCTTCTACTCGTGGAGTATGTCATCCACAAATCTAGATCGTTTGTAATATTATAAGAGACTTTACAATCTCGAGGTTCTAGCAAGACATAGTGACCACATACGAGTATACGACGTCAAACGGTTTTCTATACTAATGCTGACCTGGCTCCTACTTCATTCAAATGTGATATTTTATTGCCACACCAACTTTTGCTAACGTCACCACAATTCATATGTAAATGGTGAATCTTCGGTTCGTGCCAAAATTCCGGTTTTGGTCATGATTTCAAAACTCGTCCAAGATCAAGACGTATCACCCGAGTCGTCTCAATATAACCCAACAACAGGATGGATGGACAAGTATTTAAAATCATAGTAACTAAAATCGGTGATCTTTTGAAAAAAATGATTTCCTAATGATTAAAACAATAAATAAATAAAAATATGACTTTTTCATGTAACGAAAATTGTTGATTTTTTTTTACTTTTTTTCATTTTTTTTCACAAGGACAAAATTTTAAACATTTTCTTTCTATTTTTAAATGTGGGATTTGATGCATAATGAAATTTGATGGTTAATAAGTTTAAAAATATGGGACTTGATGATAATAACTTGATTTTATGAATTTTTTTTTTTCATAATTTTTAATATATATATTTTTTATCTTTTAATTTCATCTTTCTTTCCTGCTTTTTACGAAGTTTTCCCTTGCCAATTTAAATATGTATGCCGACTTTGTGACTATGTTTAAACCCACATTCATTTTTTTCACTATTGAACGAGATGTCTCAAACGTATCGGAAAACTCATCCAAGATGACTCAGTCTCATTCACGAATGAGACGTCAAAATGAGTTTTAAAACCATGATTTTGATACACTGTTCATTTTAATTCCTAAAACATGAACTTGGTCCACTGTTCACCTTTTACACGTTCACAAATTCGGAAGTTCGTTACTTTTAGTATCTATGAATTCGTAAGTTTGTCACTTTTAAACTTATGAGTTCGTAGATTTGTAAAAGTGAACAGTCCGCGTGCATGGCTTCGTATATAAAATGAAAAGTGTACCAAAACTGTAATTAGAATAAAAGTCGTGCATGTTTTCATAAATATCTCTATGTAAATCATCAAAGAATTAGCTCACATCTTGGAGTGACATTATCAAAAATTGGTGTGGCAATAGAAACTCTCATTTAAATTTGTCTCCAAGGCAAAAATTAGTTGGATGGAATTCTTCCTCAATGTCGCTAATTTTTCCGCTAAGTTGATAGTTAATTTTTAGTGAACTTTTTCTTTCTAAATCAATTGACCCCTTTCAATTGTTGAGATCCACCGTTCAAATCATCGAGATCAACCTTTATTTCAATCTTTGAGATCGATAACTGTAATCATCAAGATCAAAGAGTACAAATAGTCAATCTCAATGATTGAACATGGATCATCGAGATCAACATTACAATTATTGAATTCAACAATAAAATGCTGAGCTCGCTATAAATGTGATCAATTTTTTTTTTCCTATTTTGATACATAATAGATAAATCTTCTCGAAACACCCAAAATGCATACATTATAGTTGTGAAACAAATGCTCAAATTAATAATTACTATGTAATCTTCAAAAATTTAAGAATCTCAAGTTCATTCTTCATTTTTTTTTTTTAAATTATCGAAATAATTTGAAAAAGTACATCTGAACGTTAAAAAATAGGACCATATCCAAATGATCGCAATCACAATAGAAAATTTGAAGTATGTGAAAAAGATGAAAAAATAATAGTTTGAGTATTTCGAAAACATGACAACGAGAGATTAGGTCGAGGGAAGAAAAAATTCACTAAATGGACTATCAAGCTAACGCCCAAAAAGTTAGGGGCTATTTAGAAGAAGAAAAAGCCCTCACTACGTCTATTATGTAATTTTCCCTACATTCTTACTAACTCTAATCATGTTGTTTTTGGCCTCCCCCCTCCCCCCTTTTTTTAATGATCGGGTATCCCTTTAGATAGTGGGCCAGGCTCATATTTGGGCTTTTCCTAATCCATATACTATGGTTTTGTCCAAAGACTAGTCCTAGGGCGTGTGCAACTCACCCACACGCACTAAGTAAGTGAGGGTGCACCCTCGTGGGTGGCCCCCTTGGGAATTAATGCTCGTACTGGATATCGAACTCATGACCTACGGGCATTAACAATTCATCAGTCCAAAATTTCCATTGAGCCAACCCCTTGGGTTTTTTTTTTCCTTCCCCTTACTTTCAATTTGCACCAAAATGCCACCATGAATCTTATGAAGTAGTTGAAAAAAGCCTTTTTTATACAAATTAAATTCAAACAATATAGCAAGCCTGGTTGTAACATTTGCAATCCATTCTTTCTCACCTCAAATATGAAAATGAGCTTGATTATTATATATAGATTACCTTGATACATGTTGATTTGAAGTCAATCCCAAGATTGGTTCTTAGCACAATTTCAAAATTTTGATATATTTGAGGGTTTATTATTTTAGCGTTCTTAGTAAAATTTCAAGGGCCTGTATGGATTGACTTTTCTAAGTACTTTTAACTTTTGCGGGGAATCAGAAGCACTTTAAAGGTGTTTGGATAAATAACTCTTAGAAAAAACTACTTTACTGTGGAGTTATTTTAGTGATTTTTCATGGAGTACCGAAGGTACTACTTCTCTAAACTACTCTTTCGTGGAACTACAAAATATTGTCAAAATTACGGGATTGGGACAAGTATACCCCTTATAAATTTTAAAAATTACAACTCTACCCTCAAAAAGGCAATTGGAATAATATTATATTACTATCCATTGATATGGTGATATCCTTTTGGTGTAACATTTGGGACAAGTATACCCCTTATAAATTTTGAAAATTACAAGCATACCCTCAAAAATGCAATCGCAGTAAACTATATTACTATCCATTGCTGTGGTGGTAACTTTTTGGTGTAGTATTTGGGACAATTATGCTCCTCATAAATTTCGAAAATTACAAGCATACCTCAAAAATGTAATTAAATAATATTTTATTATTATCCATTGATGTGATGATAACCTTTTAGTGTAGCATTTGAATTTGGATTTCTAGTTCCCCCATTTACTCACTCAATGATTTATCCATGAGCATTCCAATCACTGTTGAAATTTTCTTATTGCAAGATTGATGTAAACAATTACACACAAATTTACTATCCATTGATGTATTAGTTTTTATGGATAAAAACAATAACTTTTATTTCTTTTGAAGAATAATTTGTTGAGTTATAATATTAAAAATAGTAATTGATACTTATAAGGGCATTTTGATCATTTTTACAGAATCCAAAACAGTTTCTACACACAAAACTCTATCAAAAGTATTTCTGACAATACTTTTCAAAACCTGCATCCAAACACACAATAATTATCCACCTACTCCAGATAGTACTTCAAAAAGTAGTTATGTTCTAAGTACTTTTGGCTCCTGTATCCATACGGTCCTTAAAATTCCATTGGTATTATATTTTGGGCTGTGATATTGTCACACCATTATGTTATAAACCAACATCATAACTGATTTAAATCAAAGAGAAGTGAAGATGCATTTGATTTCGAGATTATATATATGCACACTAAAGATGATATTGTCTCACACATCCACTATTTGTGTTAAATTACTATCACAACTTATTTGACTTTTATACATATAAGTTCCAATTCTTCAAGATTTGAAGAACTTTTATCACGCCAAACGACAAAATATTGGCCATAATAATTGATAATTAACAGATCACCATTTTGTTCTATAAACAATTGACAATACGGCCCCCATCAACACATATTATTTGTCCAGTAATGTAGGAAGCAACAGGTAAACAAAGGAACGCCACCAATGATGAAACTTCCTTAGGCTCTCCAATGCGGCCAAGAGGAGTTCGAGAAATGTAATTTTTCACTAACTCTTTGTTTTCAAGAAACTGAAGATTTAAAAAGTAAAAATAAATAATAAAGACATTATTCATCATCCATTATGTCTAGTATATTGAGATGGTTTAATCGGTTGTTCTGATATTAGAATTGGAGTGTTTGGTATCGTTAATCTAATTATAAAAAATTAAAAAAAAAAAGAAAAAAGAATTGAAATGCAATAGAAGGGTAGAAGTAGATCTTACTTCTCTCGCCAAGGGGGTTCTTATAAGTCCAGGTGCAATGCAATTAGTCCGAATATTGTCTTTCGCCCACTCGCATGCCAAATTCTTCGTTAGTTGATTCATTGCTCCTAATAAGGTCAATACATAGAAAATTTATTTATTTATTTAGCAAATTTGAGGTTAGAAACTAAATTCAAACCCACTAAGAATATACTAATGCTGGAATGACACAAATAGAGACACAAGGTTTGCATGGTGGCGCACAAATAACCGTAGATGCTTTTTACTCGTATCTCGCAGAAAAGCATCTACAGTTATATGCACGCCACCAAGTCATTGTGTCATCCCTGTGTCCCCCTTTGTGTCACCCCAGCACGACTCCTAAGAATATACCGAACCTTTAGTTGCTCCATAAATACTGAACAAATTTACGCCTGTCATACCACCAATAGAGGAGATAAAAACAATGCTTCCTTCTCCAGAGGCTTTTAAAACAGGGTATGCAAGTTGGCACAAATGGTAAGCAGATTCAAAGTTGGTAGCCATCATGAATGAGAAATCTTCGGCGGTATAATCAACAACTGGCTTTGGTATACCTGTCCCAACATTGTTTATCTATTTCGCCACAACAAAAACAGAACAAGTCAATCCCAAGCGAATATTTTGGTATGTTCCTCTTCTCCCAAGTTCGACACAAGAAAAATAAGAAAATCAAAATTTGATCAGGTATCAAAGGAGAACAATGACAGAATAAAATACCCACAAGTATATATCATCAATATTGTAGTATGAATCATGGATGCATGACTTTTATGTCCAAAATAATCTTTGGTTCCTAATGAAAATATTTGTCTCATGTCTTCTGTTTGGAGGTGTAAAAGCTTTGTATTGGTATTAGAGACTGTTCACCAAGGAATGATTCTACGTGCTGAGGTAAAATTTTCACAATTTCATAACTTTTGTTGTAAGAGTGATTTCATCTTTATACAGCCTATAAATTCATGGCCAACTTGTTGCAGAGTTTCTACATGGATATTTTTTTGTTTTGCCCTCAATTTTTTCGAGAGAAAGCGAGATTCAGAGATTGTAACCCTTCTTTTCACGTAACCAGTGAAAGGATCTTATCATAGTTTGTGGATGTAGGCAATCTTGCCAAATTACGTAAATTTTGTATCGTGCTTTTTCTATTTTGATTTGTAATTTACTTTATTGTTGTCATTCTTGTAACGATATAAGATACGGGCATTTATTTATTGTATCATACAACTTTATTCAGCAATTCAATTCTAATTCTCTTCAAATAATGGATATATCTCCAATAAAACTTAGAGACTAAAACATCCCTTTGAATTTGCTAAAGGATCATTTTATTCCTTGCATGCTAGCTTAATAAATTGGGGTTTTCCAAATATAAAGAAAATAATAAACACAATATAACACATAGAACAATATAGACCTACAAAAACAGAGGATGAAGAAGCAGTAGCACTACGTGAAAAGTGGAAAATTCTACAGGAAAGTTTGACGGCCAAAGGCCCAAGAATTTTATAAACTGAATTTCAATGGTTAAGGACCGTCAAAATTTTTTATGTTCCCCAGATTCGATGGTTTAGAGCCATCGAATTTCTCCATCCTCTATTAATTTAACAGTTTTGGCCCGTCAAAAGGAAATATTTGATAATGAAAATTTTGACAACTTAATCTATCAAGTCTTGGGCCGTACAATATAGGCTTTTTCCATGTTGTAGAAAGTAACCTATTTAATATAATCCTAATTTTTACTTCTTTAATTATCTAACCTTCAAGATGAGATGGTTTGGTATATCTGACATACACACGTTATTTCAAGGAATCCTAAACATGATATGGTGTGCCGAGTACTAGCATACATCTTATTAATGCATCATATATACTCTAAATATCTTTTTAAATTTGTGATTGAACTGTCAAGGCCTCTTAGAGCACCCGACTAATCGTTGGACTCATGCAGTCCCCTCCCCCCACACGCATAGGTAATTTCGGGACAAATCCATGAGGGTGGCTCCTAAGGGTACATTTGAGCTGAAGATCTCCGCAATTGAGCTTGTTATGGTGATAAAGTGTACAAATGGGGTGAGACCAATTGGCATTGTTAAGTCCTAGCCCGGCTCGAATTTCATGGGTTGGAAAATTGAGTCCGACTCTATCTCTTTAGGATCAAGATCAAGGCCCTAACCATTATTTTTTTCAATCCCTCAAGGTCAGGCCAGTAGGCACAATGGACAACCCTACTCAAAAGACCAATTAATGATGTCTATAACTTCAAGGCAATGAAGAATACCAAGGAATCAAAAGTGAATTTTAAGGAATCGAAGGAAGATGCAACAATTTACTATAGGAAATTCCGAATGAAAAGTGCACATTATTCCTTCCTTTCAATCAAATTGTTTATCACCACAACCCACCACATTTCACGAAATTATATATGCACCACAAATAGGAGATAATGAACATGGTGTATCGCCTTACCCCATGTTGAGTGTATATTTTCCTTCACTCTCGGGTGTGTCATACCCCAATCAAGTCCCGTTACCCTCTTGTATTCATTATTCTCCCCTTCTCCAATAGATTGGTCTTTTGGAGTAATTTGTTAGTTAATATAGTATCAGAGCGCAAGATTCATATAGGTCAAGGGTTCAAATCTTCCCACCCTTATGGGTGAGGGGGAGTGTATATTTTCCTCTACTCTTGGGTGTGTCATACCCCATCAAGCCCCATAATTCTCTTATATTCATTGTTTTCCCCCTTCTCCGTCAAATCGATCTTTTGGAATAATTGGTTTTAGAATTAATTATAGAGTTGTGATTGAATGACGTGTTAAAACATACGCGGTTGACATGGAAAGTGCATAGAATCATAGATCTTTTTCTTAGGGATACACAAGGAAAAAATCTACGGTTCTGTGCACTTGCCACGTCAACTGTGTACAGACCATCATGAATAGTAATTGTAGAGGGCGTAAATAGAGGATAAGGTCTTAGGTGATGTTAATGGAGATAATTATCTTGGAGGGAGAATGGTAGCTCCTCAGATCAAAGGGGAAGTCCCCCCATCAAGATGAAAGGTTCCCTCCAAGAGAAAGATATGAGAGATACAAATTACGGTTCCGACCCCTTTTTTTTTTTTTTTTGTCCCGGATTATTATTTATAGGAAAGCCCCTTTGATCTTAGTCGTAATTATAAATTTGGAAAAGAAAAAAAAAAAACTCACGAGTATGTTGAGTTTTCCTTTGAAGGTGGTTGAAACATCCTCCATGAGTTTCTCTCGTTGGGCTCTCACTGATGCATCACATACCGAACCAGTGACTCGGAGACCCAACTCAGTCCACTCACTCAAGACCTGGTTGAGTTCGGCTTCTTTCCGGGAACACGTGTGGACAGACGCTCCCATGTCTGCAAGCTCCTCAACAATTGCACGGCTGAGAAAAAGGAAGTGTTACATAAGTTTCTGTGTGTATGAGAGAGAGAGATAGAGAAAGAGAGAGAGAGAGAGAGAGGGAGAGGGAGACCCAATTCCTTTGGTTCCACCAGTGACAAGAGCTGTCATCCCTTTGAGAGACCATCTTCTCCTCTTCTGTGCTTCTTCCATATAGTTGGATCTTTTATCTGAGTTACTAACTGTTGTTCTCTATAAATATAAAGGCTTATAACTGTGCGTTGGGTGGTTGTTGGTCGATCGCTTTCAATTATTAATAGATTTATCCTACGTTTCTAGAGGATTTTTCCTAACCCTCTTATCCATCCAACAAGGATATTTGTGGTACTTTTGAATAAAGAAATTTTCCAAAACGTGAACAAAAATTTCCATTTCAGCTAATTTTTCATTTTAATTTTCAAAATAGAAGAGCAAGATGGCAGGTTTTTAAATTTGACACTCTCTTACTAGTTTAAATTAACAAGATCGCTGATTTTTTTTTTTAAAGTGACAATCTCACGGGTATAAATGGAATTGTGATAATTTAATGCTCCTTTTTTTTTTTTTTTAATGCTTCCTTCACAAATATGTATATCCATTGCTTTGGGATATACCAGAACATATATTTATGATTTTGTACGATTTTGTATAGGGAACTTACAAAAAAGGAGCGTTAGATTATCACAACTTTTGTAAAAGTGATGATCTCACAAGTTCACAACTATTGAGCTACTTTAAATTAATAAGAGAGATTGTCACTTTAAAAAACTTTTGATTTGGATTTACATGTTTTGGGAATTAAAATGAAGAGTGAGTTGGAATTCGTTATACTCAACTCATGAAATGGTAATTTGTCCTAAATATTTTTGTTATTTATTTAATCACTTGCAAATCTAATTAGGAAAGGGTGTTGATATTCTAACTAGAAAGTCTTCACTCATTCAATACTTGATTGACGTGACATGAGCATGGAACCATAGATCTCTTTCCTTAAGATATACAATTGCACATCTTTATCCTAATTCGAATATCATTGTTTTTGGAAAAATTCAAAAATGACTTGAAATAACATTTCATGTAGCATCCTGACCATATAGAACCATCAATTCTCTTTCTCTAGTATAACACTAATATCTCAAGGAAAAGCATCTATCATTTTCTGCACCCATCGAGTGCTATTTGAAGTCACTATGACAATGCTCATGTAATTAAGACAATTTCAAAGAGAAAAATTCTAAAGTGACTTCAAATAGCAGTCCAAGTAATACAGAGTGTACTTGAGTGTTTTTCCTCTCGGTACGAGTGTCATTCACTTGGGAAAAACATAAGGTTCTCTAGACACCATGGCTTTAAATCTCGTTCGAGATCGAGATGACTCATCCGAGTTGTCTCGGTATTGTCCACCAACTAGACAGGTTGACAAATTGTCTCGAAGACATGGTTCTAGGCATTTTTTTAAATCTCGTCCGAAAATAACTCAAATAAATTGGATATCTCATCCAAGATGACTCAGTCTCGTTTATATCAAAACAAGTTTTAAAACCATGCTGTACACAGTTCTGCTTCAAATGTTATTTTGAGTCACTGCAACAAGGATCTTTCAACAAAAATCCTTAATGAATCAAAGAAAGATTCTATATACCTTTACATAGAATTAAATGGACATAATCGATGTTACATGTTTTTTTTTTCTGCTTTCTTCTAATAAATAAATTGGTAAACACGAACATAGAAGCCCAAGCACTTATGGAATTGTTGGGGGCGTTTTCATGTTTGCAAGAAACGTGGGATGGCATACTTTCCTCTTTCAAAATAAAATAATTGTTTATGAAAATTTCCCATTGTGGTTTACATATGCAATATCTATTTTCAAATAAAGAGTTGATATGAAATTATCTCCCACTGTGATCTCCATGATTTGAAAAATGTGATTCCTATACCATGGTGGGCAGAAATGGGACAAGCATTATAAATTGGACAAATTTCGTCTGCCTCCCTAATACTAGTCAATAAGTTCCCATCATTTTTATAATTGTGTTATGCGGTGTTGGTCTTTGGAGTAGATTATCTCCATTGTTTGATTTTGCAAGAACGAACAGGAATCACTATAATGGATTTGATTGTAAATAGCTATTTGATTCCTTGATTTAATTGTTAGAGAGGGATCTTGAATTAATCTGAATTAGAACCCATTAGGAATTACCATTCATTGATGTATCACAACTCACATTCAGTCTCGTCTACTTACAAAATTTGACATTTTCATGATTAGCGAAGGTAGAAATTGGTAATTAAATATACTTTCAACAATAGTAGGCGTGACTTTTGTCCGAATTGAATAGGAGAATGATTCGTTTAGGCCAACCCTAGTATTTGAGATAAGGCTTCGATCATGATGACGATGAGTTATAATTGAACACAACTTTCCAATGTTAACTAATAAAAATCCTAATGGAGTGTTGGGGGACCATATATAGAAAATTCCTGAATAAAATGTCGAGGAGAACCTGCCAAGTGGCTAATTTAGTGGTACCAGACAGAGCTTTACAAAAAACGACAATTTTTTGTTTTGTAGGCCGTCATCATCTTTGAGTAACATTTCATCCAAATACATTTCCTTTTCTATTCTATTCAAAGTAAGCTGTACTTTGGGATAAGGCCTTTTATGATAATAGTATTGAGCTAAGCATTGAAAGAAATGAATACAAAATATTGAAATCATCATAATTGAGATGGGTGACTTTCGAAGGCGTTAAAGAGAGTCAAACATTTTTTAAGGCATGGATTACAAATTTTGGAATTGATTGATTTTTTGTGAGGATGATATCTTTGAAGAGGAGATCATTCTCACAAAAAATAGCTTATTGTAAAATTTCTAATTTCACTAATAATAATTTACAAAAATAGGACGGTTCACGATTCTTCAACTTGTAAACTGGGGTTAGAAGTTTTAGAATGAACTGATTTTTTATGAGGATGATCTTTATTTTCAAATCCTATTTTGAAAAATATTTAGCACAATGTTTGACTCTCTTTAAGGCTTCCGAACGCTTCCCAATTGAGATAATTCAATTTACTCCAATTTTGGAAAAAGGCTTTGCTAGTGATGATAATAAAGATATGTGACATTCTTTGCAATGACAATAACTACTGACTCACCTCTATCGCACAAGGTGCAAGTCATGTTTATTGTGGTGTTAAACTTTTTTTGTTGAATATTTTCAAAATAAAATAAGATTTTTGCGTTTATTGGTTTGTTTTTCTTCAGTTAGTTTTTTGAGATTTTTTGTGTATGTAAGATTTAGTCCTATATTGCTCGCAAGTAAGAAAATGGTGTACCTTATAAGTAATAGTCAACATAGTTAATTGTATTTGTGTCACACCTTTAGACGTTGATTCAGTGCTTCCAGGTGGTGCTTGCGCACGCGTACGTGCGACATGCGAAAGGGCGTTTAGGGCGCATTAGACGCACTTTGCACGTACGCATTGTCGCGAGGAGATGGAGAACCTTAAAGTTTTCAAGATATGAAACCATCCAACGGTTGTGGTTGATTCGTCACATGTGATGGATCGGATGGGATCAGCACCGTATGATCAAGTTAGTATCTGATCGGGAATCGATTGGATCCATTGACCCGTCACGTGTGATGGATCGGGTGCGATCAGCACCGTATGATCAAGTTAGTATCCGATCGAAAATCGATCATACGATCAGGAATCGATCGGATCAAGTTAGTATTCTAGTGAGATTCTTCTTACCTTTCAGATATTCAGTCCCCTTCAAAGCTTTAGACAAAGGTGTTATTGCGATACTGAACCCTTATGGTATCTCTCATACACATTTCCATGATTGATCGACAATAAGTCAACTTCAAAGCGGATTTGTCGTGTAAAGCGTGGCTTTAAAACTTGGTTTCGCATCTCATCTTGTCCATGCCACATACTGAGTCGTCTCGGACAAGTTTTCCTATACATTTGAAATGTCTCGTTCAAAAATGAAAAAATAAATGCACGTGAGATTTTAAATCTCATCCGAAAAATTGACTTGTCTGTCCGTCTCGTCCATGCCTGATACTGAGACGACTCAGGCAATACATCTCGTTCTCGGACGAGTTTTGAAACCATGGTGCGAAAAGCCATCTACATAGATGATTAATAAACTTGTATAATACAAATGGACCCTTATGGCTATTCTTTGTCCATCAATCTCATCTAATGTCTCATCTATCGGATTGTTCGTACAACTCTTATTTCGCAGACTTATGAAATCCTAAGCTTATTTGACATATAGCAATCAAATCTAACATAGATTCCTTTTTTTTTCTGATAGGTAAATCTAACATAGATATCTAGCGTAAAATAAACACAGATTAACAGACCTGATACGCTTTCAGCGACTGATCGGCGGATTCCTTCTTCTCATTACCGGATTTAAACTCTGCCAGATAGCGATAATAGTCTCCTTTCCTACAACCAATCAAAACTCCAAACCCTAAAAACCCTAGAATATCATAAAAAAAGAACAGATCCAGATCGGCAACAACAACAACACTATGATCCCTCACATCTTGTAATAGAGAACGTTGGATTCTCCAGCAGATGATGAAGGAATGAGATGCTCATCGATCACAGTCATGATATCTGTAGATGCACGAAATTGCTCTACACTTTCCTTCTCTCTTAGCTCGGGCGGACCTGCAAATCAGCCCACTCCGATGATCAAGTTAGACAAATCGATCAGTGTAGTTTTTAAGAGAAGAAGAATTCGAACCTTTTTTACCCATAGTTTTCTTCCTTATATAGGCGTTTATCTGCTTCGGTTTCTGTGCCATCCTTTGAAGTGACCTTGGGCAGTTAGCTCACTCCCTGACATGTCAGCTGTAGAAGTTGTTGCAACTGCCCTGCCACCTCTGGGATGACGTGAGTTGTGAATGCTGTCAATCACTGTCGCATATGTCAGATCCGTACAACCGACCTATGCTGCCACTACCCGTACCATTTTACCTACTGGTGGCTAAGGTCCGAGCTCAATCATTTATTTGCACCCGAGGTGCTCAATCTGTCGGGCTTACTTTCCATCAATCCGAGCTTTGGAGATACTTCCGAGCTTAAACTCATGCCACGTGTCCTATTCCAGAATTTCCCCCACAATACCCCCTCTCGAGGATTCGGGCGAATTGCTCGGGTGCTCGAGAATACCAATAAGAAATTAGTGAGCTGACACGTGGCAACCTCCCACTGGATCCCAGCTAGGATTAATGATCTCTTTATGGCGAATTATGTCTTAGCCTTTTCGTTTTTCGAGGGCGGCGGTCGGTTGGGCTGTTATCGTAGTGCGCGTCCTGTCTGTTGGTTTGAACGGCGCAATTATTGCACAGAGTACACGTGGCGTTCTGTAGACGGCTTGATTCGTGTGCGAATTTCGAACGGTCATATCGGATCTCCCAGCAATTAATGCCTCGTCATTATTGGCTTAAGAGGTCTCAGCGGTTGATTTCAATCACGCATCTCGAGGCTTCTCAGGCCTATAAATACCCCATCCATTTCTCATTTTCATTTTCACTCTCATTTGCCTTGTCGTTACTTTGCCCTTCTGCCTTTTCGTACGTTTCTGATTGTGCCTCCGCTGCGCCTCCGCTGCGTCCTCCCAGCTCCTTCGCGCCACCAGTCGTTCGATCACCCAAGGCCTCTGGGTCCTCAGGAGGAGAGAATAAGGTAACCAAAACAAGGTTTCTCCCTCTTCTCTGCCTCTGCCCTCTTCCTCCTTACTCTATTCATGGCCAGGGGGAAATCTTATTCCCCCGCCTGCCCTCCCCTTGAGCTAGTTAGGGACACATTTGGTGTCCCTGACAGCGTGGGCATGTCCTATGTTGACGATGCCACGCTACTCAGAGGTAGTGCTCCCGGTACCACAGTGGTGCACTGGGGGCAACTAAAAGCAGGCCTCAGAGTCCCTCTAAGTAGGTTGACTCGGGAGGTCCTAAACTTTTATAGGAGGGCCCCTGGCCAAATGATCGGAAATTTCTTCCGACTCATCAGTGCCTTTGAGCACATGAACAGTGGTTTGGAGGAGGGCCTCCAACTCGGGCTCTGGGACATCAGGGCCCAGTTTGCACTAAAGAAGTGCCCGAACAGGCCGAGTTTCTTTTATTTGTCGAAGAGAAGAGGGAAGCCGTCCTTGGTCGAGCTGCCGGACTCGGACAAGGAGTGGTTCTTGTTCCCGATCCAGATGGCCGGGCAATGGGAAAATGCTCCAGGGGACGAGCTTCCCCCTCTCGCCTTCTCATCCTTTAACCCTCAAGGTGAGTTTTACTAATTGTTCCCGTCTTGATTCCTGTCATGCCCCCTTTTCCCTTTTTCTATGACTTTCTGATCAGTTGGTTGAACGATATTGCAGATCCGAGCAAGGATAAGTTCCCGGGGGAGTCGGTGGTGATCGCTCATCTTCTTGCAAACCCCGAACTCTACAACCAAGTGACAGCTCTTCTCCCCCCACCATACAAGGATCCGACATGGCGCTCCAATCCAAGCGCCCTCCACCAATCCTCGGTTCAGATTCCGATGAGGAAATTGCAGAGGCTCCCCCCACCCATCCTACCGAAGCTACCGGGGTGGGGCGTACCGCTCTAGACGAGGAAGAAGAAGAGGAGGACCACCAGCCTCTTCTCAAGAGGTTAAGAAGGGGGCCTCGCTCTCCGACCCCGATGCTCCAGCTGCCACCACCTCCCGCACCCGAGGAATCTAACCATCCAGCCGAGCCGTCCCATGCATCCTCGGCTGGATCGGCGCAGAGGGGGAGTCTGCCCCCTCCCTCTCCATGGGTGGTACAACCCATGATCCGGGGGAGGCCGGTGTCTGATAAGGACTTTGCCTTATCTGACCCGGAAATAGCCCGGGCAATCTTTGATGCGTCCGCGCTCCCGCGTGACGTCGAGAAGGTTCGCCGAAGTTTTGCAGCTGATTCGGTGAAATTCTCACGCGACGCGTTCCGAGCCTTGGCCGTGGTAAGTTACTTGTTCTTTTCTCCTAATGTGCTATATCTTTTCCGCTCTTTCATCCTGTTAACGCCGTTTCTTCCTTCCTGATCAGGCTCAACACGCCATGGCCAAGCTCGTGGAATCTCGCGACGCTTTCGTGGATAACCTTCGATCCGCGGAAGGTCGTATTCTTCAGCTTCAGGCTGAAAGGGATGCGGCTGCGGCCAATTCCCAGAAGCTCCAATCGAGCTTTGATAGCGCACTATCCGAGCTGGAGCAGAGCAAGGATAAGCTGGCCCTGGCGGAGGGGAAGATCTCCTCCCTGGAGGAGCTGGTGAGAGCGAAAGAGGTGGAACAAGAGAGAGCCCTACAAGATCAGCTCAACTCCCTCCAAGCCCAGCTGGACTCCTCAGAGGAGGCTTGGGAGAAGGCCTATAACAAGTTAAAAGTGAAACTTAGGAAAGCCGAGGCAGCAGCAAAAAGGTCGGAGGCGATCCCAGAAGCTGCTCTAATTGCCACTCCTGAGTCGACTCTCGAAGTTCCAGCTGCACCAGTTGAAGACCAAGCCCCCGATGATGCTGCGGTTGTTATTGAAACAAATGTATAATTTTTTCCTTTCCCTTTTGTGACCCGATTTTGTAATTCCATATGTAAACAACGAAAGTGTATAAATAGATATTTTTTGTTTAAACTCGTGTCCTCTGCCTTTCTTGCTTTCTCTTTTCTGTTGTCATGTTGAGGCTTATTGCTTAAGAAACCCCGAAATAATTAATTCTACCCAACTCCCTAGGCTCTTCATCTATTCAAGGCAGAGATCTTGCCTTGATCTTGCCACTTTAGCAGGGACTTGATGCCAATGAAGAACCGGGAAGGGCCAGCACTTTAGTTTCGAGCGAATTCCTTTGCAAGGTCGGCACCTACTGAGGGGCAGACGCTTTGTCCTTAGCCAACTTCATAGTCGGGCTTGACTCCGGTTGAGGGGCCAAGGCTTTAACTAGGAACCAACTCCCCAGTTGGGCTCGGCTCCTATGGAGGGGCCGAGGTTTTCCCCTAGTCTAACTCCTCAGTTGGGCTTGGTCCCCGTGGTGGGACCAAGGCTTTCCCTTCCGACCAACTCCTCAGTTGGGCTCGGCTCCTATGGAGGGGCTGAGGCTTTCCCTTAGTCCAACTCCTCAGTTGGGCTTGGTCCCCGTAGTGGGACCGAGGTTCTTCCCTTCCGACCAACTCCTCAGTTGGGCTCGGCTCCTATGGAGGGGCCGAGGCTTTCCCTTAGTCTAACTCCTCAGTTGGGCTTGGTCCCCGTGGTGGGACCGAGGCTCTTCCCTTCCGACCAACTCCTCAGTTGGGCTCGGCTCCTATGTAGGGGCCGAGGCTTTCCCTTAGTCCAATTCCTCAGTTGGGCTTGGTCCCCGTGGTGGGACCAAGGCTTTTCCCTTCCGACCAACTCCTCAGTTGGGCTTGGTCCCCGTGGTGGGACCAAGGCTTTTCCCTTCCGACCAACTCCTCAGTTGGGCTCGGCTCCTATGGAGGGGCCGAGGCTTTCCCTTAGTCCAACTCCTCAGTTGGGCTTGGTCCCCGTGGTGGGACCGAGGCTCTTCCCTTCAAACCAACTCCTCAGTTGGACTCGGCTCCTATGGAGGGGCCGAGACTTTCCCTTAGTCCAATTCCTCAGTTGGGCTTGGTCCCCGTGGTGGGACCAATGCTTTTCCCTTCCGACCAACTCCTCAATTGGGCTCGGCTCCTATGGAGGGGCCGAGGCTTTCCCTTAGTCCAACTCCTCAGTTGGGCTTGGTCCCCGTGGTGGGACCGAGGCTCTTCCCTTCTAACCAACTCCTCAGTTGGACTCGGCTCCTATGGAGGGGCCGAGACTTTCCCTTAGTCCAATTCCTCAGTTGGGCTTGGTCCCCGTGGTGGGACCAAGGCTTTTCCCTTCCGACCAACTCCTCAGTTGGGCTTGGTCCCCGTGGTGGGACCAAGGCTTTTCCCTTTCGACCAACTCCTCAGTTGGGCTCGGCTCTTTTGGAGGGGCCAAGGCTTTCCCTTAGTCCAACTCCTCAGTTGGGCTTGGTCCCCGTGGTGGGACCAAGGCTTTTCCCTTCCGACCAACTTCTCAGTTGGGCTCGGCTCCTATGGAGGGGCCGAGGCTTTCCCTTAGTCCAACTCCTCAGTTGGGCTTAGTCCCCGTGGTGGGACCAAGGCTTTTCCCTTCCGACCAACTCTTCAGTTGGGCTCGGCACCTATGGAGGGGCCGAGGCTTTCCCTTGAATAGCAGGTGTAGAGGCAAAGACGACTTTATTGATAATATTTCCTTAAATTGTATACATTCCATGGTGATTGAATCTCCTCCCCTACCGGCGTTTCCAGGTAGTACACGCCTGTATCCCCGACTTTGCTCACGATGTAAGGTCCTTCCCAATTACAGCCGAGCTTTCCACTATTGACTTCCTTGGTGTTAGAAAATACCTTTCGTAATACCATATCGCCAACTTTGAACTCCCTATGACGTACTTTCCGGTCATAAGACCTCTTCAACACCTGTTGGTACCGTGCCAATCTCTCTATGACCCTTTCCTGTGTCTCATCCAACCAATCCAAATTTCGAGCCACCATTTCATCATTGAACTCTGTCTCAACCACTTGCGTCCTCGTAGTAGGAACCTGTACTTCGGTTGGGATAACAGCTTCCGTTCCATAGGCTAGCGCGAATGGAGTGTATCCCGTTGGTCTTCTTGCCGTGGTTCGGTACGCCCATAGGACGCTGTGTAGCTCGTCTACCCATCTTCCCTTATGTTCCGCCAGCTTCTTCTTCAAGTTCGCGAGGATTGTCTTGTTTGATGCTTCAGCTTGGCCATTTCCTTGTGGATATCTGGGCGACGATTGCAGTGATCGGATTCCGTATTCCTTGAAGTACGATTGCACACGGTTGCCCTTGAACTGCGTGCCATTGTTAGAGATCAACGCGTAAGGGATCCCAAAGCGCGTTATGATGTGCTCCCAAGTGAATTTGATGACTTCCTCTTCCCTAATCCAAGTGAGGGGGACAGCTTCCACCCATTTAGTAAAATTGTCTATACCTATTAGGATGAACAGCTTACCCCCCTTTCCCCGAGGTAGAGGTCTAACAATGTCCATACCCCATATCGAGAACGGTCAGGGTGATTTCATGGGATGGAGTTCGCTGGCTGGCTGCAGATGCATGGGGGCATCTTTTTGGCATTGGCCACAGGTCCTTACATACTTCTTACAGTCTTCCTGCATTCTAGGCCAAAAATAGCCTTGACTGATAACCTTATTGGCGAGCGACCGTCCTCCCGAATGATTGCTGTAAATTCCCTCGTGGATTTCCGCCATTATGAGCTCGGACTCTTCCTTAGTAAGGCATTTGAGAAGTTGTCCCCCGAAGGACATCCTATACAGTTTCTCCCCAACGAGAGTGTATTTCCCGACCTGCCGAAGCAATTTTCTGGCTTCCCCCTTGTCTGCTGGCAGAACCTTTGAGTGGAGATACCGCGTGAACTCTTCTATCCATCCCGAGGTTTTTCCAGCCTGCGCGCACTCCCTTTCTTTATGTTCGATGCTTGCTTTAGGCAAGTATTCCACCGGTAAAGTTCGTCCTTCCGTCTCTCCTAGCATTGAGGCAATGTAAGCCAACGAATCTGCATGCCTGTTCTCATCCCTGGGTATCTGGCATATCTCCACTTGGTCGAACTTTTTAATCTCCCGCTTGACCGAGACTAGATATTTCGCCATGCGTTCGTCCTTTGCTTCGAATTTCCCGTTGCACTGGTTTGCTACAAGTTGGGAATCAGTACATAGCTTTACCCGGTCGATCTCCAACTCGCTTGCCATTCTTAGCCCGTGGATGACTGTCTCGTATTCAGCTTCATTATTTGATGCCCCATACCCAAGCTTGATTATCTTTTCCAGTCTGTCGTTGCTTGGCGTTACAAGTACTATTCCCACCCCCGAGCCTGAGTAATTCGATGATCCATCGACGAAAATTCTCCACCCTGCCAGCTTGTCCCATAACTCCACTTCTTCCGTCCCTTCGTCTTCGTTCTCCAACTCTTCCCAGTTCGGATCCTCAACCGGGAAATCAGCAAGGAAATCTGCCAATACCTGTCCCTTTATTGCTGTCTGGGACTCGAAATTGTAAGTCATATTCGCCGAGGATTACAGCCCATCTCACCATCCTCCTCGACTTTTGGATCTATGCATCATCTCTTTCAACGGGGTGTCCGTCACCACTCGGATGCGATGTGAAAGGAAGTAAGGTCTGAGCTTGTGTGCTGAGTAGACGAGTGACAACCCCACCCTCTCCGTCCTGGTGTACTTCATCTCCGATAAGCCCAACGTTTTGCTGACATAGTAGATGGGGTATTCCCGTCCCATATCGACTTTAAAGAGAACCGAGCTTATTGATGATGAGCTAGTTGCCAGGTAAATTCCCAACTCCTCTCCCTCTTCCGGAGAGCTAAGGATCGGTGGCTGCCCTAAATACCTCTTCAGGTCGTTGAACGTGGCCTCGCATTCCACACCCCAGGCAAAATTCTTCTCCTTTTGCAACAACGTGAAGAGCGGACGGCATCTATCGGATACCCTGGAGATAAACCTGTTCAACGCAGCTATTCTTCCTGCCAATTTCTGCACCTACTTTTTGTTAGTGGGGCTCGGCATTTCCACCAATGCCCGGATTTGGTCTGGGTTGGCCTCAATGCCTCTCCTGGTGATAATGTGCCTGAGGAATTTCCCAGAGGAGACCGCGAAGACACATTTCTTCGGATTCAACTTCATTTCGAAGCTCCTCAGCCGATCAAAAGTTTGCTTGAGGTCTATCAGATGGTCCCCTGCTAGCTTGCTTTTTACCAATAAATCGTCGATATATACCTCCACGATCTTCCCGATCAATCCTTCGAACATCTTTGTCACGAGTTCTGATAAGTGGCCCCGGCATTTCTTAAGCCGAACGGCATAACCTTAAAACAAAACAACCCTTGCTCAGTGATGAATGATGTTCGTTCCTGGTCCTCCACTGCTAGGGGGATCTGGTTATACCCGAGTATCCGTCCATAAATGACATTCTCTCATGACCAGCAGTGGCATCGACCAACCTATCGATCCTTGGCAGCGGGAAGCTATCCTTCGGGCACGCCCTATTAAGGTTCGTGAAGTCAATACACACTCTCACCCTCCCATCCTTTTTCGGTACTGCCACTATATTCGCTATCCATTCTGGGTACTCTACCTCCCTGATAAACCCGACCTTTAAAAGTTTCTCGATTTCCTCATTGACCCCCTGCCTGAGACGTGGAGACAGCCTCCTCGACTTTTGTCTAACAGGTCGGAAGTTTTGATCGACATTTAGTCTATGGCACGCCACCAAAGGGTCTATTCCGGGCATGTCCTCTAATGACCATGCAAACACGTCCTTGTTCGCCCTCAGAAGTTGGAGCAACGCTGCCTTCTCCTCCTGCAACATTGTGGTACCAATACTAACTAGCCGATCCCCGTCATCACTGAGGTCCACGGCTTCGACTTCTTCAACTGTTACCCGCTGCTCCCGCTGTGGCTGCTTCTGTAATTGCTATGAAGCTTCGTTTCTAATTGGCGTCAACTTTCTCTTCTTCTGTAAAGCGGCCTCGGTCTTGTTTCAAGGTTAGGTGAAAACACCTCTGCGCCATTTCCTGGTCACCCCTGATCTCCATTATTCCTTCCCTTCCCGGGAAACGAATAACTTGATAATAGGTCGATGGTACTGCCTTCATCTCGTGTATCCATCTCCGTCCCAGGATCGCGTTATAAGCTGAGTCCGCATCTATTACCACGAACCTCGTCATTACCACCTTCGAACCTGCTGTGATCGGGAATGTGATTTCTCCCACCGGACTGCTCGGAGTACCGTTGAAGGCATAAACGATGGTTGATGTTGGTTCCAAGCTCTCTGAAACCCCCATCCTCTTAGCCGCGCTCAGGAACAGAATATCCACTACGCTTCCCGAATCCACCAATATCCTTCGGAGCTCGACGTTCCCCACCGGGAGCGCAATCACTAATGCGTCCTGATGGGGCCTTGCCGTTCCCCTCAGATCATCCTCTGTGAATACGATCGCCTGGGAATCCGCTCCGCTGGACATCGTTCCTGCTACCCGTACTCCTGATGCCACGTTGTTGACTCCGACCATATGTCGGATCTTTTTCACTTTCTCCCGGATCTCCCGCCTAGATGGCACTTCGGCCCCCAACACCCCCGCGATGGTATGAACTATCCTGCGCACTTCCGTCTCTTGACGCCCTCCTTTAGTTGGCCTTATTTGCTCGGGCTTTCGTTCGGCTCTCTCAGTAATCTCCCCTCTTCTTCCTCTTCTCGCTGAGACATACCTACCGAGCTTCCCTGCTTCAATCATATCCTGTATGATATGGCGTAGCCTGTAACAGTCCTCCGTAGGATGGTCTTCAACCTCATGATACTCGCAATACGGTTTTCCTGGCTTCCCCTTGTACCCCCGCAGTGGTTGAATGAAATCGGGTTCCCCTTTTATGTGCCTCAGGATCACGAAGAGTTTTTCGTTGAGCGGGGTATATACCCGGCCTCTCTTCCACCACGACTGCTCGTTCGAATCTCTCCGCCTTTTCTTACTTCCTTCCCTTCCGAGGTGGGTCGGTGCCTTTGCAGCTTCCATTCCCCCTTCGTTGTTGGCTATTGTCTGAGCGCTTCGTCTCCTGCCCTTCACAGATTCTTCCACCAGGATGTACTTTTCCACCTTTGCATACAAATCTTCTAAACGAGTAGGGTCAGACTTGATCAAGGACTCATGCAACCGTGTCCCCGGGATGACCGCAGCGATGTACGCCGCGCAGGCCGTTGCCTCGTCCATGCCTTCTACATCCAGGGATTTTGTTCGAAAACGAGTTACGAACGACCTAATACTCTCCCCGGGCTCTTGTCGAAGGTTAAACAGAGTGTTAACTCCGACCTTCTTCCTTCGCAGATGCACAAACTGCCCAACAAACATTTCCTCCAGCTCGGAAAAATTCGTAATGGACCCAGCTGGTAAGGCCTGGAACCACATCATGGCCCCGAGCCTCAAGGTTGACGGAAATAGCTTGCAGAGTAATGGATCATCGTTCTGGTACAACACCATTTGACTTCTGTAATGCAGTATATGGTCCATATGGTCTCGTGTCCCGTCATAAGTTTCAAACTTTGGCATGTGGAACGATCTGGGTGGTTCTGAATTCATTACCCTTGATGAGAATGGTGTCCCTTTGAGTTCCCGAATTGCGTTCCGTACCTTTTGTGCGAGATCCTTCCCTCGCGCGAATTCCTCATCCCTTATCTTGAGCATTTCCTCCACTTCCTTCCTCATCATTGTTTCTTTAACTTCAGAGCTTCCTTGCTGCGTTCTGACCGTTGCTGAATCTTCAGTCCACTCCGCCTCTGTCCGTGTTGCTCGGACAATGTGGTCGCTACTTCGCCCTGCACATAGGCCTTCTTCGGTCTCCGCACGCTCACCTAGCTTTTGCTTGAGTTCCTCATTTTCCCTCCTTATGGTCATTATCTCATCATTTTGTTTCTCCAACCCCTTGCGCATTTCCTCTCTCATCTCCGTGAGTAAATTGTACATTGCAAGCATTGGGTCTTACGCGTTTGGAGGCGAGTCTGCTGGTAGTGGGTTTGATGGCTTTCCACGATTTTCGCCTCTAGCCCTTCCCATCTTGGTCGTTTTTCTCCCTGTAAGTTTCCCACAGACGGCGCCAAATTGTAGATGCACGAAATTGCTCTACATTTTCCTTCTCTCTTAGCTCGGGCGGACCTACAAATTAGCCCACTCCAACGATCAAGTTAGACAAATCGATCAGTGTAGTTTTTAAGAGAAGAAGAATTCGAACCTCTTTTACCCATAGTTTTCTTCCTTATATAGGCGTTTATCTGGTTCGGTTTCTGTGCCATCCTTTGAAGTGATCTTGGGCAGTTAGCTCACTCCTTGACATGTCAGCTGCAGAAGTTGTTGCAACTGCCCTGCCACCTTTGGGATGACGTGAGTTGTGAATGTTGTCAATCACTGTCGCATATGTCAGATCCGTACAACCGACCTATGCTGCCACTAACCGTACCATTTTACCTACCGGTGGCTAAGGTCCGAGCTCAATCATTTATTTGCACCCGAGGTGCTCAATCTGTCGGGCTTACTTTCCATCAATCCGAGCTTTGGAGATAATTCCGAGCTCAAACTCATGCCACGTGTCCTATTCTAGAATTTCCCCCACAATATCGTTACAGATACTCGAGAGCTTCGATTCTACTTTCTGCCTGTAATCCTTGATCCGCTTCGCGTTCTGCTCATTCCCCTTCCCCTCATCCTTCTGCTCGATCAAAAGAGAATCCTCCATGAAGCCCTACGAGATCCAATAACGTTTTTGTATCCAACAGAGAAAAGATTTCGCTCCTCCATCGTCAATTCGACATCGAGATTTGCAACTTTCTTCATCGAATTCATCATTTCTGCCATTCACAAAACGATAAAAAATTAACCCTAAAATTCATTGAACGAGAAAAGATTAAAATCCTATGTTGAGATTCAAGACCAAGTAAGATAAACCCTAACCATCATAGCGTTTGGCCTGTTCAATGAGCTTCGCGATGTAGACGAATTCTCACGCTCTTTGGTGGCAGCCATGGCCGATCTGCGAAATTAAGGTTCCAAGTAGAGATCTCTCTACGAAATTAGGGTTTCAATTAGAGCTCTCTCTCTGTGCTTCGTTTTCTTTTCCTGCCGACGAACAATTGGAGAAGAAGAGAGGGAACCCGAAAGATGAATGCGAAAATGACATTTTACATCGGACGGACAGTTGCAGCCCACCAACTCTTCTACTCGTGGAGTATGTCATCCACAAATCTAGATCGTTTGTAATATTATAAGAGACTTTACAATCTCGAGGTTCTAGCAAGACATAGTGACCACATACGAGTATACGACATCAAACGGTTTTCTATACTAATGCTGACCTGGCTCCTACTTCATTCAAATGTGATATTTTATTGCCACACCAACTTTTGCTAACGTCACCACAATTCATATGTAAATGGTGAATCTTCGATTCGTGCCAAAATTCCGGTTTCGGTCATGATTTCAAAACTCGTCCAAGATCAAGACGTATCACCCGAGTCGTCTCAATATAACCCAACAACAGGATGGATGGACAAGTATTTAAAATCATAGTAACTAAAATCGGTGATCTTTTGAAAAAAATGATTTCCTAATGATTAAAACAATAAATAAATAAAAATATGACTTTTTCATGTAACGAAAATTGTTGATTTTTTTTTACTTTTTTTCATTTTTTTTCACAAGGACAAAATTTTAAACATTTTCTTTCTATTTTTAAATGTGGGATTTGATGCATAATGAAATTTGATGGTTAATAAGTTTAAAAATATGGGACTTGATGATAATAACTTGATTTTATGAATTTTTTTTTTCATAATTTTTAATATATATATATTTTTTATCTTTTAATTTCATCTTTCTTTCCTGCTTTTTACGAAGTTTTCCCTTGCCAATTTAAATATGTATGCCGACTTTGTGACTATGTTTAAACCCACATTCATTTTTTTCACTATTGAACGAGATGTCTCAAACGTATCGGAAAACTCATCCAAGATGACTCAGTCTCATTCACGAATGAGACATCAAAATGAGTTTTAAAACCATGATTTTGATACACTGTTCATTTTAATTCCTAAAACATGAACTTGGTCCACTGTTCACCTTTTACACGTTCACAAACTCGGAAGTTCGTTACTTTTAGTATCTATGAATTCGTAAGTTTGTCACTTTTAAACTTATGAGTTCGTAGATTTGTAAAAGTGAACAGTCCGCGTGCATGGCTTCGTAAATAAAATGAAAAGTGTACCAAAACTGTAATTAGAATAAAAGTCGTGCATGTTTTCATAAATATCTCTATGTAAATCATCAAAGAATTAGCTCACATCTTGGAGTGACATTATCAAAAATTGGTGTGGCAATAGAAACTCTCATTTAAATTTGTCTCCAAGGCAAAAATTAGTTGGATGGAATTCTTCCTCAATGTCGCTAATTTTTCCGCTAAGTTGATAGTTAATTTTTAGTGAACTTTTTCTTTCTAAATCAATTGACCCCTTTCAATTGTTGAGATCCACCGTTCAAATCATCGAGATCAACCTTTATTTCAATCTTTGAGATCGATAACTGTAATCATCAAGATCAAAGAGTACAAATAGTCAATCTCAATGATTGAACATGGATCATCGAGATCAACATTACAATTATTGAATTCAACAATAAAATGCTGAGCTCGCTATAAATGTGATCAATTTTTTTTTTCCTATTTTGATACATAATAGATAAATCTTCTCGAAACACCCAAAATGCATACATTATAGTTGTGAAACAAATGCTCAAATTAATAATTACTATGTAATCTTCAAAAATTTAAGAATCTCAAGTTCATTCTTCATTTTTTTTTTTAAATTATCGAAATAATTTGAAAAAGTACATCTGAACGTTAAAAAATAGGACCATATCCAAATGATCGCAATCACAATAGAAAATTTGAAGTATGTGAAAAAGATGAAAAAATAATAGTTTGAGTATTTCGAAAACATGACAACGAGAGATTAGGTCGAGGGAAGAAAAAATTCACTAAATGGACTATCAAGCTAACGCCCAAAAAGTTAGGGGCTATTTAGAAGAAGAAAAAGCCCTCACTACGTCTATTATGTAATTTTCCCTACATTCTTACTAACTCTAATCATGTTGTTTTTGGCCTCCCCCCTCCCCCCTTTTTTTAATGATCGGGTATCCCTTTAGATAGTGGGCCAGGCTCATATTTGGGCTTTTCCTAATCCATATACTATGGTTTGTCCAAAGACTAGTCCTAGGGCGTGTGCAACTCACCCACACGCACTAAGTAAGTGAGGGTGCACCCTCGTGGGTGGCCCCCTTGGGAATTAATGCTAGTACTGGATATCGAACTCATGACCTACGGGCATTAACAATTCATCAGTCCAAAATTTCCATTGAGGCAACCCCTCGGGTTTTTTTTTTTCCTTCCCCTTACTTTCAATTTGCACCAAAATGCCACCATGAATCTTATGAAGTAGTTGAAAAAAGCCTTTTTTATACAAATTAAATTCAAACAATATAGCAAGCCTGGTTGTAACATTTGCAATCCATTCTTTCTCACCTCAAATATGAAAATGAGCTTGATTATTATATATAGATTACCTTGATACATGTTGATTTGAAGTCAATCCCAAGATTGGTTCTTAGCACAATTTCAAAATTTTGATATATTTGAGGGTTTATTATTTTAGCGTTCATAGTAAAATTTCAAGGGCCTGTATGGATTGACTTTTCTAAGTACTTTTAACTTTTGCGGGGAATCAGAAGCACTTTAAAGGTGTTTGGATAAATAACTCTAGAAAAAACTACTTTACTGTGGAGTTATTTTAGTGATTTTTCATGGAGTACCGAAGGTACTACTTCTCTAAACTACTCTTTCGTGGAACTACAAAATATTGTCAAAATTACGAGATTGGGACAAGTATACCCCTTATAAATTTTAAAAATTACAACTCTACCCTCAAAAAGGCAATTGGAATAATATTATATTACTATCCATTGATATGGTGATATCCTTTTGGTGTAACATTTGGGACAAGTATACCCCTTATAAATTTTGAAAATTACAAGCATACCCTCAAAAATGCAATCGCAGTAAACTATATTACTATCCATTGCTGTGGTGGTAACTTTTTGGTGTAGTATTTGGGACAATTATGCTCCTCATAAATTTCGAAAATTACAAGCATACCTCAAAAATGTAATTAAATAATATTTTATTATTATCCATTGATGTGATGATAACCTTTTAGTGTAGCATTTGAATTTGGATTTCTAGTTCCCCCATTTACTCACTCAATGATTTATCCATGAGCATTCCAATCACTGTTGAAATTTTCTTATTGCAAGATTGATGTAAACAATTACACACAAATTTACTATCCATTGATGTATTAGTTTTTATGGATAAAAACAATAACTTTTATTTCTTTTGAAGAATAATTTGTTGAGTTATAATATTAAAAATAGTAATTGATACTTATAAGGGCATTTTGATCATTTTTACAGAATCCAAAACAGTTTCTACACACAAAACTCTATCAAAAGTATTTCTGACAATACTTTTCAAAACCTGCATCCAAACACACAATAATTATCCACCTACTCCAGATAGTACTTCAAAAAGTAGTTATGTTCTAAGTACTTTTGGCTCCTGTATCCATACGGTCCTTAAAATTCCATTGGTATTATATTTTGGGCTGTGATATTGTCACACCATTATGTTATAAACCAACATCATAACTGATTTAAATCAAAGAGAAGTGAAGATGCATTTGATTTCGAGATTATATATATGCACACTAAAGATGATATTGTCTCACACATCCACTATTTGTGTTAAATTACTATCACAACTTATTTGACTTTTATACATATAAGTTCCAATTCTTCAAGATTTGAAGAACTTTTATCACGCCAAACGACAAAATATTGGCCATAATAATTGATAATTAACAGATCACCATTTTGTTCTATAAACAATTGACAATACGGCCCCCATCAACACATATTATTTGTCCAGTAATGTAGGAAGCAACAGGTAAACAAAGGAACGCCACCAATGATGAAACTTCCTTAGGCTCTCCAATGCGGCCAAGAGGAGTTCGAGAAATGTAATTTTTCACTAACTCTTTGTTTTCAAGAAACTGAAGATTTAAAAAGTAAAAATAAATAACAAAGACATTATTCATCATCCATTATGTCTAGTATATTGAGATGGTTTAATCGGTTGTTCTGATATTAGAATTGGAGTGTTTGGTATCGTTAATCTAATTATAAAAAATTAAAAAAAAAAAGAAAAAAGAATTGAAATGCAATAGAAGGGTAGAAGTAGATCTTACTTCTCTCGCCAAGGGGGTTCTTATAAGTCCAGGTGCAATGCAATTAGTTCGAATATTGTCTTTCGCCCACTCGCATGCCAAATTCTTCGTTAGTTGATTCATTGCTCCTAATAAGGTCAATACATAGAAAATTTATTTATTTATTTATTTAGCAAATTTGAGGTTAGAAACTAAATTCAAACCCACTAAGAATATACTAATGCTGGAATGACACAAATAGAGACACAAGGTTTGCATGGTGGCGCACAAATAACCGTAGATGCTTTTTACTCGTATCTCGCAGAAAAGCATCTACAGTTATATGCACGCCACCAAGTCATTGTGTCACCCCTGTGTCCCCCTTTGTGTCACCCCAGCACGACTCCTAAGAATATACCGAACCTTTAGTTGCTCCATAAATACTGAACAAATTTACGCCTGTCATACCACCAATAGAGGAGATAAAAACAATGCTTCCTTCTCCAGAGGCTTTTAAAACAGGGTATGCAAGTTGGCACAAATGGTAAGCAGATTCAAAGTTGGTAGCCATCATGAATGAGAAATCTTCGGCGGTACAATCAACAATTGGCTTTGGTATACCTGTCCCAACATTGTTTATCTATTTCGCCACAACAAAAACAGAACAAGTCAATCCCAAGCGAATATTTTGGTATGTTCCTCTTCTCCCAAGTTCAACACAAGAAAAATAAGAAAATCAAAATTTGATCAGGTATCAAAGGAGAACAATGACAGAATAAAATACCCACAAGTATATATCATCAATATTGTGGTATGAATCATGGATGCGTGACTTTTATGTCCAAAATAATCTATGGTTCCTAATGAAAATATTTGTCTCATGTCTTCTGTTTGGAGGTGTAAAAGCTTTGTATTGGTATTAGAGACTGTTCACCAAGGAATGATTCTACGTGCTGAGGTAAAATTTTCACAATTTCATAACTTTTGTTGTAAGAGTGATTTCATCTTTATACAGCCTATAAATTCATGGCCAACTTGTTGAAAGGATCTTATCATAGTTTGTGGATGTAGGCAATCTTGCCAAATTACGTAAATTTTGTATCGTGCTTTTTCTATTTTGATTTGTAATTTACTTTATTGTTGTCATTCTTGTAACAATATAAGATACGGGCATTTATTTATTGTATCATACAACTTTAGTCAGCAATTCAATTCTAATTCTCTTCAAATAATGGATATATCTCCAATAAAACTTAGAGACTAAAACATCCCTTTGAATTTGCTAAAGGATCATTTTATTCCTTGCATGCTAGCTTAATAAATTGGGGTTTTCCAAATATAAAGAAAATAATAAACACAATATAACACATAGAACAAATGTAGACCTACAAAAACAAAGGATGAAGAAGCAGTAGCACCACGTGGAAAGTGGAAAATTCTACAGGAAAGTTTGACGACTGAAGGCCCAAGAATTTTAAAAACCGAATTTCAACGGTTAAGGACCGTTAAAATTTTTTATGTTCCCCAGATTCGATGGCTTAGAGCCGTCGAATTTCTCCATCCTCCATTAATTTAACAGTTTTGGCCCGTCAAAAGGAAATATTCGATAATGAAAATTTTGACACCTTAATCTATCAAATTTAAGGAAATTTGACGGTCTTGGGCCGTACAATATAGGCTTTTTCCATGTTGTAGAAAGTAACCTATTTAATATAATCCTAATTTTTTCTTCTTTAATTATCTATCCTTCAAGATGAGATGGTTTGGTATATTTGACATACACACATTATTACAAGGAATCCTAAACATGATATGGTGTGCCGAGTACTAGCATACATCTTTTTAATGCATCATATATACTCTAAATATCTTTTTAAATTTGTAATCGAACTTTCAAGGCCTCTTAGAGCACCCGACTAATCATCGGACTCATGCAGTCGCCTCCCCCCACGCATAGGTAATTTCGGGACAAATCCATGAGGGTGGCTCCTAAGGGTACATTTGAACTCTAGATCTCTGCAATTGAGTTTGTTATGGTGATAAATTGTACAAATGGGGTGAGACCAATTGGCATTGTTAAGTCCTAGCCCGGCTCGAATTTCATGGGTTGGAAAATTGAGTCCGGCTCTCTCTCTTTAGGATCAAGATCAAGGCCCTAACCATTATTTTTTTCAATCCCTCAAGGTCAGGCTAGTAGGCCAGTAGGCACAATGGACAACCCTACTCAAAAGACTAATTAATGATATCTATAACTTCAAAGCAATGAAGAAAACTAAGGAATCAAAAGTGAATTTTGAGGAATCGAAGGAAGATGCAACAATTTAATATAGGAAATCCCGAATGAAAAGTGCACATTATTCCTTCTTTTCAATCGAATTGATCATAACCACTACCCACCACATTTCATGAATTTATATATGCACCACAAATAGGAGATAATGAACATGGTGTATCAGCTTACCCCATGTTGAGTGTATAGTTTCCTCCACTCTCGGGTGTTTCATACCCCAATCATGCCCCGTTACCCTCTTGTATTCATTATTCTCCCCTTTTCCACCAGATTGGTCTTTTGGAGTAATTTGTTGGTTAATATGGTATCAGAGCACAAGATTCATATAGGTCAGGGGTTCAAATCTTCCCACCCTTATGGGTGAGGGGGGAGTGTATATTTTCCTCTACTCTTGGGTGTGTCATACCCCCGTCAAGCTCCATAACTCCCTTATATTTATTGTTTTCCCCTTCTCCAACAAATCGGTCTTTCGGAATAATTGGTTTTAGAATTAATTATAGAGTTGTGATTAAATGACGTGTTAAAACATATGCGGTTGACATGGAAAGTGCATTGAATCATAGATCTTTTTCTTAGGGATACACAAGGAAAAAAATCTATGGTTCTGTGCACTTGCCACGTCAAGTGCGTACAGACCATCGTGAATAGTAATTGTAAAGGGCCTAAATAGAGGATAAGGTCTTAGGTGATGTTAATGGAGATGATTATATATCTTGGAGGGAGAATGGTAGCTCCGCAGATCAAAGGGGAAGTCCCCCCATCAAGATGAAAGGTTCCCTCCAAGAGAAAAGATATGAGAGATCCAAATTAGGGTTCCGACCCTTTTTTTTTTTTTTTGTTGTTGTCCCAGATTATTATTTATAGGAAATCCCCCGTTGATCTTAGTCATAATTATAAATTTGGAAAAAAAAAAAAAAACTCACGAGTATGTTGAGTTTTCCTTTGAAGATGGTTGAAACATCCTCCATGAGTTTCTCTCGTTGGGCTCTCACTGATACATCACAAACCGAGCCAGTGACTCGGAGACCCAACTCAGTCCACTCACTCAAGACCTGGTTGAGTTCGGCTTCTTTCCGGGAACACGTGTGGACAGACGCTCCCATGTCTGCAAGCTCCTCAACAATTGCACGGCTGAGAAAAAGGAAGTGTTACATAAGTTTCTGTGTGTATGAGAGAGAGAGAGAGAGAGAGAGAGAGAGAGAGAGAGAGAGACCCAATTCCTTTGGTTCCACCAGTTACAAGAGCAGTCATTCCTTTGAGAGACCATCTTCTCCTCTTCTGTGCTTCTTCCATATAGTTGGATCTTTTATCTGAGTTACTAACTGTTGTTCTCTATAAATATAAAGGCTTATAACTGTGCGTTGGGTGGTTGTTGGTCGATCGCTTTCAATTATTAATGGATTTATCCTATGTTTCTTGAGGATTTTTCCTAACCCATCATATGCTTGTCTTCTTATCCATCTAACAAGGATATTTGTGGTACTTTCGATTAAAGAAATTTCCCAAAACGTGAACAACTATTTAGAAAATATTCATTTCAGCTAATTTTTCATACTAAATTCTAAAATATGAAGAGCAAGATGGCAGGTTTTTCAATTTGACGGTCTCTTGCTAGTTTATATTAGCAAGATCGCTGATTTTTTTTAAAAGTGACAATCTCACTGGTATAAATGGAATTGTGATAATTTGACGCTCCCTTTCTTCTTTTTTTTTTTTTAATGCTTCCTTCACAAATATGTAGATCCATTGCTTTAGGATATACAGGAACATATATTTATGATTTCATACGGTTTTGTAAAGGGAGCTTACAAAAAAGGAGCGTTAAATTATCACTACTCTTGTAAAAGTGATGATCTCACAAGTTCACTGCTATTAAACTACTTTAAATTAATAAGAGAGATTGTCACTTTAAAAAAGTTTTGATTTGGATTTTCATGTTTTGGGAATTAAAATGGACAATGAGCTGGAATTCGTTATATTCAACTCATGAAATGATAATTTGTCCTAAATATTTTTGTTGTTTATTTAATCACTTTCCAATCTAATTAGGAAAAAGGTGTTGATATTCTAACCAAAAAGTCTTCACTTAGTCAATACTTGACTGACGTGGCATGGACAAAGAACCATAGATCTCTTTTCTTAAGATACACAACCACACATCTTTATTCTAGTTCAAATATCATTGTTTTTAGAAAAATGCAAAAATGACTTGAAATAACACTTCATGTAGCATCCTACCGAATAGAACCATCAATTCTCTTTCTCTAGTATAACACTAATATCTCGAGAAAAAGCATCTATCATTTTTTACACACTTCGAGTGCTATTTGAAGTCACTATGGCAATGCTCATGTAATTAAGACAATTTCAAAGAGAAAAATTCTAAAGTGACTTCAAATAGCACTCCAAGTAATATAGAGTGTACTTGAACTTGTAGAAAATCATATATGTTTTTCCTCTAGGTATGAGTGTCATTCACTTGGGAAAAACATAAGCTTCTCTAGACACCATGGCTTTAAATCTCGTTCGAGACCGAGATGACTCATCCGAGTTGTCTCGGTATTGTCCACCAACTAGATAGCTTGACAAATTGTCTCGAAGACATGGTTCTAGGCATATTTTAAAATCTCATCCGAAAATAACTCAAATAAATTGGATATCTCATCCAAGATGACTCAGTCTGTTTATATCAAAACAAGTTTTAAAACCATGCTGTACACAGTTCTGCTTCAAATGTTATTTGAGTCACTACAACAAGGATCTTTCAACAAAAATACTTAATGCATCAAAGAAAGATTCTATATACCTTTACAAAGAATTAAATGGACATAATCTACGTTACATGTTTTTTTTTCTACTTTCTTCTAATAAATAAATTGGTAAACACAAACATGGAAGCCCAAGCACTTATGGAATTGTTGGGGGCATTTTCATGTTTGCAAGAAACGTGGGATGGCATACTTTCCTCTTTCAAAATAAAATAATTGTTTATGACACTTCAAAAAAATGGTTATTTTGGAATAGGAGGATGAAACGGATTTTATCCGTTTCTAATAAAGAATGGTTTTAAACTGTTTTTTTATGTTAGGAGATGTTTCTAAATCGCGACCCATTCGTTTTAACTGAAACCAGACCGAAGAAATCGACCTCATTCTCTCTCGTTCTAACAAGAACGAAAGATGGAAGACAGAAAGAGTTAGATCGAGATGAAAGGGAAAGTGATCTGCGAAAATCCATTCGTTTCAGAGAGAAATTCCACTCGTTTGTCGACGAACTTAGGATTGATGAAGATTTATCAATTTCAGAGAGAAAATCCACTTCGTCCCTCAATGTCGGTCAGTTCTTCATCCAAGATCTACGAAATCTAAGGTTCGAATCGTCGAAATCCCCTCGTCTCTGAGGTAAGATCTTGCTTTTTTTAATTTTCTTTTCGATCTATCATTTTTTTTTATGATTTTGGAACCTTATTATCAATTCTTAGTTAGATGTGATTTGATTTGCTAGTTTTCGACTGAGATCGTTGCATTTCTTAGGTGGAATTCTGATTGATGTAGGGTTTAATGTCTTGTTTGATGTGTTCTAGCCTCTCTAACTGAACAGAGCTTCAATCATTCAACCAGAAAAAACAGTTATATAAGCATTTGGGTTTTGTGAGTTAGGGTTTTTTCATTTATTGGGTCTATTTATGTATATATTTTTTCTTTTGGTTTATTTAATGGCTTTGAAGTACTTTACTTTGTTTTATTTTAGAAAGATTAAAGTAGGTTACATTTATGTGGGCTTTTAGGTACATGAAGCTAAGCTTGAGTTATGGAAGGGTCTGGTTTAGTTGTATTTAAACCAATCTTGATTCATGTATATATTTTCCTTGCATCAATCATTTATACATTGTTTTTATAGTTTTGACAATATCAGATAATATAAATTCATCGTGGAAGCCTAATCACAATTCACGAAAACTTGGGTTTGGCTATTAGGTAGTATTAATTGAATTCCTAATACATTGCCCTTCTCTACTTTGAAGATGTGGGGTTTAGTGAGTCTTACACATCTATTAGTTTATGATTTTAATCACAGTGCTGCAACTATCACAGAAGTCTTAAAGCACCAGGCATCCCTTGTTTGGAGATTAGGAAAGGCATGATAGAACACCCTTGTAAACATTGCAAGAGTCAATGAAGAAGCATCCCATTATGATCACATTTAAAAACCCAATTATTTTTATTAGACAAGATCTAGTTATCTTTCAAACAATTTGAAAATAGTGAAGAAATCTAACATCTATGTGTCATTTAGATTTCTCAGAAGCCATTGTCATTTTTTTTAACTTCGTTAAATATACAGATTTCTCAAAGCATGTGTAACTGCATTTAAAAATGAATAATTTGTAGCAGATTATTTCTAATCTTTCCAATTTTCAAAGAAATCATGAAGGACTGTTGGGCAAGTGTTTTCATAAACAAATTACCAAGGATGCTAAATAGGGTTTAATCTCTTACATGCTTGACAGGTGCACGCTTATGAGCGAATGAATAGAATGTACAACTATACATTGGATCCATGCGGTCCTGTTTATATAACAGTTGGAGATGGTGGGAGCTTAGAAAAAGTTGATGTTGAGTATGCAGATGACCCAGGAAAGTGTCCTTCCATTGGAGACAACATACTAGAATTTGGAGGGCTGTGCTATGTGAATTTCTAATCAGGCCCTGCAAAAGGCAGATTTTGTTGGGACAAACAGCCAGAGTGGAGTGCATTTAGAAAAGGCAGCTTTGGGCATGGAATACTAGAGGTATCTTCCGATTCTTTAATGGGTAATCATTAAAGTCCAAACATGGTTATAAGCCTAATCAGCTTAGACTTGTTTAATTGTTTAGTGGTTGGGCTTAAATCTTTTCCTTTTGGTTCTAATTGTTAATTTGTTCTTTAATTGGTTGATGGCTTAATGACAATCAGTTAACTAGGAGATGCATGGGATCATGTTCTTGGATGCCACAAGTTGAGCCCAATGACCCCTAGTAAAGGGTGAAATCCTTACTAACTTAGTAAGACTAGTTGGAATCAATAACTAATGCACGTCTCCTCATCCTTTGTGATTGATATATGTTTGGTTGTAGGAAAATATCATGCATGTGGAAAAAAATTTCATGAAAGGTTTGAAATTATAATATAGTGTGGAAGATTGTCAGATTGGCAATGGGATGTTGCCGGTTTGGAAAGACTAGGCAGAAGTTGGAAGTTAGCATTTAGTGGAAGTCATGTTATCATAATTTGCATGCCCTAGTGCTCTCCTCAAACTTCAGGGACTCAATGATTAAGATGTGGCCCATAGGTAAAAGTCTTGCTCTTTAATCACTGGTTTCCATTACAATCAACAAACAATACTACGAATAATAAACAAAGCTTACATAACACACACCCATGCCCCTCTGTAGGCACCAAAATTTTGAAGAGGCTTTACAAATTTTATAAATAAAAAATCTCTAAAGTTATAAATGGGCTTCACAGCCAAATTGAGTCCATTAACTGAGGACGGGCCCCTTACAAGTTTGGGTTTTGAGTTTTCGCAGATAAAGCCCATGATCCAGTAAATACAAGTGATCCACACATTAAAATATTGGGCCTTATACCCAAATGAATAAATTTGGCCCAATAATAATCTATAAAATCTTTAAAATTGGATTTGGACAAATTTAGCCTTTTAAACAAATCAATTAAGCCTTTTTAAATTGAGGGTATAATTGGAAAGCTAAATTACCTTTAAGTCTATAAATACAAGAGCCTCTCTCATTGGGAGGGGATCTGGATCACTTTCTCTCAGAAGACAGAAGCTCTCCCTCTAGAGAAGAAGAAGCTCTCAAGCCCTCCTCCAGAGACAAAAGCAAGGTTCTTCAAAGATTCGGACTCCGACTAAAGAGAAAATCAAGCATAAAGCCTTTCTCTGGAATCCAAACAACCTTCTCAGCCAATAAAGCGCGAAGTCCGGAGAGAAGAAGATCTACAGAAGCCTCTACAGAAGATCAAGCACAAAGCAAAGCCACCGTTCAAGCAACCTTCTCAGCCGATAAAGCGCGAAGCACGGAGAGAAGAAAAGTTACATACATCATCACTATTTTGTATTTGACTGTTAATCAGAGGAAACATTGAGATCTGTATTCACTTTTCATAATTTGCGATTATATTTCACGGATCTCGAGGTAGATCCGTTGAAATTTATTGTTGACAAATTTCTGGCACGTCCGGTGGGACCATCTCAACCTCTCATCTTTCAGTCAACTACAAGAACATCAACTAAAGTATCGATGGCATCTCGCAATGTCAACGCTATCGCATCTGCTGCTACTGAGAAAGGTAAGAAAATCCTTTCTTCCAATCTTGAGTCTGCTCAGATTATTAGTCATGATCATCATGTGACACGAACAATGACAAAAACGGGTGGAATCAAGCTAATGGAGCCTCTCCAGCATCACTCCAAGAAAAGAGCCACAAAAACGACACTTACCACGAAGGAATTGTGGGCAGACGTGGTAGAAGACGACTCGTCAGATTCTGGATCTGATTCGAAGTCAAGCGAGGGATCGTCTAGATCTTTATCGATCACTTCTCCGTCACAAACTCATACATCCATCAGAACAGTGATGACAGCTGGAGCGCTAACGATGGAGGAACAAGTTGCTCAAATGACAGACACCATCAACAAGTTAACAAAAGCAATGGAAGACAAAGATATTCAAATTGCAACTCTCGCCAGCCGTTTGGAGCATAAAGACAAGGAAAATGAATCGAGTGCTAGACCTTCGCATCCTCTAGGATTCACCCCTGAAGCATACATGGCTCCGCACGAAGAGGAACAACGAGCAGATTATTCTGGTTCATGAAAAGCTACTAGAGATCCACCACAGGGGTCTGTCGCTTCGCTTTCTGTTCAACAACTGCAAGCAATGATTACTGACACCATTCGTACTCAGTATGGGGGCATGCCACAGTCCTCATTGGTTTACTCCAAACCTTACACTCAACGCATCGAACAAATGCGTCTTCCAACGGGATATCAACCACCAAAATTCCAACAGTTCGAAGGAAAAGGCAATCCAAAGCAACATATTGCCCACTTCATCGAAACTTGCAACAACGCCGGTACATTCGGTGACTTCATGGTGAAATAATTTATTCACTCCCTCCGAGGCAATGCATTCGATTAGTACACTGACTTGGAACCCAACTTAATAGATAGTTGGGACCAACTTGAAAGAGTATTCCTCGGCCGCTTCTACAGCACTAGAAGAACTGTGAGTATGGTAGAACTCACTGCCGTCAAACAAAGGAAGGATGAACCAGTCATCGAGTACATAAAGCGATGGAGAAATCTTTCCCTCAACTGCATGGATCGACTTTCTCAATCTTCTGCTATCGAAATGTGTGTTCAAGGGATGCACTGGCAACTCCTTTACATCTTGAAAGGAATTAAACCACACACTTTTGAAGAGCTAGCTACTCTAGCCCACGACATGGAGTAGAGTATAGCTGTGTATCAAACTCCACGACCAAGCGAACCTCGAAGGCAAGAAAAGAAGGATGTCAAGTCCTTCAAAACTAAAGAAGTCTTATCCACCACTACCAGCAAACCTGTCAAAATCACAGGTAAAAAAAGAGAAGATCAGCCACGAGCTGATTCAACACAAGAAAAAGGAAAAGCTTGGAAAACTCTCAAAGAGCTTGAGGCAAAAGAGTACCCTTTTCCTGATGCTGATGTCTTGGGCATGTTCGAAGAGCTACTGAAGTTAAAGTTCATCGAACTTCCAATACCCAAACGACCCGAAGAAGCAAGTCGCGACAATGATTCGAGGTATTGTCGTTATCACAGGGTGATTAGTCACCCAATTGAAAAATATTTCGTCTTCAAGGAGAAAATCATGGATTTGGCACGTCAAGGGAAAATTGAACTTGACTGTACCGAAAATGTTGCTACTTCCAACATGACATCTGTCACATTTGGATCTTTTGATCCAATACTCTTGACAAGTCAGTATGCTACGTAGATTCCATCTCCTTGAATCCCAAAAGTTCTACCTCAACCATCACAACTCATATTCGTACATTTTGATGTTGAAAAGGCCCATCCCACGCTGGGGGCAAGGCCACATCAAAGAAAAATCATCACATTTCCCACTTCACTTCAACAAGGACCACAATCTCATTCGGCTTCAAACTCAAAGTCAGACATCTCAGAGTCTGCTTCAGTTGATGACGAAGGGTGGACAGTTGTCACTCGTCGAAAAAGACGCCCTACATATGTGCCAACTCATTCTATTTCAAAGCCAAAGAGAAAGAGAAGAAAGTCAAAACCAAGTACAGGGTCAAAGAAACGAAAGAGAGCAACAAAGAAGAAGGCTTTCCGAGTTCCGCCCGCAGACCCTGAAGACATCTTTCAACAACCTCCCCGTATGTCGGTTACTCTTTTAGAATTCTTACCAAAAAAGCTCTTGAAGGAAGCCTGCACGGTTTCATGTCACCAAGTGGAAGTGGAGGTGCTCGAAGATGATACCAATAGTAGATCAGAAGAACATCCTATTACTTCCAGTGATGGAAATCAGAAACTTGAGAAAGACAATATCACCTCGAAAATGAAAGATTTGCAGGTTGACTTGGATTTCTCTAATGAACTCCAAAAGGTTTAGTATGCTTCAAAGCAAAGCTCAATTGAATCAACGCAGGAAGTTCAACCCAACATAGATCCACGAGAAGACGATTTGTGCATGGCCACAATCACCTTCACTGACGAGGATCTCCAATTGGGGTCCCGACCTCACAATAGGCCTCTTTATGTTACAGGTTATGTGAGGGAAACTAAAATTTAAAGAATCCTCCTGGATTGCGGTTCTGCGGTCAACATCATGCCAATTCGTACTATGAACCAAGTTGGCATCTTATCGGATCAACTTGCTCGCAGTAAGTTGATGATTCAAGGTTTCAACTTAGGAGGTCAAAGAGCGATCGGCATGATAAAAGTCAAGCTCTCTATTGCAGATTTGGAGTCAACGACACTCTTCCACGTGATTGATTGTAAAACTTCATATCACTTGCTTCTCGGCCGACCATGGCTGCATGAAACTGGGTTAGTACCATCCACGTTACATCAATGCTTCAAGTATTACTAAGATGGTGTGCAGAAGCATGTAATAGCCGATGATCAACCGTTTGACAAAGCAGAAACGTATTTTGCAGATGCGAAATTTTATGTTGGAGGGGATGTCATTCAAGAAGCACTTTCAGTTTCGATACCTCCTTCTAGTAAGCAAAAACCCGACAAAGGAAAGCATACTATGAAGGATGCCGAGGAAATTTCTCCTGGTCTTCCACTTCAGAAAGAACGTAGTAAGAAACAAGAACCAGAAAATCGACAGATCAAGGTGGGTCAATCAATGGTGGACGCGCCATCCACAATTGTGTTGCCAACCCCAATGCTTCGTTACGTGCCGCAATCGAGACGGAAGCCGGGACAATCACCTTTCGAAGAGATTTCTTCAAAGACCAAACCTTCTGTCTCTAAAATCGAATTGGAGACGTTGAAAGAAGAGTTAACATTTCCGGTTACACTTCTCCAAAATTCTTACGTAGTAAGGACACCCGTGAAAAGTATTATCCCAGCTACATTAATCACGAACAACATCGCGAAGATTGAGTCTGAAAGTTGGTTCGGTCCTAAAACTTCAAAGTTATTCGAAATTGCTGGTTACGGAAAAGGTGAACCCGTACGATTGGGCGAACTACTACCAACTGATCAAATTCATGGTTTGACTGCAACACAAGTCAAACTCGTTCGAGCTAGAGAAAAAGTTTCATTCACACGAGCGGGGCTAGGTTATACGTCAGAAGCTCCAAATTTCTAAGATGAAGATGGCTTCTTCACAATATACTATAGTAGAGGTCATCGATGAGTCTGTAGAAGAAACACCAATGCCACGAATATCGATCTTTAATCGAATTGGTGGCCACATCTCGACCACGTCGGTATTTGATCGATTGGGTGTTTTAGATGATTGTCATGATGTACAAATTCATAAATCTCGTGCGTCTGCTTTATCTAGACTTGGTCAAAAGGTTCGAGTAAAAATACGAAGAGAATCACGACATCAACCTAAGCAAATGAATAAACATATAGAGCATAAAGATAATAGTGGCTTGCATAGCGCTATTCCATCTCGCATGAAACGACAAGCAGCTTTAGAAGTCTCGATATCAGATGCATTGATTGTGAAGTGACGCACCATTATCCTCACAAACCAAACGGGTAACAACCAAGCTTCAACTGTTGGAACAGACAATTCTGAAGATGTTGTTTCTGTAAATCATATTACCATTGAGGAATTCCCTGAAGAAGATTCTACTTCATCAGATGAAGAACTCGAAAATGCTCCACCGGTCTTTGAAGAAGGCGGACAGGCCACTGTCGACAACTTAAAAGAAGTAAATCTTGGGACAATTGAAGAGCTGCAACCCACGTTCGTCAGCACTCTTCTAAACCAGCATGAAGAATCCGAGTACCTCAAGTTGCTACAAGAGTATAGAGATGTATTTGCTTGGACTTACAAAGAAATACCAGGACTTGATCCGAAGATCGCTGTTCATCAGCTCGCAGTTAAACACGGAGTTCGCCCAATAAAACAGGCACAACGTCGTTTTCGACCAGAGGTGATACCACAAATTGAGACAGAGGTCAACAAGTTGATAGAAGCTAGCTTCATCCGAGAAGTAAAATATCCAACCTGGATTTCCAACATAGTTCCGGTAAGAAAGAAAAATGGACAAATTCGAGTATGTGTCGATTTTCGCGACTTGAATAATGCATGTCCAAAAGACGATTTTCCACTTCCAATTATAGAACTTATGATTGATGCGACTACAGGACATGAAGCCTTGTCTTTCATGGATGGATCTTCTGGTTACAATCAAATTCGATTGTCGCCAAAAGACAAGGAGCTTATAGTCTTTCGTACCCCAAAGGGTATATATTGTTACAAAGTTATGCCTTTTGGACTTAAGAATGCTGGTGCCACTTACCAGCGAGCTATGCAGAAAATCTTTGATGACATGCTACATGACAAGGTGGAATGTTACGTTGATGACTTAGTAGTAAAGTCCAAGAAAAGAGAAGATCACTTACAACATCTACGTGATACCTTCGACAGATTACGACGGTACCAACTTAAGATGAATCCATTAAAATGTGCTTTTGGAGTCACCTCGGGTAAATTTTTGGGATTCGTGGTTCGACATCGCGGTATTGAAATCGATCGAAACAAGATTGAAGCCATTCAAAAGATGCCGGCACCAAAGAATATTCATGAACTCAAAAGTCTACAAGGCCAATTTGCTTACATTCGTAAGTTCATTTCAAACTTAGCTGGGCGTTGTCATCCCTTCAGTCGATTGATGAAGAAAGATATATCATTCGAATGGGATGAAGCTTGTGAGAATGCTCTGAAAAACATCAAGGAGTATCTTCTCAAGCCTCCTGTTCTTTCTGCACCAATTCCGGAAAAGCCACTGATTCTCTATATTAGTGCACAAGAAATGTCACTAGGAGCATTGTTGGCTCAAGAAAATGATAAAGGAAAAGAAGGTGCACTCTACTACTTGAGTCGAACTCTTGTTGGAGCAAAAGTAAACTATTCACCCATCGAGAAGACATGTTTAGCGCTCATCTTTGCCACAAAGAAACTCCGGTACTACATGTTGTCGCACACAATCCAACTCACTGCGCGAGCTGATCCACTCAAATATATCATGACAAGGCCAGTCTTGTCGGGAAGACTAGCTAAATGGGCTCTTCTTTTATCAGAATTCGAGATTATTTACATCCCTCAAAAGGTTGTAAAAGGACAAGCATTAGTCGACTTTCTTGCTGATCATCCTATTCCAACTGAATGGGAATTGTCTCATGACTTGCCTGATGAAGAAGTATTTTCTATTGATGTGCTTCCAGCTTGGAGAATGTTCTTTGATGGGGCTGCTAGAAGAGATGGAGTGGGGGTATGTGTAATTTTTATCACCCCACAAAATGAAGTATTGCCATTCTCGTTTCCTTTGACGAAACTATGTTCAAACAATGTTGCAGAGTACCAATCGTTGATAATTGGTTTAGAACTCGGGTTAGAGATGAAGTTACACCAACTTTATGTGTATGGGGACTCACAACTTGTCATCAATCAACTCTCAATGGAGTATGTCGTTCGAAAACATGAGTTGGTACCTTATCATCAGTATGCTACACAACTTCTAAGTCAGTTTGAAGACGTCATCATTAAGCACATACCAAGAGTCGAAAATAAGCAGGCTGATGCTTTAGCTAGTCTTGCTGCAAGTTTGGCTATGCTAGAAGGAGAGACAATGAGTATTCCCATCTGCCATAAGTGGGTACTACCTCCTTTAATAGATGAAAATTGCGAATTGCATGAAGCAAATATCGTCGAAATAGCCGAAGTCAAAGATTGGAGACAGCCATTTATTGATTATCTACAGCATGGGAAGCTGCCAGACGACCTAAAACACAAAATCGAAATACGTCGTAGGGCACCTCGATTTTTATATTTCAATGATAAGTTATATCGTCGCTCTTTCGACGATATCTTAATGAGATGTCTCGGAGATGATGAAATTCGAGATGCTTTAGAAGAAGCACACTCTGGAGTGTGCGGTTTACATCAGTCAGGACCGAAACTCCATCACAGTCTGAAGAGGATGGGATTTTACTGGCCTACTATGGTGAAAGATTCTTTAAACCATGCAAAGAGGTGTAAAGCTTGCCAATTTCATGGGGATTACATTCGTCAACCACCAGAGCCATTACATCCTACAATCGCATCTTGGCCCTTTGAAGGGTGGGGACTTGATGTCGTTGGACCACTTCCGAAATCTTCAAGGCAACATCTCTATATTTTCGCCGCAACAGATTACTTTTCTAAATGGGCTGAAGCAATTCCCTTTCGAGAGGTCAAAAAAGAAACGGTAGTAGACTTCATCAAAAACAATATCGTCTTTCGTTACGGCATTCCACGATATATCATGACAGATAATGGGAAATCTTTTAGCAATACGCTGATGGATCAATTCTGCATGAAGTTTAACATTAAGCAGAGATGTTCTACAATGTACAACGCTGCAGCAAATGGACTCACCGAAGCCTTCAACAAAACTTTCTGCAAGCTTCTTGAAAAGGTTGTCTCAAAATCGAAAAAAAAATTGGCATGAACGAATTGGAGAAGCATTATGGGCATACAGAACCTCATACCGCACCTCCACACAAGCCACACCTTACTCATTGGTTTATGGAGTTGAAGTTGTTCTCCCATTGGAACAGTAAATACCTTCCCTAAGAATTGCGATCCAAGAAGGTTTGACCTGCGATGAAAATGCTAAGCTACGTCTAGCTGAACTTGAAGCATTGGACGAAAAAAGATTGGAAGCACAACAACGGCTAGAATGTTACCAAGCCCGTTTGTCACGTGCATTCAATAAGAAAGTTCGACCACGTTCTTTTCAAGTTGGCGATTTAGTTCTCGCTGTACAACGACCAATCATCCTCTCACATCGTTTTGGAAAGAAGTTTGATCCAAAATGGGATGGGCCTCATGTAGTGAAAGAAGTATATACTAATGGTGCATATCTTCTTGTAACACTAGAAGGATTACGTCTTGGTCCAATCAACGGAAAATTTCTCAAACGATACTATCCTTGAAAGAATCATGCTCCCCAGCACGAGCCTAAACTGTTTGACAATGCTCCTCGGCACGAGCCTAAACTGTTTAGCAATGCTCATTATCGTACGAGCTTAAATTACATGATACTCCTGACCCGCATGAGTTAAAATTGTGAACGGTCCAAAGTTTAAAAAAAAAAAAATTGAGCTCGTTAGATTGAAAACCCGAGAAGGCGGTCTAGGCAAAACTTAGAGCATTATCCATATGAACTACGTTATGGTTTGATCTCATTTTTGGGTACGTAGGCAGCCTGTAAAGTTACTTCAGGTTCAACCACATCAACAAAAAAAATATATACTCGTATAAGGAAAGAATGGAATTTTATTAATTTTGAATGAAATAAACGATGTTATAATTTTCTAAGTCCTATACAGTAAAAAAATAAAAAATAAAAAAAAAATAAAAATTGAACTTAATATAAAGAAGTAAGGTTCCAAAACTTCTTCTTCAAAGACTCTCTCTCAGCTTTGCAAGCAGCTATTTCATCATCATCAATGATTGGAACATTAGATAAGCGAGTACACTCTGCTTCAACAGTAAGTAGAGCCACCTCCTCTTCCTGAACTTGAGTATTAAGAGATTCTTTAGAAGCAGCGACTTGTGGTAGCATTTCTCTGATCTGAGTCAACTCGATTTCTATCTCAACTTCTCGTTTAGTCAGTTCAACTTCTTTATCTTTAACTTCAGTCAGTTGCGTACGTAAACTATCCACTGATTGACGTTTTAGCTGAGCTTCCTGATCTAAGACAGATAGCTGAATATCCCTATCATCTGCTGACAAAGATGATAAAGCCTTCTCTCGTCTTGAAAGATATGCTTCTACTCCAGTTATAAGCGATTCGAAGAAGTTAGCAAAAGGCATAGGTTCAGTTTTGAAAGCATTCTTGAGAGAAGAGATGATGGCAGGCATATGAAGTGATTGTCATTCTCTTAGGTTGGAAAAGCCAATATTGAGCATCAACTCAACTCTAGATCGAAGGAATTCATCACGAGCTCTATGTAATGCTTGTTGAACGCATAATTCTATGTCACTATCATGCAAAGAAGCTTGTCGAGTTTGGGTAGAAACAGTAAGCATTCCACAGGACCTCGGAACAATCACAGATGAATCAACCAACTTATTAGAAAAGGTAAAGTCAATGCGATAGGAGTCGTATGTGTAGTTGAAGTTGATGGAGTGCCACGAGAATTCTGACGAGGACATGAAGAAACCTCGTCCCCATCACTCTTTGAGGGGTCTTCATTATCAACCAATTTCGGAAGTCCTCTACTAAGATGACTGACATTCCAAACATCTCCCATACCCGAGAAAACAGGGAGGGCTGGAAAATCTTCTGAGGCGTACAAATCGATAATGGAGTGTATATTGGTTGATGATTCTGCGAAAACAATTAAATCACAAAAGATTTAAAAAAAAAATGAAAATTTCTAAGAAAGGAAAAAAGTGTGTAAAATTACCTTTCCTAGGAGACACATCATTCTCAGCTTCAGCTTCTTGCTCATCTAGAGTCACACTCGAATCTTTAGGCTCAATATGAGTAACAGGCTTCAAAGAATCCACGGGATTTGATCTATGAACAGTTTGTTCTACATCTATCCTAACAATGTTGGCCTGTTCCGTCTGAGTAGTCGCTGGCGTTGGTAGTATTTTTTTGAAACGCAATTTCAATCTAGGCTCCGTAATGACATTTTGCGTATCATTAATGCGTGTGTGTTCTATTTTTCTTTTTCGAGAAGGTTTTTGCATGGCAAGCAAAGTATGATGTGCCTCACGATCTTCAACTCCTTTTCTTTCATCAAAATTAAAGTTCGGAACGGAGACACTGTCTTCAAGAAGACGAAAATCAAGGGCATCCAAGTGAGGTACTACATCTTGAATCCACCAATCCCTATAACTCTTATCAAATTGCCGGTTCATGTCTTGTACTTTTGGAGGAATGAAAAAGTTGACTCGACTTTTGGTCTGAGTCAAAGACAACCATAAACTATATAACTCTATCCCATCCACGGATCTTATGAAAGGAATCGGAGTTCCAGGGATACGTTGACGAAAGCCTTGTTGACGAGCAAACCTGTGAGGGCTATACATTTCCACCTCACAAACATCACCATATCGAAACATATCAAATCCAGGACGACAGCTTATCATGAAAGCTTGAACTTCAGAAGGATCATCACCATCATCAGTCCGCATCCTTCTATGACCTTTTGGTGGCCAAATCTCCTCAGGATGCCATTTAAAATCACTAGAATCCATAGTGCTGATCAGATTCCTTGCATCTTTAGCATTATCTTCCCAATTAAAGTATGAGTTGGAAACACCAGCTGTGCGAACCAGATACGGAGGTCCAAAGTCAGCATCAATGCTACCAAATACTCCCCAAGGAAAATGAAGTCCAACCCACCTAAACAAGTAATGAAGGGGACAATAACTCGTGGAGGCACCTACAATTTTCTATGTTTTCATACCCCAATAGGTCTGAGTTAGACCTTTGTATAAACAACACAGAAGTGGAGGTACCAAGCTGAACGTAGTACCTCGGGCCATCAATGCTACTACCTTGAAAGTGCCTGGACGAATAAGATCACCATTCTCACAAGGGAGAATGAAACGACACAACCACAAGGAGAGGTATGCAGCTGTCATAGCTTCATCTTCAACATTCTGATTTGCAGGAAAACCGAGCCTGATAAATGGATTTTCTCCCTCTTTATGACCTTCTTTAGCCAAAGTAACTCGAGAAGAAAAAGGTCTTCGTAATTTTGTTCTGGGATGCTGACAGCCACTACGATCAAAGTAAAATAATTTTGCTCTCTCCTTATATTCTACTGTTAGACGAGGATTAGAAATCCGTTCAGCTTTAGTGTACTAGAAATCAAGTCATTCACTATGGCTAACACAGTCACTCCCTTTTTCAAAAATCAGTAAAGCATACGCTTTGAATAGATACTGGCAAGAAAGAGGAAGACCTAAAACACTATTGCAACCCATAAGTTCATCAAAACTAGGTACCACCTCTTCATAATATTCACCCGTGATAGAAAGCCCAGAAATCTTCTGCATTTCCCATAAAGAAATCCCAACTTCCCCACGACCCGTAACAAAAGTGTTAGTCTCGGGACACAAAAACTCACATAAAGCTCAATACATGCCATTAGGACGACTGTACTCCTTACTAGCTGCAAATATAGCTTCACTAAGGAAAACTGTCGACTTTTTGCTCTGTAGTTTATGGCTCACATCCAAGCTCCAGTCCCAAAAACCACTGAAATATCGAATGTCGCCTCGAGGTTAAATATCTGAACCCATCGAGTAAAACGTTGCATGATTTTCTGCGCTAAAGTAGCCTGTGGACAATTGCGAGTTTGGTCATGATGTGGAGGATGACATAAAGATGGCTGAAGCTCTGTATCAATCTCATCTCCAGGGAGTAAGTCAGCTGTTGGAGGATACTCACTTAAAGCTGTCATATCAAGTGATGTGTCCCTTTCTGTATCTTACGCCTTCAAAGGACCAGTCATCGGTGTGTGCACAACAAGCTTCAGTTCTACAGATGAAATGTTCCCTCTTCTTGAACGGTCGGTTATCATAACATGGGAAAAACAAAGTCATTTTCCCTTTTGAGAAGGATCTGCAGAATCATCTACCCAACCTTCACGTGGTAAATTCCGTTTGGAACGGTTCTTATTCTTTAAACCTTTGGAAAAAATGTCTCTTGCCATCTCTGAAAAAAGGGGGGGGGGACCAAATACACTTATTAAAAAAAAAAGTAACATGTCTCATTAAGTATTAGGGTTACATTGATTAGAGATACGTAAGAGTATGAATAAAAAAAAGGAAATCATCATGCTCAATAATGATCTGATTGGTCAACTGGCTGGACAAATGATTCGTCGCATGATTTTCTAACCAATTAACGTTTGTCAGCCAATTAACGTTATGATGCCGCTAGTCAGTTGACATTGTGTACTCTTAAGCATTAGCGATGAACAACTGCTTTAAAGATTGGCCAGACCGACTGGACAAATGATTCGTCGCATGGTTTTTCTAACCAGTTGACGTTTGTCAGTCAATTGACGTTGTGATGCTGCTAACCAGTTGACGTTTGTCAGCCAGTTAACGTCATCCACTCTTAAACATTACTGATAAATAGTTATTTTAGAGGTTAGCCAACTAGCTGGACAAATAATTCATCGCATGGATCTTATACTTGTATAAAGCTTGCGTACCGCGATTCTTTTAACCAGTTGACGCTTGTCAGCTGGTTGACATCATCCACTCTTAAACATTACTGATAAACAGTTGTTTTAGAGGTTAGCCAACTAGTTGGACAAATAGTTCGTCGCATGGATCTTCTACGTGTATAAAGCTTGCATACCGCAATTCTTTTAGCCAGTTGACATCATCTACTCTTAAACATTACTGATAAACAGTTGCTTTAGAGGTTAGTCGACTAGCTAGATAAATAGTTCGTCGCATGGATCTTCTACGTTCACAAAGCTCGCGTACCGCGTTTCTTTTAACCAGTTGACGTTTGTCAGCCAGTTGACGTCATCCACTCTTAAACATTACTGATAAACAGTTGTTTTAGAGGTTAGCCAACTAGCTGGACAAATAGTTCGTCGCATGGATCTTCTACGTGTATATAGCTTGCATACCGCGATTCTTTTAGCCAGTTGATGTTTGTCAGCCAGTTGACGTCATCCACTCCTAAGCGTTACTGATAAACAGTTACTTTAGAGGTTAGTCAACTAACTGGACAAATAGTTTTTCGCATGGATTTTCTACGTGTATAAAGCTTGCGTACCACGTTTCTTTTAACCAGTTGACGTTTTTCAGCCAGTTGACGTCATCCCCTCCTAAGCGTTACTGATAAACAGTTGCTTTAGAGGTCAGCCAACTAGCTGGACAAATAGTTCGTCGCATGGATCTTCTACGTTCATAAAGCTTGCGTACCGCGTTTCTTTTAACCAGTTGACGTTTGTCAGCCAGTTGACATCATCCACTCTTAAACATTACTGATTAACAGTTGTTTTAGAGGTTAGCCAACTAGCTGGACAAATAGTTCGTCGCATGGATCTTCTACGTGTATATAGCTTGCATACCGCGATTCTTTTAGCCAATTGACGTCATCCACTCTTAAGCGTTACTGATAAACAGTTGCTTTAGAGGTTAGTCAACTAACTGGACAAATAGTTCGTCGCATGGATCTTCTACGTGTATAAAGCTTGCGTACCGCGTTTCTTTTAACCAGTTGACGTTTGTCAACCGGTTGACGTCATCCCCTCCTAAGCGTTACTGATAAACAGTTGCTTTAGAGGTCAGCCAACTAGCTGGACAAATGGGTCGTCGCATGGATCTTCTACATTCATAAAGCTTGCGTACCGCGTTTTTTTAGCCAGTTGACGTTTGTCAGCCAGTTGACGTCATCCACTCCTAAGCGTTACTGATAAACATTGCTTTAGAGGTTAGTCAACTAGCTGGACAAATGATTTGTCGCAATGAATCTTCTACGTGCATAAATCTTGTGTCCCATAATTCTGCAAGCCAGTTGACGTTTGTCAGCCAGTTGACATCATCCCCTCCTAAGCATTACTGATAAACAGTTGCTTTAGAGGTCAGCCAACTAGCTGGACAAATGGGTGTCGTATGGTTCTTCTACGTGTACACCGTTTATCAAGCAATACTTTTAACAATTCAACATTGGCCACCGCTAAGCAGACTAACAGATAAATGTTCTAAAGGTTGACTGATAAGGGTTATAAGTTCTCAATTTGTAATTCTGGTTACAATTCATAAGAAAGGAAATGCGAGGATGACAAAGTTCAATGAAAATATATGGGAAGAATGATTAAGATCCATACCTTCCTGTGGTTTCAAAGCTATAGCCAGGCTGTATCGAGTCAAAAGAATCAGATCTCTGTATCAATATACTGGTAATCCTGGATCTGTAAGAAAAAGAGAAGTTTCAATATTGATGCATTCATAAGTTCTGAAAAAAAAAAATAGAGACCCAATCAAGAAAAGAAACAAACAAAGTAATCAAAATGGGGTTCAAATTGGAATCAAAACGAGAAAGGAAAAGAAAAGGAGACATACCTGATTTAGTGTGTATGCTGACTAGTGTTATGAGAAGATGAAATAATGGTGGGCTCTTCAAATCTTTAGCAACTCGTCGTCTCTAAAAAAAATGAGGCATTCCCTATTACTTCACCAAATAAAAATAAGGAAGAAGAGAAAACAGTGTGTATTTTTATTTTTGTTTTTTGGTTCAGACTGCAACAAGAAGAAAAAAGGGGTGGTCCCATATTTCTTGAATAAACTAGCAAAAGAAAAGAAGAATAGAAAATAAGAGGGAAAGGCTGATTGCGTCTATGATCTTGAATCTCAGAGTTTCTTGCTCAATCTAATGTTCCCACTTTTCTCCTCCAGAACCTCTGGCAGATACACCAAAGACATTTATCTCCGGCAGATACACCAAAGACATTTATCTGATGGTTTGCTGCCCGTTCCAGAAGTAGTAGTTCCCAAGGAGGCAGATATTGTTTACAATGGGAGCAAGCAAAGAATCTTTGTTGTTAAGACTAAGGTCAAACAATTTACTGCTTCCAGTAGAGCAGAGGAAACTGATAATAAACCAACCATTATCCTTTCTCATGATGGACAAGACGAAACAAAGCAACCCACAAGCAGTTTCATATCCGTGGATGCCTAAAAGGACAAGTAATCAAAACTTTGAAGAAGTCAAATCATGCCATGGCCATGGTTCTCTGATGTCAGCCAACATTGGTTGTGCCAAACTTGCAAACAATAATGAAGAAATCAAAAAAAAAAAAAAACTAAAAATGCCATGCGGACTCAAGAAGCTATGCTGCTTTGCATCTCCAAGGGTAATAATGGTGGAGAACTAGACACACAGGAATATGTGAGTCGTCAAACTCTGATGGTTGAGGACACATTCATGATGATCCTCTGTCAAATTCATGTGACAAATAAAAAGAAAGCAAAAAAAAAAAAGGGATAAATACCAGAAAGTAGAGTATATCTGCTGGAGTGCGTTGTCTTTATGTTCTCATGGCAGTGTTAAAAAAAAAGAAGAGAAAAGAAAAATAGAGAGAGGATCTGTGAGAATGTACAACATCATATACATCAGCGTATCAGCGGGTGTGACGTAGGCTATGCGTACATGTGTGTTGCATTGTGAATACAAGGTGCATATTCTGTTTTGGTAAATAAAGAATTTTAGAAAAGAAGAAGGATAAAGAGAAGAGGTACCTGCCAGCATATGTCACTCCGAGGTTATTGCTGAAACGTTGGAGAAGCTCCCAACGTTGGCTGTTAGGAATGACTCTGTTCGAGAATTGAACGATAAAAAAAAAGGAGATTGAACGAAGGAGAGAAGCCTTCAACACGTTAACAAACCCATCTAGTCTCTGCGATTTATTTATATAAGGTTAGAGTCCAACTCTTCGTTAAACTCGTTGTTGAGTTCGTGTGCAACAAAAACTCTAGTTTGAAGAAGGAGAAGAAGCAGAGAATAGAAATCTTAAAAAAGGGATGGGAGCGGCGTAATTGTATATAACTCTAAGGAGTCCTTCTTAGACAATGAAACTGTTGTGAATCCCACCAAATTCGTGAAAGATAGGGAAAATCATAAATGTGTTAAACTTCTTGATGGATTTGGAAAATTACCTCTCTTGGAATTCCGACTAATCGGTGAAGTGTTTTGCTTGAACGCATTCAACCTCACTAATTATGTTGATTTTGGGCTTCTAATGATAATTTGGCCCATAAAGAATTCATGTCAGCCCAGCCCAATTAGATGTTGAGGTGACTCGGTCACAACATTCATTGGAATAATTCTATGAATCAACTCAGAGATTTGAATGATCCAACTCGAGCATCTGGTTGAAGGAGCGTCCAAATCCAGTTATCGTTCTGCCCAGAGCTCCATTGTCTTCAAGCTCTTATTTAGATCTAATTGGAATAATAAATAAATAAAAAATAAAAAAATAAAAAAACATTGAGTTCACTATCCAAAATCTCTTCATCCACAAGCTTTTGTACGATTCTTCGGCTGTGATTTTTGAACACAACCCTCGAGTTCGTCGGTCAAAACTTGATCTTTAAGATCTCAAATATCCATTATCTTCTAGCTTCCCAAATTGTTCTGAAATAAAGAAGAGGGATTTTAAGCTTAAAAGAAAATGGTACTTTGAAGTGAACAAATAAAAAGAATGGGTGAATTGATTTTGGAGAAAATGAATGGGCTTTGAGTAGATTACGAAGACCTCCAGTGTTGAGAGGTTTTGCAATTTTGTATTTATTCTTCAAAGCTACTGTAATGGAAGTAGCTTTGCTTGGTCAAAGAGAATGGAAGATGGGGTTTGATCCCATACATTAAGTCTTGATAATGCATCTCAACCACAACGGAATATGAGTTGCTGGATATTTTGGAGGTTTGATCTTAGACAACTCATATACACAAGCCTTGGGTTTTAGATATTTTGGAAGGTCTAATCCTATACAACTCAAGTGCACACCTTGAATTAAGATATTTTTGAGAGCATGATCCTATGCAACCCAAGTACACCTACAACAAAATATGAGTTTCATTATTTTAAGGGGCCTTTTTTTTTTTTTTGAAAGGAATCCCCTCCATTGGAAAACACGTGGCATTTCCAAAGAAGTATTTCTGATTTTAGCAAAAAATGCAGGGGCTCCAAAACTTTGGAAGGAATCCTTTCCATTGGATTACACGTGGCATTTCCAAAGACGTGTTTCGGATCTTAGCAAAAATGCAAGGGCTCCAAAATTTGGAAGGAATCCTTTCCATTGGATTACACGTGGCATGGCCAAGGATGTGTTTCAGATTTTGGTAAAAATGTAGAGGCTCGAAATAATTTCAAAATACCACGAGGAGAGTTCCATATATAAAAAAAGAAAAAAATTTGAAATGGGCTGTCCACTCCAAATTTAGACATTCTAAGTTTGAAAGTTTGAAAGATAAAGGCATTAACAGAATCAGGGGGTCTTGAGGTTACATCTGATTTGAAAACAGAAGCGCCTAAAAAAAAAAAAGCAACAACGTCCGTCTCCACCAAAGTGTCCACACTCCTTACAATATGATCAAGGAAACATCGTCGTTAACTACACATCCTTGAGGGGGCACTTGTAGGCACCAAAATTTTGAGGAGGTTTTACAAATTTTATAAATAAAAAATCTCTAAAGTTATAAATGGGCTTCACAGCCAAATTGAGTCCATTAATTGAGGACGGGCCCCCTACAAGTTTGGGTTTTGAGTTTTCGCAGATAAAGCCCATGATCCAGTAAATACAAGTGATCCACACATTAAAATATTGGGCCTTATACCCAAATGAATAAATTTGGCTCAATAATAATCCATAAAATCCTTAAAATTGGATTTGGACAAATTTAGCCTTTTAAACAAATCAATTAAGCCTTTTTAAATTGAGGGTATAATTGGAAAGTTAAATTACCTTTAAATCTATAAATACAAGAGCCTCTCTCATTGGGAGGGGATCTGGATCACTTTCTCTCAGAAGACAGAAGCTCTCCCTCTAGAGAAGAAGAAGCTCTCAAGCCCTCCTCTAGAGACAAAAGCAAAGTTCTTCAAAGATCCGGACTCCGACTAAAGAGAAGATCAAGCATAAAGCCTTTCTCCGGAATCCAAGCAACATTCTCAGCCGATAAAGCGCGAAGCCCGGAGAGAAGAAGCCTCTATAGAAGATCAAGCACAAAGCAAAGCCACCGTTCAAGCAACCTTCTCAGCCGATAAAGCGCGAAGCACGGAGAGAAGAAAAGCTACATACATCATCACTATTTTGTATTTGACTGTTAATCAGAGGAAACATTGAGATCTGTATTCACTTTTCATCAAAAATCAATAAAATCATTTGCAATTATATTTCACGGATCTCGAGGTAGATTCGTTGAAATTTATTGTCGACACCCTCAACTACTTGACCTTCCTTAATTCTCTCTAAAACTATAGCAACTTGAAATTTTGGACTCCACCTTACAAATACACATTACAAATGTTTCTAAAACATTCTGGAACAAGCATATGTACCCGTGACTTAATGGGAATACATATGTTTTTCTGTTATCTTCCTTAATGTTTTGTGAAACATTGGGATACATTTGGAATTTCAAAACAATATTAATGTGGCATTCCTTTTTTTTTTTTTTTGAAAGCTAAAGATTGTTGGAGATTAAATAATGTGGCATTCTTGTATGTAAAAAAAAAACAGAAAGTTTTGGCTGAAACATTCAGGAGTGACACAAAACTTTAAACCAGATAATATATCCTCTTTAATGCTCATTTAAAATTGGAAATTCTGTGTGAGTGTTATGTCTTTTTACTCTTATTTGGTTCTACAAAGTACAATTAGCATCGGTTGGTAGATAAGATCATGCTGTTTTTCACTAAAAGTTGATTATGACTTTCATTTGAATGCAAGATGAAGAAAAACCGTTAGGTGCATATGACATTCTGATTAGACACATTCAAGTGCAGTTTAAAGCAAAGACTGGGAAATCAGAGTAAGTTATGAGATCTTTGAAGCCAATCTCAGTTGGATGATCGTAGCCATCTATTAGATCAACCTTTATCCTGTGTATCTACTACTAGTATCATTGTCATTGATAGACCATTCTTATTCTGAATCTTTCTTGTGAAGTACATTCTTTTTTATATTGCAGGTCTGTTTACTATACCATCACAGATGCATGCTAAGAAAGCCCTGGAGGCTTTATGCCTGCCAGTTGTAACTCCTTTACAGGTTAGTGTTATTTCTAAAAAAAAAAGTCTAAAATTCTATTTCTAAAGAAAGTAGTCTAAAATTCTATTGGACTGGGTAATACTGTTTTATTTTTGTTTCTAAACAAATAGGAAATCATCAATCAAGGTCCAGGACCATTGCAAAAAATAATTGCACGGGAGCTTAATATTCATATTGATCGACTTGGAAACATTTTCAGGTAGAATTGACATGTATTTTATTTATGTATCCCAGTTTCTATTATGTGGTTTCTCAATTGCCCAACTTATTAATTTTTAGGTATGTAAATCACCCTGAAGCTGTGGCATATGCAATTCAAAGGTTATGGCCAATTTTCAAAGCCATATTTGATCAGTAAGGATTCTTGAATAACTTTCCTTTTAGGGAACAATTTTCAATGGTTAAATGCCTAAATTTTCTTGTCGATGTCCAATTTGAGCTTGTAAATTCTTGTTGTGTAGTCGTGCTTGGGACATTAGAACGATGGATGCTCCATGCTGGGCTTGCAAACATGCTGTGAGTGTAACACTGAGGAGCTTAGATAGCCCTCTACTCAAAAGTAGGCATACCCACAGTAAGGGATCAGATATCAATCTAGTTGATTCTCTATGCTAAGCAAGAAGAGACCCAGTAGTTTTCAATGAGGAAGCAGTACTGACATGGATAATTATATTCTTCGCAATTATTTTGGCCAAATATTGGCATTTTTCCCATCTAACTTACCCTCTATTTTCATTATTGCTTTTAAAGAAGGCCTGCAATTCCATATTGACATTCTTATCCGATGTCTTTGATCTTGCAAACTCTAATCGAAGAGAGTAGTACAAATCTATCAGGGATAATCTGGTAATTCCTCAAGGTGCAAGCATCACTAGAATCTTGGTAGCCTCATTAACTAGGGCACTCCCAAGTTCTCAATTAGAAGTGGTAAATACTCTTGAGCATAGGTTATTGTTCTCTCTATCTATCGTTTCTTGATCAGGCTAAATATGTCAAAATGATTTCCACGGTTTAGAAATTATTCTTGCCGAAAATCAGCTTTTTACTCATCTCCATTTATGATAAGTGAACCTCTTTTTTTTTCGTTAGATAACATATGCACTGCTATCTCTGGTGATGGCATATGGGATAAAGGCATTGGATTGGCCCAAGGAGATCATTTCATTGATTCCATCAACGGTCGTGACTGAGGTGGAGCGATAAAGATTTCTGCAAGCATTATCCAAGGTAGCAACAAGGGGTGATATTTTTGCTCTAATAGTTTCAGTTGAAAAGCTATCAGATGTTTGCCGTCGCAATAGAGGAGTTCAAGAGATTGTTCAGGGAGCTTTGAGGCCACATGAATTGAATTTTGTACTTATGACTCATTGTAACTCTTTTTGTATATAAATTAATGTGATAGAGAATCTCAATGTTTTTTATTTTGGTATATTTTGACCGCGGGTAATATGTGCGTAGAAAATTTTTTTTATTTTATTTTATTTTATTTTAAGTTTAGATATTGGTTTGTAATCGATGTCTAAAGTCTCAGACTTAGGACATCACTCTTATAGACATCAGATTTTAAATCGATGTCTAAGATATTTTTTATTTTTTCGTTTATATAATGCATATTTGGAGTGGTTTTAAGCCATTCCACAATCTGAGTTTTGGAACGGTTTTTAGCAGTTCCAAATCTTGAGATTTAACCGTTTAAATTCATTAACGACGCCTCAATTAGAGACGGTCGGTAAACCGTTTCATACTTTCTTCAGAACGGTTATAAACCGTTCCTAATTTCCATATTTGTTGTAGTGCAAAATTCTCCCACTGTGGTTTACATATGCAATATCTATTTTCAAATAAAGAGTTGATATGAAATTATCTCCCACTGTGATCTCCATGATTTGAAAAATGTGACTCCTAGCTCTTCTCCAAATACCATGGTGGGCAGAAATGGGACAAGCCTTATAAATTGGACAAATTTCGTCTGCCTTGCTAATACTAGTCAATAAGTTCCCATCATTTTTACAATTGTGTTATGCGGTGTTGGTGTTTGGAATAGATTATCTCCATTGTTTGATTTTGCAAGAACAAAGAGGAATCACTATATTGGCTTTGATTGTAAATAGCCATTTGATTCCTTGATTTAATTGTTGAAGAGGGATCTTGAATTAATCTGAATTAGAATCCATTAGGAATTACCATTCATTGATGTATCACAACTCACATTCAGTCTCGTCTACTTAAAAAATATGACATTTTCATGATTAGAGAAGGTAGAAATTGGCAATTAAATATACTTTCAACAATAGTAGGCGTGACTTTTGTCCAAATTGAATAGGAGAATGATATTCGTTTAGGCCAACCCTAGTATTTGGGATAAGGCTTCGATGATGATGGCGATGAGTTAGAATTGAACACAATCTTTCCAATGTTAACTAATAAAAATCCTAATGGAGTGTTGGGGGACCACATATAGAAAATTCCCGAATAAAATGTCAAGGAGAACCTGCCAAGTGGTTAATTAGTGGTACCAGACAGAGCCTTACAAAAAACGATTATTTTTAGTTTTGTAGGCCGTCATCATCTTTGAGTAACATTTCATCCAACTACATTTCCTTTTCTATTCTATTTAAAGTAAGCTGTACTTTGGGATAAGGCCTTTTATGATAACAGTATTGAACTAAGCATTGAGAGAAATGAATATAAAATATTGAAATCATCGTAATTGAGATTGGTGACTTTCGAAGGCGTTAAAGAGAGTCAAACATTTTTTAAGGCATGGATTACAAATTTTGGAATTGATTGATTTTTTTAGTATGATCTCTTTGATGAGGAGATCATTCTCACAAAAAATAGCCTATTCTAAAACTTCTAATCTCACTAAAAATAATTTACAAAAATAGGACGGTTCACAAATCTTCAACTTGTAAAACTGGGGTTAGAAGTTTTGGAATGAACTGATTTTTATGAGGATGATCTCTATTTTCAAATCTTATTTTGAAAAATATTTAGCACAATGTTTGACTCTCTTTAGGGCTTCCAAACGCTTTCCGATTGAGATAATTCAATTTACTCCAATTTTGGAAGAAGAAGATTTTGTTAGGGATGATAATAAAGATATGTGACATTCTTTGCAATGACACTAAAAATTGACTCACCTCTATCACACAAGGTGCAAGTCATGTTTATTGTGGTAACTTTTTTTTGTTGAATATTTTCAAAATAAAATAAGATTTTTGGCGTTTATTAGTTTGTTTTTCTTAAGTTAGTTTTTTGAGATTTTTTATTTATATAAGATTTAGTCTCATATTGCTCGCAAGTAAGAAAATGGTGTACCTTCAAGGGCGGAGCCAGGATTTTATTTTCGTGGGGACAAATTACAAATAAATTTTTTTTTCTGATTTTCTATGGGAGCAAAGCAGTAGAATTTTAAAAAAATTTGTGGGGGCAAATTACAAATAAATTTTTTTTCAAAACTTCTGTAGGGGCAAAGCAGTAGAATGTTAAAATTTTTTTTTAAATTATTAATACCTCCCTATTGATTTTAGAAATTCTTGTGGGGGCAATTGCCCCCACTGTAAATCCGCCCCTGTGTACCTTATAAGTAATAGTCAACATAGTTAGTTGTATTTATGTCACACCTTTAGACGTTAATCCAGTGCTTCCAGGTGGTGCTCGCGCACGCGTACGTACGACGTGCGAAAGGGCGTTTAGGGCGCATTAGGCGCACTTTGCAAGTACGCATTGTCGTGAGGAGCTGGGAAGCCTTAAAGTTTTCGAGATATGAAACCATTCAACGATTGTGGTTGATTCGTCACATGTGATGGCTTGAATGCGATCAACACTGTATGATCAAGTTAGTATCTAATCGGGAATCGATCGGATCCATTGATCCGTCACGTGTGATGGATCGGGTGCGATCAGCACCGTATGATCAAGTTAGTATCCGATCGAAAATCGATCATACGATCAAGAATCGATCGGATCAAGTTAGTATTCTAGTGAGATTGTTCCTGCCTTTCAGATATTCAATCCCCTTCGAAGCTTTAGACAAAGGTGTTATTGCGATACTGGACCCTTATGGTATCTTTCATACACATTCCCATGACTGACCGACGAATAAGTCAACTTCAAAGCGGATTTGTCGTGCAAAGCGTGGCTTTAAAACTTGGTTTCGCATCTCATCTTGTCCATGCCACATACTGAGTCGTCTCGGACAAGTTTTCCAATACATTTGAGATGTCTCGTTCAAAAATGAAAAAAAAAAAAATGAACGTGAGATTTTAAATCTCATCCGAAAAATTGACTTGTTCGTCCGTCTCGTCCATGCTTGATACTGAGACGACTCAGGCAATACATCTCTGTCTCGGACGAGTTTTGAAACCATGGTGCGAAGAGCCATCTATATAGATGATTAATAAACCTGTATAATATAAATGGACCCTTATGGCTATTCTTTGTCCATTAATCTCATCTAATGTCTCATCTACCGGATTGTTCGTACAACTCTTATTTCGCACACTTATGAAATCTTAAGCTTATTTGACATGGGGGGCGTGCGTTCAATGGCCAACTTTTTGGCAAAACATTTTTCAAAACATGAGTTAGAGGTTTTGGAATAGACTGATTTTTGGTGAGGATGATCTCTACGGTGAGGAGATCATCATCACCAAAAATCAGCCCATTCTAAAACTTCTAACCCCATCAAAAACAGTTTACAAAAAATGGACGGTCCACGATTTTTCAGCTTGTAAACATGGGTTAGAAGTTTTGGAATGGGCTGATTTTTGGTGAGGATGATCTCCTCACCGTAGAGATCATCCTCACCAAGAATCAGCCCAATCCAAAACCTCTAACTCATGTTTTGAAAAATGTTTTGCCAAAAAGTTTGCCATTGAACGCTACCCATTTGACATATAGTAATCAAATCTAACATAGATTTCTTTTTTTCTGATAGGTAAATCTAACATAGATATTTAGTGTAAAATAAACACAGATCAACAGACCTGATACGCTTTCAGCGACTGATCGGCGGATTCCTTCTTCTCATTACCGGATTTAAACTCTGCCAGATAGCGATAATAGTCTCCTTTCCTGCAACCAATCAAAACTCCAAACCCTAAAAACCCTAGAATATCATAAAAAAAAAAGAACAGATCCAGATCGGCAACAACACTATGATCCCTCACATCTTGTAATAGAAAACGTTGGATTCTCCAGCAGATGATGAAGGAATGAGATGCTCATCGATCACAATCATGATATCGTTACAGATGCTGGAGAGCTCCGATTCTATTTTCTGCCTGTAATCCTTGATCTGCTTCGCGTTCTACTCATTCCCCTTCCCCTCCTCCTTTTGCTCGATCGAAGAGAGAATCCTCCATGAAGCCCTACTAGATCCAATAACGTTTTTGTACCCAACAGAGAAAAGATTTCGCTCCTCCACCGTTAATTCGACATCGAGATTTGCAACTTTCTTCATCGAATCCACCATTTCTGCCATTCACAAAACGATAAAAAATTAACCCTAAAATTCATTGAACGAGAAAAGATTAAAATCCTATGTTGAGATTCAAGACCAAGTAAGATAAACCCTAACCATCGTAGCGTTCGGCCTGTTCAGCGAGCTTCGCGATGTAGACGAATTTCTCACGCTCTTTGGTGGCAGCCATGGCCGATCTGCGAAATTAAGGTTCCAAGTAGAGATCTCTCTACGAAATTAGGGTTTCAATTAGAGCTCTCTCTCTGTGCTTCGTTTTCTTTTCCTGCCGACGAACAATTGGAGAAGAAGAGAGCGAACCCGAAAGATGAATGCGAAAATGGCATTTTACATCGGACGGCCCACCAACTCTTCTATTCGTGGAGTATGTCATCCACAAATATAGATCGTTTGTAATATTATAAGAGACTTTACAATCTCGAGGTTCTAGCAAGACACAGTGACCACATACGAGTTTACGACATCAAACGGTTTTCTATACTAATGCTAACCTGCCTCCTACTTCATTTAAATGTGATATTCTATTGCCACACCAACTTTTGCTAACATCACCACAATTCATATGTAAATGGTGAATCTGCAATTCGTGCCAAAATTCCGATTTCGGTCATGATTTCAAAACTCATCCAAGATCAAGACGTATCACCCGAGTCGTCTCGATATAACCCAACAACATGATGGATGGACAAGTATTTAAAATCATAGTAACTAAAATCGGCGATCTTTTGAAAAAATGCATTCCTAATGATTAAAACAATAAATAAATAAAAATATGACTTTTTCATGTAACGAAAATTGTCGATTTTTTCTGACTTTTTTTCATTTTTTTTCTCAAGGATAAAATTTTAAACATTTTCTTTCTTTTTTTAAATGTGGGATTTGATGCATAATAACAGTTGATGGTTAATAAATTTAAAAATATGGGACTTGATGATAATAACTTGATTTTATGATTTTTTTTTCTTAATTTTTAATATATATATATATATATATATATATATAGAGGGTAGCATTCAATGGCTAACTTTTGGCAAAACATTTTTCAAAACATGAGTTAGAAGTTTTGGAATGGGCTGATTTTTAGTGAGGATGATCTCTACGGTGAGGAGATCATCCTCACCAAAAATCAGCCCATTCCAAAACTTCTAACCCATGTTTACAAGTTGAAAAATTGTGGACCGTCCATTTTTTGTAAACTGTTTTTGTTGGGGTGAGAAGTTTTGGAATGGGCTGATTTTTGATGAGGATGATCTCTACGGCCCATTCCAAAACTTCTAACTCATGTTTTGCCAAAAAGTTTGCCATTGAACGTGACCCATATATATATATATATAGGGAAATGTTCAGCACCCTAAGTTTTACCACACACTTTAACAAACGTTTTTTGTCCTACATTGGTTAGAAGTTTTGGAATGAGCTGATTTTTGGTGAGGATGATCTCTATGATTAGAAGATCATCCTCCCCAAAAATCAGCCCATTCCGAAATGTTTAGCCCCATGTTTACACGTTGAAAAATCGTGGACCGTCCATTTTTTGTAAATCAATTTTGATGGGGTTAGAAGTTTTGGAATGAGCTGATTTTTGGTGAGGATGATCTCCTCACCATAGAGATCATCCTCACCAAAAATCAGCTCATTCCGAAACTTCTAACCCATGTAAGACAAAACGCGTTTGTTAAAGTGTGTGGTAAAACTAAGGGTGGCGAACGGGACCCATATATATATATATATATATGGGAAATGTTCAGCACCCTAAGTTTTACCACACATTTTAACAAACGTTTTTTGTCCTACATGGGTTAGAAGTTTTGGAATGGGCTGATTTTTGGTGAGGATGATCTCTATGATTAGAAGATCATCCTCCCCAAAAATCAGCCCATTCCGAAATGTTTAGCCCCATGTTTACACGTTGAAAAATCGTGGACCGTCCATTTTTTGTAAATCATTTTTGATGTGGTTAGAAGTTTTGGAATGACCTGATTTTTGGTGAGGATGATCTCCTCACCATAGAGATCATCCTCACCAAAAAACAGTCAATTCCAAAACTTCTAACCCATGTAAGACAAAACACGTTTGTTAAAGTGTGTGGTAAAGCTTAGGGTGCTGAACGGGACCCTATATTTGACAAATATTAACCACTCTAGGACATGGTTTTAAATCTCGTTCGATTCCTTTCAGTATCGTCCTTTAATGAGACAGATTGACAAGTCATCTCAAACTTGAGGTGCTCAAATAAGGTGGAAGGCATCATTATTGAATGAGATGATTAAATCGGACGACTCGATCTCATTCATGGATTAGACGAAACATCAAAACGAGTTTTAAAACCATACCTTGAGAGCTGTGACCTTGGCTTCATGATGAAGATTGGTTTGAAGTTGTCATTTTTTTATGCCACTCTGTCAAGGATTTTCTCATAGTATATCTCTTTTGTCAATGATCCTAACTACTCTAAGCATGAGATCTCATAATTGCAAATTTTAAGAAAATTCATTTTTTTAAGGAATTTCATTCAATTAAATAATTAGCCCACATCTTGGACATTATCAAAAATTGGTGTGGCAATAGAAACTCTCATTTAAATTTGTCTCGAAGGCAAAAATTAGTTGGAGGGAATTCTTCCTCAATGTCCCTAATTTTTCTGCTAAGTTAACAGTCCATTTTTAGTGAACTTTTTCTTTCTAAATCAATTAACCCCTTTCAATTGTTGGGATCCACCATTCAAATCATCGAGATCAACCTTTATTCCAATCTTTGAGATCGATAACTACAATCATCAAGATCAAAGAGTACAAATAGTCAATCTCAATGATTGAACATGGATCATCGAGATCAACATTACAATTGTTGAATCCAACAATAAAATGTTGAGCTCGCTCTAAATGTGATCAATTTTTTTTTTCCTATTTTGATACATAATAGATAAATCTTCTCGAAATACCCAAAATACATATATCACAATTGTGAAACAAATGCTCAAATTAATAATTACTATGTAATCTTTAAAAATTTAAGAATCTCAACTTTATTCTTCATTTTTTTTTTTTAATTATCAAACGGAGAAGAAGAGAGGGAACCCGAAAGATGAATGCGAAAATGACATTTTACATCGAACGGACAGCTGCAGCCCACCAACTCTTCTACTCGTGGAGTATGTCATCCACAAATCTAGATCATTTGTAATATTATAAGAGACTTTACAATCTCGAGGTTCTAGCAAGACATAGTGACCACATACGAGTATACGACATCAAACGGTTTTCTATACTAATGCTGACCTGGCTCCTACTTCATTCAAATGTGATATTTTATTGCCACACCAACTTTTGCTAACGTCACCACAATTCATATGTAAATGGTGAATCTTCGGTTCGTGCCAAAATTTCGGTTTTGGTCATGATTTCAAAACTCGTCCAAGATCAAGACGTATCACCCGAGTCGTCTCAATATAACCCAACAACAGGATGGATGGACAAGTATTTAAAATCATAGTAACTAAAATCGGTGATCTTTTGAAAAAATGCATTCCTAATGATTAAAACAATAAATAAATAAAAATATGACTTTTTCATGTAACGAAAATTGTTGATTTTTTTTTGACTATTTTCATTCTTTTTCACAAGGATAAAATTTTAAACATTTTCTTTCTATTTTTAAATGTGGGATTTGATGCATAATGAAATTTGATGGTTAATAAGTTTAAAAATATGGGACTTGATGATAATAACTTGATTTTATGAATTTTTTTTTTTCATAATTTTTAATATATATATTTTTTATCTTTTAATTTCATCTTTCTTTCCTGCTTTTTACGAAGTTTTCCCTTGCCAATTTAAATATGTATGCCGACTTTGTGACTATGTTTAAACCCACATTCATTTTTTTCACTATTGAACGAGATGTCTCAAACGTATCGGAAAACTCATCCAAGATGACTCAGTCTCATTCACGAATGAGACGTCAAAATGAGTTTTAAAACCATGATTTTGATACACTGTTCACCTTTTACACGTTCACAAACTCGGAAGTTCGTTACTTTTAGTATCTATGAATTCGTAAGTTTGTCACTTTTAAACTTATGAGTTCGTAGATTTGTAAAAGTGAACAGTCCGCGTGCATGGCTTCGTAAATAAAATGAAAAGTGTACCAAAACTGTAATTAGAATAAAAGTCGTGCATGTTTTCATAAATATCTCTATGTAAATCATCAAAGAATTAGCTCACATCTTGGAATGACATTATCAAAAATTGGTGTGGCAATAGAAACTCTCATTTAAATTTGTCTCCAAGGCAAAAATTAGTTGGATGGAATTCTTCCTCAATGTCGCTAATTTTTCCGCTAAGTTGATAGTTCATTTTTAGTGAACTTTTTCTTTCTAAATCAATTGACCCCTTTCAATTGTTGAGATCCACCGTTCAAATCATCGAGATCAACCTTTATTTCAATCTTTGAGATCGATAACTATAATCATCAAGATCAAAGAGTACAAATAGTCAATCTCAATGATTGAACATGGATCATCGAGATCAACATTACAATTATTGAATTCAACAATAAAATGCTGAGCTCGCTATAAATGTGATCAATTTTGTTTTTCCTATTTTGATACATAATAGATAAATCTTCTCGAAACACCCAAAATGCATACATTATAGTTGTGAAAGAAATGCTCAAATTAATAATTACTATGTAATCTTCAAAAATTTAAGAATCTCAAGTTCATTCTTCATTTTTTTTTTTAAATTATCGAAATAATTTGAAAAAGTACATCTGAACGTTAAAAAATAGGACCATATCCAAATGATCGCAATCACAATAGAAAATTTGAAGTATGTGAAAAAGATGAAAAAATAATAGTTTGAGTATTTCGAAAACATGACAACGAGAGATTAGGTCGAGGGAAGAAAAAATTCACTAAATGGACTATCAAGCTAACGCCCAAAAAGTTAGGGGCTATTTAGAAGAAGAAAAAGCCCTCACAACGTCTATTATGTAATTTTCCCTACATTCTTACTAACTCTAATCATGTTGTTTTTGGCCTCCCCCTTCCCCCCTTTTTTTAATGACCGGGTATCCCTTTAGATAGTGGGCCAGGCTCATATTTGGGCTTTTCCTAATCCATATACTATGGTCTTGTCCAAAGACTAGTCCTAGGGCGTGTGCAACTCACACACACCACACGCACTAAGTAAGTGAGGGTGCACCCTCGTGGGTGGCCCCCTTGGGAATTAATGCTCGTACTGGATATCGAACTCATGACCTACGGGCATTAACAATTCATCAGTCCAAAATTTCCATTGAGCCAACCCGTCGGGTTTTTTTTTCCTTCCCCTTACTTTCAATTTGCACCAAAGTGCCACCATGAATGTTATGAAGTAGTTGAGAAAAACCTTTTTGATACAAATTAAATTCAAACAATATAGCAAGCCTGGTTGTAACATTTGCAATCCATTCTTTCTCACCTCAAAGATGAAAATGAGCTTGATTATTATATATAGATTACCTTGATACATGTTGATCTGAAGTCAATCCCAAGATTGGTTCTTAGCACAATTTCAAAATTTTGATATATTTGAGGGTTTATTATTTTAGCGTTCATAGTAAAATTCAAGGGCCTGTGTGGATTGACTTTTCTAAGTACTTCTGACTTTTGCGGGAGTCAGAAGCACTTTAAAGGTGTTTGGATAAATAACTCCTAGAAAAAACTACTTTACTGTGGAGTTATTTTAGTACTTTTTTATTGAGTATCGAAGGTGCTACTTTTCTAAACTACTCTTTCGTGGAGCTACAAAACATTGTCAAAATGATAGAATTGGGACAAGTATGCCCCTCATAAAATTTGAAAATTACAAATCTACCCTCAAAAAGGCAATTGGAATAATATTATATTACTATTCATTGATATGGTAGTAGCCTTTTGGTGTAACATTTGGGACAAGTATACCCCTCATAAATTTTGAAAATTACAAGCATACCCTCAAAAATGCAATTGCAGTAATACTATATTACTATCCATTGATGTGGTGGTAGTTTTTTGGTGTAGCATTTGGGGCAAGTATGCCCCTCATAAATTTCGAAAATTACAAGCATACCTCAAAAATGTAATTAAATAATATTTTATTATTATCCATTGATGTGATGATAACCTTTTAGTGTAGCATTTGAATTTGGATTTCTAATTCCCCCATTTACTCACTCAATGATTTATCCATGAGCATTCCAATCACTGTTGAAATTTTCTTATTGCAAGATTGATGTAAACAATTACACACAAATTTACTATCCATTGATGTGATGAAAGCTTTTTCATATTTTTAGTAGTTGTATATATTTGCTCACAATATCTTTTATTTGTTAATAATTATTGAGTGTTTATATTAATTTTTATGGATAAAAATAATAACTTTTATTTCTTTTGAAGAATAATTTGTTGAGTTATAATGTTGAAAATAGTAATTGATACTTATAAGAGCATTTTAATCATTTTTACAGAATCCAAAACAGTTTCTAAACACAAAACTCTATCAAAAGTACTTCTGATAGTATTTTTCAGAACCTGCATCCAAACACACAATAATTATCCACCTACTCTAGACAGTACTTCCAAAAGTACTTATGAAAGTACTTATGTTCTAAGTACTTCTGGCTCCTGTATCCATACGGGCCCCAAAATTCCATTGGTATTATATTTTGGGCTGTGATATTGTCACACCATTATGTTATAAACCAACATCATAACTGATTTAAATCAAAGAGAAGTGAAGATGCATTTGATTTCGAGATTATATATATGCACACTAAAGATGATATTGTCTCAGACATCCATTATTTGTGTTAAATTACCATCACAACTTATTTGACTTTTATACATATAAGTTCCAATTCTTCAAGATTTGAAGAACTTTTATCACTCCAAACGACAAAATATTGGCCATAATAATTGATAATTAACAGATCACCATTTTGTTCTATAAACAATTGACAGTAAGGCCCCCATCGACACATATTATTTGTCCAGTAATGTAGGAAGCAACAGGTAAACAAAGGAACGCCACCAATGATGAAACTTCCTTAGGCTCTCCAATGCGGCCGAGAGGAGTTCGAGAAATGTAATTTTTCACTAACTCTTTGTTTTCAAGAAACTGAAGATTTAAAAAATAAAAATAAATAACAAAGACATTAATCATCATCCATTATGTCTAGTACATTGAGATGGTTGAATTGGTTGTTCTGATATTAGAATTGGAGTGTTTGGTATCGTTAATCTAATTATAAAAAAAAAAAAAAAAAGAATTAATTGCAATAGAGTGGTAGAAGTAGAACTTACTTCTCTCGCCAAGGGGGTTCTTATAAGTCCAGGTGCAATGCAATTAGTCCGAATATTATCTTTCGCCCACTCGCACGCCAAATTCTTCGTTAGTTGATTCATTGCTCCTAATAAGGTCAATACATAGAAAATTTATTTATTTATTTAGCAAATTTGAGCTTAGAAACTAAATTCAAACCCACTAAGAATATACTAATGCTGGAATGACACAAATAGAGACACAAGGGTTGCATGGTGGCGCACAAATAACCGTAGATGCTTTTTACTCGTATCTCGCAGAAAAGCATCTACAGTTATATGCACACCACCAAGTCATTGTGTCACCCCTGTGTCCCCCTTTGTGTCACCCCAGCACGACTCCTAAGAGTATACCGAACCTTTAGTTGCTCCATAAATACTGCACAAATTTATGCCTGTCATACCACCAATAGAGGAGATAAAAACAATGCTTCCTTCTCCAGAGGCTTTTAAAAGAGGGTATGCAAGTTGGCACAAATGGTAAGCAGATTCAAAGTTGGTAGCCATCATGAATGAGAAATCTTCTGCGGTATAATCAACAATTGGCTTTGATATATTTGTCCCAACATTGTTTATCTATTTCGCCGCAACAAAAACAGAACAAGTCAATCCCAAGTGAATATTTTGGTATGTTCCTCTTCTCCCAAGTTCGACACAAGGAAAAAAAGAAAATCAAGATTTGATCGGGTATCAAAGGAGAACAATGACAGAATAAAATACCCACAAGTATATATCATCAATATTGTAATATGAATCATGGATGCGTGACTTTTATGTGCAAAATAATCTATGGTTCCTAATGAATATATTTGTCTCATGTCTTCTGTTTGGAGGTGTAATAGCTTTGTATTGGTATTAGAGACTGTTCACCAAGGAATGATTCTACGCGCTAAGGTAAATTTTTCACAATTTCATAAATTTTGTCGTAAGAGTGATTTCATCTTTGTACAGCCTATAAATTCATGGCCAACTTGTTGCAGAGTTCCTACATGGTTTTTTTTTTTTTGCCCTCAATTTTTTCGAGAGAAAGTGAGATTCAGAGATTGTAACCCTTCTTTTCACATAAACAGTGAAAGGATCTTATCATAGTTTGTGGATGTAGGCAATCTTGCCAAATTACGTAAATTTTGTATCATGCTTTTTCTATTTTGATTTGTAATTTACTTTATTGTTGTCATTCTTGTAACGATATAAGATACGGGCATTTATTTATCGTATCATACAACTTTTTCAGCAATTCAATTCTAATTCTCTTCAAATGGATATATCTCCAATAAAACTTAAGAGACTAAAACATGCCTTTGAATTAACTAAAGGATCATTTTATTCCTTGCATGCTAGCTTAATAACCGGGGTTTTCCAAATATAAAGAAAATAATAAACACAATATAACACATAACAATGTAGACCTACAAAAACAAAGGATGAAGAAGCAGTAGCACCACGTGAAAAGTGGAAAATTCTACAGGAAAGTTTGACGGCCGAAGGCCCAAGAATTTTAAAAACCGAATTTCAACGGTTAAGGGCCATCAAAATTTTTTATGTTCCTCAGATTCGATGGCTTAGAGCCGTCGAATTTCTCCATCCTCTATTAATTTAACAGTTTTGCCCCGGCAAAAGGAAATATTCGATAATGAAAATTTTGACACCTTAATGTATCAAATTTTATGAAATTTGACGATCTTGGGCCGTACAATATAGGCTTTTTCCATGTTGTAGAAAGTAACCTATTTAATATAATCCTAATTTTTTCTTCTTTAATTATCTAACCTTCAAGGTGAGATGGTTTGGTATATTTGACATACACACGTTATTACAAGGAGTCCTAAACATGACATGGTGTGCTGAGTACTAGCATACATCTTATTAATGCATCATATATACTCTAAATATCTTTTTAAATTTGTAATTGAACTGTCAAGGCCTCTTAGAGCACCCGACTAATCATCGGACTCATGCAGTCCCCTCCCCCCATACGCATAGGTAATTTCGGGACAAATCAATGAGGGTGGCTCCTAAGGGTACATTTGAGCTCAAGATCTCCGCAATTGAGTTTGTTATGGTGATAAAGTGTACAAATGGGGTGAGACCAATTGGCATTGTTAAGTCCTAGCCCGGCTCGAATTTCATGGGTTGGAAAATTGAGTCCGACTCTATCTCTTTAGGATCAAGATCAAGGTCAGGCTAGTAGGCCATTAGGCACAATGGACAACCCTACTCAAAAGACCAATTAATGATGTCTATAACTTCAAAGCAATGAAGAAAACTAAGGAATCAAAAGTGAATTTTAAGGAATCGAAGGAAGATGCAACAATTTACTATAGGAAATTCCGAATGAAAAGTGCACAGTAATCCTTCCTTTCAATCGAATTGATCATAACCACAACCCACCACATTTCACGAAATTATATATGCACCACAAATAGGAGATAATGAACATGGTGTATTGGCTTACCCCATGTTGAGTGTATATTTTCCTCCACTCTCGGGTGTGTCCTACCCCAATCATGCCCCGTTACCCTCTTGTATTCATTATTCTCCCCTTCTCCAACAGATTGGTCTTTTGGAGTAATTTGTTAGTTAATATGGTATCAGAGTACAAGATTCATGTAGGTTAGGGGTTCAAATCTTCCCACCCTTATGGGTGAGGGGAAGTGTATATTTTCCTCTACTCTTGGGTGTGTCATACCCCGTCAAGCCCCATAATTCTCTTATATTCATTGTTTTCCCCCTTCTCCAACAAATCGGTCTTTTGGAATAATTGGTTTTAGAATTAATTATAGAGTTGTGATTAAATGACGTGTTAAAACATACGCGGTTGACGTGGAAAGTGCATAGAATCATAGATCTTTTTCTTAGGGATACACAAGGAAAAAATCAACGGTTCTGTGCACTTGCCACGTCAACTGTGTACAGACCATCGTGAATAGTAATTGTAGAGGGCGTAAATAGAGGATAAGGTCTTAGGTGATGTTAATGGAGATGATTATCTTGGAGGGAGAATGGTAGCTCCTCAGATCAAAGGGGAAGTCCCCCTTGATCAAGAGAAAAGATATGAGAGATACAAATTAGGGTTCCGACCCTTTTTTTTTGTCCCAGATTATTATTTATAGGAAAGCCCCTTGATCTTAGTCGTAATTATAAATTTGGAAAAGAAAAAAAAAACTCACGAGTATGTTGAGTTTTCCTTTGAAGGTGGTTGAAACATCCTCCATGAGTTTCTCTCGTTGGGCTCTCACTGATGCATCACATACCGAGCCAGTGACTCGGAGACCCAACTCAGTCCACTCACTCAAGACCTGGTTGAGTTCGGCTTCTTTCCGGGAACACGTGTGAACAGACGCTCCCATGTCTGCAAGCTCCTCAACAATTGCACGGCTGATAAAAAGGAAGTGTTACATAAGTTTCTGTGTATGAGAGAGAGAGAGAGAGAGAGAGAGAGAGAGAGAGAGAGAGAGAGAAGGAGAGGGAGAGGGAGACCCAATTCCTTTGGTTCCACCAGTGACAAGAGCTGTCATCCCTTTGAGAGACCATCTTCTCCTCTTCTGTGCTTCTTCCATATAGTCGGATCTTTTACCTGAGTTACTAACTGTTGTTCTCTATAAATATAAAAGCTTATAACTGTGCGTTGGGTGGTTGTTGGTCGATCGCTTTCAATTATTAATAGATTTATCCTATTTTTCTAGAGGATTTTTCCTAACCCATCAAATGCTTGTCCTCTTATCCATCCAACAAGGATATTTGTGATACTTTTGAATAAAGAAATTTCCCAAAACGTGAATAACTTTTGAGGAAATTTCATTTCAGCTAATTGCTCATTTTAATTTTCAAAATATGAAGAGCAAGATGGCAGGTTTTCCAATTTGATGATCTCTTGCTAGTTTAAATTAGCAAGATCACTGATTTTTTTTTAAAAGTGACAATCTCACTGGTATAAATGGAATTGTGATAATTTGACGCTCCCTTTCCTTTTTTTTTTACGCTTCCTTCTCAAATATGTAGATCCATTGCTTTGGGATAGACAAGAACATATATTTATGATTTTGTACGATTTTATAAAGGGAGCTTACAAAAAAGGAGCGTTAGATTATCACAACTCTTGTAAAAGTGAAAATCTCACAAGCTCACAGCTATTGAGCTACTTTAAATTAATAAGAGAGATTGTCACTTTAAAAAAGTTTTGATTTGGATTTTCATGTTTTGGGAATTAAAATGAACAGTGAGCTGGAATTCGTTATATTCAACTCATGAAATGGTAATTTGTCCTAAATATTTTTGTTATTTATTTAATCACTTGGCAATCTAATTAGGAAAAGGGTGTTGATATTCTAGTTAGAAAGTCTTCACTTAGTCAATACTTGACTGACGTGGCATGGACATGGAACCATAGATCTCTTTCCTTAAGATACACAACTGCACATCTCTATTCTAGTTCGAATATCATTGTTTTTAGAAAATTGCAAAAATGATTTGAAATAACACTTCATGTAGCATCCTGACCGTACAGAACCATCAATTCTCTTTCTCTAGTATAACACTAATATCTTGAGGAAAAGCATACTACAACATTTTTTATTTACAGCAGCGGTTTATAACAGCGGATACTTTGATCCGCTAGTATATATATATTTACTGCAGCGGATTATTTTATTCGCCGCTATATGCATATTTATTGCAGCGGATTATTTTATCCGCCTCTATAGATACTTTTTTTGCAGCGGATAATTCGATCCGCCGCTATAGGGATCCGCATACAAAGAAAATTCGCACTCAATAGTTTCTTGGTTATTCAGGTACACATAGCAGCAGAATAGTACATCCGCCACTAAAAAAATTAAATTTATTTATAAAAAAAATTCGGTTTAGTAGGTTCTCTCTATTATTTAGTCAATTTTTTTAAATTAAATATAACAGCGGAATATATTTTCCATAGTTATAGAGTCAAATTTTTTATGAAAAAATTCGGTTTATTGAGTTCTCTCTATCAAATTTTTTTAAAGTAAATATAGCAGTGGATTATATTTTCCGGAGCTATAAATTGGCGGAAAAAATTGAATATAGCAGCGGAATATATTTTCCGTCGCAGTAGAGTCAAATTTTTTATGAAAAAAATTCGATTTATCTCTCTATCAATTTTTTTTTAAATGAATATAACAGCGGATTATATTTTTCGCAGCTATAAATTGATGGAAAATTTTGAATATAGTAGCGGAATATATTTTTCGCAGCTACAAAGTCAAATTTATAATGGAAAACATTCGATTTATCTCTATATCAATTTTTAAAAAAATGAATATAGTGGCGGAATATATGTTCCGCAGCTATAAATCGATGGAAAAAATTGAATATAACAGCGGAATAAATTTTCCGCAGCTAAAAAGTCAAATTTACCGCAGCTACAAAGTCAAATTTTTTATGAAAAAAATTCGATTTACTTTCTATCAAATTTTTTTTAAAATGAATACAGTAGCGGATTATGTTTTCCGCAGGTATAGATGCAACATTTCTCACATTATGAATCGTTTTTAGTTGCGGATAAAGTTATCCGCTGCCATAGACATATAAAATTCCAGCGGAAAAAAGAATCCGTTTGTAAAACTTTCAAAATGAAACCTTAGCAACGAAATAACAGGTGCAAAATTTTTTTCCCTCTTGCCTCTCATTTTCCCTCATCGTCTCTGTCACTCTCTCTCATTCTCTCATCTGTTGGTGTTTGTACTACAAAATCGAGGGCTATTAGAGGGTCAGTTTTGTTGGAAACGCCATTGAAGAACGAGGTATAGAGGCAGTCTCGTTGGAAACGCCATTGAAGAACGAAGAGTTCTTCCTCTCTCTCTCTCTGCTCTCACTCAAACCGTAACTCTTTGATCTTGGTTGCCTATTCTCTTAAATCATCTCCTTCTCTAATATCAGTTTTTTACGGAATCACAACTCGGTCTTCTCCATTTTTTACGAAAGTTTCAGAGTCAGAACTTGATCTCATGGTTGCAAAGCCGCTACTTTTTCTAAGAAATTGAAACCCTAGCACAACGAACGGTACTTTTGCAGAAGGAATCCTCGAAACCCCCTCAAGATTAATACCCCAAACCCTAACGGTAATCTTCTTTTGATCTTGTTTTAACAAAAAAAGCAAGCAATCTTCTTTTGCTCTTGATCTAAATCTCAGAAGAAATCTTTTCTCGAACTCATTATCAAGGTTCGTAAGGTTTGCCACTCTCTTCTTATCATCGTTTCTCGTGGTTGCATAGCTTTGACAATTTTATAATTTTCTTTTTAGGGAAAATGTAAGAAAACCTTTCGTAATTTTTTTTTTAAAATCTATTTTTTGCTCTTGATCTGGATGTTTTTGTTAATGCATCTAACATGAATCTATCAGTGGATGAGTGACAAATTGATTGCTTTTGTTGTTAGGGATTTTTGTTGTTTTTATCTGGATTGATAGCAAACGAACCTAATTGTAGTTTCCTTTCCCTCAAATCTCATCCCTAAGCTCAAACCTAATGTGGTTTGGTAGCGATTCTTTGAAGTGTGAGGTCTAATGTGAACTGTTGGGCAATGTTGTTGTGTGGAATCCACCTATGAGGAGGATTCTTAGAAGTGGTTGAGCTGCCATCATTGAGGGAGATCCATAAGACTTGGTTCTGATTTGGGTTGGTTTGGTATTGTGATCAGGTATTGGAGGGTTGAGCTTTCTAGTGTTGGGCAGAGTAAATTACCTATGATAAGTAGGTTTGAACTTGAAAATAGAGCTTTAATTTGAGTCATTAGGATTTTTCATAATGCATTAGTAATCTAGTCTATTTCAGAAAACAAAAATCTAATGAAATAATAGTAGAGAAGAACATAGTGAGAATGATTTACGTAAATGAGATCAAAATAGAAATTCAAATGTGGGTTTTTTTTTTTTTTTTTCTTCTGAAAATCCCAATTTCTATTAAGGATTCTGCTAGGGAGGGGAGCACTATACTAAAGAGTGTAAGTGAGTGGGAAAGGATGAAAAAGTGTAAGTGAGTAAAACTATACCAAGTTCTTCTATTTATATTTTGTAATAGATATGAACTGGTGACTAAGCCTTCTTTTTTTTTGTAATTTCTTTTTGATAGGTAAAAGGTTTTTGCCAATTTCTGTTATTCACCTCCCGTAGAAGCCTACAACATGGCACTAGAAATATCACTTTCCACCTATAGTGGATCTGAGAAATTTTACATAAAGATTAGTAACCTTGTAAAAGGGCCCTCATTTCTGATTCTTTGGAGTACTTCAAGATGAAGAGTTAATGTTCTTACTAGTTGTCTTGTAGAAATTAGTTAAATCTTTATAGAATAAAATAACTGAACTTGAATGACTTCCGTGAACCTGTAAAAACATTCAACACTGTGTGAATGATGCCTAACCACCCATGCTTCTTTGAGATGCATTTCAGACATGGAACTCATGGAAAATACTAGTTGCGCATGGTGCCTGTGTTTCCTCCCTAAGTATATCTATGGTCCTTTAGAATTGGTTCACGTTAGCACAGAAAAAAATCATCATTGTTCTTGTCTCTAGGATTCATGCTATAATATGTGAATCTGTCTTTAATTTTCAGCCAAAGTACTATGATGGAGATCATCGTAAGATGTTGGAAATACTGCTAGGATCTAAGAGAACATGATGCACTTTCCTCGTAGGCGGTTGGAACATCAATGGTGTTTTTAAGGTACGTCTACATTTCAAAGTTTACAAATTCGTTTGCCCGTGTGTTCATATCTGCTCTCACTACTTCACTTCTCGACCATCAAAAATAACTAATTTTAGATTTCTGATTCTCGATAACTAGCATAAAAGATGGAAATTCTCTTCTTTTTTGGCAATGGTAGGTGTGGTTTTATTCTTTTTCTCTTTACTGGGGGCATATACTTTGTATGGAAATGGCGGACTTTATGTTGTAAAAAACAAGAGAAAAAAGGATGGAGAATGTCAATGTCTGGTCTTCACTTGGGGTTTTCATTTTATATGAAATTTAACCATCTTAAACTATACATCCTTTTTTTCTTCTCAAGACTCTTATTCTAATCGATTCAATTGGAAAGGGTAGCAGTGCCGTGAAGTAAATAAACATGATTTGTGGTTCGTACCTTTTCTTGCAATCTTGAATCATGAAAGTGAATGAGCCGAAAGGCTTTAATAGGGGACCACTTGACCACTACCTTGGTTATACAGCCAACGTAGTGGAGCCATTGATTTGTACTTAGAGGTTAACCACTTTCTCTCAAGGATTTTAATACTAATAAATAAGTAAACTAAATGCTTGATGTGATTAACATTATACTCACAATTCACGTTAAGATGTGTTCTACTTTGCTTGTACACTTGGTTTCTTTCTAGACATCTATATTAGCTTATTCATGGTTTTTCAATGTCATCTTGATTCAATACTACATTGGTCAACGCAATTGTTTTTGCTAAGGCTTTGAGGATACTAGGGGCTATGATTAACTTTGACTACATGGTCACAATCGGATAGATTAACAAAATTCAAAGTTGTATCCTTGAAGTTATGCAATAATGGTTTTGTCAAATTTCTTAGAGAAGAAACAGCTTTGCTTGCTATTGAGTTCTTGTACATTGTAATTTTAAGTATTTGAGTATTGATGTGAGCAGTTTTAAATTTACAAAAAGGAGACTACAAAAGATGGATTTTCTGATATTTTTTTTGCTTTGGGTTTGTTGTGCAGCTGGTCACAACTCTTGGAAACCCTTCCCCTTCCAAATGTAAAGATAAGAAATACACATTGTCGATTTAGTTAGGAACATAGTCACACATACGCAAATGCACACTCACTCACTTGTCCCACTAGTTCTCTCGATCTGTCATATCTTGTTAATGTGGTTTGTTGTGTTGTAGATGATCAATCTGGTTGCTATTTGTACTCTAGCGGATTACAATATGCGTCCTCTTGATACAATTTACAGCTATTTCATTGATGCACTCCTTTTGGTAAGCTTTTAGATCATCTGCTTTAGTGGATTTATGTGTATGTGTGTGGAAATTGATGAATATGGATGTGTGTGGAAATTGATGAACATTGATGTGTGTGTGGAAATCAATCGAGGTTTGTCACAATTGTGATATCTATTGTTTGGTGACCTTGTTTAGAGAAGTGCTTTTTGGGTTTATAAGTGCTTTCAGAAATCAATTAAAGAGCAATTTATGTAGTTTAGATTGTGTGAATAGTGAGGATGAGATCCAAGGTATGACACTAGAAATAGTTCGGGGTATTTTTGGTGATTTACTTATGTATTAGTGCAGGATTAATAAAAGTTAGTGTGGCAATAACAACTCTCTTATATTATTTATTTTAAAGTTTTCAATCTGTACAGGTTGGACAAAGGCTAAATGTATATATATATATATATATATGTATGTATATATGAAAACAAATTACAGTAGTGGATATAAATTCCGTCTTCATATATTATTTTTGAAGGATATATAATAAATTTTTTTTATAAAAAAAAAAGCGTATAGCAGCGGATATTAATATCCGCCGCTATATGAGTTATATTTTTTAAAAAAAACATTGACCTATTGCAGCGGATCTTAATATCCGCCGCGATATGTATTATATTCAATTTATTAAAAAATTGACCTATTGCAGCGGATATTAAGATCCGCTGCTATATGTAGTATATGCTATTTGTTAAAAATTCGACCTATTGCAGCGGATATTAATATCCGCCGCTAAAGGTACTACCTGTAACAGCGAAATACATTATCCGCTGCTATAGTTAGCGACGGAGGAAATAACGACGGATCGTTGGTTCCGCTGCTCATCGCCGCAACATCTTTTACCGGCGGAAAAATTACCTTGTAGCGACGGAAAAATCCGCCGCTGTAGATCAAAAATGTTGTAGTATAATCTATCATTTTCTCTACACTTCGAGTGCTATTTGAAGTCACTATGGCAATGCTCATGTAATTAAGACAATTTCAAAGAGAAAAATTCTAAAGTGACTTCAAATAGCACTCCAAGTAATACAGAGTGTACTTGAGCGTGTAGAAAACCATATATGTTTTCCTTTAGGTATGAGTGTAATTCACTTCAGAAAAACATAAGGTTCTCTAAACACCATGGCTTTAAATATCTTTCGAGACCGAGATGACTCATCCAAGTTGTCTAGGTATTGTCCACCAACTAGACAGGTTGACAAATTGTCTTGAAGACATGGTTCTAGGCATTTTTTAAAATCTCATCCAAAAATAACTCAAATAAATTGGATATCTCATCTAAGAGGACTTAGTCTTGTTTATATCAAAACAAGTTTTAAAACCATGTTGTACACAGTTCTGCTTCAAATGTTATTTTGAGTCACTGCACAAGGATCTTTCAACAAAAATCCTTAATGTATCAAAGAAGGATTCTATATACCTTTGCATAGAATTAAATGGACATAATCGACGTTACATATTTTTTTTTTCTGCTTTTTTCTAAAAAAATAAATTGGTAAACACAAACATGAGAGCCCAAGCACTTATGGAATTGTTGGGGGTGTTTTCATGTTTGCAAGAACCGTGGGATGGCATACTTTCCTCTTTCAAAATAAAATAATTGTTTATGAAAATCTCCCACTGTGGTTTACATATGCAATATCTATTTTCAAATAAGGAGTTGATATGAAATTATCTCCCACTGTGATCTCCATGATTTGAAAAATGTGATTCCTAGCTCTTCTCCAAATACCATGGTGGGCAGAAATGGGACAAGCATAGTAAATTGGACAAATTTCGTCTGCCTCCCTAATACTAGTCAATAAGTTCCCATCATTTTTATAATTGTGTTATGCGGTGTTGGTCTTTGGAGTAGATTATCTCCATTGTTTGATTTTGCAAGAACGAAGAGGAATCACTATAATGGCTTTGATTGTAAATAGCTATTTAATTCCTTGATTTAATTGTTAAAGAGGGATCTTGAATTAATCTGAATTAGAACCCATTAGGAATTATCATTCGTTGATGTATCACAACTCACATTCAGTCTCGTCTACTTACAAAATCTGACATTTTCATGATTAGAGAAGGTAGAAATTGGTAATTAAATATACTTTCAACAATAGTAGGCGTGACTTTTGTCCGAATTGAATATGAGAATGATTCGTTTAGGCCAACCCTAGTATTTGGGATAAGGCTTCGATGATGATGACGATGAGTAATAATTGAACACGATCTTTCCAATGTTAACTAATAAAAATCCTAATGGAGTGTTGGGGGACCACATATAGAAAATTCCCCAATAAAATGTCGAGGGGAACCTGCCATGTGGCTAATTTAGTGGTACCAGACAGAGCCTTACAAAAAACGACAATTTTTTGTTTTGTAGGCCGTCATTATCTTTGAGTAACATTTCATCCAACTACATTTCCTTTTCTATTCTATTTAAAGTAAGCTGTACTTTGGAATAAGGCCTTTTATGATAACAATAATGAAGAAAGAAATGAACATAAAATATTGAAATCATCATAATTGAGATGGGTGACTTTCAAAGGCCTTAAAGAGAGTCAAACATTTTTTAATGCATGGATTAGAAATTTTGGAATTGATTAATTTTTTGTGAGGATGATCTTTTTGATGAGGAGATCATTCTCATAAAAAATCAGCCTATTCTAAAACTTCTAATCCCACTAAAAATAGTTTACAAAAATAGGACGGTTCACAATTCTTTAATTTGTAAACTAGGTTTAGAAGTTTCGGAATGAGCTGATTTTTTATGAGAATGATCTCTATTTTTAAACCCTATTTTGAAAAATATTTGACACAATGTTTGGCTCTCTTTAGAGCCTCCAAACGCTTCCCAATTGAGATAATTCAATTTACTCCAATTTTGGAAAAAGAAGACTTTGTTAGTGATGTTAATAAAGATATGTGATATTCTTTGCAATGACAATAAAAATTGACTCACCTCTATCACACAAAGTGCAAGTTATGTTTATTGTGGTGTTAAACTTTTTTTTGTTGAACATTTTCAAAATAAATTAAGGTTTTTGACGTTTATTAGTTTGTTTTTCTTAAGTTAGTTTTTGAGATTTTGTGTGTGTATGTCCCACATTGCTCACAAGTAAGAAAATTGTGTACCTTATAACTAATAGTCAATATAGTTAGTTGTATTTTGTCACACCTTTAGGCGTTAATCCAGTGCTTCAAGGTGGTGCAAATCACCACATGCGCACGCGCACGTGCGACGTGCGAAAGGGCGTTTAGGGTGTATTAGGTGCGATTGGGCTTTGAGGCGCACTTTGCACGTACATATCGTTGCGAAGAGGTGGGGAGCCTTAAAGTTTTCGAGATACGAAATCATCTAACGGTTGTGGTTGATCCGTCACGTGTGACGGATTGGGTGCGATCAGCACTGTATGATCAAGTTAGTATCTGATCGGGAATCGATCGGATCCATTGATCCATCACGTGTAATGGATTGGGTGCGATCAACACCGTATGATCAAGTTAGTATCCGATTGATAATCAATCAGATACGATGAATCATATTAATACCGGATCAGAAACGGTCTGATGTGTTGGATCAAGTTAGTGCCTGATTAGAAACGATCAGGTACTTTGATTCATGATTGTACTCGATCAGGATCGATTAGGTGTGTTGGTTCATGATTGGTATTCGAACAGGAATGATCGGATCCGTTAGATCAAATGGCAACTGATCGGACGCGATCAAAGCCACTAAATCAAATAAATTCAACTAAAAGGTGTTAATTAAAAGACATGAGACACATACCTTCGTTAGGGTGCGATCTGGATTGTTAGATCTCAGATCAGACGCGATCCAACGACTATTAAACTAAGAGATATTAAATCATGACTCTTGGTCAACAGACACAAAAATGGCTATATAAAGCCAACTAGAATTCAAATTTCTTCACTGAAAAAATTTGTGTTCTCCTCTCTCTAGCTTAAGAACAAGGTATCATCAATTTCTTATTTTTCCAACTATTCTAGATTAAATCAGATTGTACATAATCTGATTTAGTAAATCAAAGTGTAAGGCTTTTTTGTATCATGAAGGCAATTGTTTTTTGATCTTTGTGTACTATGATTCAACCAGTAGGGGAGAATATTTGTCTAAAAGAGATTGAATTTTTTTTGAGCCTAGAGTTATTTTCTTCATTTATCAAATTACTCCCGCTAATTTTCCAATAGTTTTAGACAAATATCCTTTTTATTCGATGAAGGCTTCGACATTTCATTCTTTCCGAATGATGAATCAAGACATGTCTCGTCTTGACTGATTTGATGGACAATACTTTACTAGATGGCAACAGAAAGTGTTATTTTTTCTAATTATACTAAACATAGTACACGTTCTAGAAGATGATCTAGAACTCATTCTTAATGCTACTCTAGAAGATAGTACGGAATTAAAAGAAAGGTGTAAGAAACAAAAGGCGGAAGAAACAAAAGGCGGATGATTTTCTGTGCAAAAACTACATTCTTAATGCTCTTTCCAATTCGATTTATGATAACTACCATACAGTCAACTCAGCCAAAGAACTTTGGAAAGCCTTGGAAAACAAATACAAAATAGAAGAGGCAAGTAATCAAAAAATTTTTATTAGTAATTATTTTGAGTTTAAGATGTCCAATGACAAACCAGTTCTGTTACAAGTACATGAACTTCAATTAATCGTTGGAGATCTTAAGATTGTTGGAATCAATCTTCCAGAAGATTTTCAAGTGAGAGCTATCATTTTAAAGCTTCCTCAATCCTGAAAAAGTTACAAGAAGAAGATGAAGCATGAAGAAAAAAAATATACTTTGGAATCTTTACAACGTCACTTTTGTATAGAAGAAGATGCTCGTAATAGAGAACATAAAGATCAAGAAATAGAGAAAATCAAAGTAAACTTGATTGAGGGTGATAAGCCCAAGAAAGTTGATTTTAGGTTAAAGCCTAAGAAAACTTCATTCTTCAAGAAGAAATCTAATAAAAATAAGAAGAAAAACAGCAAGTATTTTTATTGTAATAAGCCTGATCATTATGCACGAGAATGCCGATATCGAAAAAAGAATTCAAGAAAGAAGCAAATACAGTAGTGATTGAGGAACCAATGATTACAACAGTTTCCCATACTCATTCACTTGCAAATGTATTGTCAAACAATAGTAGTTGGTGGGTTGATATTGGAGCAACATATCACTTCTGTAATGATAGAATTCTCTACATAAGATATGAACCTTGTGGTGATGGTACAAAAGTGAAAATGGCAAACAGTTCTCTTTCCAACATTCTCGGAGTTGGGACTGTAGGTCTTAGATTCACTTCTGGGAAAACTGTAATTCTTTTCAATGTTTTCCATGTTTCAGATCTCTCTAAAAATCTCGTGTCAGGAGACCTGCTTAATAAATCAGGTTTCAAGCTTGTATATGAATCGATCAACTTACCTTGTCCAAGAACAATGAATTTATGGGACATGGTTATTCTTGTAATGGCATAATACGCCTAAATTTAGATAGTAAAATTTCTTCTGTTTTGTATATTATTGATTTATTATGTTTGTGGCAAGGTAGATTAGGACACGTTAATTATGATTCAATTAAAGGTATGATTAATCTAGGACTTATTTCTAAATGTAATTTGGAGAATATTTTGAAATGCCAAACTTGTGTTCAATCTAAGATAACTAGAAAATCTTTTAAATCTATTGAAAGAACTTCTACTATCTTAGAGCTTATTCATAGTGATGTATGCGACCTTAATAGTCAAACACGAGGAGGCAATATATATTTTGTTACCTTCATTCATGATTACTCAAGGTACGCATATATTTATTCAATAAAAATTAAAGATGAAGTATTTGAGAAATTTCGAATCTTTAAGGCAGAAGTTGAAAATCAACTTAAGCATAAAATTAAGATTCTACGTTCAGATAGGGGTGGTGAATACTATCCAAATGAGTTCGTTAAGTTTTGTGAAACTCATGACATTATCCATCAAGTTACGGTTCCTTACACACCGCAACAAAATGGAGTTGCAGAAAGAAATAATAGAACCTTAGTTGAAATAGTAAATGCTACGATTATAAGTTCATGTTTATTTTATTTGTTAGAGGGTGAAGCAATTCTTTCTACTTGTTATATTTTGAATAGAGTTCTAACAAAGAAAAATAATGTTACTCCTTATGAAATCTGATTCAAAAGGAAGCCTAATCTTAATCGTCTCAAAGTATGAGTATCTTGCTTATGTAAAAAAACCTAGTCCTAAGAGACTAAAGTTAGGAGTTAGAACTTACAAATATGTGTTTATTGGTTATTCTCAAAATAGCCTAACTTATCATTTTCTAGATATCGAAACTGGTGATATCATTGAATCTGTAGATGTAGAATTTTTTGAGGATTTCACTAAGTCAAGTTCTTATGATCCAATTTCTAAAAATTCTATTCCTAAACAAATTCATTAACCTATTCAAGATAACACTATTGGTGACCCAGGTTTTGATCAACAAGATCCTGAACCTAAGAGAAGTAAGAGACGTAGAGTTGAACGCACATTTGGACCTGACTTTCTGGTTTACTTTTTTGAGTCGTGATAATCCGATTACCTCACGTAATAAACTCAATCGACTACTTGACGTGACAAGTTTGGGAACTGTAGATCTGCACTCCTCGAAAAACATAGTTCCCTCGAGATGCATTTTTTTAATGGGAAAGGGTTATCACGATTCTGTTTTTTTATCATGTTAGCCTGTAGTGTTGACACTCAATACATGTGCAACCATACAAAATGAAATCGATTTTATTCTTCTTGTAGATACGTGGTTCTCGATTTCGATGGCCACATCTACTAAGGTTTGGAGTTGTCATCATTCATATTATAAGTGGGTGCGATGGTCACCCGATGTACATTTTTCGGAAAAAGTGACATTTTGGTATTTTAGTAATTCACGATGGATAAAGTGCCGATCAACTTCGAGATCGGGGTAAGTGACTCGGTTGGAGAAAAGGAAAGGTGTTAGGCACCCCTTTTTCCCCACCATATGGTGGTAATCTCAACTCAACTTGATCATTTTAAATTGAAAATGCAAAACAAAAGTGAGATGCCACGTGTCGATATCTTGTACCCTTAGTAGGGATTTGCTTTCGGCTTGATTATATAATCATTCCATTGAAGGAGATGATCCTTTGAATCATGAGCCTTGGGAGCTAAGTGTGATTTGAAAAATATTAGTTATGGTTATGGGTTCATTCTCATGAGTTGAGAAGAACTCGAACATCAATTACATCAAAACAGTTGAGGGATTAAAATCGATTTTGTTTTCAAAATGGATTATAACCCTTATACTTTCGATCGGACCAAAATCCGATCTACCGGAGATAAGAAAGGGGGATCATTGCATCTTAAGTCCTAAAATAAAAATAAAGAGAAGAGGGGGATAATAGAAGAGGGAGATGGAGAAGGTAGAGAGGAAGATGGGGGATTTACTTTGACCCACCTTGAAGCTTCAACTTTGCTTTTCTTTATTTTCTTCTTCTTCTTCAATATCTTCTAAGGTCCTTAGTAGAATGTGAGAGTATATTTTTCTTTTTAGAAGATTAGTATAAAAATAGAGAAGAGATGAGTAGAGAATAGATTGAGTGGAATATTTTTTTATGTGAGACTTGGTAACCATTTTTAGGAGAGAAAATAAGTATTTAGAGGTGTTGGGAGGATACTTTGGGGATATAATGGGGTAAAGTGTGGGAAAATAGAGAATGACACATGTTTTAAAGGTGGGGGGGTATAAAATTAGGAGTTAGGAGATAAGTAATTATGTAATGGAGGTAAATGGATTGTGTTTTGATCCAAATAATTTGGATCTTACCCAAATCATTTGGGTGGAATGTTTGGTAAGGTGAGATGATGGGTGTTTAAGAAGGTGGTTGATTGATTGAGTGATGTTTAATTTAAGAGAATGAAATGTGTATCAGCTTGATGTGAGAACAGACACGGTCTGTGCGGGATGCCAATATGGTAAAGCACATCAATTGCCATACGAGAAATCGAAGTTTAAAGCAAAAGAACCATTAGAGTTAGCTCACTTTGATGTGTTCGGGCTAGTCAAGCAACCATCAGTTGGCGAAATGCGGTACATAGTGACCTTCATTGATGACTTTTCTAGGTATGTGTGGGTTTTCTTTATGAAAGAAAAATCTGAAACTTTTTCAAAGTTTAAAGAGTTCAATAAGATAGTTGAAGGAGAAGTAGGAAAGAAGATTCGTTGCTTACGCACAGACAACGGGGGAGAATATAACTCGGATGAGTTCATTCTATACCTACGTGAATGCAAAATACGTCGTCAGTATACATGTGCCAATACACCACAACAAAATGGTGTAGTAGAAAGAAAGAATCGGCATCTTGCAGAAATTGGTCAGAGTATGCTATATGCAAAGAATCTACCTGGAAGGTTTTGGGCCGAAGCTATGAGAACAGCAGCCCATGTGATCAACAAACTTCCTCAACCAAGGTTAGAGTTTGTTTCACCCTTTGAGAAACTGTGGGACATAAAACCTATAGTTAGCTACTTTCAAGTATTCGGATGTGTATGCTATGTATTTGTTCTTGATCATTTACGTAGCAAGTTTGATAAGAAAATAGTCAGATGTATCTTTGTTGGATACGATAATCAGAGAAAGGGGTCGAGATGCTATGATCCTACAACTGGAAGCTGTTATACATCGCGAGATGTGGTATTCGACGAAGCATCTTCTTGGTGATCCTCAGGAAAAGAGGTGTTGCCAGACTCAAGAGAATTCAAAGACAAACTACAACAAAAGATGGAGGAGCACACTGTCAACATTCAACCAAGTTCAGATGAAGCTGGAAATCTGCATGACAGTGATGGTGATCAAGAGATGGCTCAGAATCCGTGGGAAACAGGTGTATATCAACAATCAGATCATCCTGAAGAAATAGAAGTATCAACCCCACAATCACAACTGAGAAGGTCAAACAGAATTCCCAAACCAAATCCCAAATATGCCAATGTAGCCATAGCTGAAGAAGCAACTGCTAAAGAACCCGAGACATTTGAAGAAGCATCACAAAACTCTAAGTGGATCAAAGCTATGGAAGAAGAAGTCACAACGCTAAAGCAAAATCAAACCTAGGATCTGGAATCAAAGACAAAAAATGTGAAACCCAAATGGGTTTACAAGATAAAACGTTGTCCAGATGGATCAATAGAGATATACAAGGCTAGATTGGTGACTCGAGGGTTTTCTCAACAATATGATGAAACGTATAGTCAGGTGAGGAAACTCACAAAAGGATCAAGTACTGGCAAAGTTCAAAAATTTTCATCGTCAGCTTGACATGATACATAAAGTGAGAGCTGGTGTTGAGGGGGAGTGTTGAAATTCAACATCAGCCCAAATTGGAAAAAGTCCACATTTATTGTCCAAGCCCAATGACAATTTAGAGCTCAATTTCTAGAATCTTCTTAGAGAAAACTCTAGATGTTTTTAGATAAGAGAAAAATAGAAAATTCTAGAATAATAGATATTTTGGTGGAAAACTTTAGACTAATAGACATTTTAGTGGAAATTTCTAGATGACAAATTATAACCATTAGATTAAAAATGTGTTGGCACAATCCTATCCATTAGTTAAGGAGATGCCACAAGTATAAATAGGGGTGAGTTCTCTCATTTTGTAAACAAGTAGTAAGAAAACAAGTTATGAGAAATAAGTTGTGAGTAAGAGGTATTGAGAGGTTGTAAAAAGTGTGAGTGTTTGTAAAAGTGTATTTTTTTTTAATAAAGTGTTATTTTCTTCTTCAACTTGTGAGTGATATTTTTATTGAGGGTATAGTACAAGTAAATTATTTACTTGTTTATATCTAATATTTGTGCATTCAGAGTCAAGTACTTTAGATTTTTCTCAACAGTTGGATCTTTTATCTGAGTTACTAACTATTGTTCTCTATAAATATAAAAGGTTATAATTGTGCATTGGTGGGTTGATGGTCGCTTTCAATTATTAATGGATTTATCCTATTCCTAACCCATCATATGCTTGTCCTCTTATCCATCTGACAAGGATATTTGTGATACTTGTGAAGAAAATTTTCAAAACGTGAACAACTTTTGAGGAAATTTCCATTCCAACTAATTTTTTATTTTAATTTTCAAAATATGAATAGCAAGATGACAGATTTTTCAATTTGACGACTAATTTAAATTAGCAAGACCACTGATTTTTTTTTTTAAGAGTGACAATCTCACTGATATAAATGGAATCATGATAATTTGATGCTCTTTATTTTTTTTTACACTTCCTTCTCAATATTATAGATCCGTTGCTTTGGGATATACAAGAACATATATTTATGATTTTGTACAATTCTGTGACAGTAGCTTACAAAAAAGGAGCATTAGATTATCACAACTCTTGTAAAAGTGATGATCTCACAAATTCACAGCTATTGAACTACTTTAAATTAATAAGAGAGATTGTCACTTTAAAAAAGTTTCGATTTGGATTTTCATGTTTTGGGAATTAAAATGAACGCTGAGTTGGAATTTGTTATATTCAACTCATGAAATGGTAATTTGTCCTAAATATTTTTGTTATTTATTTAATCACTTGCCAATCTAATTAGAAAAAAGGTGTTGATATTCTAACTAGAAAGTCTTCACTCGGTGAATACTCAACTGACGTGGCATGGACACGAAACCATAAATCTCTTTTCCTAGGATACACAACTGCACATCTTTATTCTAGTTCAAATATCATTGTTTTTAGAAAAATGCATAAATGACTTGAAATAACACTTCATGTAACATCTTGATTGTAGAGAACCATCAATTCTTTTCCTCTCTGGGATAACACTAATATCCCGAAGAAAAGCATCTGTCATTTTCTGCACACTTTGAGTGTTATTTCAAGTCACCACGGAAATGGTCATTTAATTAAGACAATTTCAATGAGAAAAATTCTAAAGTGATTTCAAATAGCATGCCAAGTAGTACAGAGTGTACTTGAGCATGTAGAAAACCATATATGTGAAAACGCCCTCGATCCGCGGGGTGCGCGGATCCGCTTTTGACCCTTGAGGTTTGGGAGTCGCCACCTAGTTATTACGGTCTAGGAACCGATCAATGACTCTAAACGGATAAAAACTAATCTAAAATCAAGAAAACTGAATTCGGGGATCATGTTACGGGATTAGAAGGTGTTAGGCACCAATCCCGCCCGGCCAAAGCCGATCTCTACTAAATTTCCAAGTAAATTACATTGCTAAAACCTAGATAAAAATAAATAAAAAAAAATTACCTTTCCGATGCAAGGACTTTATTCCCTCAGATCTGACAAAAAGAGCTCCTTGTACCGTGCTCCCTCGCTTCGTTCTGTTTCCGGATTTGACTTTCGATCTCCGAGGCAAGGTATCTCCTTGTTTTTGAATCTAAACTCTTCAAGTTCGTTGAGGATTTGGGGGTGTTTTTAGAAGGCTTTTGGGTGTTTTCTAGACTAAAATTGAAGGAGGGATGTTAGCTAAGGAGTTGGGGCTCCAAAACTAGGGTTTATGGGGGGCTAGGGGAGCTTCTAGACCTACTTCTCTTAGGGTTTATGATTTGATACGAAAATAGGGTGTGAGCACCTCTATATATAGATGTTTTTAGGGATTGATTTGGATAGAGTTAGTGTTTAATTAGAGATCTTTTAATTAGAGTTGTGTTTTAGTTTGACTTGTTTTAGGTAGAATTGTGTTTTAATTAGAATTGTTTTAGGTAGAATTGTGTTTTAATTCAAATTGTTTTAGGTAGAATTGTTTTTAAGTTAGAACTCTATTAGATAGAGTTATTATTTAATTAGATCTCTATTATGACTTTTGGTCTTATTTGATTGACTTTTAATGTTTTGACTTTAGTCTTAATTGATTGACTTTCAATATCTTGACTTTAGTCTTGCTTAATTGACTTTAATTTTGACTTCAGTTTCACTTGATTGACTTTAATACCTTGACTTCAGTCTTGCTTGATTTACTTTAAATTTTTGGAGAAGGCCCCTCCATTATTTCTTTAATTCTTTGAACCCCCAAATGGAGGGGTCCTTAAAGAAATATCCCACGAACCCTCAACAATTTTGCCTGAGAGTCCGATTGATCGATTTTTTAGGTTCAAAATTTTAAATTAATTTCATTAATATTTTACTTTAATTATTTAATGTTTTATTTATTAATTTCGAATTTTTTTAATTATAAAAATTGTGAAATTACCGTTTTGCCCCCAGAGAGGACTTTTCACGTTTTAAGTCGGTTTTTAATGTTCTAAGATGTTTTAGAATCAATTTTTCGTAAGGAATTCAATGGAAATATTATTTTGTGTTATTTATGAAATTTTTTGTGTGAAATGGTAGTGAACTTTATGAGGGGCATTTTCGTAATTTTGTCGAATTCTGTGAAAATTGACGAAATGATTTATTTGGTTTCGATTTGTTGTTTTATGTGTTTGAATGAGTTTTCCTAAGCGTAACGTAGGCTCTAGGGTTGTTTTGAGATTAGGGGTATTTTGGTAATTTGATAGTTTTTAGTGATTTTTATCGTGAAGCTTCTTTTTGGTTTGCAAGATGATGATTTCTATGTTTCTGGGGTTGTATTTACCTAGCGTAGCGTGGTTTCTAAGGTTTTGTTAGTTTGAGATACCTCATCCGGATTTCTGAAACACATCTGGTAACAAAATAAAGCAATGGAATACACATCCATCATTGGGAATCATTGCGATCGGGTTGACGAGTTGATTAATCAGGCGAGTGCAAAAATGGGGTGTCTACAGATGCCCCTCTTTGGCAGAGGGTTGAAGCAAACTAGATAGCAAATCTATTTTGGTAGATAGTGCGATATCCGAATGCCAAAGCTAGTGACAGTTCATTTTGCAGCCTGATTTAGCAATTCGTCAGGGTGTTCGGATCCTTGAGCGTAAAACTCTTCCCGAACTAAAAGGTTGTCAGGTCCTCGAGCTTGAACTCTCACTGACGATGTCAGATCCTCGAATTTTAGAAGATTCTCCCTGACTGATGCAAAAGTGCACGTGTGTGCAATGGTGTGATGCTGTGTGAAACTAAGTAAAAATGTGCCAGGTCCTAGAGATCTTCTCTCACTGACAATAATGATTCAAAATTGAGATGCACTTATGCAACGAAAATAATCATAGCAAGGTTTAATAAAGGTAATTGGAGTTATAACATTGTAGGAACTTCGTTAAATCCTATTTGAAATTCTTTTTAGAGTTCGAAAAAGTTTGAGTCTCATTTATCGGACTGGAGCCTATTGTAGCCAAGCTTCTCAGGCTAAGGAACTTAAACAATCCTATTAATTCAATATGATTTCAAACAAAGCTGGAGTCTCGTTTCTCGGACTCTGGCTAAGGTTTGCAGGAACTTAAACAATCCTATTAAAATTGAAGTCTCGTTTCTCGGACTCGAACTAAGGTTAATAGGCACTTCAAAAAGCCTATGATTCAAAACGTTGGAGTCTCATTTCTCGGACTCGAACTTAGGTTTATAGGCACTTCAAAAAGCCTATATATTATTCAAAAAGTTGGAGTCTCGTTTCTCGGACTCGAACTTAGGTTTGTAGGCACTTCAAAAAGCCTATTCATTCTATGATTCAAAAATTGGAGTCTCGTTTCTCGGACTCGAACTTAGGTTTGTAGGCACTTCAAAAAGCCTATTCATTCTATGATTCAAAAATTGGAGTCTCGTTTCTCGGACTCGAACTTAGGTTTGTAGGCACTTCAAAAAGCCTATTCATTCTATGATTCAAAAAGTTGGAGTCTCGTTTCTCGGACTCGAACTTAGGTTTGTAGGCACTTCAAAAAGTCTATTCATTTTATGATTCAACAAGTTGGAGTCTCGTTTCTCGGACTCGAACTTAGGTTTGTAGGCACTTCAAAAAGTCTATTCATTCTATGATTCAACAAGTTGGAGTCTCGTTTCTCGAACTCGAACTTAGGTTTGTAGGCACTTCAAAAAGCCTATTCATTCTATGATTCAACAAGTTGGAGTCTCGTTTCTCGGACTCGAACTTAGGTTTGTAGGCACTTCAAAAAGCCTATTCATTCTATGATTCAACAAGTTGGAGTCTCGTTTCTCGGACTCGAACTTAGGTTTGTAGGCACTTCAAAAAGCCTATTCATTCTATGATTCAACAAGTTGGAGTCTCGTTTCTCGGACTCGAACTTAGGTTTATAGGCACTTCAACAAGCCCATTCATTTTATGATTCAAAAAAATTGGAGTCTCGTTTCTCGGACTCGAACTTACTAAGCCACGTTTCTCGGGCTTAGATTTATAGGAACTTAAACAATCCTATTAATTGATTATATGATTCAAAATCGAGCTCAAAGTTTGAAAGATCAGGCCTTTATTGGCTTATCATGCATCTGGATTCGTAATTATCATTGGGTTTCGCCGGACTTTTAAGCTTTTGTATGATTTTCTTTTTATCATGTGATTAAGAACAAAAATTTTGGAATTAAATGACCTTCAAAAATGCCCCTAGTTTCAAGGTTGGCTTTAATTGGGACTTGACTACGAGACTGATGGAATGGATTACGCTTGAAAAATATGGACTCTGATGTATGATAGATAGAAGAACTGACATTCTCTTAAATTTAAGACTCTTAAGATTATCATATGTGCAATAAAGAATTGATCATTTTCTTTCGAATTTCTTTTGAAAAATGCTTGAGCTGGACTTAAAAAATCTTGATAAATATTAGAATAAAAGATCTTCCTCTTTCAAAGTGGTTGATGATTCTACATCTTCCATTAGCGAACACTTGAACAAGTAAACATACTTTTGAAGATCCTACAATGTTTAAGATGACTTCTGATTTTTTTCGACTTCAATATTGTCTTTGTCGGATGTGAACTCTTGGCTAAAAGACAAATATCGTGGCTTGAATGGTTCTGCAGTTTCTGCACAAGCTTCCTTCTTAATTTTTCTTCTTGACGGGACCTTTCCTCCCATTTGATGATGCCCTAATTTTTGCCTAGATCGCCTCTTTAGGTTTTCAATCTAGCGGGCTTTGTTTTTTTTTCTGATGATGCCTTGATTTTTGCCTAGGTCACCTTTTCAGGTTTTCAACCTAGCAGGCTTTCTTTTTTATGGTTATGCCCTAAATTTTGCCTAAGCCACCTTTTCAGGTTTTCGACTTAGCGGGCTTCTCTTTTTTTCTTGATGATCTTATATAACCAACTCGACAACTTCTCAGTCAATTAGCCTTCAGGAGGACTTAATAGGTGGGCTTAGGATATGGTTTAGAAAGAAAAGATATAAGGCTCAACTTCCCAAAATGCCCCTAGTTTGATATTCTCTCTTTTCTATCAATTATTTTGATTTTTTTTCTAAATGCCCCTAGTTTGGCATTCTTTTCTTTTTATCAATTCTTTTGATTCTTTTTTCTAATGCCCTTAGTTTGGCATTCTTTTCTTTTGAACATTTCAATAGTAGATTTTTCTTTTGGATGACACTTTCCTTAAGAGAATACATTTTTCTTTTAATGACCGGGCCTGAAGTAACTTCTCAGGTTGCCTACGTACCCCAAATATTTCTTTTTTTTCTTTTGGGATCAGGTCAAAACGTAGTTCATAATAAGATTCCCTCCCAAGGTTGGTCGGCATAGTTTAGAAAGAAGAGGCTATTGATTTTTTTTTTTTTTAGGCTGCGAGGGGCTAAAGACGGTTATATTTTTCTTGGTAAGACAGGAAAATGGTTCGACCAATGAAGGCCTCCTTTTGTGAAATACTACTTGATTTGGCCAAGGTTTTAGGAACTTGATGTCTTGATTGCTCTATCGAGTAAGGTCTTCTTTTGAGAATGAGTCTTCAATCTTCTTCTGAGAATGAATAATTTTCAGTCTTTTTTTTTATAAAGAGAAATCTTTAGTCTTCTTTTACAAAGTTGAGTGTGATTGACTTCTTTGTATTTGACGTTGACTTGTTCAACATTTTCCAAACTTCGAAAAAAACCATATATTCTTTCGCGAATGAGAACTCTTCTTTCTTAAGTGAAAAACATGATGAATCCCTTCTTTGCAGATCTTAACACCTTTGTTGATGGTTTCAAATACATCATTCTTGATAATATTTGATTTTGAAATTCACCCTCAACTTTAGGATTTGATCTATTTTGGTGCAATCTATCCATATTCTCACGAGACCATGCAGGAACGTTGTTGAATTTCTCAAGTAAATTTATTATTCTTCTAAGGAAAATGTAGTACCCATTTGCATTTCTTAAGTGTACTCTTTAATTCCAATATTTATTAAGTTTGATTAGTGAGCTCTAAGTTAGTCCTCATGTTAGATATTATGCTCAAATCATTATTACACGTATGATAATCAGAAGCTTCTATATTTTATTGGAATTGAAAAACATTGATTGACAAAACTCGACTACTGGATTTAAAGACTGACAAAAACTGGATTGAAACTCAAAGAAAACTTAGGGACAATTATCTACAAAGAGAGAAGGTCCTTCTTGGTGGATAGACTACTTGAACTTAACATTGGTATTTTGACTATACGACTCTTTTGACGGACCCAAAATAACACATATGAGGGTTTAGAACATTTAGAGGCACCTAAAATTAACCATTGATTCTGAATGTTTGACTCTTATCCACATGATTAAAGTTTCGATATAGAATAGCCTAAGTCCGGTGGAAAATATCAAATCCAAATGCACCATAAGTCTATAGTGACCAAGAAAGTGAGAAAGATTAGATGCGGGTCTACCCCTGATTGGGATTGAACCTTTGATCAGATAAATTAATTTGATCTTAAGATCAAATTTTTCTAGATAAAGTGGTCTGGATCTTTAAAAGTGAAACCAATTAGTCCAACTGATTTGGTATTGATCAGTTTGATCAATTTGTCCATTGGGTCAACTGGTTTAAGTGGTTCAAATTAATCAGTACATTTCACCGATTGGGTAGGACCGATATTGCGGGTTTTGTTTGATTATTCTGGATCGGTCCGCCCACCTACCTGTTGGTTGGATTGAATAAAGCAACCCAGGAACACCCATAGTCAATTCGGGTCGTGACCTATAGGAAGACTTCTAGACTCTAGGTTTACTACGTGCAATGCATTTTTATCTAGCCACCCTTGCCCAAGCACACCTATATAACTCTCGATACGTGGTGACTTGGTTTGATATACCGTATAGGTGATAATCTAAAACCTCAACTCACTTCTCTGAAGCCAAAAACAGCCAGTTTGATCTCCAGTTGAGAGGTGGCGCACAATGCTGAGCAAGGGCCCACTTAAATACCTCTTGTCTAGAATAGACGTAGTCTATCCCCCTCGTATAGTAGGGTACAGCGGGGCAAGATCTTGCTTAGGCACCGATTTTGACCAAGAAGTGCAATTGATATACTTAGATTACCTTTTATACCTACGGGTACGAGTCAAGAGTTGTAGCTTTCATAAATGGTTTGGCATCCCACGAGGGGACCGACCACGTACTAGTACTACGTTGGCAATCGGGACATGTGACTGTGTGGCTTACGATAGGTCAAAGGCTCAGGTCACTCCAGCCTGGGTGCATCAACATACTTCTCAGAATCACCTGATCAGATGGTATTGATGCCCCCAGTTTGATATACCCTAAGGTACGTGACTGGAGTTGTGGATTTCATGAATGACGTCGCATCTCCGAAGAGACCGGACCACGCACTAGTGCCACGTTGGCTAAATGGGACGTGTAAGTGAGTAAAACAGTAAACGTGCATGTGGTGTGTGCAAAACAGGGTGGGGTGTGCCCGGGACCTTTTTCAAACAAATGGGCCCATGGATCCAATCAAACCAATCATACATTTAATCAAAATCAAAATCATTCAAATCATATGAATATTCAATTAAGATCACATTATTCCCATCACATAAGCACATTAACATTACGATCAACATCAATCATGTATTTCAAACAAGATCATCAATAAATATGGCATATGATAATGATCAAACAAACATTGCAATAGGCATAATTTTTATAATTTTTATAATTTTTAAGGTCCAATCAATGATCACTTTTGGGTGATCCAAAATAAATTGAGATTCCAATAGGTGTTACATTGATGATAGAATGACAATGGTTGAGATGAGCTCACTCTCAAGAACATTAATTGTGCCAACATTAGATAAATTCAGATTTTCTGTAAATTAGGAAAATACAATCTGAACTTGCATCGATGATATCTAAGGCTCCCGATAACGAAATCGAGTGAACTCAAGTTCTAAATTAATCTACTCGATGAGATCTACATTTTATTAATAGGTGTCTAGACTTAATTCTCAACAGAATGTTCTGTAAAAAAGTTTTAACGTTGCTGTCCCAACTTTCATTCATAAATAATTCCAGATTTACAGATTGAACTTGTATCGATGATATCTAAGGCTTCCGATAACGAAATTGAGTGAACTCAGATTCTAAATTAATCTACTCGACGAGATCTACGTTTTATTAAGAGGTTCCCAGACTTAGTTCTCACTAGAATATTCTGTAAAAAAGTTTTAACGTTGCTGTCCCAACTTTCATTCAGAAATAATTTCAGATTTATAGATTGAACTTGCATCGATGATATCTAAGGCTTCCGATAACGAAATTGAGTGAACTCAGATTGTAAATTAATCTACTCGACGAGATCTATATTTTATTAAGAGGCTCCCAGACTTAATTCTCGCTAGAAAATTCTCTAAAAACGTTTTAATATTTCTGTCCAACCTCCATCATTCCATCATTTTCATAGGTTAATTTGAATCTTTCATTATTTAGGAGTCATCAAAAAGTGATCCTTAATTGGAAAAAAAAATGCAATACCCAAAATCATCTACAATCAAGATAAAAAAATAAATAAAGAGAAAAAATAAATAAAATAAATCCAACTAAATAAAAAAAAAACTAGGTCATCTTGGCAATGCTCCCATACTTGGGGTTTTTCAAGTTTGATCCTCAATAGTCCCCAGTGGAGTCGCCACTGAAAGCGCCCTCGATCCGCGGGGTGCGCGGATCCGCTTTTGACCCTTGAGGTTTGGGAGTCGCCACCTAGTTATTACGGTCTAGGAACCGATCAATGACTCTAAACGGATAAAAACTAATCTAAAACCAAGAAAACTGAATTCGGGGATCATGTTACGGGATTAGAAGGTGTTAGGCACCAATCCCGCCCGGCCAAAGTCGATCTCTACTAAATTCCCAAGTAAATTACATTGCTAAAACCTAGATAAAAAAAAATAAAAAAAAATTACCTTTCCGATGCAAGGACTTTATTCCCTCAGATCTGACAAAAAGAGCTCCTTGTACCGTGCTCCCTCGCTTCGTTCTGTTTCCGGATTTGACTTTCGATCTCCGAGGCAAGGTATCTCCTTGTTTTTGAATCTAAACTCTTCAAGTTCGTTGAGGATTTGGGGGTGTTTTTAGAAGGCTTTTGGGTGTTTTCTAGACTAAAATTGAAGGAGGGATGTTAGCTAAGGAGTTGGGACTCCAAAACTAGGATTTATGGGGGGCTAGGGGAGCTTCTAGACCTACTTCTCTTAGGATTTATGATTTGATACGAAAATAGGGTGTGAGCACCTCTATTTATAGATGTTTTTAGGGATTGATTTGGATAGAGTTAGTGTTTAATTAGAGATCTTTTAATTAGAGTTGTGTTTTAGTTTGACTTGTTTTAGGTAGAATTGTGTTTTAATTAGAATTGTTTTAGGTAGAATTGTGTTTTAATTCAAATTGTTTTAGGTAGAATTGTTTTTAAGTTAGAACTCTATTAGATAGAGTTATTATTTAATTAGATCTCTATTATGACTTTTGGTCTTATTTGATTGACTTTTAATGTTTTGACTTTAGTCTTAATTGATTGACTTTCAATATCTTGACTTTAGTCTTGCTTAATTGACTTTAATTTTGACTTCAGTTTCACTTGATTGACTTTAATACCTTGACTTCAGTCTTGCTTGATTTACTTTAAATTTTTGGAGAAGGCCCCTCCATTATTTCTTTAATTCTTTGAACCCCCAAATGGAGGGGTCCTTAAAGAAATATCCCACGAACCCTCAACAATTTTGCCTGAGAGTCCGATTGATCGATTTTTTAGGTTCAAAATTTTAAATTAATTTCATTAATATTTTACTTTAATTATTTAATGTTTTATTTATTAATTTCGAATTTTTTTAATTATGAAAATTGTGAAATTACCGTTTTGCCCCCAGAGAGGACTTTTCACGTTTTAAGTCGGTTTTTAATGTTCTAAGATGTTTTAGAATCAATTTTTCGTAAGGAATTCAATGGAAATATTATTTTGTGTTATTTATGAAATTTTTTGTGTGAAATGGTAGTGAACTTTATGAGGGGCATTTTCGTAATTTTGTCGAATTCTGTGAAAATTGACGAAATGATTTATTTGGTTTCGATTTGTTGTTTTATGTGTTTGAATGAGTTTTCCTAAGCGTAACGTAGGCTCTAGGGTTGTTTTGAGATTAGGGGTATTTTGGTAATTTGATAGTTTTTAATGATTTTTATCGTGAAGCTTCTTTTTGGTTTGCAAGATGATGATTTCTATGTTTCTGGGGTCGTATTTACCTAGCGTAGCGTGGTTTCTAAGGTTTTGTTAGTTTGAGATACCTCATCCGGATTTCTGAAACACATCTGGTAACAAAATAAAGCAATGGAATACACATCCATCATTGGGAATCATTGCGATCGGGTTGACGAGTTGATTAATCAGGCGAGTGCAAAAATGGGGTGTCTACAATATGTTTGTCCTTTAAATATGAGTGTCATTCACTCGGGAAAAACATAAGGTTACTAGACACCATGGCTTTAAATCTCGTATGAGATCGTGATGACTCGACTGAGTTGTCTTGGTATCATCCACCAATTAGACAGGTTGACAAATTGTCTGAAAGACATGGTTCTAGGCATTTTTTGAAATCTCGTCCGAGATGACTCAAATATATTGGATATCTCGTCTAAGATGACTCAGTCTCATTCATATCAAACAAGTTTTAAAACCATGCTTAATGAATCAAAGAAGGATTCTATATACCATAGAATTAAATGGACATAATCGACCTTATATGTTTTATTTTTCTGCTTTCTTCTAATAAATAAATTGGTAAACACGAACATGGAAGCCCAAGTACTTATGGAATTGTTGGGGGCGTTTTCATGTTTGCAAGAAACGTGGGATGGCATGCTTTCCTCTTTTAAAATAAAATAATTGTTTATGAAAATCTCCCTATGTGGTTTACATACACTATTTTCAAATAAAGAGTTGATATGAAATTATCTAAAGCTAGAGGGTGCAAATTAAAACTTACAGCAATCTAGGACATGGGTGTGATCTCCATGATTTGAAAAATGTGATTCCTAACTCTTCTCCAACTACCATGGTGGGCAGAAATGGGACAAGCATTATAAATTGGACAAGTGTCGTCCGCCTCCCTAATACTAGTTAATAAGTTCCCATCATTTTTAATGTGTTACACAGTGTTGGTGTTTGGAGTAGATTGTCTCCATTGTTTGATTTTGCAAGAACGAAGAGGAATCACTATATTGGCTTTGATTGTAAATAGCCTTCTGATTCCTTGATTTAATTGTTAAAGAGGGTTCTTGAATTAATTTGATTTAGAACCCACACTACAAGAAAATAGTGAATCTGGAACCAAATTATAAAACGGATTTTATCCGTTTCAAATTAAAAACGGGTTGAAACCGTTTTACCTGTTAAAGCCGTTTTAATCGTGTTTTAAATGTCGCATTTTCCGTCTCAACGAGCCACTCTCTCTGTCTCTCTCTCTCACTCTCTCTCACAGTCGATCCCTCAACCACTCGATCTCATCTCTCTCTCTCAGTCGCTCCTTCGATCGACCTCTCAGTCGATCCCTCAACCACTCGATCTCATCTCAATGTTAAAAGCCGTTTTAATAGATGAACATCAAAAGAGAAACATTCTTTGGATCCTCATTCTAACAGGAACGAAGAAGATGGCTGAACCGTAAGAGCCTGAGCAGTCTCCCTTCTTCATCTTCCATCTTCGATCGTCACATTCGGGCTCTTATTTTCACAGAAACGAAAAAAGGAAGAACCATAAGAGCTCGAGTAGGTTTGATCTTCCATTTTGACATTCCATCTTCGATCTTCACACAACCCTAACTCGATCTTTTCGATTTCATTCTTCACAAAATCCTAAATCTAATTTCGGATTTGTCTCTCAAATCCTAAATCGATCTTCACAAAACCCTAAATCTTATTTCGGATCTGTCTCTTAAACACAAAATTGATCTTGTTGATTTCTCTGTTTTCATTGAGATTTCAAGTTCAACATTGAAATTTTCAGAGAAGACTTCAATTTTCTGTTGGTGTGTAACACTAATCTCTATTAGTTTAAACACCTTCTCTCGTTACAGACCAAGTTATTCACATTATATCTTTGTTTTTTATCTTTAAGAGATAACCAAACAATAGTATAGCAACAGGACTTGAAAATGATGGGTTACATTCATTTCTTTGATAAATTTCTATTATGAGCAATAGTATAGCAACATATTGCTTTGGTAGTTATGACAATAGTATAGTAGGATAGTTTTTGATTTTGTATCCCAATGTAACTTTTGCAAGTCAAAAGACTGGACCTGGCAGGTACTTAAAAAGTTCCTATTTTCTTGAATATGTATGCATAAAAATTCTTGATTTTCTATAATATGTTTCCTTCTGTGTGCAGCAACAGTTTAGAAATTTCCATGTGATGCTAGTTCAAGCTATGATGCAATAGGTTTGGTTCCCTATTTTTCCATGAGCAATTTCCCATGTAATGTGCAGTAGATTATCCACTGGTTTAAATTGCTTCCCTGTTTCTCCATGAGCAATTTCCCATGTAATGTGCAGTTTTCAATTGGGTGGAAACAACACTTGTGATCTTACATTTGTTACGATTCTACAAATTGATCATTCTGAACTAAAATCATGCTTTTAAGTGTCAAAATCACATTATATAAAATAGCCTGACCCCCAAGAGTTACATATAAGTATATATAAAAAATAAAGGGACGATGCCCATGACGTGCAGTGTACGTGTGGGATGAACCAAATTCTTATTGAATTTTTTACTTTTATTATTAATTATAAGGAATGCATGCATGTTTTTCAGTACACACCATTGAATGCTACACTGCTCTTCAAATTACTTAATCTTAGCTAAGTCAAGAAGATGACTTTTTGTATTACAATGTTGGCATACAGTGATCTTTCCTACAACAACTTCTCAGTAGGAAACTCGGGGGCAGTTGGTTGTCAACAGCGGAATGTGTAAGAATACTCCTTTAAATTCTGGCTTCTTTATAGTTTCTATCTTCATATGGTTAATTATCTTCTTTCTAATTCGATACTTTTTTGTTTTTTGTTTTTTACTTTGGATTATTTTCTTTAGAAACTTATTTGGAAGTTCTTCTTTGGGGAATAACTCATAAGTCACTAATACATCTTTTTATTGTGACATTGCATCATAATAAATTTCTTAGATTATCAAAACTGTTTATGAAAATCATCTTCAGTTCATTTCTTTGTTATATATAAGCATGCGCAATCTAATCTCGTAATGCTGACATGCTTTGGACCTTTTATATTGATCAAGAAGTGGAGTGGTTCCATGTTTGAGGAGCTTTCGTTGTCCATGAAGTAAGGCTGTGTTTTTTTTTTTTTAATTTCTTTTTTGGGGATTCACATTTGTTTGGAGATTAGTTTCTATTTTTCCTTCAGTTATATTATAAATGTCATCTGTTTATATTATTAACGTGTAGTGGTTCCTGTATTTTCTCTCCTATCAAAAAAGCAAATTAGCTTCTCTTGATAATAAAAAAAATTCCTTAAATTTTTTCAAAACTTGTAGCTTTTAATCCACAAGTCAGCTTGTAGTAAAAGTGAATACGTTCGAGGGCTCGCATTAAGATCTTCTAATCATATTCATTATTAAAACTATTTCTATGTAGCCATAATATATATATATATATATATATATATATATATATATATATATATATATATATATATATATATATATATATATATATATATATTGTTTCAATTTAGAATTCTAAAATACTTTTTGAGAACTTCAAAGCTAGTAACGTAGTTATTTTAAGTTACCCACTAAGTATTTCTTCCTTTTCTAACCAACACCTATTAAGCATCTCGCTCAATTGATTGACAATTTATTCATTAAAAACACCTTAAGCACATTTTCCTCCCAGTTCCTAAATAGAAAAGAAATTAAAACTGAAAGAAAGGGAAAAATCTAACTTTGTAATAAGGCTTATAACCACTGAGCATTAATCTATAAGTACTTTTGGTTCCAGACTGGTATTCGTTACATATAAACTGCGATGGAAGAGAAGTTACTATCAATGGAAATACTACATACCATGACGATATAGACTCAGCTGGTGCTTCAAAGTTTATCCAAAGTAGATATAACTAGGCATTAAGTACCACGGGAAACTTCATGGACAATGATAATGATGTGGACCCCTACACAACAACGAATATATTCAGACTCACGATGAACAACTACCAATTATACACGACAGCACGCATTTCTCCCATCTCTCTCACATATTATGGATTCTGTCTACTAAAGGGAAACTATACCGTGAATCGTCACTTTGCGGAGATAATGTTTACAAATGATACAACATATAGTAGCCTTGGAAGATGTATATTTGACATTTACATTCAGGTATGTTAAAACAGAACTACGAATATATGCTTTTATTATTAGCATATAAATTAAATGTCAGAGTTAACTAGATTAATTTTATTGCAGGGAAATTTAGTACTGAAGGATCTCAATATTGAGGATGAAGCGGGCGGTGCTGATAAGGTAGTCATAAAAACATTTAAAGCGGTTGTGACGAGTACTTTAGAGATTTGCTTATATTGGGCTGGGAAGGGAACAACTGGGATCCCTGTTAAAGGAACCTATGGTCCTCTTATATCAGCAATTTCTGTGAACCCTGGTGAGTTACCCCGAATACACGTAGTATACCTCAAATTTTCCTTTATTTTACTGTACAATACTGGTTATCCTTCTTTTGGCATATGTCTAGATACTAAGTGGTACTACTAGTTGTATTTGGATAACCCCTCTAAAGTTTTACTACTACTAGTAATGTTTCTTCTCACTATAAGGTTCTTTATCAACAAAGTACTTTTACTTTTTTAGTTATATTGTTTAACTATATGTTTTTGTGTCAACTAACCCCTTTTTAATTCCGCCATTGTAAAATTAATATTTTACACTGCCGGTCCCAAGTCCGGATAAAGGAGGAGGGAAAAGGATGATCCAAAGAGTATTAAAGTGCTAACAGGTATTGCTTTTCTTCATCTTTTTTCTCATTCTCACATATAGAAGTATTAATAGTGAGGTTAGTAATGAGAGTTTCTTATAATAAAAAAATAAAAAATAAAAACAGTATGAGTGGTTTAACACTTTCAATTGAATTGGTATGAGTGAATTATATGTTGTGGAATTCATCTTCAAATGAAATATTTCTGAAATCAGTAGTACTTTCAATTACAGAACTCGAGGGAGTTGAAGAATTGGGACATATAAGCACGTCGGTTTCAATTTGATTGGTGTGAGTGATCAGTATTTTACAGAATTCATCTTGGAGCCCCCCAGCCATTATGATCTGTAATTCAGAACTGTTGATCTTCCTAGGACCAGTAGTGGATACAGTAACAGACTCCATCAATTGTTGGATCTCATCGACAGCACTTAAGCATCGATCTCCTTCTTGTTGATCGCTATCAAATATTGTACATTCTCTTGCTTCTACCAATGCTACGGAATCCCGTTTTAAGATGAGCGTCTCTGCTGCTTTGAATTCTATTGCTGCTTTCTTCTCCAATGATTCCATCTTGGGATCGAAAAACATTTATTAGATCGGTAAAGCAAAAAATTTAATGAAAAGGTAGAATTTGTTGATGTTGTTTTTGTGAGAGTGATTACTACTGGTTAAACTTGGACTACAAACAACAATTATTATTATTATTATTTAATTTTTTATTATTAGAAATTATGATCTAGCTAGTAAGCTGTGGTTTTGTTTCAATCTTATTTCTCGAAGCATTTTGAAGATCTCTTTGTGAGGGGCAGATCTTTTTTGTTTTTTGGTTAGTACCTGTAGGCTGTAGCACATAGTAGAGATGCCCATTTTGTTTTCAAACTGATGACATGCTCCCTTGACCTAGGTCTTCTCTGAGAGAATAATTTAAATGAGTTATATAACCTCATCTTCAACATTTTTCATAAGCCATGATTTACTAACATGTCACTGTTAGATTCTCCTGCCTCAAGCCCAACTGCCAGCGACACCAACTTCAAGGGGTTCACTTACGTGAGGCCTGCTGCTTCTTTTCTTCAGAGGAATGACTGAATTACCTCCTATTTTCTCTCTTTAAATTTAATTAGGCGCGCTGATGTGAGTTGGTGGTGGTTCTCACCAGTGAATCTATATATGCTAACAGTGGTTATGAATGACAATCATCCTATTTTGTGTTTCCATTTTCACGTTGTGGTTTTGACAATGGCATTATTTATCCTCCCCTAATATCAACAATCTTCAGATGCCTTACCATTTGATTGCTCTGGCCAAACTCTAAATCTATTTGTGGTTTAGAATTTGATGCCATGTAACAAAAGGCCTGTCGAGAAACAAAATCCAATGGTCATTTGATGTCTGTATGTTGCAGGTACTGGAGATACCGACCAAGAACAATTCGTTGGTGGAGTAGAGGGCTTTACAGAATTGGTAAAAAGGGCTTTCGATTGGCTGGCCTTCTCTTCTGAATGAAATTTCATTCAGAGTGTACTGATGATGACCACTATTTTTATTGCTGTGATGAAGCAGCAGTGCAGTGGTTCTCTCTGTAGATTGTAATGAAAATAATTAACATATTAAGTAGGTAATATGTTGGTGGTTGAGAGCAGCATCAATGTTTTGGTTAAGTAATGGGTCATGTTTAGTAAATAAATTGATCTGTGAGACAGGTTCTGTTTTGAGTATAATAATGGTAAGAAATAATTTTATTTTGTGACGAAGATGACAAGGTAGTAAGTATGATCCGTGGAATTTGTTGGGGGCCTTGGGTTCAGTCCTTTTGGCTACTCTTTTACAATGTTATCAAGGAAAAATGCCTCTTTGGTTCTTGAAAGGGCAGATTCTTCTCTTTTGATCTAAATTTTTTACATATATTTTATTAAACTTATGGGTGTTGTGTTGGGTGATGGCAACACAGATTCTAAATCTATTTGTGGTTTAGAATTTTTTACCCTATTTTATTAAACTAGGGTGGTCTCTGTTTGTGCAGATCTCTCTCAATTGTATTCTCATGTCATCTATCTTGGGTCAAGAAGATTGAATTTCATTCAGTCCAAGTCTGATCCAAATCCAAAGCCCACCTCTATGACAAACAGTGCTCAAGAACAATTTCATTCATTGTAAGTTCCAACTCCAACTTACTTCTTCAATCTAGCATAACTTGGTAGTCTTTTTAACAGAAATATTATTCTCTATGAGCCTCAAATTCTTTGAATCACTTCTATAAGAATCATGATTGCAATATCAATTGTTTGGTGAAGATATACAAGAAGTATTTTTTGGAGTGTAAAAACACTTCCAAAAGTCACGAGGGTTTGGGTGAAAAACAGCTTATACATTCTTAATTGTGTTTTTATTGACCATACTGTCCCTTAAACAAGAGTAAGAGTTAATAGTAGAAATATGCAGGGGTATCTTAGCCATTAACAAAACAAATTTGTATCTTGGTACCAGGAGACATTATCAGCATGTGAAATCCATACAGCACAGGAAGTACAAAGAGGGAATTGATAACTTGTTGGTGCTTCTTATTGGAGGGATTCCAATTGCTATGCCAACTGTGTTGTCTGTTACTATGGCTATTGGGTCTCATAGATGTCTGAACAAGGTGTCATCACTAAGCGTATGACTGCCATTGAAGAAATGGCTGGGATGGATGTGCTTTGCAGTGACAAGACTGGGACTTTGACCCTCAACAAGCTTACTGTGGACAAATCCATGATCGAGGCCATTGTTATAGCTACTAGAGTCCACACATTCTTCGGTAAGGCTGCATAGGTTTTGACTATTTATGAGCTTTATTTTAGTCTGTATTTTCAATCCACATCACATCATTAGTTGTGGCTATCACTATATTTCAGTTTTGGTGAACATTAATGTGGGTACATAGCACAATATTGACATGAATCATCACCACCTCTATCCCAACTATATTGACATAAATCACATTCCTCCATCAATAATTCTTTGTAAAACAATAGCTATTTATTGTGTTCCATAGATAGTGAAATAATTGATTAGACAGCTATCTGCATCATCTTTGAGAGTGGAAGCTTATCTGTATCATCTTTGGTTGATCAGGAGCACTTATTTCAAACACTTTTTTGAAGGTGCGGAAACTCATCGTGAGAGTATGCAATGTGGTGACACGAAAGAATTCTTTTATTGGTAGTTGCGGGCATTGCGGGGATCATAAAGAAGATAAGGAAGGATGGGAGTGATGGCATTGCTTCCTTGTAAGCACTTGTGCTTGTGTAATGATTGTGAATGGTTTATCGATGCATTGTAATTTTGGATTTGTAAATTATGACTCATTGCAGTTCTTTTTGTGTATAAATTAATGTGATAGAGAACCTTGATGTTCTCTATTTGGATCTATTTTAATCGTGGGTAACAGGCAAGTAGCAAAAAAAAAAATTTAATAATAATAATAATTTTAGATATCAATTTAAGATATCGGTTTATAACCGATGTCTAAAGTCTCAGACGTAAGACATCAGTTCTATAAAATCCGATGTCTCAAATCTTTTTGAGGTACTGTGTGCTGTTATATAAAGACGTAGATTAGGAAGGGTTTTAAGCCGTTCCAAATTCCGAGATCTGGAACGGTTTTTAACCGTTTCAAATCATGATATATAGAACGGCTTTCAGCCGTTTAACCTCATTAACGACGCCTCGATTAAAGACGGTCTGCAAGCCGTTTCATAGTGGCTTAGGAACGGTAATAAACCGTTCCTAATTGCCATATTTGTTGTAGTGCCATTAGGAATTACCACTCATTGATGTATCACAACTCACATTCCGTCTTGTCTACTAACAAAATTTGACATTTTCATGATTAGAGAGGGTAGAAATTGGTAATTAAATATATTTTCAACAATAGTAGACATGACTTTAGTCCGAATTGAATAGGAGAATGATTCGTTTACACCAACCTTAGTATTTGGGATAAGGCTTCGATGATGATGATGATAAGTTATAATTGAACATGATCTTTCCAATGTTAACTAATAAAATCCTAATGGAGTGGCTGGGGACCATATATAGAAAATTCCCGAATAAGATGTCAAGTAGAAGCTGCCAAGTGACTAATTTAGTGGTACCAGAATAGAGCCTTACAAAAACAACAATTTTTTGTTTTGTAGGCTGTCATTATCTTTGAGTAATATTTCATTCAACTACATTTCTTTTTCTATTCTATTTAAAGGTAAGCAGTACTTTGGGATTAGGCCCTAAAGAGAGTCAAACATTTTTTCAATGCATGGGTTAAAAGTTTTGGAATTGATTGATCTTTTGTAGGGATGATCTCTTCAGCCCATTCTGAAACTTATACTCATAAAAAATGGTTTACAAAAATTGGACGGTACACAATTCTTCAACTTGTAAACCAGGGTTAGAAGTTTCAGAATGGGCTGATTTTTGGTGAGGATGATCTCTTCAGCATAGAGATCATCTTCACAAAAAAATCAGTGCATTCCGAAACTTCCAACCCTTATTTTGAAAAATATTTGACACAATGTTTAACTCTCTTTAGGGCTTCCGATCACTTCCCAATTGAGATAATTCAATTTACTCCAATGATAGTGAAGAAAATGACCACTTGCTCTTTAAATGTCATTATAGTAGTGAGGTGTGGAAAAGAATCCTTTCCTTGGCTGGAATTACAGGGAGATGGTGGGCACTGTGGAAGATGAAGTTATCTTCATTGGTTATAACCATTCTAGTATTTCAACTATCCTCACTACTTTATTTTGTTCTAAGATCTTCCATATTTGGTGAGTACTAACTTTTTGATCAGTGTGACCTCAATGGTGACCCTCAATGTCAGCTTATCTTCTCTGATGTTCGAGGATCTCTTGATGGCGTCGTCACCTCTAATACACACTTGTCCAATGCATATTAACATACCAGATTCAATGGCTCAAAGCCATCGAATGTAGGTTTTTCGACAATTCAAAGCCGTTGAATTTAGCTTTTTCGACGATTTTCAAGTTCGACAAAAAATAATCTCTATGGTTTATAGTCGTCAATTTTTTTTTTTTTTTTGACATGGCCCAATTTAACGGGTGAAATTGTCGAATTTTGAAAAATTCAATGATTTTAACTTGTCTAATTTAGGGTATTTTCAAGTAGTGTAAAGTATAAAGGACTTTTATAAAATCATCAAGAAAAATTGTACAAACCTCTAGGAAATCTGAGCTTGAGAGGATTAGGATAATAAAAAATAAATAAATATACGAGTCTTGATAATCTGACTACCTCATGTGGCACACTCAATGGACTCTCTTGATGTGATAAGTTGGGGAATTGTAGATTTGTATGCCTCAAGATACATGATTCTCTCAAGACACTTTTTTATGGGGAAGTGCAATTTTATATCCCGATACATATAGATATACGGTTCTCAAACTTATCACATCAGAAGAGTCCATTGAGTGTGTCAGGTGGGGTAGTCAGATTATCACAGTTCATATATTTATTTATTTATTTTTATTATCCTAACCTTCTCAAACTCAGATTTCTGAGCTTAATCTATACTATGTCAAGGAAGTTAGGGCTTTCGCCTACTTGGGTCTAAGGAACCTTGAGTCTCGAGGCGAGAAGCCAAGCTTTGCAGCTGATGGTAATATTGAAAAAGTTTCTAATATCATATGTTGGAAGGGTTTGGCCCCGGTCTTATTCTCATAACTAAGATTCCATTCTTCGAAACAGGGGCACCCGGCTAACCCTTGAGATACATGGTTCCCTCGAGACACAATTTTTTGTGGGGCCTGAGTCGTATAGATATATTATTCCCCAACTTATCACATTAGGAGAGTCCATTGAGTGTGCCACGTGGGATAGTCCGATTATCACGATTCTAAATATATCACTAGAAAATTGAACCGATACGTAATAAACTCACGAAGATTTTGTGCTTCCCTTTGAAGACGGTTGAGACCTCCTCCATGAGCTTCTCTCGTTGGGCTCTCTCTGATGCATCGCAGACCGAGCCAGAGACTCAGAAACCCGCCTGACTCCACTCACTTAAGACCTAGTTGAGTTCAGTTTCTTTGCGGGAACACGTGTGGACAGACGCTCCGAAGCCAGCGAGCTCCTCCACGATTGCATGGCTGGCAATAAAACAAACTAACAAAGCTACAAAAAGTCAAAAACAACAATCTGCGTGTGTGTGTGTGTCAGAGACAGAGAGAGAGACCCAAACTCTTCTTCATCCATATCTCTCTTTCTCTCTCACTTCTATCATTAATTAATTTCGTATTAAATTAGGAAACTTCACCCAGCCTCTTCACCTCGTGTGGGAAAAGAAGCGGCATGATACTTCCCATTCATAACCTCAGCCAAAAAGAAACGGTCTCCACAGGAGAGTTTGGATCGCATACACTAGGGAGAGATTTAATACCCTACACTCGCAGCTCAAATCTTTCCACATAGATATCAAAATCTTCTTTTACTAACATATTCAACCTGGCAAGATCTGAGGTTTCAAGTAAGATTTTTTAACCTTTCTCTGGATGTATCTGATCTAGATTCACACTTTATTCTAAACAAGGTGACGACATGTTGGACATCATCAGGGTGGGAGTATTATTGTTACCATCTACAACCACCAGTCTTCCAAACCCTACCCACTATTACCATTTTTTTATTGCCTGTGCTGTTTACACTCAATACATGTGGCCCTCATGACATAAGCAATAATAAGAGATTTTTTTCTCTCTCTTCGGTCATGGTAAAAAATCAAAATTTTCTAATAAGATCATTTTATCTTATTCAAAAATATGATCCAATAGAAAAATGCTACAAGGGATGAAATTCTACTGATTAAAAAAAAAAGTATTTTTTAATATTGTATTTTAATTTTAAATTTAGTTGCTCAGTAGCCGTCCATTTTCAATATTATTAATTAAGTTCAAAAATATTAATTAATTAATTTTTACATTTTTTTTACTATGAAGTTTGCATGAAATCTAAAAGATTGTGGTATTTAATGGCCAATATGATAATTCATGTGGATCCCACAATACTTTTTAAGATTTAAAATCTAAAAATAAAAATTTCTCGGAACAAATTTGCTCTCAGCACCCAACCATACCAAATGAAATCGATCTTATTATTCTTACTTAATATGATTGTTTATAGTTGTTCGATTGACTTATGAGTGTTCATTCACACTTTTTTGAGTCGTGATAACCTAACTACCCCACATGGCAAACTCAATCGACTATTTGACGTGACAAGTTCAGGAACTGTACATTTGCGTTCTTCGAGAAACACAATTCCCTTGAGATACACTAATATCGAGGAACGCAGATCTATGATTCCCAAACTTATCATGTTAGGATAATCGATTGAGTTTGCCACGTGGGGTAGTCAGATTATCACGATGCTTTTTTATCATGTCGGCCTGTGGTGTCGACACTCAATACATGTGCAACCATACAAAATGAAATCAATCTTATTATTCTTATTTAATATGATTGTTTATAGTTGTTTGATTGACTTATGAGTGTTCATTCACACTTTTTTGAGTCGTGATAGTTTGACTACCCCATGAGACAAACTCAATTGACTACTTGACATGACAAGTTAGAAAACCATAGATCTGCTCTCCTCGGGGAACACAATTCCCTCAAGATACACTTTTTCATGGGGAAGTGCAGCCATGTATCTCGAGGAACGCAGATCTATGGTTCCCAAACTTATTACGTCAAGGTAGTCGATTGAGTTTGCCATGTGGGGTAGTCAGATTATCATGATTCCACTTTTTTAGCATGTCAGCCTGTGGTATCCACACTCAATACATGTGCCAACCATACCAAATGAAAATGATCTTATTATTATTACTTAATATGATTGTTTATACTAGTTTGATTGACTTATGAGTGTTCATTCACACTTTTTTGAGTCGTGATAATGAGACTACCCCATGTGGCAAACTCAATCAACTGCCTGACGTGACAAGTTCGGGAATCGTAGATTTTCACTCATCGAGAAATACAATTCCCTTCGAGATACACTTTTTTATGGGGAAGTACAGTCATGTATCCTGAGGAATGCAGATTTACGATTCACAAACTTATCACGTATGGGTAGTTGATTGAGTTTACCACGTGGGGTAGTCAATACATGTGCCAACCATACCAAATGAAAACAATCTTATTATTCTTATTTAATATGATTGTTTATATTTGTTTGATTGACTTGTGAATGTTCATTCACACTTTTTTGAAGGAACAATAATTTTAAATTATATTCATATTTATTTAATCAAATACTTTCTAAAAGGTGGAGCTTTGGGTTGAAAACCCAAAATGAAATTGAATTATGTGAAAATGTTTAGAATAATACTGTGGCTGACTTCTATAAAAAAAAAAAAAAAAAAAAATTGCAACCACAATCATATATTATTCAATCAAATTAACTTAATGTTTTCATTATTTTACTTGATTATGACTCCTTACAAATTAGGGTTTGTCTACATATATACTACCAATCAGGCCACATTTTGGTCATACTTTGGTCAAATATGTGAAATGTTTAAAACTTTATACTATGGTCCAGTTTTAGAAAAATGTGACCTTATTCATATATTATTAAATTAAATTAATGTAATGTTTTCATTATTTTGGGTTTTTACTAGATTATGACTCCTTAACAAATTATGGTTTGCCTAGATATTGTTCATACTACCAATCAGGTCACGTTTTTGGTCAAATATATGAAAATGTTTAAAACTTTACTACGGCCCAGTTTTAGAAAAATGTGACCCTAATCATATATTATTTAATTAAATTGACGTAATGTTTTCATTATTTTATTTTTTACATGATTATGACTCCTTACAAATTAGGGTTTGTCTGGATATTGTTCATACTACCAACCATGAAACATTTTGATCAATATTTGACATACCCCAAATAATTTCTAGCTGATGACATACCCACTTGACCTTGGTCTACTCTGTAGTACTTACTGAAAAATGATCTAAATGCAAAAAATTTGGATTGAAGGAGTGAGAGTGGATATGAAACACATGCTATAGACGACATAATCGACTCAAAGAATAAGATTCCTTTATCTGAACTCAAAGCTTTTGGGATGAGGATTCGATGATGTTGATCATCATCATTTATTTCCAAACAATCCCATGCCATTTAATTGGAAATTTTCTAGTAACATCATCTTCTTCCATAATTGAATCATACAACATAAAGGTATCTAACCAACCCTTGCATTTGTTGAGCATGATGCTGTTAACTCAACTCATAACACGATAATGCCAACGACTAGCAAGTCTGGTCCAACAAGTCCTAGTACTACAACTTATTTAGTTCCATACATGAGTTCCATTTCTCCAACACAAACAAGATTATGACTCCGAATAGTAAAATAACACCATTAATTGATGATTAACATATCTTTTATTGCTAGAGACAATTAACAGTAATGCCCCCATCAACACATATAATTTGGCCAGTAATGTATGAAGCAGCAGGTAGGCAAAGGAATGCCACCATTGGCGAAACTTCGTTAGGCTCTCCAATGCGACCAAGAGGAGTTCGGGACATGTATTTTTCCATAAATTCTTTGTCATCAACTAGCTGAATAGAATTTTTTTTTTTTTAAAAGAATAAAAATTATTAGTTCAAGTCAATCGATATGGTCTACAAAATTATCATAGTAGTAAAGGTAGATCTTACCACACCCGCCATTGGTGTCCTTATAACTCCTGGTGCAATGCTGTTAGTCCGAATATTATCTTTTGCCCATTCACACGCCAAATTCTTTGTTATTTGATTTATTGCTCCTGATAGATCCAACATAAAATTTATAATCTTTTTTAATATTTAAACATTTAGCTTTGAAAACAAAAGTCTTACAAAGTTATATTATTTTTTAGTTGTAAAAAGTACTTTACCTTTAGTTGCTGCATAAGCACTTGTTATATGTATACTGTTCACACCAGCAATAGAGGAGATGAATACAATGCTTCCTTCACCAGAGGCTTTTAAAAGAGGGTGTGCAAGTTGACACAAATGGTAAGCTGATTCTAAGTTTGTAGTCATCAATAATGAGAAGTCTTCAGCAGTATAACCAGCAATTGGTTTCGGTATGAATACTCCAGCATTGTTTACCTATTTCAATGTAATCAAACTGAACAAATCAATCCAAGGTGACTGATTTTTTGCTCACAGACTCTTCATTGCGTGCCACATCAAGCAAGCAATGGTAGTTTTGTAACTAACAAGGGTACTTTCGTAAATTAGAGATGCAATTGGGTAAATGAGATTGGTGGATCCTGGATTTCAGCTAGCAAAATTTTTTTTCAATCAAAGATGGAAATTTAACATGTTCCTTTATTTTGGGTCTGAAGGAAGGGAAAAAAAAAACAATATTTCCTTTATTAAATGGATTTTGTTAACTTGTGCCCTAAGGGCACCCGTTAAAGTGCAATAAATACACTTCGGAAATTGGAATCTGAGGCTATTTCAGTAAAAATAAATTTTTTAAGGGTATTTTCGGTACAAAATCCAATTTCGAAAGTGTATTTATTTTAATTTAATGTGTGCACGCTAACAATACCCTTATTTTAGATATCAAATGAGAGGGAGCGGATCCTTTGTAGTGAGCCTTTCATGCCCCCATGTACAAGAAAAAGAAAATTCAGGTCAAAAGTGTTTATGACCTAGATTCATTTAAAAGAATAAAAAAAATATACATATATTGCCCTCAATCATCCAACTCTTTAAAAATGGACGACGACTGAATTCCTAATTTCAAACAGTTAGATTTTAGTGTCCTATAAACACCACGCTCTTTCAACCATTTAAACAAGCTACAGAGGATCCACTCCCTAAATGAGAAGTATGACCAAATAGAACAGTTTTAGAAGTAAGGTGAAAGTCGATAAAACTTTTGGTCAAGTTACTTAAAAAGAACAGCTTTCAAACATTTACGTACATTTTCCATCTGTGTAATAACTTTTGTAGTGATTTGATTTTAAAAATAAAGAGGTATAAGAGTAAGTTCACTACAAAAGTAATTTTCTTTACACTCACTGTAAAATTTCAAAACGATTTTTGTGGTTACATAATTTGACCAAAAATTTTATTTAACTATGTAAAATACCCTTTAAGTAGTATCAACATTGTTACATGGATCATAAATGCATGAATGTTATTCCTAATGTATTTAGAGAAATACCTGATTGCTAATCTAGTTTGAAATAATAAACTAGTAAACAAACAGAATGGAATGACTGTATTTAAGAAAGTGAAATCGGAACTTGTATTCTTTCACACAACTGTCTCTCTTATTTTAACTGAGATTTTCAACAACGAATGAATGGTGTATGTTAGAATTTATATTATTTGACCAAAATTAATATAAATAGGGGAGAGAGGAGACCTCTCTCTAATATCTCTTCTCCTCTATTTCTTCTTCTCCTTCTCTTTTCTATTAACTTAGATTTCTACCTATCAGAGCACTAATTTAAGATCGAAATTTAGGATTCTTCCTTTCTTATTCTTTATTCCTTCATTTTTTTTTCTTTTGATTTGCTCACTTGGTTTTGATCTTGGTGTAAATAAAATCCTCTGTTTTAAAGTTTAGAATGACCATTCGCTATCTTAACAGAACTTCATTCAGGGGCAGTTTTGTATTTGTATGTATTTTTCGTAATAAACTCCCGTATAATTCATAAAAAAAGTGGAGTCCTTTAAGGTTCTAGGGGTGATTTTTTGGTTCTTCCCAAAAGAGAGAGCTTTATTCCTAAGAAATAGAAAAAGAGAGAAGGAAGCTTGGGGAAGAAGATGAAGTAGAAAGAGAAGGAGTTCTCTCTCACCATGAGAGAAAACTCCGATTGATGAAGCTTCAAATATATTCTTTTTATTTTCAATTTCCTAATGGTATTTCTGATTTTTTTTTTTTGCATTGATTTTTGTTTTCTTGTTCTCTAAGTTCCCATTTTCTTAGTTTTCTTGTAATTTCTTCTTATTTTCTTATTCTCCAAGTAAAACTTGATCTAACCACCTCATCGTGTTGAGAGTGATCCTTGATCCATTATCTTCATGATGGGAACAAGATGATGAACTCAAGTTCATTGTCTCCCTCAATTTGTCCCAAATCTTAAAATGGTGCTTTCATTGAGATTCAAAGTAGTGATTTCATTCTTCAGTGTCCGTTGTTCTCAAAGAATTTTGGTTCAAAGAGTAGATGAAACATTCAAGGGGTTTGTTATTGGTTCAGTATGAATGTGATCGACACTTTCATCCTTCGAAGTATATTCTTTTCATTCAATACATGACTCGGTTATTGGTGTTGATGCCATCCCTTGAGATGCTCTTTGGTAGGATAACATCAAGGGGGCTTATGTGTTATAGGTGAAAAAAAGATTAATGACACTTACCAATCAGTTTGATAAGACATAGAGATGGTTGATTCAATCTGAGATAACATAAAAATCAAGGATGGTTGATTCAGTTTGGGGTAGGAAAAAAGTTCAGAGGGAGCTCAATTGATTTGATTTCATTCAATTTTTGTATGTGTAAATTCTACTCAAGAGGACTTCACTCTTATCAAAATTTTAGTCTGATGCTCACCCTTGAGCTCCTCTCAAGTTGGCAAGCATCAATGGGATTTTATGTTGGATGATGTCATGGTCTCACCTCATTTGCTATTTGAAATATACACAAATTTTACCAAGAAGTGAAGTACAAGAAAGGGCAATCTAAGAGAAGTGAGAAGATGGAAGTAAATCAACAAGAATAAGAAGAAGAAAAATGAATAAAAGGTACGTGCTAACAGATAACGAATGCCATTCGCTATCTTGACAGAACTTCATTCAGGGGCAGTTTTGTATTTGCATGTAGTTTTTTGTACTATATTCCCCAATAATTCTATGAATAGGGAAGTCCTATAAGATTCTAAAGATGGTTTTTTGTTTCTTCTCAAAAGAGAGTTTTAGTTTCTAGAGGGCCTTGTTCCTTAAAAATAGAAAAACTAAGGAATCAAAAATGAATATTAAGGAATCGACAACCCTACTCAAAAGACCAATTAATGATGCCTATAACTTCAAAGAAATGACAAAAATTAAGGAATCAAAAGTGAATATTAAGGAATTGAAGGAAGATGCAATGATTTACTGTGGGAAATCCCGAATGAAAAGTGCACATTATTTCATAACCACTACCCGCCACATTTCACGAAATTATATATGCACCACAAATAGGAGATAATGAACATGGTGTATCGATTTACCCCATGTTGAGTGTATATTTTCCTCCACTCTTGGGTGGGTGTGTCATACCCCAATCAAGCCCCATGATCCCCTTATATTCATTGTTCTCCCCTTCTCCAACAAATCAGTCTTTTGGAGTAATTGGTTGGTTAATATGGTATCAAAGCGCTAAGTTCGTATTGGCCAGGGGTTCAAATCTTTCCACACTTATGAGTGAAGGAGAGTGTTAAGTATATATTTTCCTCCACTCTTGAGTGTGTCATACCCCTATGAAGTCCCATGACCCTCTTATATCCATATTATTCTCTCTTTCTCCAATAAATTGGTCTTTCGGAGTAATTGGTTGGTTAATAGTTACAATTTATCCTAGATAAAGGGAATGTTGTGCCTAAAAGTATAAGCTTTCAGAATTAATTATAAGGTTAAAACATACGTGGTTGACGTGGCAAGTGCATATAATCATAGATCTTTTATCATTGGGATACACAAGGAAAAAATCTACGGTTCTGTGCACTTGCCACGTCAACTAGGTACAAACCATCATTAATAGTAATTGTAGAGGGTATAAATGAAGGATAAGCTCTTAGGTGATGTTAATGGAGATGATTATCTTGGAAGGAGAATGGTAGCTCCCCAGTCAAATCCTGTGACTCTCTTATATCCATATTATTCTCTCTTTTCTTCAATAGATCGGTCTTTCAGAGTAATTGGTTGGTTAATAGTTACAATTTATCCTAGATAAAGGAAATGTTGTACCTAAAAGTTTAAGGTTTCAGAATTAATTATAAGGTTAAAACATATGTGGTTGACGTGGCAAGTGTATATAATCATAGATCTTTTTTCATAGGGATGAACAAGGAAAAAATCTACGGTTCTGTACACTTGCCATGTCAACTAGGTACAGACCATCATTAATAGTAATTGTAGAGGGTGTAAATGAAGGATAAGCTCTTAGGTGATGTTAATGGAGATGATTATCTTCGAGGGAGAATGGTAGCTCCTCAGATCAAAGGGGAAGCCCCTAGCAAGAGGAAAGGTACCCTCCGAGAGAAAAGATATGAGAGATGCAAATTAGGTTCCCAGCCCCATTATTTGTTTAGATCATTATTTATAGGAAAACCCCTTGACCTTAGTCGAAATTATAAATTTGAAAAAAAAAAAAACTCACGAGTATATTTAGTTTTCCTTTGAAGATGGTTGAAACATCCTCCATGAGTTTCTCTCGTTGGGCTCTCACTGATACATCACAAACCGAGCCAGTGACTCGGAGACCCAACTCAGTCCACTCACTCAAGACCTGGTTGAGTTCGGCTCCTTTCCGGGAACACGTGTGGACAGATGCTCCCATGTCTGCAAGCTCCTCAACAATTGCACGGCTGAGAAAAAGGAAGTGTTACATAAGTTTCTGTGTGTATGAGAGAGAGAGAGAGAGAGAGAGAGAGAGAGAGAGAGACCCAATTCCTTTGGTTCCACCAGTGACGAGAGCAGTCATTCCTTTGAGAGACCATCTTCTCCTTTTATGTGCTGCTTCTTCCATATAGTTAGATCTTTTGTCTGAGTTACTAACTGTTGTTCTCTATAAATATAAAAGGTTATAACCGTGCATTGGGTGGTTGTTTGTTGCTCTCAATTATTTATAGATTTATCTTATGTTTCTAGGATTTTTCATAACCTATCATATGTTTGTCCTCTTATCCATCAATAGCAATATTTGTGGTTGTTTTTGAATAAAGAAATTTCCCAACACGTGAACAACTTTTGATGAAATTTCCATGGTGGGCAGAAATGGGACAAGCATTATAAATTGGACAAGTGTTGTCTGCCTCCCTAATACTAGTCAATAAGTTCCCATCATTTTTATTGTGTTACGCAGTGTTGGTGTTTGGAGTAGATTATCTCCATTGTTTGATTTTGCAAGAACGAAGAGGAATCACAATATCGGCTTTGATTGTAAATAGCCTTTTGATTACTTGATTTAATTGTTAAAGAGGGATATTGAATTAATCTGATTTAGAACCCATTAGGAATTACCATTCATTGATGTATCACAAGTCACATTCCGTCTTATCTACTTACAAAATTTGACATTTTCATGATTAGAGAAGGTAGAAATTGGTAATTAAATATACTTTCAACAATAGTAGACATGACTTTAGTTCGAATTGAATAGGAGAATGATTCATTTACACCAACCCTAGCATTTGGAATAAGGCTTCGATGATGATGACGATGAGTTATAATTGAACACGATCTTTCCAATGTTAACTAATAAAAATCCTAATGGAGTGTTGGGGGACCATATATAGAAAATTCCCGAATAAGAAGTCGAGTAGAAGCTGCCAAGTGACTAATTTAGTGGTACCAGAATATAACCTTACAAAAACAACAATCTTTTGTTTTGTAGGCTGTCCTTATCTTTAAGTAACATTTCATTCAACTGCATTTCTTTTTCTATTCTATTTAAAGGTACGCCGCACTTTGGGATAAGGTCCTAAAGAGAGCTAAATAGTTTTTCAATGCATGGGTTAAAAGTTTTGGAATTGATTGGTTTTTTGTGAGGATGATCTCTTTAATCCATTCTGAAACTTTTAACTCCATCAAAAATGGTTTTCAAAAGTTGGACGGTCCACAATTCTTCAACTTTTAAACTAAGGTTAGAAGTTTCGAAATGAGCTGATTTTTGTGAGGATGATCTCTTTGTTGGACTTTGTGGAGCCTAGTTATGTTTGATCCGATTGATGACCCGACCCGACCCGAATAATGTTTGCGTGGTATTTTGATGGGATATTTTTTGAGACTTAGTTCATAGAAGCCGTTGTGAATCCTGTGTGTAGTATATAGAAGCCGTTTTGGTGATTATGATTTGTTTTTAAGGTTTTGATTATCGTCTTTGGGACTTGAGCCGTACTTTGTAATTCTTCTCGAAAATAGTAAAATCTCTATAACTCCGTGGACGTAGGCAAATTGCCGAACCACGTAAATATTGTCTTGTATGTGTGATTGCTTTCTTTTTTGACGTGTGTATTTTCTCTATTTTTGTTTCTTGCAGATTGGGAATTTCGGATTGAATTCCTTATACTCTTCACTAGAGAGATGAGGAAGAGATCATCCTCACAAAAAATCAAAGCATTCCGAAACTTTCAAACCAATGTTTCTCTCTCTTTTGGGGTTCCGAATGCTTTCCAATTGAGATAATTCAATTTACTCCCATTTTGGAAGAAGGCTTTGTTAATGATGATAATAAAGATACGAGACATTCTTTGCAAGGACAATAAAAACTGACTCACCTCTAACACACAAGGTGCAAGTCATGTTTATTGTGGAGTTAACCTTTTAGTGAATCAATCACACCTTGAGATCGTCAACAAGATATGATTATTTTCAAAGAATCCTCCATGAAGGGGCAGAGTCAGGATTTTCTTACAATGGGGGCAAAGTATAGTCAATGGTAAGGTTGAAGAGCTTGGAGCCGAATGGTTTATGGGAGAAAATTCAAAAAAAAATTTGTTAAGAGGTTGTAGAAAAAGGTATTTAGGTCATTTTCATTTAGTCTAGGAGAGAAGGCCCAAGTCCACGGGTAATGTTATCTTAAAAAAATTGAGGGAGGGACAATAAATGAAGAGAGGTGAGGGAGTGGGGCAAATGGGGCCATGCATTAGTTAAGAATGAGAAGGACATAATTGTGTGGACGTGCACAGCGAATGGTAATTTCACATATAGATCTGCTTGGGAGTCAATTAGAAGAGTAGATCTTGATATTCATTTGCACAAGGTGGTTTGGATTGGAATAGGCTGAAATCCCTTGCCACTCATTCATAGCTTGGGTTGCGATGAATAGAAGTTTACTGACAATTGAAAATCTAAGGAAAAGAATTATTTTTGGTTTCTCGATGTGTTCTCAGCCTAAATGATAGTGAAGAAAATGACCACTTGCTCTTTAAATGCCATTATAGTAGTGAAGTGTAGAAAAGAATCCCTTCCTAGGCTGGAATTACGAGGGATATGGTGGGGACTGTGAAGGATGAAGTTATCTTCATTGGTTATAACCATTCTAGTATTTCAACTATCCTCAGTACTTTATTTTGTTCTAAGATCTTCCATATTTGGCGAGAATGTAACTTTTTGATCAATATAACCTCAATGGTGACTCTGCTTATCTTCACTGATGTTCGAGGATCTCCTCTAATTTCCATGAGTTGAATCTTATTCAGAGTTGCGGTGCAAAGGTAATATAAAAACCAAGGTTGAGTAGCTACTTCGATGGAAACTTCCTTCTGTTTGGCAGTGGTGCTGGTTACGGGTTTATCTCTAGGAATCATAATGGTGAGTGAATTACAACAGGTTTGGGCTGGTCTCATCATTTAGACATCACGGCCATAGAGCTGGAAGCTATTCTCAGAGGTTTGACCTTCAATTACTCTTCAAAATTATCGTGAATTCTGATTCCTTGGTTGTGATTCAAAGCATCTTGAACAAATGGACTCACCTTGGAAATTTATGAGTCTTATTCAAGAAATTCGAAACACTACGTTGAGCTTTGAATCCATTGAGTTGGAGTTTGCTTGGCATGAAACCAATAGAGCTGTTGATTGGCTTGCTCGCAGGGGAGGCACTAATGCTGAGGGTTTCAGCAATTTTTCATCATCTAATATTCCAGTTGAATTGTACCAGAACCTCTTTGAGGGCCAATCTTCTTGATTTTTTTTTTTTTTTTAGCATTAGCCTATTGTTGTGCTAGGTGCAGCAATTATAATGAATAATATCGAAAAGATAAAACAAGAAAAACATACAGATTTAACGTGATTCAACGATGTGCCTACATCCATAGGAGCGAGGGGCTGCATTTTTACTATATGTCAAATTAAAATTACATCATATGAATTTATAATAAACCTTAACCGTACAAGAGGTATTAGAAAATTTCAATAATACCCCACTAGGAATTAATGCTCATATTGAGTATCAAACTCATGACCTACGAGCATTAACCACTTATCAGTCCAAAATTGTCATTGAGCCAACCCCTTTATTGTTTTTCGCCTTCCCCTTACTTTCAATTTGCACCAAAGTGCTACCATGAATCTTATGAAGTAGCTGTAAAAAGCCTTTGGGATACAAATAAAATTCAAACAATATAGCAAGCCAGGTTGTAACATTTGCAATCCATTCTTTCTCACCTCAAATATGAAAATGAGCTTGATTATTATATATAGATTACCTTGATACATGTTGATTTGAAGTCAGTCCCAAGATTGGTTCCTATCACAAATTAAAATTTTTGATATATTTGAGGGTTTATTATTTTAATGCTCATAGTAAAATTCAACATTCCATTGGTATTATAGTTTGGGCTGTGATATTGCCACACCATTATGTTATAAACCAACATCATAACTGATTTTAAATCAAAGAGAAGTGAAGATGGATTTGATTTCGAGATCATATATATGCACACTAAAGATGATATTGTCTCACACATCCATTACTTGTGTTAAATTACTATCACGACTTATTTGACTTTTATACATATAAGTTCCAATTCTTCAAGATTTGAAGAACTTTTATCACTCCAAACGACAAAATATTGGCTATAATAATAATTGATAATTAACAGATCACCATTTTGTTCTATAAACAATTGACAGTAAGGCCCCCATCGACACATATTATTTGTCCAGTAATGTAGGAAGCAACAGGTAAACAAAGGAACGCCACCAATGATGAAACATCCTTAGGCTCTCCGATGCGGCCAAGAGGAGTTCGAGAAATGTAATTGTTTATGGACTCTTTGTTTTCAAGAGCCTGAAGATTTAATAAATAAAAATAAATAATAAAGATATTAATCATCATACATTACATCTAGCATATTGAGATGGTTTAATCGGTTGTTCTGATATTAGAATTTGGAGTGTTTGGTATCATTAATCTAATTAAAAAAAATGAAAAACAAAAAGAATTAAAATGCAATAGAGGGGTAGTAGTAGAACTTACTTCTCCCACCATGGGGGTTCTTATAAGTCCAGGTGCAATACTATTAGTCCGAATATTATCTTTCGCCCACTCGCACGCCAAATTCTTCGTTAGTTGATTCATTGCTCCTAATAAGGTCAATATATAGAAAATTTATTTATTTATTTCGCAAATTTGAGCTTGGAAACTAAATTCAAACCCACTAAGAATAGACTAATGCTGGAATGATACAAACGGAGACACAAGGATTGCATGGTGGCACGTGCATAGCCGTAGATGCTCTTTTCTCGTATCTCGTAGAAAAGCATCTACGGTTATGTGCACGCCACCAAGTCATTGTGTCACCCCTGTATCCCCCTTTGTTTCACCCCAGCACGACTCCTAAGAGTATACCAAACCTTTGGTTGCTGAATAAATACTGCACAAATTTATGCTTGTCATGCCAGTAATAGAGGACATAAAAACAATACTTCCTTCTCCAGAGGCTTTTAAAAGAGGGTATGCAAGTTGGCACAAATGGTAAGCAGATTCAAAGTTGGTAGCCATCATGAATGAGAAATCTTCGACGGTATGATCAACAAATGGCTTTGATATACTTGTCCCAACATTGTTTATCTATTTCACCGCAAGAAAAACAGAACAAGTCAATCCCAAGTGAATATTTTGGTATGTTCCTCTTCTCCCAAGTTCGGCACAAGGAAAAAATGGAAAATCAAGATTTGATCGGGTATCAAAGGAGAACAATGACAGAATAAAATACCCACAAGTATATATCATCAATATTGTCGAATGAATCATGAATGCATGATGGTTCCTACTGAATATGTTTGTGTCATGTCTTCTGTTTGGAGGTGTAATATCTTTGTATTGGCATTAGAGACCATTCACCAAGGAACGATTTTACGTGTTAAGGTAAAATTTTCACAACTTGTTTCAGAGATTCAGAGAAAGAGAGATTCACGTAAAGTGCTTGACAAGATTACATATTGCATATAATATTGTGCTAAACCCATCAACCGAAATGATGTAATTTTTTTGACAATCGTCAGTTGGAGGATGAAATTTCCATGGGTTTTGTAATTATATAGCTCTTGATGTTAGAAATTTTCATAGGTTTTTTTTATTGATGTATATTTATTTCGGTTTGTAAACACAAATGAAAGTGATTCATTTTTTTACCATTGTCAGATGAAGGATAAGAATTCAAAAGGTGCAAAAGAAAATTAGACACCCAAACAACATGAACTTTTGATCGAGATATGCTATGTATTGGTAAAGAAGGGGAGTAGACCACACAAAGTACTTGACAAGATTGCATATGAAATCATAGTGAAAGAGTTAAAAAAAAAAAACTAAAGTTTATTATGATAAAGGGCAAATGAAGAACAAAGGGATAGACAAAAAAGCATTTGAAGATGTTGGAATAAGATTTGCACAAATATTGGTGTCTCTTATGATGTTGAGACCGACATATTAGATGCAAGTGACGAGTGGTGGGATGGGTGGTTAAATGTTTATTTTTTTTATGAATTTTTTCTTCTATTTATTTTAAGAATTTTGTATCTTTATGTAATTTAGACATCATCCAAAAGATGCAATATTCCGAATGAAACCTTTGAAATTTGCGAAACAATTGGATTTCATCTTTAGAGGCACATATGCTACTAGTGAGTGGATGTGGTTGCATTTAGTACAATCTCATCTGCATCAGAAACCTAGGAAAAGAATCTTGATGCGGACGATCTACATGATGTCATGGAATCCCAACCTCCGGAGTCTCAAACACCTCTAAACCTGACTCTTGATGATGTTGATGAATTTGAGGATGATGCTACCCCTACTGTATCCCCACTCACAGTCCTCGTTTGATGTAGAGATAGTAATATTCTACAGCCTCAAGGTCATAGATAGAAGATGACTACTACTATGCGAATTGGCCCGATACTAGATAAAACTCGTAAATGTATTTCACACACAGACATCTACTTTTAGCAACCTCATTCATGTTAAGAAAGTTAGAATTCAAGAGTCCATTGACCTCTTAGACTAACTAACAAATGTAACTTCTAATGATGATCTATATTATTTTGTGTTGAAAATGTTTATAAAGAGTAAACAATTTAGAGAGATTTTTTGTGGGTTACGATTAACAGCTATTCGTCTTGGGTGGTTAGAGAACTAGATGATTGATTTTCTGGTTGGAAGGGATTTTTAAACATTTTTTTCATGTTACATATATTTATGTTGGTTTTATGATGCACCTATAGGGTGCAATTTACTTTGGTTACTTATGGATGGTTATCTCACATTTTATCAAGGAGTATACAATAGTATAGGAGATCACGGGAAAATTGTCGAAAAGAACTACTCAACCATTTACATTTTTTACTTCAGAACATGATCGAGCGGATCTTTGAGGTTTTGAAAGCAAAATAATCAATATAGAAGTTGATGTGTTCATATAATTTGGACAAAAAACAAAATATTGTTGTTGTCTACATGACATTGCATAATTTTATCAGAAAACATATCATTGTTAATGAAGAATTTGTTCGATTAAAGAAAGAATGATCAATGGAAGATGAAGAAAAGGATATCAATGATCAAGAGTATTCAGTTCCCCCATCAATAGGTCGTTAGAGCCAACAAACAATGACAATACATAGGGATTCAATAGCGGATGCCATTTATATTGGTAATCATTGATACATTTTCATTTTATATTTATTACTTTGTATTGTAAGTATAAATATTATTATTCGATGTTGGGATAAAGATTATACAATGTTTAATTATATTTTCAAATTTTATGCTTATTTATTTTTGTTTTTATGTATGATAAATAGCATTGATGACAAACTATACTTATTTACCATTTGTTCATGTGGATAAATGATGACATTAATTACAACTAAAACAAAAGAAAATTATGGAAAGATGTTTTATACGCATCCATCTTGACAGGTAATATCTCATTGATATTAATGTTGGATGTCTAATTATATAAGGGTCCCGGTCGGCACCCAACTATTTCCCAACATGTTTTGTCCTACATGGGTTAGAAGTTTTGGAATAGCCTGATTTTTTTGTGTGGATGATCTCTATGGTGAGGAGATCATACTCACAAAAAATTAGCCTATTCCAAAACTTCTAACCCCATCACAAATGATTTACAAAAAATGGACGGTCCATGATTTTTTAACTTGTAAACATGGGGTTAGAAATTTTGGAATGGACTGATTTTTGGTGAGGATGATCTTCTAACCATAAAGATCATTCTCACCAAAAATCAGCCCATTCTAAAACTTCTAACCCATGTAAGACCAAACATATTAGGCAAATTGTTGGGTAAATGGTTTGGTGCTGAACATTTCTCATTTTATAATTAGATTGATATTAATTCACGTGTTATTTTACTTTATATAAACATACATAGTCTTTTGTGTGGATAGATGAAATTGATAATATCGATGATAATGTTAACTTAAGATAAAGTAACCAAAACAAATAAGAAGAATGAAAAATATATTTTGTATACATTTGTTGGATGCATATTTGTTATGTTTTTATTTATTTCAGTTCGACTAATCATATTGACTATGACTATTATATTTAAATGATGTCAGAATATAAATGAGATGTTATGCAGATGTGTTATATATATAATGTTATGTGGATGTTGGATTGTGTATTATGCAGTTATTTTCTTTATAAAAAAAATTTTATGTCCATTTTTTAAAAGAGATGCTACCGAAATTTTGATAGAATTATAAAATTTATAAATTTATTTAAATTAAAATAATTATTTTTATAATTTTTAATATAAATTTATTATATTTATATATATTTAGTAGAATTAGATATTTATTAGGGTATTTTGATTATTTTTTGTGTATCCTGGGTGCATTCTCAACATTAATGGTATTTTATATATTTTACTAGAATACAATAGAATCCAACAAATGTATCAAACAATAATTATCAAATTCTGGTAAATAACGCAGTACTTTTACAAGACTATCAAACAAGCTTTTTAGTGTTTCAATTTTTTACAACTGTTTCTAATAACTACTTCTTACAGTAGAATCTGACAACAAATTTTGATAACGTTATCAAACGGGGCCAAAAGTACAAAAAGACTTTTCTAGAATATGAGATTATCAAGAAAAATTGTACAAACCCCTAGGAATTTTGACTTTGAGAGGATTAGGATAATAATAAATAAATAAATATATGAGTTGTGATAATCTGATTACCCCACGTGGCACACTCAATGGACTCCCATGATGTAACAAGTTGGGGAATCGTAGCTTTGTACGCCTCCTTGATAAACATGGTTCCCTTGAGACACATTTTTTTTTTATGGGGAAGCACAGTTTTGTCTCCCGAGACGTATAAATCTACATTTCTCAAACTTGTTACAATAGGAGAGTCGATTGAGTTATCTCACGAGACGTCTCAAAGTATCGGAAAACTCGTCCGAGACGACTCGGTATCGGAGCTGAACGAGACGAGACGCGATACCGAGTTAAAAAACCATGGATTATCACGATTCTAAAGATATCACTAGAAAATTGAACTGATAAGTAATAAACTCACGAAGATGTTGAGCTTCCCTTTGAAGACGGTTGAGACCTCCTCCATGAGTTTCTCTCGTTGGGCTCTCTCTGATACATCACAGACCGAGCCAGTGACTCGGAAACCCGCCTGAGTCCACTCACTTAAGACCTGGTTGAGTTCAGCTTCTTTGCGGGAACACGTGTGGACAGACGCTCCCAAGCCAGCGAGCTCCTCCACGATTGCATGACTGACAATAAAACAAACTAACAAAGTTACAAAAGGTCAAAAACAACAATCTCTGTCTGTATGTGTGTGTGTGTGTGTATATGAGAGAGAGAGAGAGAGAGAGACCCAATTCCTTTGGTACCACCAGTTACGAGGGCAGTCATTCCTTTGAGAGACCATCTCATCCTCTTCTCTCCTTCATCCATCTCTCTCCCCCTCTCTCTCTCTCTCTCTCTTTCTCTCTGAGACTCTCTCACTTTGTTTGGTCTCAATAAGTAATTAATTTCATTTTAAATTAGGAAACTTCACCAAACCTCTTAGCCTCGTCGTGTGGAAGAAGAAGTGACACGTGTAGTACATCCCATTCATAACCTCAGTCAAAGGGAAATGGGCTTCTAGAGAAGAGTTTGGATCGCATAAACTAGGAAGAGATTTAATACCCTACTCTCGCAGCTCAAATCTTTCCACATAGATATCAAAAATCTTCTTTTACTAAATACAATCAATCTGGCAAGATCTGAGGTGTTCAAGTAAGGTTTTAACCTTTTTTCGGATGTATATGATATAGATTTGCACATTATTCTAAACAAGGTGACGACATGTTGAACATCATCATGATGGAAGTATGATCGTTACGATTTACACCCACCAGGCTTCCAAACTCTACCGACTATTACCAATTTTAATCCTGGCCTGTGGAATTTACACTCGATACATGTGCCAACTCCATACCAGTGATTGTTTGCTCACAGGCGAACACCGTTTTGACACGTGGATTTAATGACATAAGTAATAAGAGGAGAATTTTTCTCTCCTGACTGTGGTAAAAAATCTAAATTTTCAAATAAAATTGTTTTGTTGCATTTAAAAATATAATCCAATACAAAAGTGTTGTAGAGGAAGAAATTCTATGAATTTAAAAAAAAAACTATTTTTCAACACTATTAATTAAGCTTGAAAATTTTATTTATTTTTTCAAACCTTTGAATTTTTCATAAAATCTAGAAGGTTGAGGTATTCAAAGGTCAACATGATAATCTATGTGAATCTCACAATACTTTTCAAGATTTAAAATCTAAAAATAATAACTTCTGATAGTGGATGTGTGGGTAAGAGAGAGAAATTTTCTTTTTATTATTTAAATTATCAATGCTACATGTCAAAGTAGTGTTGGTCTGTGAGCAAATTAATTTGCTCACAGCACGCAACTATACCAAATGAAATTGATCTTATTATTCTTACTTAATATAATTGTTTATAATTGTTTGATTGACTTATGAGTGCTCATTCACACTCTTTCGAGTTGTGATAATCTGACCACCCCACATGACAAACTCAATCGACTACCTGACGTGACTAGTTTAGGAACTGTAGATCTACGCTCCTCAGAAAGTGCAGTCATGTATCCCGAGGAATGCAGATCTACGGTTCTCAAACTTATCACATCCACATGGGTAGTCAGATTATCTCGATTCCTCTTTTTTATCATGTCGGCCTGTGGTGCCCACACTCAATTAAAAAAAATCTGGAGAGAAAAAGACTGTAGATTAGATGATTAAAACATCAACCATGTTGTTTTTAAGCCAGGAAAATCTTATAATTAGGGCTCAGTCAAAAATGGGTTCTAGCCTATTTAGTACAACATGGTTAAGAAGTTCAATGAAGAGTTCAAATGGATCCAAACTTCAAGGAAAAAAGTAAAAATAGAAAAGGACGAACTACCTTGCGAGAGCAAGTCACTTCTTCATAGACTGTCCTTCAGACTCACTCGAATCCAAACTTCATTTCTTCCCCATCATAGAATTGATCTATCTATAGTCCTAGTTTGCCTCTTCATTTAGGACAATTTCTGAACAAAACCCCACAAAACAAATACCAGATTCAGAGATCCGAAACAAATAATCAAATCAAATCAGTTTTTCGCTTCAAAATAAAAGAAACAAACTTTAATAACTCAAATTCTTCCCCGATCTAAAACACACTCTGTGTTGGGGCCAGGATTTTCTTGTAGTGGGGGCAAACTATGGTTAGTTGTATAGTTGAAGAACATGAAGATTTTAGGAAGAAGAGGTTTTTGGTTAGAAGTTGAAGAAAATGATATTTAGGTCATTTCCAATTAGTATATGAGAAGGTCCGGTAAAGAGGCAATGTCATTAACAAAAAATTGAAAGGGTGAGGGGAATTGGAGGGAGGTGAGGGTGTGGGGGCAAATGGGGAGAGAGGTGAGGGAGGGGGGACAAGGGCATGTAATTAGTTGAAAATATAGGGGTGTCTCAAAGTTCTGCGGGGGCAATTGCCCCCACTAGCTCCTTACTAGCTCCACCCCTGAACACACACAAAGATTCAGCTAATATTACATGAATTTCAGTAGATTCAAAGTAAAATTAAAAAATAAAATAGATCAGACAGAGAATCAGACCTAAGAAGCTCAGAATAACTGAGCTCAACGAAGATGCGATCGAGTCCACAAGATTTCTGACACTTTTAAATCCAAGTTTACTCTCTCTTAGACAAATTAATAAGGAGTTTATAGATAATCTTCTATACAGAATCTGGCTACTAATGGATATGAGAAAACGAGAATACGATAAATAAGTTTGAAAGTTTAAACCCAAGAAGATCTAAAAAATACTTACCTATGGGTTTTGGTTCAGCCATAGCTCAATCAAATCCAAAATACGAAGAGTTAGGGTTAAGAATCTTACAAGTTAGGGTTTTGGACTTCAAGAACAATGGCGATGAGTTTGGGTTTTGTGATTAAAAACCACCCTTGCTTCAAAGACTTTGTTTCCAAACCCTTCTTCCCTTCTTCCTTATGCATGAGCCAACGAGTTAAGAAGAAGATCAATTCTGTGAGGTTAGAGGGAGATTTGAGGAAGAGAGGACTAATAGAAAAGTGGTTCTGGAGAGATCAAGCCCTCGAAATCACGATGGATTTTGGTGGGGACATCAATCCCTAGAAATCACGATGAATTTTAGTGGAGAAAATTTAGTAGTCGATGGATCTTGATGAGGTTGATAGAGAGAAGAGAGGTTGAGAGATGGAGAGAGAAAGACTTTAGCAAAACTCGATGGATTTAAGCTAGGGTACTGCGCGCGGGTTTTGTCATACACCTTGGAAATTTGCAACTTTAGAAACTGTTTTTGTCAAATCCGATGTTTATGTTGAAACTTTACACTCGGTTTTGTAAATACCGATGTCTAAAGGCCCACAACATATTCCTCCCCACCAAAATCACACTTTAGTCACTTTGTTTTAAAAACCGAAGTCGATTTCAAAATTCGTAGTGATGGGTAAACCCTACCATCAACAGACAAACTCAATCACAGTAATAAAACGCATCTTAATATAAATCTAGGATATTAGTAAAACACAATCTAAAAATTCATAATCTATAACCACTTACTTCCAAAAATAACATAATGGTATGTCAAGGTAAGGCATCTATCACCAAAAACAAAATCATAACCCGCAAAATAAAGTTTTAGTTTTCAAAACACTGGCATTGCTTGGTATAACACAAAAGAAAGGAAATTGCAAAACTTTACCTTTCCTGTCTTTTGCATTTCTTGTCTTTCACTATCATTTACAATTCTAGTGCTTGCTACACCTTATAAAAAATCATCGTAAAACTTTGCGAGTGTTTGTTTGAGTATTGAAAATGCAAAAAAATCTTTTAAATAAAATCCTCAAAAATGGTTCACATATGAAAATTTTCTTAAATAAAAAAAAATCAAAATTTTTTCTCTAAAAGCCCAAAACCTGGCAATATATGACCTAGACAATAGGAATAATTTCATGAAAATTTGGAATCATATAACCTAAAGAAAATGAGTCAATAGTTTCTTGAAAATTTGGTAGCATACACACTAAAAAGGACTTAGAAAAAATTAACTTGTATTTGTCACATGTTTCTCTGAATAATATGTAGGATGAAATACATCAACATCACCATCTTTATCATTCCCAAAAGAGCTCCCTTCTTTTCTAAATCCCTAAGTCATGGTTGTCAAACTAGATATTATCAATATTTTGTTTGTCATAAGTTATAACTTATTACAAGTAAAATAAGAAACGAGAGTAAATTGTTTTTTTTTTTTTCCACAAAAATAGGAAATAGTTGTAATTAGTTTTATTAATTTGGGAAGGAAGAGGGAGCTCAAAAGGGCGAGTATAATTAAATAGCTAGGTTCTTTTTTCACTTAAGCAAGAGTGAATTTTTCAACCAAACAGAGAATGTCTACCTTAGAGAGGGAATATACTGGTAAAGAGAGGGAAAGAATAATAATAATAATAATAAATAAATAAAAAGAGAGAATTGTATTAATAAGCAAGAGAAAGAGGAGGAGATTAATTATATATATATATATATAGATTGTGCTGGGTAGGAAAACGTCTTGGTTAGTCTCTTAGCTTTCTTTCTGAACTATCTATCATCATCTCTCTGTTAAATTGTGTGGGCTTGCAACAATTGTTTTGTGACTTGCCCTTATAATAAAGGGATTGAAATTTTCCAAGGGCAATACTACTATTACAATGTGTTAAAATAATGGGTATAAGTTTATCATAGGAAGGCCTATAAAGCTCAAAACTTACCTTACTAAGATGGTAAGATTTCAAATCTTACTAAGGGCCTTTGCGCCCACATGAATTATCACATTAGCAATTCAACACCACAACCGTCTAAATTTCATAAAAAAACTCAACTATAAAAAGTGGTAAAAATCTTTTTTGAGCTTTATCCAAGGTGTTAAAAATGGACAGTTCTTTAACTCCCAATTTTAAAATTAAAATTCAACAATGAAAATCAACCTTTTTTGATTTTTTTTTTCCAAGTTCTTAGTATTTTTTCCTCTACAACACTGTGACATCAGACCATGTGCTAGGATGCCACAATGTTATTTTCCTTACTTATAGTAAGGACAGTGTATTTCTAGTATGAACTATAATAGTCTTAAAACCTTAGCTGAGATGGTAAGGAGGGATTGGGTATGCTCCCTAAGTCCTGACTTCGAGTTTTTATATGCCTCTCCACAACAATGTGCTGGTTTCCATGTGACAGGGTATTGGATGGGGTGTGACACTCCCGATATACTTCTGATAAATAAGGTTGTCCCATGGGTTGGACAAAGTCCAATGGACCATGGTCAGCCCACTAGACTCAGGGATATCCTATTCCAAACAAAAAGCCTTCAGAACAAGAGGGGGGGGGGGATATAAAAAAAAGAGAGAGATGAGGCCGGCATGTGTCCTAGTTGTGTGTGAGAGAGAGAAAACCAAGGGCTGCATCGTTTGATAAAGAGGAGAAGGATCCTTACTCGATTTGATAGAGTAGAAGAGTCCTTATTCAAGTGTCCCGACATCCGGTAAAGTTTTTCATAGGTTTTTTTTAAGCAAACCTTTTCGAGAGAAATCATGCTTTTAACCAAGTTTTGCCAATTTTTTCTGCTAGGCCCACATAACTATTTTGTAACCAAGCACACGATACTTACTACATATCGTAAAACTTTCCAATTCCACCATTTTACAGGGTTTTGTAGGGCTACCAGGCGGGAGTTCAACGCTTAAAATGATAGTTTTTATTTCATTGGCTCTTAATTCAATATAATAAGTTTTCATTTTTTTGGTCTAAGACTTTAATTTAAGGATCTCAAAAATGGAAAATTAGTAATCATGCAACACAACCACAATGTAATGGGTAATCTAAGTGGATGGAGGATGATTGTATTGTGATGTTTTATTGATCAACAACAATGATCAATCTGCTAATTTAAAATTTAATGTTAATCGAATCGACATATATATATGGGAGCGGTTCGAGCCCTAAAGGTTGCCAAGTTTGGTGCTAAACATTTTTTGTAAATCACTTTTGATGGGGTTAAGAGATCATCCTCACAAAAAATCAGCTCATTTTGAAACTTCTAACCCTAGTTTACAAGTTGAAGAATCGTGGACTATCCAATTTTTGTAAATCACTTTTGATAGGGTTAGAAGTTTTGGAATAGGCTGATTTTTGGTGAGGATGATCTCCTCATCATAGAGATCATCCTCACAAAAAATCCACTCATTCCAAAGCTTCTAAACCATATTTTGAAAAATGTTTGGCACCAAACTTGGCAAACTTTAGGGCTGCTGAACCGTCCCCTATATATATATATATATATATAAAACCATTTTCTCCCAATGGAGATTTTAGATAACACCAGGGGACATGGCACGAATATATATATGGGGATGGTTCAGCAGCCCTAAAGTTTGCCAAGTTTGGTGCCAAATATTTTTCAAAATATGGGTTAGAAGCTTTGGAATGAGCTGATTTTTTGTGAGGATGATCTCTATGATGAGGAGATCATCTTCACCAAAAATCAGTATATTCCAAAACTTATAACCCCATCAAAAGTGATTTAAAAAATTGGACGGTCCACGATTCTTCAACTTGTAAACGAGGGTTAGAAGTTTCAAAATGAGCTGATTTTTTGTGAGGATGATCTCTTCACCGTAGAGATCATCCTCACAAAAAATCAGCCTATTCTAAAACTTCTAACCCTATCAAAAGTGATTTACAAAAATGCTTGGCACCCAACTTGGCAAACTTTAGGGCTGCCGAACCGCTCTCTCTCTCTCTCTCTCTCTCTCTCTCTCTCTCTCTCTATATATATATATATATATATATAAGGTCTCATTCAGCACAAAACATTTTGGCCAACATTTTAGCCAACCATTTTTGTCCTACATGGGTTAGAAGTTTTGAAATGGGTTGATTTTGGTGAGGATAATCTCTACGGTGAGAAGATCATCTGATAAGGTCCCAATTATTCGATTTTGGGACCGTAATTACACTAAGATTATCATCATATAATTGTTAGTTCCTATAAATAATTGCAAAATTAAATTATTTATCCAAATTAATAGAACTAATGAGATATTATTACTAAATGCAAATAAATAAAGCGCACGTGAAAATTGCCAAACGATTAACAAAATCGATTACAATGTGCGTGCAAAAAGGAGAAAAATGATCGAAAATGAGCTGAAAAGGGTGTCATGTCACCGCGCCGCGGTTGGGCTTGGGTGCATCGCTGTGATATGAGGAATTTGTCCTCGAGATTTGCATGAGATGTTCGAGAAGCTTCGGTGGTTGTAACAGAATGGTTCTTTTGAATCAAATCATCCGTCAAATCAACCTGAATACCCGAATATGAATGTTATAAATTAGACGGTTAATTTCAAAGAAGGGGTCCCCTCTTGGGTCCCTCTACACCCTCTTCTTCTCCCTAATTTCTCTGTATTTTTCTTAGTTTTTATTTTAGAGAAAGTTTTTGTAGTAGTGAGAGGATCAATTGTTTCCTTAGTTCTTCTTTTTGTTCTTATTGTAACTCTTTTGAGAAACTATCAAAGAAGGAATCACATTGCAGCATTGTTCCACATTATCTTCTCCATCTATTATTTTCTTTTTTTATTATTGTTGCAATATGATCCTTGCGATGATCGGCTAGACTCTCCTTAGAGAGGTCAAGAACGCTGGAGCAAGTTCATCCTACCAATGTTGTTTTGATTCTTTCTTTCTACTTTACAAGTTAATTCTGAGAATCCTCTTAGGATAAGACCAGCAAACTTATACATTCAAGTCAAGCTTAGATGATTGTTACTTAGATAAGTTCAAGAACAACCATGTTCTATGAGGAATTGATGTATAAGTCAGCTAATCTTATTTAAGTTTGTGATTCTCATGAATACTCTTTGGTTACCATCAATGTTTAATTTGATTTATCTTCCGATCCACGAGCAATGACTTGCTACGTGGATTAAGTGCTAAATAGAATAAATCAGCATTTTGGATGAATTGCAAAGGTTGAATTGACCTCTCCAAGCTCTCTTTTCCTTATATCTTCAATCTTTGTTGTTAGTTTTAATCTCATTTACAAATTAGTTGCTACTTTCTTATCTGTTTTTACAAATCAATTTTGTTTTTTAAAGAATCTGTTCTCTAACTCTGTTTTGGCCTTTTTATCCGAATGAACTTTTGAATCCAAACTGTTCCTGTGGAATGAAATCGACTTACCCAAAGTCTTATTTTACATCTCTATCTCTACATTTATATATCACGTTTTACAACTGATCATCATCCTCACAAAAAATCAGCCCATTCTAAAACTTCTAACCCCATTTTTACAAGTTGAAAAATCGTGGACCGTCCATTTTTGTAAATCATTTTTGATGAGGTTAGAAGTTTTGGAATGGGCTGATTTTTGGTGATGATGGTCTCCTCACTGTAGAGATATATATATGGGAAATGTTCGGCACCAAACATTTTGGCAAAACATTTTTTAAAACATGGGTTAGAAGTTTTGGAATTGGCTGATTTTTGGTGAGGATGATCTCTACGGTGAGGAGACCATCATCACCAAAAATCAGCCCATTCGAAAACTTCTAACCTTATCAAAAATGATTTACAAAAATGGACGGTCCACGATTTTTCAACTTGTAAATTGGGGCTAGAAGTTTTGGAATGGGCTGATTTTTGGTGAGGATGATCTCCTCACCGTAGAGATCATCCTCACCAAAAATCAACCCATTCCAAAACCTCTAACCCATTTTTTGAAAAATGTTTGTTGCTGAACGGGACCCTATATATATATGGGAAATGTTCAGCACCCTAAGCTTTACCACACACTTTAACAAACGTTTTTTGTCCTACATGGGTTAGAAGTTTTGGAATGGGCTGATTTTTGGTGAGGATGATCTCTATGATTAGAAGATCATCCTCCCCAAAAATCAGCCCATTCCGAAATGTTTAGCCCCATGTTTACAAGTTGAAAAATCGTGGACCGTCCATTTTTTGTAAACCATTTTTGAGGGGGTTAGAAGTTTTGGAATGAGCTGATTTTTGGTGAGGATGATCTCCTCACCATAGAGATCATCCTCACCAAAAATCAGCCCATTCCAAAACTTCTAACCCATGTAGGACAAAACACGTTTGTTAAAGTGTGTGGTAAAACTTAGGGTGTTGAACGGGACCTATATATATATACATACATATATATAACCATTTTCTCCCAATGGAGATTTTAGATAACACCAGGGTACATGGCACAAAGATAGATTTAGGTATGAAAAAGTGTGTAGGGGGGGGGGGGGGATGTAAATACTTATTAAGGTCTTCTTTTTTGAAGGCACAATACTTTTAAATTAATAATTATTTAATCAAATACTTTCTAAAAGGTAGAGCTTTGTGTTTAAAACCCAAAATGAATTTGAATTATGTAAAAATGCTTAGAACAATACTATGGCTGAGTTTTAGAAGTAAAAAAAATGCAACCTTAATCATATATTATTCAATCAAATTGACATAATGTTTTCATTAATTTACTTGATTATGACTCCTTACAAATTAGGGGTTGTCTAATATTTGTTCATACTACTAATCAGGCCACATTTTGGTCAAATATGTGAAATGTTTAAAACTTTATAATATGGCCCAGTTTTAGAAAAATGCGACCTTATTCATATATTATTTAATTAAATTAACGTAATGTTTTCATTATTTTGGATTTTTTACTTGATTATGACTCCTTACAAATTAAGGTTTGTCTAGATATTGTTCATACTACCAGCCAGGCCATATTTTGGTCAAATATATGAACATGTTTAAAACTTTACTATGGCTCAGTTTTAGAAGAATGTGACTCAAATCATATATTATTAAATTAAATTGATGTACTGTTTTCATTATTTTGTTTTTTTTTGCTATGACTCCTTACAAATTAGGGTTTGTCTAGATATTGTTCATACTACCAACCAGGAAACATTTTGGTCAATATTTGACATACCTCATATAATTTCAAACTGATGACATACCTACTTGACCTCGGTCTATTCTGTAGTACTTACCGAAAAATAATCTAAATGCCCTCATCCTCAACACCTGCAAAAATTTGGATTGAAGTAGTGAAAGTGGATATGAAACACACATGCTATAGACGACATAATCGACTCAAAGAATAAGATACCTTGATCCTGACTCAAATTTTTTGGGATGAGGATTCAACGATGATCATCATCATCATTAATTTCCAAACAATACCATGCCATACTTAAATCATACAACATAAAGGTATCTAACCAACCCTTGCATTTGTTGAACATGATTCTGTTAACTCAACTCATAATACGATAATGCCAACGACTAGCAAGTCTGGTCCAACAAGTCCTAATACTACAACTTATTTAGTTCCATACATGAGTTCCATTTTTCCAACACAAATAAGATTATGACTCCAAATAGTAAAATAACACCATTAATTGATGATTAACATGTCTTTTATTGCTAGAGACAATTAACAGTAATGCCCCCATCAACACATATAATTTGGCCAGTAATGTATGAAGCAGCAGGTAGGCAAAGGAATGCCACGATCGAAGAAACTTCCTTAGGCTCTCCAACGCGACCAAGAGGAGTTCGGGACATGAATTTTTCCATAAATTCTTTGTCTTCAAGTACCTGAATAGAATTTTTTTTTTTAAGAAAAAAAATGATTAGTTCAAGTCAATCAATATGGTCTACAAAATTATCATAGTAGTAAAGGTAGATCTTACCACACCCGCCATTGGTGTCCTTATAACTCCGGGTGCAATACTGTTAGTCCGAATATTATCTTTTGCCCATTCACACGCCAAATTCTTTGTTATTTGATTTATTGCGCCTGATAGATCCAACATAAAATTTATTATCTTTTTTAATATTTAAACATTTAGCTTTGGAAACAAAGTTCTTACAGTTTTTCATACAAAGCTATATATATTTTTTAGTTGTAAAAAATACTTACCTTTAGTTGGTGCATAACCACTAGTCAAATTCATACTGCTCACTCCCGCAAAAGAGGAGATGAAGACAATGATTCCCTCACCAGAGGCTTTTAAAAGAGGGTGTGCAAGTTGGCACAAATTGTAAGCAGATTCCAAGTTTGTAGCCATCAATAATGAGAATACTTCGGCAGTATAACCAGCAACTGGTTTCGCTATAAATAATCCAACATTGCTTACCTATTGCAATATAATCAAACTAAACAAGTCATTCCAAGATGGAAATTTTAACATTTTCCCCCTATTTCAGGTCTCAAGGAGGAGCGCAAACAAAAGAAAAACAAATATTTGCTTCATTAGATATCAAATAGAACACTTTTATAAGTATGGGGGCCGTTCAAGAGCCAAACATTTGGTTCTATACGGGTTAAAAGTTTTGGAATGTGCTGAATTTTTGTGATGGTCTTTATGGTGAGGAAATCATCCTCACATAAAATCAACTCATTCTGACACTTTTAACCCCAGTTTACAAGTTGAATCGTGGACCGTCAATTATTTGTATACCACTTTTGGTGGGATTAGAAGTTTCAAAATGGATTAACATAGAGATCATCCTCACAAAAGTTCAGCCCAGTCTGAAACTTCTAATCCATAAAGGATGAAATATGTTGGCAAAATGTTTAACCCTTGCATGGTCCCCTATATATATAAGGTGGTGTTCAGAGGCCGTAAAGAGAGCCAAACATTTTTTTTCAATGTATTACAACATAGAGATCATCCTCACCAAAAATCAGCCCATTCCGAAACTTCTAACCCCATCAAAAATGGTTTACAAGAAGTGGTCGGTCCACGATTCTTCAACTTATAAATTAGGGTTAGAAGTTTCGGAATGAGCTGATTTTTGGTGAGGATGATCTCTTTACCATAGAGATCATCCTCACAAAAAATCAGTCCTGTCAAAAAATTTAATCCTTATTTTGAAAAATGTTTGGCTCTCTTTAGGGTCTACTAACGCTTCCCATATATATTGGGTAGTGTTTGAGAGCAAACATTTGTCCTATATGACTTAAAAATGTTGGATTGGGTTGATTTTTTGTGAGGATGATTACTATAGTGAGTTAATCATCTTCACAAAAAATAAGTCCAATCCGAAATTTTTATCCCATCAAAAGTGATTTACAAATTAATGATAAAAATTTGAAGGTCTACAATTCTAAACCACAAATTTTCAGTGTAGAGACCATCTTCGCAAAAAAACAAAAAAACCATTCTAAAGCTTTTAACATGCAGGACAAAGGCGTTGGCTGTCGAATGGTTACGGGACCCACCATTCCAAAAAGGTATGCTCTTTTGCCTTTTGAAGTCCAACCCAAGAAGAATACTAGACATCTCACGATAATTAAATTATCCCTAAAATATTATGGGGCATTTAGGACGAAAACCCTGTACGAATTGGGCCACATTTATACCGGTGGCCTTAAACCTGGAAGATTTTCTTGCAGATCGCTAAGAAAACTGTGCTAATCACTAAGAAATCTATGTTTGTCTTCCCATCTCAGCCGTACGTTTTTGCCAAATTGTTATAGAAGCAAAGAGTGAAGATGATCGTATACTACAGTAGCAGAATTAAATATAATGAACATGGGAGAGAATCTCACAAAGATGTTGAGCTTCCCTTTGAAGATGGTTGAGACATCCTCCATGAGTTTTTCTCGTTGGGCTCTCACTGTCACATCACAGACCGATCCAGTGACTCGGAAACCCGACTCAGTCCACTCGCTCAAGACCTCGTTTAGTTCGGCTTCTTTGCGGCAACATGTGTGGACAGACGCTCCCAATCCAGCGAGCTCCTCCACGATTGCACGCCTGAGATCACGAAAACAAAAACAAAAAAATAAACAAAAAACTAAGAGAGTGAGAAAGATAGAAAGAGAGAGAGAGAGAGAGACCCAATTCCTTTGCTACCACCAGTGACGAGAGCAGTCATTCCTTTGAGGGACCATCTCATCCTCTTGTGTGTTTCTTCTTCCATCTCTAGCTTAGACTTTGGTCTCTATCGGTGTTCTTAATTCTCGTCGCCAATATTACTTGTATTCGGTTGTCACTCTTTAGCTATTCTAAGATTATCCTTTTGTTTTAGTTTAGTATTTTTCCCAGCCACAAATCAAGCTACTACAACTGATAGGAATGATTTATCAAAAAAAAAAAAAAAAAACCCACTGATAGGAATGTTTCACAGTGATTGGTGCATTACAAGTTAAAGTTGGTGTGTTAATAGAAGCTCTGCAAACTTGTCCCATGGATCCGTACAGGTAACCCATGTGTTCTCAAAATCCTCCTCGACGTGTATCATTGGTTTTTGTGTGATCTTAACAAGGGAAATTTACTTGAAGGACCTTGCAGAGGGACTTTGGTTGTCACTCGTAAGATTATCCTTTTGTTTTAGTTTAGTATTTTTTCCAGCCACAAATCAAGCTACTGCAACTGATAACTGATAGGAATGATTTACCAAACAACAACGACAACAAAAAAAAAAAACAGCTGATAGGAATGATTCACATAGTTTGGTGTATTATAAGTTAAAGTTGGTGTGTTAATAGAAGCTCTGCAAACATATCCTATGGATCCGTACAGGTGACTCATGTGTTCTCAAAATCCTCCTCGACGCGTATCATTGGTTTTTGTGTGATCTTAACAAGCGAAAATTACTTAAAAGGACTTTGCAGAGGGACTTCTTACAAACTAGTACCTAAATTTTCCTCCTCTTTGCAAGAGATTTAATTAACTTTTTTTTATCTAAATTGTCCATCATTATTGATCAACTCACCACTTTTTTTATTTACTATCGAGTTCACAATTTTTTTTTGTCAAACTCACAATTATTTACCATCGAACTCAACGTTTTTTATTACTTACTATCGAGTTCATAATTTTTATTGTCAAATTCACCATTATTTACTATCAAGTTCACCACTTTTTATTTACAGTTGAATTTGATGTTTTTAATTTATTGTTGAGTTCACCACTAGTAAAACCTACTCATTGAGTTTTTTCAAGTAAAATACATGGAAAGATTGACTAAAAACTTGAGATAACGACTTGTTTATATAATTTCAACCGAAAAGAATCATTCTTGATCGATTTTCATCTAAAAACTATGAAAAATCGTATTTTTTTACACACCTTCAAAATGTTTGAAAAAATCCTTGAAAATAACTTCTTCTTCTTTCTTAAATCCGTTCCGATGGAATGGAGTTTCCGAAATTCGATTGAGATACCAAAAATCTATTTTTTTTTTTAAATGAAAACGATGAGTTCGAACAATTAAGGCATTCAATTGTGAAAAATGTGGGAGATGAGGTCTAAGGATGGCTAAGAATTAAAAAAAAAATTACTAAATGGACTATTAAGAGACCTCCAAAAACTTAGGAATTAATTAGAAAGAAGTCCTTCCGCAAGGGTCCTTTAAGTTATTTTTTCCAGCAAATTAGATAACTATGGTGAGCTGGGACAAGAATGGTAGGTTGGCCTGAAGTTGTAGCACCGACGTTTATAAAACCCTATTAAGCATATTTTATAAATTTAATTAATTTAAAAATGACGGATTGAATTATCGACGGTTATGTAGGAAACACCATTGTTGCATTGATATTCTCGGCACAATATAACCATCATTAAATATATTTTTATTTAAAAATTAATCGAGGTAATTAACGACGATTATGTAGGAAACGTCGTTGTTGCATTAGTATTCTCGGCACAATATAACCACCGTTAAATATATTTTTATTTAAAAATTAATCGAGGTAATTAACAATAATGTTTAAAAAATATCGTCATTTTTTTTGTATTACTAGCATTTAAAAATAGATGTTACTTGCATTTTAATAATTAATAAATTTAAAAATTAAAATTTAACTTTTTAGTATTACTGACATTTTGGAATCGTTGTTAATTGCATTTTAATAATTAATAAATTTAAAAATTACTAATGAAAAGATTACCGATGGTTTAATATACAATGTCGTTGTTTCATGTGTATTAGCGGCATAAGAAAATTGTCATTAAATCTCTTTCTATGTATTTAAAAATTAATCGAGGTAATTAATGATATTTTTAAAAAAATACCATTATTTATATGGTATTACTAGCATTTTTAAACGTCGTTATAGGTCTATAATTAATGACGGAGTTTAGAAAAGGCCATGTACTTTCCACCATAAAAAAAAGTCATTTTTGTAATGTGTTTTGGATCCGCCATAATCTTTCTAAAAATTAAAATACCACAACCATCACACTTGATAGCCCACCATTCCACAATTCTTGACCCTAGGGCAGTAAATGAGTAGCTTTAGAATGGGCTTGGGGGAGCGGATCCTATGTAGCGCAAGATCGATGTAGAACGGTTTAGATCCTTGAAAAAATGCCACATCAACGATTCAATAAAATCTCACCCTTAAAAAATTGAGACTTCAGTAGCCGTTGATTTTAAAGATGTGGACTTGATGAAAATAACTTCTTTGTTTATATACTTTTTAAACATATCCAAAACATATTCGCAAAAGGATTGTGATTTTATTTTCTTATACCATGGCTCTCTCTCATCTGTGGAGAGAGTGCTACAAGAAGCTACATGAATCTTGCACTATAGAGGATTCGCTTCCTGGGCTTGGATGAACCCTAATCGAGTTTTAAGTCGATTTTCATGAGGCTTTATAGAAGGGCCATTCTATCTGCACCCACATGTATGCTTAGGGCACCCACTTTCTTCTATACATCGCACCCAAAATGTGTTTTAGGTAGGTGCACTAAGTATAAAGAGTGGGTGCAAATAGCCTTGCATGCCCTACCAAATGGATTGAGGATCCAATGGCATTGGTTATATTAGGTCCCAAGAAGTCAGCAGACATGATCATATTAAATTGAGTAAAATGAAAGATCATGATTTATATTAGGAAATGATGAAATTTTTACACCAACTACCAACAAGGCATAAATTTGGATCAATGTAGTGTAATAGAAACACCATATATAGAAAGAGTTGATCCTCCCCAACTTGATTACTAAATTTTTTTAGAAGAGAGCACCTTCGTCTAAACCCAATCATTGACAACCTTGGTGCACGACCCTATAGGAACGACGACAAAAGGGCCTTGTACACATTCATCACTCTTGGGCTCCAAAAGGAATTTTAACGACTTCAAAAATGACATGGAAAATGCTAAAGTCACAGACCAGAACACTGTGTTAGACACCGAGGTGCGTTGATGTGCACAAAGCATTTATGCTTCTGGCACACCTCCACATCAACTCAGAGTCGGATGTAATATCCTGCGCAATCACACTAGAACTATTGAAATGACATGTTTTCCTCTAATTGTGATTATTTTTGGTTCACATTTGTCTTAGGTTTCTTTCTTCAGGCCCCTCTGCCCTGTAAAACATCAAATTCAAATTGATGAGATCACTATTTACATTTTTTCCACTTATCTTGTTTGATTGATTAAAAAAGAAAGAAATAATATGCCCAGAGTTTGATTTGTTGTCTTGTATCTTCACATCATAACTAATGAGTTATCTCCAAATTGGACTTTAGTTTACGGGAAGTTATAAAATCGCACAAAAAAATTATAAGAAATTATTAAATCAGCCCATTTTAACTTTACTAGCTAATTATTTCGATCATGGCATATACCTAACCAAAAAGGCCCATTTTAAAATATTTATCAAACCAATGAAAAAAACCTTATCTTAAATATTCACCATCAATAGGAAAGCTCAAAGAAACAATGATACATAAAACCCATCTTAATATAAAGTTAGGAAGCTAGTAAACCAATTATCTATATTCAATCCAGCTAAATATATCATCTATAACCACTCTACTTCCAAAAATAACATAATGGAATGTAAAAGGAAGGCATCTAACCATCTAAGGTTTAGTGAGATGGCCATGACCATGTCGCAAGAAGCGGAGGTCTTGAGTTCAAATCCCCCTTCGGGTTTGTCCCAGAAATTACCAAGTGAGTATGGCGGGAGGGGACTTGCACATGCTTCGAGACTGATGAGGGTTTAATTTTTGAAATAATAAATGAAACACCTAAAATGATAATTTTTGTTTCATTAGCTCTTAATTTAATAAGAAGTTATCATTTTTATGATTTAACAATTCAATTGAAGAAACGGAAAATTTCTAGAATAATGCTGAAATGACCTAAGACTGGAATCTCATATTGCACTTCTTGATGAGAAAGTGTATGGGAACCATAGATGCTTTTCATTGGGATATGTGTGAAAAGGCATCTATGGTTCCTATCCACTTTCACATCATGCAAGAAGTGTGATATGAGGTTCCAGCTTGATCATATTGTAGCACCAATGGTCATATTGAGGATGTATGTTGGGAAAATGAGGAAAGCCTGCTTGGGACAATCAAACTATTGAAAAGTCTCAACAGATTAGAGAGCCTACTATTCTGTTTGTATCGGTTCAACATAGAGTATGTTGGTTCACAGGGAAATCTTGTTGGACAGATGGCTCAACTTCTTTAAAGTTTCTCTGTTTCATTTAGTACATCCAATACAATCACACTTGCTAACACAAGTAATTTTACTCTTGTGGTTGCCCAATCACCATCTACCTAGGTGATTGACTCAGGAGCTAGTGCCCATATGTCTGATATACCTTATCTCTTTTCTAAGTTTTATTATTTTAAGTTTAATATTTTCTAGTTGATGGCTCTACTTGGGGGTGCATATGGTTCGGATTTCTGTAAAATTGGAATCGAACCAAACATGATCGGTTCTACAAATTTGGAACCAAACCAATCCAATTATCCTATAGAACCGAACCAATCCAAACCAACCTTGGTTCGGATCGGTTCTTCGTTCTCATACTTTCAAAATAGAAAAACTAATATTTTTTCTTTCAAAAGAGGAACTCTTTGGATCAAATCATAAATAATGCCTATTTTTCAAATGAAAATGATTTTATAATTAAATTTTGACTGAAATCTATATAAATTGAAAATTAGAGGAAGCTCAATGAGACTAAAAAAAAAATTGCAATTTTAAAATTGGTATTTTGGATGGATTAGTGAGGAAACTAATCTATAAATGGTAGAATAACGAATTCAAGTCTAAGTTCGTCTAGTATATTTCATCTAACAAACACGACATAAAGGTTCTCGTAAAAAAACAATGAATCAAACTTTTTGAATTTTTTTTTCTATAAATGGATTAATCCATTTGAGAGTTGAGAGAGATATTTGTACACATTTTTTTTGAGTTTTTGTTAGAAAAAAATAGAGGAGATGAAGTTAAAGAAGAGAAAAATAGATAATAGAAAAATGAAACTAAGAAAGGATTTTAGTTTTAAATAAATAAACATATATATATATATATAATAGATACTTCGGATTAGTTCGGTTCTCGGATTGGTTCGGTTCTATTAAACATCTAATCCGGAACCGAACCAAATCAATCGAATTTTTTTATATACAATCTGTACCCTAACTAAACCATGCTCAATTCGAACCAATCAAATCCAAAAGGCTTCGGATTGGTTCTATTCTCAGATTTATCCAATCCAATGTGCACCCCTAGCTCTACTAGACATGTTTTTGGAGTAGGAACCATCCATCTCACTCCATCTATATCGCTAGCATTTAATTTGTATGTTCCTAATTTTCCTTTTAATTTGTTATCTATAAGATTATTTGATATGACCTTAAACGGTTTGAGAATATCCGACCCGACCTGAATCAATTAATTTGATCAGATCGAATAATCCGGATATGGTTTTAATGAAAGTAAAATGATTTGAATATGGTCTTAGCTAGTATGATCCAAATGTGAATCTAAATAAAAATTCCAAAGATGAATACTAACACAATCATATCCAGCCCGAACCCGACACGTTTTAAGCCCTAGGCATAAAATTGTTAATGCTCCCAGTCATTCATCTTTTTCCAACGTATAAGCAAAAAAATTGGTACATATTTTTCCAACGCATAAGCAAAAAAAAAAAATTTTGGTCTTCTACGCCTATGATTGTGAAGGTGCTACTGATGTTGTGGAAGTTTATCCATTAACCTCCAAAATAAGAGTTTGTTGTTTTGTATAAATTAGAATCCACATTTCGGTGAAGACCAGACACATTATAATTGAAGAGTGTTATTCTCTTGATGTTAAAACCTTTAGGTTTGTCAAGAGAGAATATATATATATATATATATATATATATATATATATGAACAGCGTTATTACGACCCCCTTTGCGACCCCCTTTGCGACACACCTTTTTGTCTTATATGGGAAAAAATGTTTGGAATGGGCTGATTTTTTGTGAGGATGATCTCTATGGTGAGGGGATCATCCTGGCAAAAAATCAGCCCATTCCAAAACTTCTAGACCGTCCGATTTTGTTGAAAAATTATAGACCGTCCAATTTTTGTAAATCAATTTTGATGGGGTTAGAAGTTTTGGAATGGGATGATTTTTTGCCAGGATGATCCCCTCACCATAGAGATCATCCTCACAAAAAATCAGCCCATTCCAAACATTTTTGCCCATATAAGACAAAAAGGTGTGTCGCAAAGGGGGTCGCAAAGGGGGTCGTAATAACGTGACCCTATATATATATATATATTTGCAATATTATTATTTATGAGTGGAAGATATTACAAGACTATTGTCCCATAATTTTTCCCTTTTCATTGGGTTTTTTTTTTTTTTAAAGTTCAAAATCGTATTGTATTTGTTTGTGGGTTGTTTGTGTTCTTTTTCATTCCATTTGTCGTTTATTCTGTATTTTACATTCGATATGGGTGAATTTATATTGGCTTCCCAACAATTTTTCCAAAGACCACCATATTAAAAGAGCAATTTGGATGGGAGCGAGTTTTTGTTCACCGTACCATAGCCGTTTGACATGTGGCGCAAAAGACAAAATCAACATAGAGAAAAGTTCTCTCTTGCCCCCACCGTCCTCTACTGAGAAATTTTATTTTTTAGATTTTAAATCTTGTAAAGGGTGGTCAAACCACAATGCATTACCACATCGGCAATTAGGGCTTAAATTGGTTTGGGTTCAGGCCATCTAATTATATCCATATTTAGATTCAATTTTTTATTTGGATCCGATTTGCTTAAATTATATGTGAATCATTTTGCTTTCACTAAATTCAGGTCCAACCCGACTAAATTACTTGATTCAAGTCGATTGGGTCGGATAATTTCAAATCATTCAACATTTTATTGTTATATTTCTATTTTAATTACTATGTTATACTATTTTACTATTATAATTCTTTTATTTTATAATAATTCATGTTATATTAAAGTAATAGAAAAATATGAACTATTTTGCTTTCACTAAATCTAGGTCCAACCTGACTAAATTATTTGATTCGGATTGATTAGGTCAGATAGTTTCGAATCGTTCAACATTTTCTTGTTATACGTTTATTCTAATTGCTATGTTATTCTAGTTTATTTTTATAATTATTTTATTTTATAAGAAGTCATGTTATATTAAAGTAATAGAAAATTGATATTTTAAAAAACATAAAAATATAATTTTCAAAATAATATATTATTCGGATCTAAGCGAATATAGGGATGGATAAGTATCCAACCTGAATCCAACTTGAATCAGTGGACATCATCCATATCCGACTAATTTTTTTATTCTTGTATACTCGAAGGGTCCAAATCCACAAAATTCAGATTTGGATCATTCATCAGATTTTGGATAAAATCCAACACATTTTATACCCTATTGGCAATCTAACACCAAACCTTCTAGATTCATGACAAAAACTCATATTTAAAATAAATAAAAAATTATTTTCAGGCTTGATCTCCTAAATTTAAAACAAAAATTCAATGGTGAAAAATATTTTTTTTCAAAGTTCATAGAATTTCATCCTCTAAAATACCTTGGAATTGGATCATGTTTATGAATGTTACAAGGTGACGCGATCAAGACATTTTCTTTGAAAACACAGCTGATCACAAGGAAATCTGATTCGGTGATGATGGTCATTACATATCCAACAATCCGATGCCATTAAAGAATATATTTTCCGGTAACATTGTCCTCTTCCATAACCAAATCATACAACATAAAGGTGTCTACCCAACCCTTACATTTGCTTGATATGATCCTTTTTACTCAACCCATAAGATGATGACCGCATCGAGAAGCAAGTCTTGTCCAACAAGTCCTACTAATACTACAACTTATTTAGTTTCATACATGAGTATCCGTTTCTCCAACACATAATTTTATGACTCCAAATAGTAAAATAACAAACATTGTATGATTAACAAGTCTTTTATTGCTAGACAACATTAACAGTGATCCCCCCATCAACACATATAATTTGGCCAGTAATGTATGAAGCAGTGGGTAGGCAAAGGAATGCCACCATCGACGAAACTTCCTTAGGCTCTCCAAAGCGACCAAGAGGAGTATGGGACTTGTATTTTTCCACAAATTCTTTATCTTGAAGAAGCTGAGTAGATTTTTTTTCCAAAAGAAAAAAAGAATCAGATATTAGTCGTAATTAATAAATTAGTGATATTAGTCGTAATTAATAAATTAGTTCAAGTCAATCGATATGGTCTAAATTGGATGTCCAATTTTGAATTTTGAGTCTTTAGTATTTCTGTTCTATTAGAAAAAAAGGGTTAATGCTGGAGTGATCTCAATGGGGGACACACAGGGGAATCTTGATGTGATGGCGTGTGCATGCCAGTGGATGCATTTTCTCCGAGATACAAGTAAAATGCATGTGTGGACATGCCGACGCCAACACGTCAAGGTGTCCCCTGTGTGTCCCCCGTTGAGGTCACTCCAGCACGACTCAAAAAAAATTCAAAAAGAAGTAAAATATTTATCATAGAAGTAAATTAAAGGAAACCCTGAGGAGTATGATATCGAGGAATTACAGGAAAAGTACCTTGTTTTAGATTGGATCGCATGTCAACTAGTCATTCAACAACCAATAAAAACAAAGCAACTTTTCATTTATGGATCACCAAGCACACAAAAAACACTTTTGATGTAGATCTTACTATAATTAGTCGTAATTAATAAATTAGTTCAAGCCGGTCCATATAGTCTAAATCGGGATGTGCAATTTTGAATTTTGAGTATTTAGTATTTCAATACCAATAGAAAAATTCAAAAAGAAGCAAATTATTATAGAAGTAAAGGTAGAACTTACCCCATCCACCATTTGTGTCTTTATAACTCCTGGTGCAATGCTGTTAGTCCGAATATTATCTTTCGCCCACTCACACGCCAAATTCTTTGTTATTTGATTAATTGCTCCTAATTACCCAACATAAAATTTATAATTTTATTTTTTATATTCAAACCTGTAGGCTTTAGCTTTGGAAACAAAAATTCAATAATTCATACAAAGTTCAATTTTTTCTTGTAAAAATTACTTTACCTTTAGTTGCTGCATAAGCACTTGTTATATGTATACTCTTCACACCAGCAATAGAGGAGATGAATACAATGCTTCCTTCACCAGAGGCCTTTAAAAGAGGGTGTGCAAGTTGACACAAATGGTAAGCAGATTCTAAGTTTGTAGTCATCAATAATGAGAATTCTTCAGCAGTATAACCAACAATTGGTTTCGGTATAAATACTCCAGCATTGCTTACCTATTTAAATAAAATCAAACTGAACGAGTCAATCCAAGATGGAAATTTAACATGTTCCCCCTATTTTAGGTCTCAAGAAATGAAAATAAAAAACCAATATTTCCTTTATTAGATATCATATGAGAGGGAGAGGATCCTTTGTAGCAAGCCTTTCATGTCCCCATATACAAGAAAAAAGAAACTTCAGGTCAACACTGTTTATGGCCTAGCTTCATTTAAATGAATAGATTTTGAAATTTTGAAAAAAAAAAAAAAATGGCCCTCAATCATTCAACACTTTTGAAATATGGACAGCCACTGAACTCCCAATATAAAATGGTTAGATTTTAGTGCATTATAGACACCACCCTCTTTCAACAATCCAAACAAGCTACAGAGAGCTACAGAGGATCCACTCCCTAAATGAGAAGTATGACCAATTAGAATAGTTTTAGAAGGTAAATAAATAAGTCGATAAAATTTACGTACCTGGATAAAATTTTCCATCTGTTTAATAACTTTTGTAGTGATTTGATTTAAAAAATAAAGAAGTATAAGAGTAAATTCATTACAAAAGTAATTTTCTTTACACAGACTGTAATATTTGAATTCGATTTTTGTGGTTACAGAATTTGACCAAAAAATTCATTTACTATGTAAAACACCCTTTAAGTAGTATCAACATTGTTACATGGATCATAAATGCATGAATGTTAATCCTAATGTATGTAGAGAAAAAACCGATTTCCAATCTAGTTTGAAATAATAAACTAGTGAACAAACCAAATGGAATGATTGTATTTAAGAAAGTGAAATCAGGACTTGTACTCTTTCACACAACCGTCTCTCTTATTCTACCTGAGATTTTCAACGACGAATGAATGGTGTATTTTAGAATTTATATTATTGTAAAAATGGCATATTGGTCTTTCAACCAAAACTAATATAAATAGGGGAGAGAGGAGACCTGCCTCTAATATGTCCTCTCCTCTATTTTTTCTTCTTCTTCTCCTCTCTTCTCTATTAATCTAAATTTGTACATGCTATCAGAGCATTACTCTAAGATAGAGATTTAGGATTTTTTCCTTTCTTATTTTCATTCCATAATTTTTTTTCTCTTAGTTTGTTCACTTGGTTTTGATCTTGGTATGAACAAAATCCCGTGTTTTAAGGTTTATTGGTACTTGTTTCAAACCTATATGTATATTTAAGGTTTGGTTGAAAGTTTATTAGTGTTGGTTTGAAGTTTCAACCCGATTGGAGCTAGTTCAAAGTTTGGAGGTCGAAACCCTAACTTTTGCGTATTTTATTTTCTTCAAATTGCGTGCTTCTAAACATCCCTACCCAAACCGCACAACTCATAGGATATTCCCTATCATCCTTCCGTTGTATGGTACTATGGTTCCACCTCATTTAGCATCTGAAATAGACACAAATTGGTCAAAGAAATAAAATAGAAGAAAGGGCAATGCAAGGGAAGTGAAAAGATGAAAGTAAATCAGCTAGAATAAGAAGAAGAAAAAAAGATAAAAAAGACATGTGTTGATAAATAGCGAATGGACATTCGCTATCCTGACAGAACTTCATTTAAGGGAAGTGTTCTGAATTGGTATGTAACTTTTTGTAATAGACCCCCTTATAATTCTATAAATAGGGGAGTTTTATAAGCTCTTATGAATGGTTTTTTTGTTTCTCAAAAGAGAAAGAGAAAATATAGATCTTTAGTTTCTAGAGGGTTTTATTTCTAAAAAATAAAATAAAATGATTTTTAAAAAACATAAAAATATAATTTAAAGCAATATATTGTTCGGGTCTAAGTGGATAAGTATTTGACCCAAATCCAACTCAGATCAAAGGACATCAATCCATATCTGACCTATTTTTTATTCGTATCTATTATAAGGGTCAAAACCTACAAATTTTGGAATTTGGATCACTCGGATTTTGGATTCGCATTTATTCCAAGGGTCCAACCCATTTTATGCCCTAATGGTAACCAAACACCACAATCTTCTAGGTTTCATGACAAAACTCATATTAAAAAAAAAAAGTTATTTTCAAGTTTGATCCAAACTGTTGAAAATAAATAATTATTGAGCATCCAAATTTAAAATTAAAATTCAATGGTGAAAAATATTTTTTCAAAGTTTATAGAATTCCATCCTCTAAAATCCTTTGGCATCGGATCATGTTTATGAATGTCACAAGGTGAAGCGACCAAGAAATTTTCTTTTTTCATTGTGGGCAGAGAGAATATTTCTCTCTTTTTAATTTTGCTTTTAGCCACGTGTCAAACGGCTGTGGCGCTGCGATAAAATTTCGTCACAGTTTTGTGAGAAAAAAAAAAAAACTGGTTTGCATGGAGTAAGTCTGTTATAGGTATAGCTCAAACCACGTTTGAATGTCTCCATCCGACTTGCCTGCCGTTGATTGAGATTTGGTTTCTTAGGGATCCATTCGAGCTTGCTCCTACTCGCTAGGAGTCTCCTCCCATCTCAGCCGTTCATGACTGTCTGACATGAAATCTTACTTCTACAAGATTCCCAAGAAATGGATCTGAACTCAAAATTTTAGATTGATCCCTAAGAAATTAGTGGCAATCTCTAGGAAATATATATTTTTTTTTTCCTCTCATCTCAACCATACGAATTGAACGGCTACAAGATAATTTTGAGGCGAAATTCATTCTGGTGGCATCTTCAACCCTGGAAGATTTTCATACAGATCCCTAAGAAAACTAAGCTGATCACAAGGAAATATGTTTTCATCTTCCCATCTCAGCCGTACATAAAGTCGGAAAGAGGAGCATGGTTTCCAAACTCATCCGAGGCCAAGATGTATCGCTCGAGTTAACTTGGTATCGCGTCTTAACGAGACCAACTAATTTTGACCGCATATAGTGAGATAAGTGAGACGTCTTGACGAGATTTTCTAATATTTCGATCGAGACGAACGAGACCTCACAACAATGAATAATCGGATGAAATTTTGAAAATCTCGTCTGAGTTAAATAAGACAAACGAGTTAAACGTCCTCAACCCTTTTTTTCTTTCACCTAAATCGATTTTTCTTCATCTTCTCAATCAAGTGAACCATTGATTTTAGTAATAAGGATTTAAGGAGAGTAAGGAGAAATCGGGAATCGGTTTTGCAGAGTTATAATGGTCAAATGGCTAAAAACCATTGTCTCAATGTCGAACGAGACGAGACGTATCGTCCGATTCAACTCTGTATCGGAGTTGAACGAGACGAGACGCGAAACCGAGTTTAAAACCCAAGGAGAGGAGATGATAGTATACTACAGTTGTAGAGAATTAAACATAAACATGGAAGAGAATCTCACAAAGATATTGAGCTTCCCTTTGAAGATGGTAGAGACATCCTCCATGAGTTTCTCTCGTTGAGCTCTCACTGTTACATCACAGACCGAGCCAGTGACTCGGAAGCCTGACTCAGTCCACTCATGTATGACCTGGTTGAGTTCAGCTTCTTTGCGGGAACACGTGTGGACAGAAGCTCCTAAGCCAGCGAGCTCCTCGACGATTGCATAGCTGAGAATAAAACAAAGTTACAAAACCAACAATCTGTGTGTGTGTGTGTGTGTGTGTGTGAGAGAGAGAGAGAGAGAGAGAGACCCAATCCCTTTGGTTCCACCAGTGACGAGAGCAGTCATTCCTTTGAGAGACCATCTCCTCCTCTTCTCTCCTTCTTCTTCCATCTCTAGTTGCTTACTAATATCGTTCTTCTCTTTGCTAACTTGCCTTCGATTGCCACTCATTTATTATTATAAGATTACAGAAATGCTACAGTACCGTTCTCTACAACACTGCCCCCAGCATTGAACCATAGATGCTTTTCCTCGAGATACCAGACTATAATAGAGGAAAATCGTTCTCTGCAGACACAAATTTTGATTAGAATTGTGATAATCTGATTACCCCACGTGGCACAGTCAATCGACTCTTGTGACGTGACATGTTCGAGAAGCGTAGTTCTGTACACCTAAGGACGTACTACGTTTCTGGCCCACGTTGTGTCAGGAGAGTTAATTAAGTATGCCAAGATGTGAAAGGGCACCACGCTATTCTTAGCTCAAGTAGTTGTCCTAGACTCAGCCAGGATATAAGGCAACAATTATTGTTGACCCTAATAATTAGGCAGTAATGGGTGGGTTCGGGTTGGGTTTGATGAGCTCTTATTGGATTCGAATTGATTTCTAAGTTTTATAAAATTATCAATTCATCTACCTTTTGAAATCATATGCATGTAGGGCCATTTGATGCTACATTTCACAAAAGTAGGGGCTCCAATTTCTCCGTCTTAGACATTGTAACAGTAGAGAAAAGATTAAACTTAAAATTTTATTATATACTTTATTTATATTTTTATTATAGAATTATGCATATATAATAATATTCCAATATTAGGCATACTAAGCCTTAATCCAACCTTTGTTTAATGGGCTGAGAAATTTTGAACCCAACCCTACCTTAGTGGTACAAGATCCAAAAACACATGTGTGGAAAATTACAATTCTTGATCCAATGCATCTATTTTTTACTATACACATTTCTTTCTTGAGTTGTGATTATCTGACTGCCCCACAAAGTATACTCAATCGACTACTTGACATGATAAGTTCGAAAATCGTAGATCTGCACGCATCGGAAAATACAGTTCCTTGAAGATATAATTTTTTATGAAAAAGTGCATCTGTGTATCTCTATGAGCACATATCTACGATTTTCGAACTTATCACATCAAGGTAATCGATTGAGTTTGCCACGTGGGGTGGAATAGTCAAATTATCACGATTCTTCTTTTTTTGCTCTTGATAATGCATAGCCACTAAATTTGAAAATTTTCCAATGAGTTCCAAACCAACAACCATCCATCAAAAATCCAAATAAATGGTCATAATTTAGATATAAATTGAGATAAAAAATTATTAATTAATATGATCTCTATTACCATTTGTTGGGAAAAAAAAATTAACAATCTTTTCCCTTGGTCTCTTAGTGTAGTGCAATCGAGGAGACAAATTAATTGGAATAAAGGAAATAGACCCAAGTAAAAAAACAAGAGAAACAATCCACCAAGATTTTATGTACCCTACCAAGCATAGGCAAAAACTCCGGAACAAAGTCCGGAACACTTCTTCCTCGTGAATACTAGCTAGAGAGGGCAACATAAATCAAGAATAAAAATTATACGTTAATAAAAAACCCACAACTTACTTCCACTCTTTTAAACCTTAACTCATAAACCCACAACTTTCACATCAGAGCACTTAGTAATGGGGTCCTATGAGGATTTTAATTACTTCTAGATTTTTTTGCTAATCAACCGTCTAGCGGTCATTCACTCTTGTACATGTTCCTTACGCATTTAAAAATTTAATTGTTGTATTCTACTATCCAAAATTAAAGTCATAATTATTAATATTTTAAACTTGATTAATGTATCCAGATTTTTTAAAATAAAATAATAAAAAAACTTCAAACTTAACAACTCATGATTCAACTCGGATGCGTTAAATAAATATATTCAACTCATTATTTCAACATTACAAAGCATTGTAATACATTCAAACACCTTCAACGGGTTGTTTACGGGTAGGATTAGGCCAATAAAAAATCCTAAATCTAACAAATAGAAATCTAAAAAAATAAATGGTGGGAGAGTTTCTATTGGCACCCCAACTTTTAGAATGTTGTGCTTCTCAAAGCACTGTGTAAAATGCATAATAGCAACATCGAATATTGATATAAGATATCATATACAGGCTAAATAACACCCAAGTCAAAGCACTAATTTTTCACTTGGGAACTTCTATATTATTCTAAAACAGAATGTCAAGTTAGTATAATTTGGTTTGGAACAACATGAACTTCAGAACTTGAGAGAAACCTATATTCAAAATCTAATAATCCACCATAAAGGCGTATATGGCTGGTTTAAAATAAAGTCTGCCTCCTTAGGACTTGGTTAAGGCTAAACGAAACCTGTCCAAAATCAGCTTATTAACTGTCTAAAGTTACATGTGTCATTCTACAGCAAGGATTGTGACTTTGATTGGTAATATAGATGCAGCCCAATGGGCTTTGGCAATATTTGAGATACCCCGACGATGAGAGGTTATGAATGGTTCATATATCATTCTGCAATTATGAATGCACCCCATATATGACAAGGATTGTGGGCTTCTGAGTAGACTTCTACCGGACTGGGCTATTCATTGAGCTTTGCTTGGTCATATAGATGTAGCCCTATGGGTTTTGGTAATATTTGAGATATCCCTGCACAGACAGTCAAATTGATGATATACAATTGACTGTGGGGTTTTGTGGGAGACTAAAAGAATGACCAAAATATCCTTGTCTTCACTTTCTTGCCAAACACTACAGATTCACCACGACAACCTCAATTTGGATATCTCGACAACATATTGTTTCTTTGCACAATTTCTTTGTAAGCAAAACACAGCTATCCGACCTAACTTAAATGCCATTGTCTTAAACTTCTTACCAAAAACCTTTGATGTGAAAATTTCTCTTAACAATCAGATGTAAATACTATCTTTTTTTTTGTGTGGAGATTATTATGTTTGCTAAGTGCAAAAGTTACACAGAAAAATATACAATAGCATGATGCATTTACCCAAAAACAAAAAAAAACAAAAAAAAAAAAAATAACCCCCCCCCCCCCCCCCCAAAAATAAAAATAAAAAATCTGAAAACCTACACGGAGTTTGGACTAAAAGTAAATAATAATGAAAATTTTGAAAATAAAATATATGTTAGAAAATAAAAGAAGAAAAATCAAGAGAATTTTACCTACTAACATGAAGAATATCAGGTTAGCCTGAAATCTTACTAAGGGTCGTTGGTCCCACATGGATTATCAAATTGGCAATCCAATCCCACAGTCTTCTAGATTTCATGGAAAAACTCAGATTCAATGAAAAAAAAAATTATTTTTGAACTTGGTTGAAGGTGTCGAAATTCAATGATGAAAATTAACTTTAAAAAAAGATCAAAGTTTTTATAATTTTGTCCTTTATAACATTTGCTATCAGATTATGTTTTTGGATGCCACAAATTAATGTGGTTAGGATGCACTCCAAGATATGTTAAGTAGCAAATTAACTCGTATGCAAAACAACAAGTTCCAAAAGGTGTCATTTTAGTGTAATCTGAATTCAAAACATACAATGGGAAATATAAATAGCTATAAGGCATTAATATTTGAAGAAATCTGAGTTTATTGAGAATTCTTGGATAAATATTACAAAAATCCTAATAGGCTATTTATAGACATTCATCAACTAAGATATATGGAAACTACCAAATATAAATATTCTAGAATATCCTAATTGATATATTATAAATATCAATATATATTATAGAATATCCTTTATCACAATCTTCCATTTGTAATGAGATACATTAATAATGATACAATGTATCTCATGCATCTTAATACAACACATCTTATTATTGAAACATCACTCTATAAGGTGAGTGATGCGAAAATCCAATAATATTGATTCCTCTTGAAACCAAATCTAGGACATCAACATTAGTAGTTCGTATTGTACTTTTTCTTTAACATTGTCAACATACCCTTATATTTTTTTTTTTTAAAAAGTAAAATTGAATAAGAAGATTATTAGAAAAACAAATGTGTTGGAGAATGTAAATGTCCCCATGAGGTCTTGGAAATTATCATTCCCCATAGCATTTTGTAGACAAAATTTTATCTTATATGACTATGAAGTTTCGGATGGTCTAATTTTTTGTAAAGATGATCTCTATGATGAGGAGATCATTCTCACAAAAAATCATCCTATTCTGAAAATTCTAACCCCATTAAAACCACAAACTAACGGTAAAAAATTGATGGTCCACGATAGGAATTTTAGAATTAGCTGATTTTTTGTGAAGATGATTTCCTTATCATAGAAATCATCCTCACAAAAAGCATGCATTCCGAAAATTTAGCCCATATAGGACAAAACTTTGTCTACGGAATCCAACCCTCTCTCTCTCTCTCTCTCTCTCTATATATATATATATATATATATGGACAATGTACGATAAACAAAATTCTAGATAACATTCTTAACAATGTTCTATCTTATAAGGCTAAAAAGTTTCAGATAGGCTGATTTTTTGTGAAGATAATCTCTATGGTGCGTAGATCATCCTCACAAAAAATCAGCCCATTCTGAAACTTCAAACCCATATATTGAAGAATGTCTAGCATAATGTTTGACTCTCTTTAGGGCCTTCGAACGCTCCCTATATTCATATTTCTAGACTAGGGTGAAGATGACATTGAACTCAAGGTCATTCAATGAATTTAATTGATACCTGTAATAAGACATATTTGATAGTGATTATGATGGCAATAGTTACTATTGGCAATAGTTAACAAATCCCTCTCATCCCTGTTTTCTCTCTGTTGAATGAGTTATAGAACATCTGTAACCTAAACAGACGCCCTCTCTCTCTCTCTCTCTCTCTCTCTCTAGTTTTAGTTCGAACGTCCCCTCCTATCTCTCCCTCTCTCTCAAGTTACAGTTCGAATGATCGAAATATACCGCCATCTTCTTCACTCTCTCAAGCCATCGCCGTTCGAACGACAGAACGTTACAGACGTCGCCGTCTTCACACACTTTCTCAAGTGCCATTGTCGTCTCTCTCTCAACCCTTGTCTTCTTCACGCACTCTCGCCGTCGTCGTCGTCTCTCTCTCTCTCTCTCTCAAGTTCGAACGATTCTTAGGTATTTCTTTCACTCTCAATTCTTAGGAAAATAACTGATGGAGGAAAACGATTGGTTTAAATTTTTTTTTTTAATTGTAGTTGTTGAACTTGAAAGATAATGTTGATGGCGACGATTGAAAATTCACTGAAAGAGGAAAGTATATTGGTTTTGAGTTTTAAATTAGAGAAATTGTAAGAATTAATTATGGATTTTTAAGCTTTAAAAAAGTTTGAATTTTTCTAGTGCTCTGGAGTTTGGTTCATCAATTTGGAATAACTCCTAATTATAATTTCCCTTGGAATTACAAGGGAAGCTTTTGTCGTCTGGTCATGCTCTTAGTTGTGAATTATTACAATAGAAGGCAAGTTTGAATCTTCCCTTTCTCATCTTTTTAGTATTTTTTTAGTGAAGCTTTTTGCTGATTAGGGTTAATAATTAGGATTTGGTGTCTTATGATCCTAGGACAGTGGGAGTTGGAGTTGCTTTAACTATCACAATTGAATTTGAAGTTGGACTTAGAAACTGATTCAATCACAAAAGCAAAACTATCTTTGTTGCTTAGTTTTGGAATGTTTGCTTTCATTTCCATGATTCACAAAATTCTAATCTTTGGATAGTAAGGAAACAATTTGAAAATTTGCAATTCCTACAGCAGATGGTGAAAATGCCATTCTGTGGATCTTCTTTCCCATTGTTAAGTCCATTGCAATTCCTACATCAGATGAATTGTTGCGAAATTAAAACTTTAGTTACATTCAATAAGAAATTCCTACCTCAATGGAATAAAGATTCTGTTTGAAATTGAGAGGACAAGAAATTGTTCCTTCCCTTTTTATATTAGCACTGTTATCCTACTTTGTTATTCTTTCTATTTTCAAACTGGTCACATATTAGGTGATGGGGACCTAATTGCCCACAAATTATGATTCTGTATCATAAATTTTAAAACAAGAAAATTTAGCTAGCTAGCTAAAGTTGTATAGAACAATTCACCATCCATCCAATCTGTAAACTGTTGAGTTGATCAATTGGACCATTTTCAATCCACACTTGAGATAAAGTAGATTGGTTAGATTCCAGTATGAAGTTATATTTGATTTTGATCCTTTGACACTGCAATAGCAGATTTATATTTGATATTCCAGTATGTTGGTGGTTCCTCGAACTCCAAAATATGTTTGATTTTCATCCTTTGACACTGCAATAACAAATTTGAGCACATTGTATTGCTCAGTTATTGAACTTTACAGTGCCTTTGTGTTTGAGAATGTGTGAAGATCCAATTGTACAACTGATAAAAATCATGAAATGTCTATTGTTATCATATACTCTTTAAGTTTTATATCACATTGTATTGTTAACTTCCAAACATGCCAAGGTAACTTTATATCACATTGTGTACTTGATTCTGTTTTGAGAATCTCTAATGCTTGTGTTGCTTCATTTGTGTGATGGGGGTAACAGGTGCAAAATGTCATTGTTAAACCATTCTTGTAGTGATGAGACAGACATTAGCTTCCAGCACACTATTACCATTTATAGTTGTAGATTGATTATCTGATGGGTAAATAATTCACAAGCTAAGGCCATATAAAAAGTGGTTTGTCAATCAGAAGAACCTAATCAATGAGCATTTGGGGCACCAGGGCACCAACACCAATGTTGGTGTACTGCAATATGCTGAACACTAAATTGCATTGCAGGAACAATTCTGGCCATGTACTCCAAGTGAAAAAGAACACTGCAAAAGTACCTGAAAAGAAGAATAAAGGGTACTTGCATTTCTTATGCAACATGAGCACACTTACACCAAGAGAACTCTTCTTCAGATCCTGCTTGGATGAAACAAAAAATACCTTATCAACAAGTGTGACTCCACTTATTGCTCAAGGATTTTTCTCCACATGGGAGCGGTGCTTGTTGGTAGACCTTAAGATCATAGTATCCATTACAAGATTCAGGCCACACTATGGTGGCAAAGTAGAATTGTGTACTAATTCATTGACAGTGGCCTAATAACTTAACTGTTGTTTTTGGCTTTCTCTCATAATTAGTGTATATAAACACATCTCTTTTTGTAACTTGTAAAGTTGGAATCTTTAGACAGATCTTCTAATGGGGCCTATTCAGTTTTATGAAAGTGTGTGTATGAATGGACTTGGAAGTATGTCACTATGTGCAAATCATTACTAATCACATGGAATAATTTTTGAACAATGGGTATCAAAAGATTTGTGCCAAGTTCTATTGCAAAGGTTGTGTTATGTGTACAATCAGATTACCATAGAGATCATTCTCACCCAAAAAAAAAAAAAAAACAACCTTCCATAAACTGATCTCCAGTAGAGTTCGAGACTCATGAGTACGTCATTTTGGTATAAATAGGAACTCAACGTTGATCAGATCTCCTAGATGCCTTCCTTCCCACTATTGTTTCTAATGCCACCATTCCAAAGCTATATAACCATCGCATCTTTCAGTCACAGACATGGTATGCACAAGCTCTACAAACAAGAAATAAAATCAAATCTAATGAAGTTTAGCTTAAAAATCGAGTAATCAAGTTTTGTAGAGCTACTAAATCTCCAATCTGATATGGTTTAGTTTCAGTACAAATACGTTCACTTGTAAAATGAGGCTGATATCTATTTCTATAAAATCTAATTTGTATACAACGATGAATGAACTACAAATCAATTCTTTTATATACTTTAATTCACTTCTATCAAGCTACAACTTTAATGATAAGTATTGTATCACATTATTGATCCCGTTTTGATTTCATATCTCTGGGTAGCATATTTTGAAGGAATATAAAATACAAGTTCTTAGGAGGAGACTCCAAAATCCACATAACAAACCGGTTGGTTAAATGGAAATTAAGAATCAACAATGGAAAACATTTTGGGAAAAAAAATATGCCAACCCTTGTACCAGCAAGAGATGTTAGAAAGGTATATAAATTGTAGTCAGTTGCAACACTTGTTCCAGTCAATTATTACAAAGTATCGTAATAGCTCGTACAAGGCAAGAATGTAAGAAATTATTAAGAACACTCGTTATTCCATCGGATAAGATTGATGAACATAGGATTCCAAACGTGGAATTGCAACTTGAATATCCGGAAGTGCGTCATTGAGCTTCATATCGAGCTTAGTGAGTGTCCGAACATTGCTCACGGCTTCTACCCTCTTTTTGAGTCCATATTATGTTCATATTCCTACTTCTTTTGCAACCTGTATGTGAGAAACAAACAGCAATAACCGATAAATATGGGAGCGAGTTTGAAATTTTACAAAATTGAATAAAGAAAAAAAGAAGAAGAAAGAAATGGATTTGCCTAGCTAACGAAAGCTATTGAGTTTGCCCTGCAACAAATTGGGGTCAATATTTGTTGACACATATACAAGGATGTAAGAACACATTAGAGAAGAGGTGACTACCTTGAGAAGCTAATATTAGAAGATTTCAACATAAAACCTCTTAAGCTGAATATCAACCCCATCACAGTATTTCCAACTCCAAATGGTGAATTAGATTGGATTTTTATGATTTTGCATTCAGGTTGCATTTTGGTGGAAGAGTGAAAGGTATCTTAGGCAGAACACATAGGTTGGTGGATTTCTTCCCCACTTCACGAGTGCAACCTGTACCACAATGCTGTTATTGGCACCCCAAGTTTAACTTATTACACCCCAATTTCTTAAATTCTTTATCACACCCCAATTAAAGATTAAAACACACTTGTCAAAGATTACAAAGGTTTGGCTCAAATTATTATCTCAACATTATAACACTAGTTCAAACAATTTCAGTTGTTTTATGCAATTTGATACAATAATTTCACATTAGTTATATGTGAAACAACAATTATACCTACTGCATCTCACGTGTTCATATTTGGAGTATTAAATTTACATTGTGGCAAATCAGACGAAGTATCTACACTAGCCTCATTAGAAAGAAGATGGTCTCAATATATCTTGTTTCAATATATGCCCCTTTATATTATATAAGATATATCTTGTTTCTTTCTAAATTTAAAAGTTCAATCTAAGGAAATTTTAAGTTATATAGCACAATAGTATTTATAAATAGTAATTAGGGACATTATAACATGCTAGAACAAAATACCTATAAAAAGGATTTTAATAATATAAACTAAACACACAATACTTAAATTAAAAAAGTCAAAAAAATAATTATCACATATTAGGAGACTTAACTAAGTGCACCTTATGTGCCTTGCAACTTGAGCCAGGCGTCCAGAGGTGCACCAGGTACATTAGGTCTGCACCGAAGTTACTACCCAACATGTACTCCCTTCTCCAAACCAATCCATCTTCCACTTAACCTACTTGGAAGGGAGTGGCATGGATCTGGAAACACCACAAAGAGATCTAAGACCACATGGAATGATCCTAAGACATCCATAAACTATTTTTTGAGCAATCGATTAAATGATACATCAGAAAGAAAGTCTATTAATATGGTAGTTAGGATCATCCAATGCAGGCTGATTACGAGCCATGAGAAATATAAATGATTCTCCATGTATTCAATGGTCCAGTCCCCTGTTGTCTTGGCAAAATTTAGATGGCTGATGGGAAGCAAAAAGATGGAAGAAAAAGCATCATCTTCAGCTCATTATTTGGTGGGGTTTTAACTCAGACTACTCGAAATCAGACTTCATAAATTTTGTTTTGGGATTTTGAATCATCTTCAAAATCCTATATTGTTCTTGAGATCAACAGGAAAAAAAAAAAAAGGAAAAAAAAGTAAGAAGAACCCTCTTCTTCAAATCGTAACAATTACAAAAATTACAATCGTAACAACTACAACAAAAAAAAAAAAAAAAACCCTAATTTCTTTAAAAAAAAACTACAATTGATTTTCTTAAAAAAACCTAAGTTCAAGACTTAGAAGACTTTGGGGCCGCTGCTTCAAATCGTAACAATTACAATGGTAACAACTACAACCCAGAAAAAAAAAAAAAAAAATAATTTCTTTAAAAAAAACTACAATTGATTTTCCTAAAAAACCATAAGTTCAAGAACTACAATAAAAAACAATAAAGAGTTAAATATACCTTCCCAATCGATTTTCCTAAAAAAAAAAAAAGAGTTAAATATATACCTGTTTGACCAAAATAAAGAAGAGGGATTCACGGCGACGGCGGGAAAGGGTTGAGAGAGCTCCGAAGACGACGAGATGCGTCGGGTCGTTCGATCTAAAACTTGAGAGAGAGAGAGATGGGAGCTGTAACTATAGAGAGAGAGAAAAAGAGAGAGAGAGAGAGAGAGCACGACGAAGATGTTCGGTTCTGTTTGAATGAAGAAGACGGTTCGGAGAGAAGAGGTTACAGACGTTCAAACAGAGAGAGGGAGAAGTGATTTGATAAGAGAGAGGGAGGGGCTTAAAACAAAATAAAAAGATATTAGAGGGGGTCGATTGTAATTACGAACCGTTTCATTTTAAAATCGTAATATTATCGCTGAACCGTCGGATGCGTCTCGATCTAACGACTGAAAAAATTAGGCACGAGACTTGGAAGACTTTGGGGCCGCTGAACCGCTCCATATATATATATATATATAGGGGGGCGTTCAAGGGCCAACTTTTTAGCAAACTTTTTGGCAAAACATTTTTCAAAATATGGGTTAGAGATTTTGGAATAGGCTGATTTTTGGTGAGGATGATCTCTACGGTGAGGAGATCATCATCACCAAAAATCAGCCCATTCCCAAACTTCTAACCCCATCAAAAACAGTTTATAAAAAATGGACGGTCCACGATTTTTCAACTTGTAAACATGGGTTAGAAGTTTTGGAATGGGCTGATTTTTGGTGAGGATGATCTCTTCACCGTAGAGATCATCCTCACCAAAAATCAGCCCATTCCAAAACCTCTAACCCATGTTTTGAAAAATGTTTTGCCAAAAAGTTTGCTAAAAAGTCGGCCCTTGAACGCCACCCATATACATATAGGGAAATGTTCAGCACCCTAAGTTTTACCACACACTTTAACAAACGTTTTTTGTCCTACATGGGTTAGAAGTTTTGGAATGAGCTGATTTTTGGTGAGGATGATCTCTATGATTAGAAGATCATCCTCCCCAAAAATCAGCCCATTCCGAAATGTTTAGCCCCATGTTTACACGTTGAAAAATCGTGGACCGTCCATTTTTTGTAAATCAATTTTGATGGGGTTAGAAGTTTTGGAATGAGCTGATTTTTGGTGAGGATGATCTCCTCACCGTAGAGATCATCCTCACCAAAAATCAGCTCATTCCGAAACTTCTAACCTATGTAAGACAAAACGCTTTTGTTAAAGTGTGTGGTAAAACTTAGGGTGCCGAACGGGACCCATATATATATATATATATATATATATATATATATATATATATATATATATATATATATATATATGTGGTTTGTGCATTTTTACGGCACAAGCATGAAGAAATGAGATCAACTTTTCCATATATCCCCCCGTTAATACTCATAGTAAGGAAGTTGAAAAATAGACAATTCTTTTTCTTAAAATAAGCAATTTTCCAAAATCTTATTTTAAATAATGGCAATAAATTGACACTCAATAAATTTTTTTGTTTACGTAAACCAACTATTTAAAAAAATAAAATAAAAAATTGCATGTATACTGACACTACACTACAAAAATATTGCAAAATAGGAACATACGTTTAAAACGACATTAAGCCGTTTTCATTTAAAAACGGTATTAAACCGTTTTATTTATTAAAACCGTTTTATTCCATTTTTTTAAACGACCCAATCTTCACATTTTGTTGGAACGAAGCTTTCTCTCACTTTCTCTCCGTCTCTGCCACGCCCTGATCTCTCTCTCCCTTTCGATCGAACTCTCAATTTCATCTTTCTTTCTCAGTCGCTCTCTCAATCTTTAATTCGTTAGCTTCATATCTCTCTATGTCACAGTCGGAGAAGTGGAAAACCCCCAAAATCTGAAACTTCTCTCTCTCTGTCAGTCGGAGAAGAACTCCCCCAAAATCTAAAACAACATCTCTTTCAATCTCTCTTTGACAACATTTGGGACTAAGGAGATGGAATACATGTTATGAGCTAGAATTCGAAGTCTAGATTATTTGATGCATTGTTTGGTTGTTTCAAACTATGTTGTTTTATTTTAAGTGTTGGAGTCCTTTATTTGATCGTATGTAATGGGCCACGTGGTCTCTTTGTTAGGTAGTTTGTTTCTGTAATGGTATGAGTCAGTTGGGTTAGTTATGAGTCAGTTAAATTGTATGAGTTTGTTGGGTTAGTTATTTAACTTCCTAGTTAATGGGCTATGCCCATGTTGTGTAATGGTCAGTTATCACTTGGCCTATTTATGTTTGCTATTATTCAATCAAAAGTAAGAAGCATTATATTCAATTACAGAGTTTGAGAAGGAGGCCTGGTAACCTCGAATTACCATAAAAACAATTCTGTCCTTTTGAGTAAATAATTTTACAAATATAACAGTGGTATCAGAGCCTTGGTTCTGCGACAATGGCTGAAGGTACTAGGCATGCGCAGATGATTGAAGCTTTGGCAGCATTGAAAGAAGAGAACACCTACCTGCGTGAAGAACAGGAACGACAGAAGGAGATGTTAGCCGCAGTACTTAAACAGATCAATAATCTGACATCTAGGGAAGGTTCCTCCAACTCTCAGGTCAGTAACAATCCTTTGTTTGAGGGAAATGGGGGAATTCAAGTTAGGTCCTTAAGGTTGGATTTTCCTAAATTTGATGGTACTGATCCGGATGAATGGATTCAAAAGGCACAAATTTTTTTTGAGTATTACAAAACACCTGATGACCAAAGGCTTCAAATAGCTTTTTTCCATATGGAAGGGAATGCCCTATCATGGTGTAGTTGGTTAAAAGAGTCCAGCCCAGTCCAATCTTGGGAAGATTTTATTGCAGCCTTAGAAGTGAGATTTGGACCCTCAGCCTATGAGGATCCTGTAGGGGAATTTACTAAATTAAGGCAAAATGGGACTGTAGAAGCATATCAGACATAATTTGAAATGCTATCTAATAAAATAATTGGATTATCTAAAGAGTTTCGAATTAGTACCTTTCTCAGCGGCCTTAGGGATGATTTGAGGATCACTGTCACCATGTTTAAGCCATCTACACTTTCAGCAGCCTTCGGTTTGGCTAGGTTACAGGAGGAAGAAGTGCTTAGGCGTGTAAGGTCAAATCCAAACAAGTTCCAAAATTACCAAAATATCAACCTAAACAACCAGCCCAAATTGCCTGTATCAGCCCCTATTTTGAGACTTCCAGTACCTCCAAATAGACCCAACCCGAGACCTCAAACCTTTAATAATCCTAGAAAAACCAACTTTCCCATCAAAAGACTCTCTCCTACCCAAATGCAAGAAAGGAAGGAAAAAGGTTTATGTTGGTTTGTGACGAGAAGTATCATTTCGGACATAAATGTACCAAACCTAGGATTTACCTTTTAGAAGGAATGGAGGGAGAGGGAGAGGAAACCGAGGAACTAGAAAATGAGGAAGGTACTTTAGCTGTGATAGAAACTAATGACGAGGAAGTGGGTACATTGTTAGGAATCACCTTGCATGCTATTGCTGGATCTTTAGCCCCTAAAACTATGAGATTGTTTGCTGAACTTAATCACCACCAAGTCTTGGTCTTGATTGACACAGGAAGCACTCATAGTTTTATAGATCCAAATGTAGCAAGGAAGGCCAATCTGTCAAGGGAAGAGAGCCACTTAACAGTTCAGGTGGCTAATGGTGCCACTCTTCCTTGCCTTGGTTATTGTAAGGCAGTTCCTTTGAAACTACAAGATTACACATGTAAGGCTAATTTATATGTGTTGACTCTTGGGGGTTGTGACTTAGTTTTGGGTGTTGATTGGCTAAGAGGATTGGGGTCAGTTTTATGGAATTTTTCTGATCTAACTATGCGGTTCCAGTGTGATGAAAAAGCTGTAGAGTTGCAGGGAATCAAGAGACCAGCAATAAATGTGACTGAGGAAGATGACATTGGCGACCTCAAGAAGGGAACAACAAAATGAATATGGCTGCAAATTATGGAAGGAAATGCCGCAAGTCTCACTCCTAGCATTCCGGAAGCAGTACAGCAACTTTTGGATAGATTCAAAGGGGTGTTTGTTGAACCAAAAGGGCTGCCACCTCCCAGGATTTTTGATCATAAAATAAAATTACAAGAGGGCTGTAAACCTACATCTGTAAGACCTTACAGGTATCCGTATTACCAAAAGGAGGAGATAGAGAAACTAGTGGCTGATCTGATCAAGAATGGCAGCATACGGAGCAGCCAAAGTCCCTATTCTTCACCCGTGTTACTAGTAAGGAAGGCTGATGGAAGTTGGAGGATGTGTGTGGACTACCATGCTCTCAATAAGGATACCATCAAAGATAAATACCCTATCCCTAATATTGATGAGTTACTTGATGAATTAGGGGGTGTTGAAATTTTTTCAAAGCTGGATTTAAGGTCAGGATATCATCAGAGAAGAATGCATCCTGATGACATCCCTAAAATTGCCTTTCGCACACATGAGGGTCATTATGAGTTTTTAGTGATGCCTTTTGGGCTTACTGATGCTCCATCAACTTTCCAAGGGGTGATGAATGAAATGTTTAGGCCTTATTTGAGGAAATTTGTGCTGGTATTCTTTGACGATATTTTAATATACAGCAAGTCAATGCAGGACCATATAGAACATCTTACACGGGTTTTGGAGGTACTAGAAGCGAACATATTTTTTGCCAAGCTGTCCAAGTATGTTTTTGGTAGCAAGGAAGTCAATTATTTGGGGCATCTTATTTCTAAGGAAGGGGTCAAAGCTGATTCCCAAAAATTGGCTGCTATGCAAGAATGGCCAACTCCTAAAAATCTCAAAGCTTTAAGAGGTTTTTTAGGATTAACAGGATACTACAGGAAATTTATCAAAGGATATGGAGCAATCGCGGCCCCTCTTACCTGTCTTCTCAGAAAAAATGCTTTTTCTTGGAATGATAAGGCACAAGTAGCATTTGAGGAATTAAAAGAGGCTATGGTAAGTCCCCCTGTGCTCAGATTACCTAATTTTACTAAAACGTTTGTGGTGGAATGCGATGCTTCAGGAGAAGCTTTGGGAGCAGTGCTGATGCAAGAAGGGCAGCCCCTAGCCTATTTTAGTCAGGCTTTAAAAGGGAGGAATCTGACTTTATCCACCTATGAGAAGGAATTACTAGCCTTGGTGATGGCAGTGAGGAAATGGAGACACTACCTTTGGGACAGTCCTTCAAAATACGCACCGACCAGCAAGCACTCAAATATTTGCTGGAACAAAGGGTGGGAACTCCCTCACAACAGAAGTGGATCTCTAAACTGCTTGGTTATGACTTTACAATCGAGTATAAGACTGGAAAAAATAATGCAGTGGCTGATGCACTCTCCAGGGTACATTACCCCGAGAGTACAAACCCAAACAGTACCCAAACACCATCCATAAACACAGACCAACCAGAAATTACCAACTCCAACCCATCTACCAAAAATCTCAGCACAAACCCATCCTCCACAGCAATATCCAACCAGAAATCAAAACAATACCAAATCCAAATCCAAGCAATCAGCATAGTCCAAGCACAATGGATGCAAGAGTTAAAGAAAGCTTACCAACAGGACCCCATGTTGCAGTAGCTGATTAGCCACTACCATCATGGAGACATGGACCAATCTCGTTACCAACTCCGGAATGAGCTACTCTTTTACAAGGGTAGGCTACATCTTGGGTCATTGGTGCCCTTCCAGCAGCAGATCTTGCATCAATTCCACAGCAGTCAATTAGGAGGCCACACGGGAGTACAAAAAACACAAGCAAGAATAAAAAAGGAGTTTTACTGGCCTGGCCAAAGAAATGATGTTCGGACATACATCAAAGAGTGTGATGTATGCCAAAGAAGTAAAGTGGAAGCCCTCCTTCCATCAGGATTGCTCTAGCCTTTGCCCATTCTTGCCAAGAACTAGGAAGACATCAGCATGGACTTTATTGAAGGATTACCTCCTTCAGGAGGCAAGACAATAATTTTTGTGGTGGTGGACAGGTTAAGTAAATATTCTCACTTTATGCCTATTACTCATCCATACACAGCTTTAACCGTGGCTAGGGTGTTCATGGACAATGTTTTTAAATTACATGGTTTACCACTAACCATAGTAAGTGATCGAGATCCTGTGTTCACTAGCAATTTTTGGAAAGAAATGTTCAGGTTATCTGGAACAGATCTGTTACTCAGTACAGCTTATCATCCTCAAACGGATGGACAAACAGAATCCATGAACAAAGTGCTCGAGTGTTATCTCAGGTGCTTTTCAAGTGACAGACCAAAAGACTGGGTTAAGTGGTTACCTTTAGCTGAGTATTCTTACAATACCTCAATCCATACATCAACAAAGGTATCCCCTTTTGAAGCTATCTATGGTCAGCCTCCTCCTCGAATGCTACCATACGAGTCAGGAGCTACCAAAGTTTAAGTTGTAGATGAAGAGCTACGAAGCCGTGAGTTTATAGCCAAGCTCATCAAGGAAAACCTACAAGAAGCACAAGCGAAAATGAAACATTTTGCTGATAAGAAAAGAAGAACTCAAGAACTCGAGATTGGAGACCTTGTATACCTCAGGTTACGACCTTACAGACAAATGACCGTAGCAATGCGAAGAAATTTGAAGATTGCACCAAGGTATTTTGGACCCTTCAGAGTTAATCGCAAGGTGGGTAAAGTGGCTTACGAACTAGATCTTCCTCTCGAAGCTAGGATCTATCCCGTATTTCACATCTCATGTCTCAAGAAAAAGCTAGGAGAAGGAATTCTAGCTTACACTACTCTGCCAATTCTCACGCCCGAGGGATCTCTTGAACCAGAACCTAAGAAGGTACTTCAACGAAGGCTGAAGAGGAAAGGAAACACTGCCGGAGTTGAGGTCTTAGTGCAATGGAGTGGAACCAATGAGGGAGATGCGACTTGGGAAGATCTTGACATTCTAAGGCGTCGTTTTCCTAACCTTGAGGACAAGGTTTTCTAACAAGGGGAGTTTTGTTATGAGCTAGAATTCGAAGTCCAGATTATTTGATGCATTGTTTGGTTGTTTCAAACTATGTTGTTTTATTTTAAGTGTTGGAGTCCTTTATTTGATCGTATGTAATGGGCCACGTGGTCTCTTTGTTAGGTAGTTTATTTCTGTAATGGTATGAGTCAGTTGGGTTAGTTATGGGTCAGTTAAATTGTATGAGTTTGTTGGGTCAGTTATTTAACTTCATAGTTAATGGGCTATGCCCATGTTGTGTAATGGTCAGTTATCACCTGGCCTATTTATGTTTGCTATTATTCAATCAGAAGTAAGAAGCATTTTATTCAATTACAGAGTTTGAGAAGGAGGCCTGGTAACCTCGAATTACCATAAAAACAATTCTGTCCTTTTGAGTAAATAATTTTACAAATATAACAATACATAGGAAGAAACCCTAGAAAAATTGTGAAACTGATAATCTCTGGTAAGATCGGTGAGTTTTGAAGCTTGTTTTCTTCTATTTTCATGTTTCAGTTCAGTTTTTGTTTAATTTTGAGTTGTTTTTTAGTTTCTTGAGGTTTTGTTTCATATTTTAGTGTGATTTTGGTAGTTTGAACTCGAATCTCCCATCTTCGATGTCTTCCATCTTCGATTTCTCATCATCTTCGATGTCTCCTTTCTTCGATTTTACCACAAACCCATCCATCTTCGATTTCGACATGGAAATCAACTAGCAAAACTTCTGATCTCTGTTTTTCATACCCTAATCATCTTCGATTTCATCATAAAACCCTAACCATCTTTGATTTTGAGAAATAAATCAACTAAGAAACTAGGGTTTACAATATTTGAAGCCATAGGAGAGAATTATTGAAGACAAACCTGAACTGTGCACTCTTCTCTCGGCAACAAGATCATAATGTAAGAAATTTAGACAATTTCTTCTTATTGTTTTACATAGTGAATCCAATTAAATTTGCTCAAGTTTCTTCAATCAATCCATGATAAACCGTAGTTCTTCATCTTCTACGTAGACATTGCTTTCTAAATTGATAGTTTTGTTTTAATTGGTTTGAACCCTAAAATATGCTATGTTTTCCCATTGAATGATTGGTATTCTCAAATCTTATTAGCATTACAAGCTCTTATTCACATTGATAGAGTTTAATCAATCCATGATAAGTATTTGGAACTAGTTTGATAACTTTCACATCATAACTTTTTATTCTGCTGGAACTGTATTGAGTAAAAATCATGGAAGATTTTGCATTTCTTAGAACTATGTATTTTCTATGGAGCATTAGATGGTCTTCAATGATGAAATTCTTGCAAAGATGAAGAAGGGAGTCTGCATTGCTAATGTTGCAAGGGGTTGAGTTACTGATGAAGATTCTTTGGGTAGGGCACTTGATAGTGGAGTCATTATAGTTTTCTAAATCTGCTTTGGCAAAATTTAACATTGGAATTATTTTCATGCCATCTCTTGATAGTATTTGGTCATATGATGTGTGACAGGCTGCACTTGATGTGTTTACAGAGGAAATGGGTTTTGTTAGTTATGAACATGTTTGACTCTTTCAGGTTTTTCAATTGACATCTTTGATGGAGTGGTTGTTTTCACCAAGGAAACTCTCAAAAGCAAGAAAATGTTGAAAGAGACAGGGTAGAAGTGTTTAAACCACATCAATACATCATATACTTATCATTGTGAGCACATAATGTTTGGCAACATTTTTCTTTAATCATTTCAGAGTGTTTTGTTTCCTATCCAGCTAGTTTATGTTAGTATGAGTTGATAATCCTTTTGTTAATTTCTAATAACTTCTCCTTTGTTTCTATTTCTTGCAAGGTTTCTGATGTAGCTGCAAAAGACATACATTCACTGGTCATAGAAAGGTGAATGTGACATTTGATCTTGTGTACATAGGCGCATATATCTAATTTTGTTTAGTTCTTATGTTTATGCGTGGCAACATCATAACCTTCCACACAACTACCTGTTTTAAAGGTAGAACTAACATTATTTACAATTAGGACATACACAAGTTAGAGCTGTAACCATGTCAAAATCCTCGTGGCATGTTAAAACAATCTTGTAGATTTTCACCACAGAGTGTTTCTACATGAAACTAAAAGCTGTATAAGGAAAGAGCTCTCTCCACTTAGGCCTTATAAAATGTCTTTAATTGCAGTTTGTTTGCTTAGAAACCGAGAATATGTTTTGGTTTCTCCCTTTATCTACCAACAATTGCTTTTATTGTGTAGATATGGACATGATTTTGCATTAGAGAGCACTTGCAAGTACTTTAGGAAGGTCAAGAATGCTCAAGAAGCACATGAAGCAATTAGGCCCACCAACATAAGGAGGTTACCAAGTAATAAATAATAAGTAAACACCAATATAGCTACACTTCATCTAGTAAATCTTCCTTTTTTTAATTTATATTGTATCTTGGACTTCTTCATTTAACCATCTCTGATAGACTTACTGTTTGTTAAAATTGTTTTTGACTTTAATTTTTTTCCAGCAATGCTGACTGGAGTACTTGATGAAGATGTGTTTTATTGTATACCCTTATATGGGCTCGAACAATGGCATGCCAAATGCAGCCCACAGTGATTGATCAGGTGTGTTTTATTGTCATTTCATTTTTGGAATTTGATTAAATGATAAGTCCTTACTATTATAGGAGACTTGGCTTAGGACAAAGTGGAATGGAGGAACAAAATTTGTCTAGCCAACTCCAATCTCTAGGATAATGCTTTATTGTTGTTGTTAAACAAAGATATTTCTTATTGATAAAAACTGAAATAAAGTTTCTAAACCATAAATAATCATGCTACCAAAAGTAAATTTATTGATTTATGTAAATGCCTCTCGGTGCTTGTATTTTTTTTTTTTTTTGGAAGGTCTCGATGCTTGTATTTCGGGTTATACCATTCAATATCATCCATACATTTTGTTAATATGCTTTTCTTAATTCATGGAAATTCTATTGTGTACTTGATGTTGGCTGCAACTGCATGTGACCTACTACAGAAAATATGATGTATGGTATGGATAAACGAATCGACAGAAATACCAAACCAAAGAAATGCATACTTATAAAATACACTAAACCCAAATCCTGTTTTAGGTCCATAGTTGTATTACTATATTATAAACAGAGAATGTAACGAAAGTACCACAAATTTGTGAATTAAGTACAGAAATCTTGATCTTTACAATTATTGACCTTTTTAAGCATTTCTCAATCTTTAAATGATTTCTCTCAAGACCATGGAATGTGTAATGGTATGACATCTCTTCTACACATAATCTCACTTTATAGAAATGTACTTTGTAAAATTGTGAGTTCTTGATATTTATTCCAAATTTGAATCATAGATTTATATATGAGACCAGATTGATCTACCCAGGGATCTAGTTGGGCTAGTTTAATCACAAATGTGGGTTTCATGCTTTTAGTGGGAAGGGGTATTTGCACCACAAGGTTATCATTTGCATTTTAGACCTTAGTTTCTTTTGGTGTAAACCTTTTAATGATTTCAACGGCCTCTTAATTTTCAGGTAGGAAGTTGTAAGGAAAGCATGTAGGGTTTTATGAGGGATTGCCGCTTTATTTATTTTTTAGTTTTATTTTCTTTTCTGCCATTAGGTCTCATCGATTCCTTTTGTTTTGTTTGCTTTTGATTAATGAATTTTATATCAATCTAAAAGACATGTGATGGATTGTTGTTGGTTGTCTGTCTCTAGACCTCTAATCTTTCTTAGTGTAAACCTTTACTAAATTTGTTATCATATCTATTTTGCCCATTTGTCAGTGTTTTTCAATGTTTTTTTTTTTGTTATTCTTGATCTCAATCTCTTCCATTATTGGGGATGCTTATTGAAACCAACATATCTTATTATTGGGGATGCTTATTGGAACTTGTAATGTATATATGGTAATGTAGGGAAGAAGTGATGGGTAGGTTTTTTGTATTGGGGGTGGTGGTGATTCTATTTTATAATTTTGATGGTGAAGTATTTGATAATTTTGTAAGTTATGATTAATTGTAACTCCTTTTGTATATAAATGAATGTGATAGAGAACCTCAATGTTCTCTATTTATGTCTATTTTGACCGTGGTTAATAGTGGCGTAGAAAAAAAAATTTTAAAAAAAATTTCTTTTAAAAAGTTTAGATATCGGTTTATGATCACTTTTGACATCGGTTTGTAATCGATGTCTAAAGTCTCAGACATAGAACATAATTTTTATAGGCATCGGATTTTAAACCAATGTCTCGGGATATTCTTTGTACTAGTGCTACCAGATTTGGAACGGTTTTAAGCTCTTCCACATTCTTATATCTGGAACGGTTTTTAACCGTTCCAAATCCTGAAATATAGAACCGCTACCAGCTGTCTAAACCCATTAACGACGCCTAAATTAGAGACGGTCTGGAATCGTTTCATACAGAGTTAGGAACCGTTATAAACGGTTCCTACTTAATAAAATTGTAAATATTTTTAAACATAAACCAATTATTTTTTTGTTCACTAGATAAGAATTCTCATGTCGAAGCATCTATGACTAAAATTATTATATTTAAAATAAATCAATCCAAGGATGGCGCATGAAGTTCACCAATACAAATAGTTTGAGGACTCCAAGTAGTAAAATAACAACCATTGATGATTAACTAGTTATTTATTACTAGAAACTATTAACAATAATGCCCCCATCAACACATATAATTTGGCCGGTAATGTATGAAGCAGCAGGTAGGCAAAGGAATGCCACCATCGACGAAACTTCCTTAGGCTCTCCGACGCGACCAAGAGGAGTACGGACCGCATATTTTTCCATAAATTCTTTGTCTTGAAGAATCTGAATAGTTGTTTTTAAAAAGAAAATAAAAAAGGAATCAGAATATTAATCATAATTAATAAATTACTTCAAGTCAATCAATATGATCTAAAGACCATTTGTCCAATTTCGAATTTTTAGTAATCCCTGTTTCTGTTCTACTTAAAACAAGAGTCATGCTGGAGTAACATTTGGGGGGGGGGGGGGGTGCGGACATGGATGTGTGTTAAAACCATAGATGCTTATCATCAAGATACAAGTGAGATCTTGGTGAAAGCATCTATGGTTCTGTGCACACCAATGTCCCTCACAATGTTACGTGGGCATTATTCTTAAAACAATTCCAAAAGAAGCAAAATTATCATAAAAGTAAATGTAGGTTGTACCCCATCAACCATTGGTGTCTTTATAACTCCCGGTGCAATGCTGTTAGTCCGAATATTATCCTTCCCCCACTCACACGCCAAATTCTTCGTTATTTGATTTATTGCTCCTGATAATTCCAACATAAAATTTATAAACAAAAAAAAAAAAAATCATTTTAAACCTTTAGCATTGGAAACAGAAGTCTTATTTTTCATATAAAGTTCTATTTTTTCCTTCAAATTTATTTTACCTTTGGATGCTGCATAAGCACTTGTCATATGTGTACTGTTCACACCAGCAATAGAGGAGATGAATACAATGCTTCCTTCACCAGAGGCTTTTAAAAGAGGGTGTGCAAGTTGACACAAATGGAAAGCAGATTCAAAGTTTGTAGTCATCAATAATGAGAATTCTTCAGCAGTATAATCAACAATTGGTTTTGCTATAAATACTCCAGCATTGCTTACCTATTTCAATAAAATCAAACTGAACTGAGTCAATGCAAGATGGGAATTTAACATGTTCCCTCTATTTTAGGTCTCAAGGAAGGGAAACAAAAAAGGGATATTTACAAAAAGGAGATTAAATTTTGACGAATTTATGATTCCGTCTCACTGTTCATTTTAATTATCAAAACGTGAACGATAAGGAATTCGGAGGTTTTTGAAGTGACAATTTCTCAGGTTTAAAGTGACTAATTGGAATAGTATCTTTAAACCTGTGAAATAGGCACTTTAAAACTGCAGATTTCGTTACTGTTCTGAATTTTATTTTAACGAAAACATGATGATTCACATTTTGGTAATTAAAATGAACGGTTAGCCAGAATCGTAGATAACTTATTTTCAGCTCACAAAATGGCATTTCACCCAAGAAAAAAACCCAAGATTTGCTTTATTAGATATCAAATGAGAAGTATGATCAATTTTTGAACAAATTTATTAATATTCCTATCAAATAAGGCGATAATTCGTTGCTTGCCAAGCAACAAAATTGTCTCTTTGAAAGCAATGAAGTAACAAATTAATTTACTGCTTGTAGCAAACCAAGCAATGAATTCGTTACTTTGTTTATTTCAAAATATTGAATTTTTCATTTTAATAGAAAGCGACGAATTCACTACCTCATCTGTTTGCCACTTTGAAATATCTCAAACATATAGCAAATTCGCAACTTATAAATATTTCAAAAGCAAGGAATTTATTGCTTGTTTTTTTCTTTTTCTTTTTCTTTTTTTTTTAATGTTTTTTGTTTTTATTTTTCATAACAGGGTTCTGGACCAGTAGGCCCGACTGGCAAGGTCGAGCCAACTAGCTTCTTGTGCATGCATTACCCCAACAAATCAGACAAACCGTGTGCATTCTTAATAGTAAGCATGTCGTTGTGGCCTAAAAAAAAAAACATTTTTCAAGATATCGTCAATATTGATAGATTTTATGCTCACGGTGAATTTGCTCACAGCACCTCAGTTGTTTGACATGTGGTGCAACAAGGTAAAGTAAATGAGGGAAAAAAATTATCTTTCCTACCCACACATCATTTACTGAGAAATTTTAATTTTAAGATTTCAAATCTTGGAAAGAGTAATCGGGTCACATAAATTAGCACATTGACAATCTAACAGTACAACTTTCAAGGTTTCATAAAAATCTCATGTCGAAAAAAAATCAAGCTTTATCACATTGAGCCCCCAAATTTAAATTTTAAAATTAAAATAATGGTGAAAAATTAGTTTTTTTTTTTTTTTTTTTTTTTTTTTTTTTTTTTTTTTTTTCTTAAATTTGGTTTAGAGTTGTGTTACAAGCACCCCAACACTACCAAGGGTGGCTCATACCATAGTCAATTTTTTTTGTCTATCTGGATTAAAAGTTTTGGAATAGACTAATTTTTTACGAGAATAATCTCTATAGTGAAGAGATCATCCTCGCCAAAAATTAGCCATTCGGAAACTTCTAACCCCATCAAAAGTGATTTACAAAACAAAAAAAAATGGATAATTTATGATTCTTCAACTCGTTTTAGTGGGGTTAGAAGTTTCAGAGTTGACTGATTTTTTGTGAGTATAATTTCCTCACAATAGAAATCATTCTCACAAAAAATCAGCTCATTACAAAACTTTTAACCCATACGAGACAAAAAAAAATGACTATAGTATGGGGTGCCCTTGGTAATAATTGGGGTGCCTTTAACACTATCCTCTGTTTCAAATTTCCTAGAATTTGTTCTCTACAATCCCATGACATCCACCATAACATGAGATGCTATTTTTGAATTGCATAAGGTGGAGTCATTTGTCTCTCACAATGCTCACAAATTCTACAGTGCTTGCCATGTCAAACATACAAGGGTAGTTTTGTAACTAAAAAGGGTATTTTTATAAATTAGAAATACTATTCAATACACGTGGATGCAGATGATTGGTGGATTCCAAATTTTTGTGAGCAAAATTTTTTATCCAAAATTTTCATTTTTCCATTTCGAGTAAAAGAGAAATTTTCTCCTTTTTCTTATTTGAGTGCTAATAATATGATAGACTTCTGGTAGACGGACTTGATGCACGCTGACGTGGAAGCATATAACTTAATAAAAAAGATTAAAAAAAAAAAAAAACTTTCCGATCTTATCACCTTTGAACATTTAAAATCATGATTTGATGAAAATGGGATTGTAGGGGATAAAATTATATAAATTTTAGAATAAAAAAAAATTATTATTTTTCATCATTGAATTTTACTTTTAAATGTAGATGCTCCGTAGTCATCCATTTTAAATACCATGGACGAAACTCAAAAAATAATTATTTTTAATTTTATTTATTTTTTAATATAAATATTTTCTTGAAATCTAGATATTTGTATTGTTAGATTTTCAATATGATCCTAATAATCTTTTGTAAGATTTGAAACCTAAAAATAATAAATATGTCGGTAGAGAACGGACAAGAGAGAAAAACTTTTTTTTTATTTTTTAATGAATTATGTACTAGCACATTAGCGTGCGTCAAGTCCGTCGTATTGTGATATTGTCACGGGTCTTCTTATTTTTGTCTTTTTAAGTTAACCATATGTCAACAGGCTGTGTTGCCGTGAGCAAAATGAGTTGTGCTGGCGTAACATTGAAATTGACATCGTCTGGGACATTGGTGTGCACGTAACCATAGATGCATTCCAATCGAATCTCAATGAAAAGCATCTATCATTGTATAGGCACATCAACAACGTCAGTAAGGTCTGAAACGATGTCACTTTCAATGTTACTTCACCATTTCCGAGAAAAAAATACTCAGCCATATTGGTTTCTTAGTCCAAGTTTCTTAGAGATTGACTCAAGGGAATCCCTAAGAGAAAAGAAATCTCCCAAAGAATATTTTCTTAGGGATCTCAACCCCGGAAGATTTCCATACAGATCCCAAAGAAAACTGAACTAATCACAAGGAAATTTGTGCTGATCATCCCATCTCAGCCGTATGTTTTGCCAAATCGTTATAGAAGAAAAAAAGTGAAGATGATCGTATACTACAGTTGCAGAACTAAATATGAACATAGGAAAGAATCTCACAAAGATGTTGAGCTTCCCTTTGAAGATTTTTGAGACATCCTCCATGAGTTTCTCTCGTTGGGCTCTCACTGTCACATCACAGACCGATCCAGTGACTCGGAAGCCTAACTCAGTCCACTCACGTATGACCTGGTTGACTTCAGCTTCTTTGCGGGAACATGTGTGCACAGACGCTCCCAAACCAGCGAGCTCCTCCACGATTGCATGGCTGAACAAAAAACAACAATCTATGAGTGAGAGAGAGAGAGAGAGAGAGAGAGAGAGAATCTATGAGAGAGAGAGAGAAAGAGAGACCCAATTCCTTTGGTTCCACCAGTTACGAGAGCAGTCATTCCTTCGAGAGACCATCTCCTCTTCTCTGCTGCTGCTGCTTCCATAATTTCTTATTTTTTTCTATAATAAGGCACTGCTGTTATTCTGTCTATATATACTAAAGCTGAAGCCATATGGGGGCGTTGCTCTCATTTATTTACTGTGAAACTTTGATACATGAACCTACAAAAGTTCGATACATATCTCCCCAAATAATGGCACGCGTTAACCCCTTTTTTTTGCTGACTAACCCATGGAACTCTATTTGCCAATGGTGTCAATTGTGAGACATTTCCTCGTGAAATATTCTCTAATCCAATGGCTATGAATTACCAATCATAATGACTTCTTGACTTTCATGTGGGGTCTGCAAAGTTCGATATATATGTACAGGACAGCATTTGGAGGTCTTAAAGAGAGTCAAAAAAAAAAATTTCAATGTATGAATTAGAAATTTTAGAATTTACTGATTTTTTGTGAGGATGATCTTTATGATGAGGAAATCATTCCCATTAAAACATGTTTGAAATTTATAATTCCATCAAAAGTAATTTACAAAAATATGATGATTCATGATTCTTTAACTCGTAAACTAGGATTAGAAGTTTTGAAATGTGCTTGGTGAGGATGTCTTCACATAGATGGCATCTTTAGGAAGGATTCAAACAGTGAACTTTTTGATGCGGCGTGGTCTGTACGGTACGAATTGTTGTGTGCTTTGCATGGATAATGGAGAATCATCGGATCATCTTTTCCTTCATTGTAAGTTTGCACATGGTATTTGGACTCACTTCTTTAAGTTTTATAGAGTACTAACTTGCCTACCTAGAACGGTAAAGAATCTATTCACTTGTTGGTCGACAATTGATTTCTCATTTGATGGTTCGATAAGGTTGTTGTGGAGTATTACACCATTCGCAATTTGTTGCGAGTTGTGGCTTAAGAGAAATAGGCGTATTTTTTAAGAGAAACAGAAAGATTGTACAGATATGATTATATCTATTTTGGATCTTATTTTTTATTGGTCCAAAGCCTATAACAAGTTTAAAGGTATTTTCTTCGAGAATTTTCTTTATAATTGAGATGGGATTCGGTGTATTCCATGTGAATAGCATCTTATTTGTAAGATTTTGCTAGGCTAGTCACCTCAATTGGCCTAGTATTTTTTTTAATGAAATGTTATTTATCAACAAAAAAAAAAGATGATCTCTTCACCATAGAGAGATCATCCTTACAAAAAATCAATCCATTATAAAATTTCCAACGCCAATTTAAAAAAAATATTTTACGCAATATTTCACTCTCTCCCAAGGTTTGTTAATTCAAATATACAAATTATAATGTTAAAAAATTTTAAATTAAATAGAAATAAGTTAATATTATAATTCAAATTTTAAATATAAAAAATAATAAATTGATTAGGTAAACCAATGCAAAATGTGAGAAAAGTGATACATTTGACATCAAACTTCGTCAAATTTGACTAAATCCGTACGACTAGCTGATTTTGTAAAAGTTCTTGGTTCAGACTTATTACCAACGAATGTGGGTAACATAGATCTATTTTGACTACGACTTCGAGAATGGAGTATTTGTCCACTTATTGTGATTAGTTTGGTTTCTCTTTATCCTAATTAATTTTTATGACTTATTTAGTTATTTAAATAATATTTTTGGGGTGATTTCAACAACTCTCCCTGGTCATATTCGGCGGGTTTTGTCTTTACAGAAAATTTTGTGTAAGCTGTTGGAATTGATCATTCAAACCAAAGTCAGTCAATGGGCATTTCGAAAAAATATAATTTTTTTAAGGGCATTTTTTTTTTGTTAAATTATATTTTCAAAGTGTATTTATTACAGTTTAACATTGTTATTGCGTGCAACGTGCGCACATGCGTAGACTAAGGTATTCTGACGGATTAATCCAAAAATAATGGATTATAATTTCACGGTACCTCGAGTCTTTATGTGGACGCGAGACTCATTCTTTTTCTCATTCACATTCAAACAAATGAGAGAGTGAGATCATTTGTAATTATTCAATATGAGACTAATGTTTAGAGGAATTGTCTTTACAACTCTCATAAAAAAAGAAAACAAAGAAAATTTTTTATTATCAATTTGCATACTTTTAAAAAAAATTTATCAAGTTTGTGTTTCTCTAAATAAAGAAAATCTCTACACAACTAAAAACTCAAGAGGTCTTGAGTTCAAGTCTTATCTCAAACAAAATGATAAAAATTATGAATTCTTACAGTAATCCCACACGGAATCATAGTTGGAAGAAAAAATAAACGGCGTTCGTATAAGGTGCAATAGCAAATGTCTTTTGGACTTAATTGACACTTAATATAGATAGACAGAAACTTACAGGGTTTCCATTATAATGTAATCTCATATCCTATATCCAAGATTATATAGAACTACAGGGTTATAAAAGACAAAATTTAAGAACTTTGAAAAAAATTCAAAAAAAATTAATTTTCACCATTGAATTTCAACTTTAAATTTGGGAGTTCGTTAACCATTCACTTTCAACACTAACAATCAAGCTTAAAAAGGTTTTTTACTTTTGAATTTTTTTTCTTTTTAATATGAATTTTTAGTGAAATATAAAAGATTGTGGTGTTGGATTGATAATTTGATAATCCATGTGGATCCAAAGTCCCTTGCTAAGATTTAAAATCTTAGTAAGTTTGGTCATTCTAATTTAACTCATAAAGTAAGGTAATAAATTTGATAAAATAAGAGAGTTTTTTAACCAAAATTGCAATAGATGGGTCTGCCCAGTAAATTTCTCTTTATTTTTTATTTTTTGTTATACCCATAACTCAGTGAAAAGGGATTCTCTCCCTTTTATAGTGGAAATTATTTCCGGGCACACCAGCACACCCTGTTGGTGCGGTGGTGCTTTGCATATTTTTTATTTTATTTTATTTTTCTATCATAAAAAGGCCCCAAAAAATAGTGGCTCCATAGTAGTGACTGACCATTAAATAATCTTCCATGAAAGACCCCCATCTCCATATTGAATTGATGACGTCACATTTATTTGAAGAGTCTGCCTAAAGACTGATTTTTGAAAATAAGAAAAAGAAATTTCATTTGATACAAACATTTAATTAGAGGAAAGAAGAATTGTGATAATCTGACTATCCCACATGTAAACGCCCCGTTTTGCCTAAATTGAGTCCAAAAGTATCAAAAACCTTTCGAGAAAGAATTTGACTCGAATCAATTTTCAAATAATTGTATTTTTGTGATTTTGGTCATGCGTGGAGGTAACCAACGGTCAATCTTAATTCTTAGCCTAGTTAAAGATTACCAATGGCCAAAATGAACTTTTGCACATTATAAAGGTAACCAACGACCTGAACGAAAATTTGCATTGGTCATTAGTCACCTATGGCCAGTTCTATTGGGTAGTTTTAAGCCTTATGTGCATTCGAATTAGTTAGGGTTAATTACCCTTTTAGCTTCATTCTGATTATTTTTTCCTCAAGAAAACTTTGTTATTTTACCTTTTTATCCTTATTTTATTTCCCTAAATAATGCTTTTCCCTTTTTTTATAGTAATTTACTAAATCCTATATATAATTAGGACTCTAATCTTGATTGATCCCCACTTGAGGTCAATTATCCCATTAACCTTGATTTGTTGAGACACATTAGAGGCAAATTTTCCTTATACCCTTTCTACATTCTTCACCATTCAAAGAGCTTATGTGGCATTCAATGTAATATGACTGATGTTCAAATCTTTTAACTAATATGTCCAAAGAGATTTCTTTAGAATTTGTGCCTAATGACCAACCTATCCCTAATTTGTTAGAGATTCTATCAAAGGAAAATGATTAAAGAAAAAGAATCGTTTTAAACCTCCTCCAAACAACTCATTTTGAAGTAATCGATAATCGGGTCCTTCTTAACCCATGAGAATGGACCTGCAGCTATTAGCCAACACTTTTCAACTATATATATATTCAACACCCAACCATTTACCCAACCATTTGCCCAACAATTTTTGTCCTACATGGGTTAGAAGTTTTGGAATGGGCTAATTTTTGGTGAGGATGATCTTTACGGTTAGAAGATCATCCTTACCAAAAATCAGCTTATTCCAAAACTTCTAACCCCATGTTTACAAGTTGAAAAATTGTGGACCGTCCATTTTTTGTAAAGTCTTTATGATGGGGTTAAAAGTTTTGGAATGGGTTGATTTTTTGTGAGGATGATCTCCTCACCATAGAGATCATCCTCACAAAAAATCTACCTATTCTAAAACTTGTAATCCATGTAGGACAAAATATGTTGGGCAAATTGTTGGGTAAATGGTTGGGTGCCAAACGGGACCTTATATATATGTTGATCCCAAAGCTAAAATCCTATAAAGAACATCTCCTTCAATGAGATGATCCCTATAATTCGAGCCGATAGCAAATCCCTTCTTAAGGTACAAATCGTTAATCATGCGACGCTTTTCCTTTTATTTTATTTATTTCATTTTATCAAAAAATGACCAAGTTACTTTTGAGGTTATCACTAATTGGTAAAGAGAAATGAATGCTTAACACCTTTTATTTTTTCTAATCGAATCGTTTACCTAGATCTTAGGTGGATCGGTGTTTTATCCGTAAGAAAGTCACTAAATGCCAAAACAATACTTTTTTTCAAAATATACTCCAGGTGATCATTCACACCTTTTTACAAAAAGGAATTGTGGCAACTCCAAATCTTAGTAGAGGTGATATTTGAAAATCGAAAATCACGCATCTACAAGAACTATCTAATGATATCTAATATAACCCGTCCAGCACCATGACAAATAACATCCATACCGGAATAAATAGATAAGCCAACATCTCTAAACAAAAATCCAAAACCGTAAACATCAAGTTTAGAAATAGAAATCAAGTTCCATCTAAATGACGGTACATAAAAAACATCATCTAAAATCAAATTAAAACCAAGGAACAACTTATCCTCGTGTCTAAGATTTCTCCAACTGTTGAACCCCTGAAAAGATTGAATGATGTGCACAGATACACTTAAGTCAATCCACCAAGAATTTGCTAGAACATCTATCGAATTTGATTCAAAACATACTAAACTGATATTAATTCCTTTAGTCTTCTTTATCCATTCATTATATTTGTAACAATCCCTCTTGATATGGCCTTATTTTTTGCAAAATCAATAATCAAAATCCTCAGTTTTTCCAAACATTTTTCCTGATACTTTCTCAAACTTTCTTTTACTTCCTGAACTCTAATCATTCTTTCCTCTTTTCTTGAAACTTTTTTTCTTGAAAGACCTTTTATTTCTTGAAAATATAGCTAAATAAGTTGACTATGCTCTAAATCCCTTAAGACACTCACTTCTATCACATACAAAGTGGTCAACTGATGGAGATCGCACTTGGTCTCATATGTACTATAGTTCACTCTAAATGTCTCAAAAGACTTAGGTAGCACCATAACTATCATATGCATTAGCATAGCATCATTAAAATTAATACCAGACTCTCGAAGGCTAATTGCCAGATGTTACATCCTCAAGATGTGCTCCTTAACATTTTTAGAATCATCATATTTTCAGGCCATCAACCTGATAAAATAATTGTATTAAAGGGACATCTGGTTGACAACAAATTATTTCTCAATAACAATCAATAGCTCTCGAGTTGTCTTGGTGACTTCGATGCCCCCATGTAGAGGTTCTAAAATGGATGCATGTATAATCATCATGGACATCCTATTGGCCTTTTCTCACTTTGCATAATGAGCCTTTACTAATTCTAGAAAAGTTGGAGTTGGAACCTCAATCATGTCCTCGGTGAGTGCAAAGTCATAGTACATGCATCCCAGAGTGATATCAACACTAATGCACTACTGCGAATAGTTAGAGCCAGTCAAAGGTTCTATCGCAGCTAGATGCCTTGAACAATAAATTCGTCCATAGTTGTGTTGACAAAAAAAATCAATTACTTAACTTTACGGGATATAAACTTTAGACTTTAATCCATACCTGGGGTTTAGGTTGGATTTATTAAGGTGTTTTACTATATGAACAAACTTTCCACCTTGTGGGAACAAGTAAATTTGTATTAACTAATCTCACCTTTAGGCAGAAGTGTTGTCAAGCAATTTTGCCTCCCAGGGTCGCATTGAAACAAGCTTAGACCTAGTCATTTATGTATTAGTTTGATTTTGGACAATTCAACTACCTTTGAGCAAGATGGTTATCCTCCTCATCTCCCTATCACATTTATGACTATTCTATCTATCCAAACTTACACCAAAATCCTAAGTCACCATTAGGTAGAAATTAGATATTTCGTGCAAGTAGGTACTACTTGTGGCCTTAATGAGATTGAGTCCAATATTCAAGGATACCACCACCTCTGTAGGTTGGTCACTTTTAGGTAGAGCACGATTCTATTTTAGTCGTAGTCCCTCAAACGATCACCTTACCGATCTATCTAAAACCCCATAGAATGGACCTGCAACCCGTCAAACGTTCTAAACTTAATTATGTTTGTTATTAATTTCTTTATGCACATTAAGAATCCAATAGAGTTAAGCTTCAAATTTTATATTTAATGAAACTAGGAACTTCAAAAAATGATTTGAATAATTTTGTGATCCAATATCAATTTAAATTTAACAAATCTTGAAGAATTCAATAATGTCTCATAAAATTCTAATGTGCAGATAGTCATGGAATATTCTCCATATTTGTTCTATAGTGGATAATCAATTCTATGCATGTATTCAAATAAGTTCTTATCAAACAATTAATCAATTGTTCATGGATTACTTACAATAAATAAACTTGAGTTCAAAAGGAGGGCCAAATCAACCCAATCGAGTCAACTCAGTCAACACTTGGGTCTAGATGGGTCCGGCTTCAAAAGGAAACTAAGGGTCTGTTCTTTACAGAAGCTAGCTTCAGCTCCAGAAGCTGGCTTCTAGAAGAAGCAGAAGCCCAGAGTCTGAAAAGCCATATCCAGCAGAAGCTTGTTCGTTACATAAGCACAGAAGCCAAAAAAGCATGTTCGTTTGATAGCTTTTTATTACTGGATTCTGATAAAATGACCAAAATACCCTTAATGTTGATAATGCACCCAGAATGCATAAAAAATTATCAGAATACTTTAATAAATATATAATTACACTAAATACATATATAAATATAATAAATTTATATTAAAAAATTATAAAAATAATTATTTTTAATTAAAATAAATTTATAAAATTTATAATTCTATCGAAATTTCGGCAGCATCTCCTCTTAAAAATGGACATATGAAATTTTCCTAATAAAAAAAAACCTGCATAATGCACTGCATAATACATAATATATCATCCACGCAATATCTAATACACATGAACATTAAAAAAAATACATAATACGTACATCAATATGTTTTAAGTCATTATAGTTCATTATTGTTTTAAGAGAAATGTTACTATTAACATTATAATAAAAAATGACCAGAATGTCTTAATATATATATATATATATAGATATATATATATATATATATATATATATTATTTTACTTTAACAAAATTTATAATTTTTATAATTCTATCGAAATTTTGGCAGCATCTCCTCTTAAAAATGGACATATGAGATTTTCCTGAAAAAAGAAAATACCTGCATAATACATAATCCAATATCCACATAACATCCCATACACATTAGCATTCCATACACAATCCAACTTCCACATAACATCCCATACACAATCCAACCTCCACATAACATCATATACACATTCCAATATCCACATAACATCCCATACACAAATCACATTTTATCAAATAAAAAGTACTACAATATCATAGAAAAAGAGAAATGTAATTTTCATTAAGAACAAATCTAAAATAAATCAAAGTTCTTAAGTTCTATTATAAACAGCATATAATGCATTAGTTATTCCAGTCCTTGTCCTCTCCATGGTAACACGAGATCGACGATCTACAGGCTCACCATTATTATCATGTTCAGGTGTACCCCCTTCATCTTCCACAATTTGTTTTCTTCGAAACGTAAGAATTCTTCATCTGCAATTGCATGCTTCCTTATGAAGTTATGGAGTGTCATGCAAGCCAATGTAATATCTCGTTGTGTTTCGAATTTGTAACGTGGCATTTGCTTCAAAATTGACCATTTTGCCTTTAAAACTCCAAAACATCGTTCTATGACATTCCTAAGTGAAGAATGCATATAATTAAAGAATTCTTTATCTGTTCTTGACCTCGACTCTCTTCTAAAATCTTGTAAATGATATGTTACACCCCGATAAGGTGAAAGGTAACCTTCCATCAATGGATATCCAGAGTCGACCAAATAATATTTGCCTTGAAAAAAGAAAATAACATATTAAGAACGAAGATGTGAAAATTGCATTTTAATATTGTATTTTATCTTAACTTTAAAATAACTAACCTGAAGGAGGATGTGGAAATTGTAATGATGACTTCGTAATAGTGTCGAGGAACACGCGAGAATCATTAGCTGATCCCTCCCATCCAGCTACGACATGTGTAAATGTCATATCAAAAGCACAAGTAGCCATAACATTTTGTGTTATGCCTTTGTGTCCTCGAAATCTATTCTGATGCACGAACGGGATATGTGCACTAATGTGTGTCCCATCAATCGCCCCAACACAGTCCTTATATTTACATATTTCAAATATAAATAACGATATTTGACGTTATTAAAAATAATGGTAAATAAAAGAAAATTATTAAAAAAATACCTTGAAATATGGCCAATATCTTTCATTGGTTCGTATATGCATCGAGACTTCGTTGAGATTAGGAGGAACGATCAAAAGCTTTGAAATTTCAATTAAGCCTCGTAGAACTATGTGAAAATATTTGTTAATTGTATCTAATGAATGTCTAAAACTGGCCCTCAGTACCCTATGCCTTTCATTGTGACCCACGGTATAAACAAACATTGCAACTTGTTCTTTGACCGAGATCTTCTTTTCGTCTTTTAACAGACTCCTTCCTTTTAATATATCACACAAATTTAGGAAAACATGTCGTTCCATCCTAAATAAATCATTGCATGTGTTACTCTCTTCATCAATGATATGACGCACATAATCTGCTCCAGTATAAACAGAACTCCTATGTGGTTCTCTATGGATAAAGGTGTCAGCGTATTGTTGTATTGCAACAATAGCACCTGTTACCAAAATATCTAACGATAGATCATCATCTATGGTATTCACGTCATGAATTTCATCATTACTGGACATATCATCGTGCGTGGAAGTATCATCGTCGGAATCCATAAGTCTGTATAAATACATAATTACAAATTATATAAATTCAAGCCATAACACTCAAATAACATAGATAACACAATAAACATGTTTAACATTCACTACATAATAGGCATACCACCCAATCCACATAAAACATAAAAAAATAAACAGACATTGTCAATAGCATACCACCATAGGGGTGGGATATAGTCATAACCATCAATGAAAGATGGCAATAAACATACATATCAAAAAGTATACAAATACTACTTCGAACGATTAATTCGAGCATCCTCCATCTCACCATCCAACCACCCAATACGGAGTTCATCGGTTCGCAAAATGCACCAAATTTGCCTATACTCCTTCTTCATACTAAATAATTTTAGTGCAAACCGATAACGATCACTATTAGGAATGATTTCTGTTGTTGCATCTAACAGATCAATACACTCCTTAATGCTACCAGGTTGTGTAGGTGGTGGTGGAGGTGGTGCACTACTCCCGCTCGTCCTCGACGAAACTGCTTCAATCAAACGATCAATCTGTTGTCCCAACATAGTTGCATTCGTCATTTTTTGTCGTTTGGAATGGGATTGAAAATCTCCAGATTTCTTGTGTGATGGTGCAGTAAATGTAGGGATATCATCACCATCAACATCAATATTAGGAGAACTATCAACAGGTGGCTGAGGACCTAATGGTTGAGACTCTGGTGGTTGCGTTTCTTGAACAGATGCAAGATCATCATCATCACCATCATTGTCATCATTATCATCTTGAAGCTCATACTCTCCAACTCTAGATGACCCAGCAGATGGACGTACACCAGGATTAGAAGAGCTTACGACATACTCTCCAGTAGCATAGGTCCCTCCAAATAGTATGTCCAACTCTTCAACATGTTCTAGTCCCTCATAACGCCATTGTGCATCAATTTTATTTTTCTACAAAATAAATAAATTTCTTTAATAGGTTTGAATAGGTAAACGTGACATTTCTATTTGGTAATTTAATCGGAAATTACCTCCAACCAAGAGTTCCACCAATCATCGCTTGCTAAGACCTTATTGTTAGCAACATCGTAGCCCACACCACTACATGCTTTTAGCTTAATCCATCTAGCCCACATAGCTTTACTTTTATCCCAGTGATTCTTATGTTGCTTCTTAGTGTAATTGAGCCCCGTCGTTGTCTGGAATTGTTTCATTAGAGATGAATATCTCGATACATTCAATGAAGTACCGGGTCTTTTTCCCTTCTTAACTAATTCCACGCAGATATCAACCCAAATCTTATGAAGATAGGGTGTCCATCTTGCAGAATCAATTTTTGACTCTGTTTCTTTTGGTTCTATTACTTTTTGTCTCGGCATCTGACAATTTAAATATTCATTTAAAAAATAATAGATAAGGAATAATCAATAAATCGGAACAAGTCAAAAATTTATCTTTAAAAATGTCAAGAAATCTAATCCATCAATTCATAAAGCAAATAACTATATAAATTTGCATTTATCTATATAAATTCCGCATTTGAGGTGAGTTTAAACAAAAAATTGCATTATTCATAAATAAGTTTTTTAACCAAATTGTCTAAAAAATGAACAATTCTACATTTTTCATACAAAAACTGTTGTTTTCCTTTCTTCTACCTTTTTATCATTCTTACCCTTCACATTTATCAATACCCAACTCTTTTATATAATAAAGATAGGAGGTGTACAAATGTAATTTGAATATAAGTTAAAAGAAGGGTTATTAGTACTTTCAATATAAAGTTAAAAAACTGGTATTTTGAGTTCAAAAAATTGTAAAAAGTGAGTATTGTTTACATAAAGGACTGTTTAAATAAAAATAAAAATAAATCTGAACATATGGTTGGGTGAGTATTGTTTACATAAAGGAAAATACAATTTAAGCGTGGTTAAAATTGCTAAACTTACCCTGAAATCACAAAAATCAACAAAAAGAGAGAATCTAAAAAGAAATGTAGAATCAACATTAAAATTACACTATAGGAAGGCTTTTAGTTGTACCTTAGCTAAGATTGTAAGCTTGCATCCTCATAATAAAAAGAAAGAGATGAATCCCCAAGTGGTAGATCCATAAAATTAATCACATTATCCTACACCTTACTTCAAATTTGATGGAAAGGAAACAGTTGTACAATTTCTACCTTGAGCATAACCCAAGCATGGTTTTAAATCTCTTCCGAGATCGAGACAACTAGACAACTTGAGCATAACCATAACCCAAGCATGGTTTTAAATTTCTTCCGAGATCGAGACAACTAGACAACTTGAGCATAACCCAAGCATGGTTTTAAATGTTTTCCAACAAGGGTGAGTTTAAATCCAATTAAAATCAAACCCAACTTCAAAAAATAAAATAAAAATGGTAAGAAGGGTCGAGACCTAGTGTTAGGAGACAATGACAGTTTTTATTTTAAAAAGTGATATTGTCATGTGAGGAATTCTATCTAAATATATGTAATTTAGCTAATAAAGTTATTAGCAAGTGTTAGGAGCTTATTTAGCCGAACCCAATTCTATATAAGTATTGAACAACCCATGTGCACAGATTTAACTTGTTTTGCTTTGTTGGACCTTAGGTTAAAACTCTTAAGGAGTTTGTTCATAAGCTTTGCACATACCACTACGAATTTTCTTTTCAATACATTTGGTTCACCTACTAGGGGTGCACATGGTTCGGATTGGAGTAATAAAAAAATTAAAAAAATTCTATATTTCATTTAAGAAATTTGATGTAGATGAGGTTCAATAAATAGAAAATAGTATATTTTATAGAAGATGAGATAGAGGATGAGTTCAATAAGTTGAAAATGAAAAAAATTCTCAAAGAAAAAAGAAGGGGTTTGGCTTGAGGTTTAAAATAATGGCATTTAAGCCATTTTATGTTATTCTCCTAAACAAATAAGAAATATATTAAAGATCCATTCTATTATATCCTAATCCGGAACCGAACCAAATTAATCGGATTTTTTTTTCTTCAATCCGTACCCAAACCGTGGGTATGTTTAATCCGAACCAATCCAATCCAAAGGCTTCGGATTGGTTCGGATCTCGGATTTATCCAATCCAATGTGCACCCCTATCACCTACCTCCCCATAAGTTCCAGATTGTCCAAAGATATACTTGGAGAAGAATAGCAAAAATCATAACTTAAAACCAACTTCAAATCTCAACGAGGAACTCAACAACCCAAAAATAGTAGAACAACCTATCTTTTTTATCAATCCCACACCAATCCAATCCAAGTTTTCAACTAAATCATTGAAGAAAATAACAAATTCAATCAGAAAATTAGCAAAAGCTTCAAACATCATGAAGAAACTCAACCACAAATCCTGAACATATAACAATCATCAATTTCCAGTTTTTTTTACCCATTCCACACCTATCCAATTACAATTTTAAATAAACACAAAAACAACTAGAAATCCCATAGAAATCAGAAAACTTGTCATCCAAAGCTGCAAACAATATAAATAAATTCACCCACAACGAAAATCCAATAGAATCAAAAGAGATTTCCATGCTTTTAGATTCAATCCCAATAACAAAACCAATTCAAGTTTTCGACAGAAAACATAAAATAAAATAAAATTCGTGAAAATGTAAGGATACAAGTTGCAAGTTGTTCATTTTTTCTATCAAACCCAACCCCAACAAGACCCATAAATTAGTTGCAGGAGATCCCATAGTTTTTTGTTCAGATTTGGAGTGGAGAGGGTGAGAGAAGGGTATACACTGTGGCAACAAAATCGAGAGCAGAGAGTAGAGATTTTACCTTCGTGAGTGATGAGGAAACCCAAGATTCGCGATCTGTAGAGAGTGTTGAGCGATCGATTTGTGTGAGCCGAGAGAGATCGATTTGTGTGAGCCGAGACTGATCTAAGAAGAAGGAAGCCGAGAATGAGAGTAGAGAGTGACGACGAGGGGTTTACCCTTGAGAGATCGATTTGTGTGAGCCAAGATTGAGAGTGGAGAGTGACGAGGAGGTGTTTACAGTCGTTCAACGTTGACGAGGAGGTGTGAGCCGAGAGAGATCTTAGAAGAACGAAGCCGAGAGTGAGAGTAGAGAGTGACGAGGAGGGTTTACAGTCGTTCGACGTTGATGAGGAGGTGTGAGCCGAGAGAAATCTAAGAAGAACGAAGTCGAAAGTGAGAGTAGAGAGTGACGAGAGGGTTTACAGTCGTTCGAAGCCTATAACGAAACAGGCGGTTTTTTCGTTGGAAATAGAGAAAAAGATGAAGGGCTTTTTGGTCATTATTCAATAGCCGTTTTCGGTGTTCGGCTTTGTACAGAAGCAAATGAAAGAAGCCTCTCCCTAACGTCTCTGAATAAAAGCTGATTTATAACTTTTATTGATTTTCATTGGAGCTAAAAGAGCTCAAACGAACATTGTTTACGGAGCTTTTTTGACTTAAAAGCTAAAAAAGTAAATTGAGCTGGCTTTTCTATTCCAAACGAACAGCCCCTAAATCTATTTTAAGTGGTTAAAAGTGTGGTCCTTGGAGTGGTCAACATGCTGTGCCTTCACATGGGTTAAAAAAAAAAAAACCATCTACCAAGTAAACAAATGTTACTTTCGAAAACAACATTTAAAATTAAACATGCTGCAACAACTAGTCTACGATGATTTGGCTATCACAATGTTTTAAAAAATAAATAAATAAATTACAATAAAGTTTTCCTTTAATAATTCTTTAATAAAATTAGGCCCAAACCCAAATATTTGATGTGGCCCAGTCCAATGGTTTAATGGGACCCAACGCCCATTTGGGTTGAAAAACAAAACCCTTCACAGCAGGGTCTTGCACACACGCACCAAAAACCGAGAAATCACCATCGACAATCGATGCAATCGCACAGCCAAATGCCGGCAATGCTGAATCTGGTGACTCTGCGATCAAATCAACGACGAAAATGATTGTTTAATAAATAAGAACTTTAGAAAGGGGTTTTGATTGAAATCAAGAGCATGGTTAGGTTCTAATACCAATTTTGTTGGGTTTAAAACCCTTCACCTTTAGATCTTTAGCACTTGTAAACTGAGAGCACAACTGTTTAGATTAATGGTGTTCTTGAAAACATACCTGTGATGCTTATAAACCGATGCAAAAGCATATCCGAATCAAAATAATAACGAATCCAAAACCCTTGGTGCTTCAAACTATATGATCAATAATCAATCGACATCAATCTCCCTTTTTCGAACTATAATATGCCTTAAGTTAAAACAAAGTGACCAATACAAATAGTTTTAGGATTCCAAGTAGTAAAATAACAACCATTGATGATTAACTAGTCTTTTGTTGCTAGAAACTATTAACAGTAATGCCCCCATCAACACATATAATTTGGCCAGTAGTGGATGATTAACTGGTCTTTTATTGCTAGAAACTATTAATAGTAATGCCCCCATCAACACATATAATTTGGCCAGTAGTGGATGATTAACTGGTCTTTTATTGCTAGAAACTATTAATAGTAATGCCCCCATCAACACATATAATTTGGCCAGTAATGTATGAAGCGGCAGGTAGGCAAAGGAATGCCACTATCGACGAAACTTCCTTAGGCTCTCCGGCACGACCAAGAGGAGTACGGACCATGTATTTTTCCATAAATTCTTTGTCTTGAAGAAGCTGAATAGTTGTTTTTAAAAAGAAAATAAAAAAGGAATCAGAATATTAATCATAATTAATAGATTACTTCAAGTCAATCAATACGATCTAAAGACCATTTGACCAATTTTGAAAATTTTAGAAATCTCTATTTCTATTGTAATTAAAACAAGAGATGTGCAAGAGTAACATTGTGAACCATAGATGCTTATCATCGAGATCTCTCTCGTATCTTGATGATAAGCATCTATGATTCTGTGCACACCACTGTCCCTCACAATGTTACTTCAGCATTAATCTTAAAACAATTCCAAAAGAAGTATAATTATCATAAAAGTAAATGTAGGTTGTACCTCATCGGTCATTGCTGTCTTTATAACTCCTGGTGCAATGCTGTTAGTCCGAATATTATCTTTCGCCCACTCACACGCCAAATTCTTTGTTATTTGATTTATTGCTCCTAATAATTCCAACATAAAATTTACCGAAAAAAAAATCAATTTAAACCTTTAGCATTGGAATCAAAAGTCTTATTTTTCATATAAAGTTCTATTTTTTTCCTTTAAAATTATTTTACCTTTAGTTGCTGCATAAACACTTGACATATGTGTACTGCTCACACCAGCTATAGAGGAGATGAATACAATGCTTCCTTCACCAGAGGCTTTTAAAAAAAGGGTGTGCAAGTTGACACAAATGGTAAGCAGATTCTAAGTTTGTAGTCATCAATAATGAGAATTCTTCAGCAGTATAACCAACAATTGGTTTCGGTATAAATACTCCAGCATTGCTTACCTATTTCAATAAAATCAAACTGAATTGAGTCAATCCAAGATGGAAATTTAACATGTTCCCCTTATTTTAGGTCCCCAGGAAGAGAATCAAAAAAGGGATATTTACAAAAAAGAGATCAACTTTTGGCGAATTTATGATTTCGGCTCACTGTTCATTTTAATTATCAAAATGTGAACGATAACGAATTCGGAGGTTTTTAAAGTCAATTTCGCAGATTTAAATTGACTAATTGGAATAATAACTTTAAACCTGCGAAATTGGCACTTTAAAACTGCAGATTTCATTATTGTTCTGAATTTTATTTTAACGAAGACGTGATGATTCACGTTTTGGTAATTAAAATTAAAATAAACAGTTAATCAGAATCATAGATAACTTATTTTCAGCTCACAAACTGGTAATTCACCCAAGAAAAAAAACAAAATTTGCTTTATTAGATATCAAATGAGAAGTATGATCAATTTTTGAACTATTTTATTAGTATTCCAATCAAATAAAGCGATAAATCGTTACTTTGTTTATTTCAAAATAATAAAATTTCATTTTAATAGAAAGCGACAAATTCACCAATTTATCTGTTTGTTATGTATCATAATAAACTACGTAAAGAATTCGCCTGAAAAAACAATGCTTTGTTCCTTTTAAAACAACTATTTCGTCACCTTTAGAAACAACAAAAATGTCCCTTTTGAAGTGGCAAATTAGCCTTTTCGAAATGATAAATCTACGAATTCGTCAATATTGATTGATTTTATGCTCACGATGAATTTGCTCCGAGCACTCCAACCGGTTGACATGTGGTGCAACAAGACAAAGTAAATGGGGTAAAAAAATTCTCTTACCTACCCATACATTCTTTACGGAAAAAATTTAATTTTAAGATTTGAAATCTTAGAGAGAGTAATTGGGCCCACATGGATTAGCACATTCATAGTCTAACACCACAACTTTCAAGATTTCATAAGAAATCTCATGTTGAAAAAAAAACAAGCTTTATCACGGCTATTGAGCCCCCAAATTTAGATGTTAAAATTTAAATTCGGTGAAAAATAAGTTTTTTTTCTTAAGTTGTTTTAGGATAGTGTTAAAGGCACTCCAACTATTACCAAGGGCACCCCATAACATAGTCAAATTTTTTTGTCTATCTAGGTTAAAAGTTTTGGAATGGAATGATTTTTTATGAGAATGATCTTTATGGTAAAGAAATCGTCTTCACAAAATATTAGCTCATTCTAAAACTTCTAACCCAAAAGTGGTTTAAAAAAAAAGGATAATTTATGATTCTTCAACTTGTTTTGATGGGGTTAGAAGTTTTGAAGTTGGTTGATTTTTTGTGAAGATAATTTCCTCATCATAGAGATCACTCTCACAAAAAAAAAAAAATCAATTCATTCTAAAACTTCTAACCCATACGAGACAACAACAAAAAAAATAATTGGCTATAGTGTGTGGTGCCCTTTGTAATAATTGGGGTGCCTTTAACACTACTCTCTCTAGTTTAAATTTCATAGAATTTTGTCCTCTACAATCTCATGACATCCGCCATAACATCAGATGTTGTTTTTGAATGGCATAAGGTGGAGTCATTTTTCACTCACACTGTTGTTTTTGAATGGCATAAGGTGGAGTCATTTTTCGCTCACACTGCTCACAGATTCTTTAGTGCTTGCCATGTGAAACATACAATGGTATTTTTGTAACTAAAGAAGGTACTTTTATAAATTAGAAATGCCATTCAATACACGTGGATACATATGATTGGTGGACTCCAAATTTCTATGAGCAAAATATTTTTATCAGAAATTTTCATTTTCCATTCCGAGTAAGATAGAAATTTTCTATTTTTCTTATTTGAGTGCTGATAATATGATGGACTTTTGGTGGACGGATTTGATGCATATTGACGTGGAAGCACATAACTTACTAAATAAATAAATAAATAAATAAATAAATAAATAAATAAAAAGTTTCTCTCTCTCCTACACATAGTGGAAAAAAAATAAAACTTTCAAATCTAATCACCTTTCGACATTCAAAATCATGATCCGATGAAATGGGATTGTAGAGGATAAAATTATATGAACTTTAAAAGAAAATAAAAATAATTATTTTTCACCGTTGAATTTTATTTTTAAATGTAGGTGCTCAGTAACCATCTGTTTTAAATTCTATAGATCAAGCTCAAAAAATAATTGTTTTTAATTTTGTATTTTTTTAATATGAATATTTTAATGAAATATAAATGTCTATAGTGTTGGATTGTCAATGTAATAATCAATGTGGGCCCAACAATCCTTTTTAATATTTGAAATCTTAAAAAACAAATATGTGGGCAGAGAACGGGCAAGAGAGAGAATTTTTTTTTTTTAAAATAAGTTATGTGCTTCCACGTCAGTGTGCGTCAAATCCGTCCATTAAAAGTCCTTCATATTATCAGCACTTTTCTTTTTTTTGACTTTTTAACTAGGGGTAAAACTTGGTTCGGTTTCATTTGGTTTGAGGTAAAATTAGAACTGAACAGACATAGGTCGGTTCTACGAAATAAGAACCAAAATCGAACCAAATTCCATTGGAACCAAACCAATTGAAACTGAATTAAAGTTGGTTTGGTTTGGTTCGGTTCTCTAGATTGTCTATTCTATAAATTGTAAGTAATTTTTTTAATGAAAAAATAAACATAAAATTTCATACAATAAATCACAAATCCATACATAAAAAAGTTATTAATTTATCCATAAAAAAAATTAGTAATCTATGTCCTAAACTCCTAATATAATTCATAATAATTATTATATTCATATATTTATTTATTGCATAAGGGTTTAGTTCTCATTTTGGTCCAGTCCTATACAAGTTTAATCCAAGAACCGAATCAAATCGATAGGCTCTCAATTTTCGTAACCCCGAACCAAATCACAACTTGTTCCAAACCACCTCAAAACTATCAGTTTGATTTGGTTCTCGATTTGAACAGGATCAAGTTGCACCCCTACTTTTAACCATATGTCAAGCAGCTGTGTTGCCATAAGAGTCGAGCTGGCGTAACATTGAAATTGACATCGTTTGGAACATTGGCGTGCACATAACCAAAGATGCTTCCCAATCACATCTGGATGAAAAATAGGCACATCAATGTCTGTACGTCTAAAACGATGTAACTTTCAATGTTACTTCAGTATTTTCCGAGCAAAAATAATCAGCCATATTGGTAGCTTAGTCCAAATTTCTTAGAGATCGATTCTAGGGAATCCCTAAGAGAAAAGAAATCACCCAAAGAATATTTTCTTAGGGATCTCAACCCCGGAAGATTTCCATACAGATCCCAAAGAAAACTGAACTAATCACAAGGAAATTTGTGCTGATCATCCCATCTCAGCCGTATGTTTTACCAAATCGTTATAGAAGGAAAAAGTGAAGATGATCGTATACTACAGTTGCAGAACTAAATATGATGAACATGGGAAAGAATCTCACAAAGATGTTGAGCTTCCCTTTGAAGATGTTTGAGACATCCTCCATGAGTTTCTCTCGTTGGGCTCTCACTGTCACATCACAGACCGATCCAGTGACTCGGAAGCCTAACTCAGTCCACTCACGTATGACCTGGTTGACTTCAGCTTCTTTGCGGGAACATGTGTGCACAGACGCTCCCAAACCAGCGAGCTCCTCCACGATTGCATGGCTGAACAAAAAACAACAATCTATAGTGAGAGAGAGAGAGAGAGAGAGAGAGAGAGAGAGAGAATCTATGAGAGAGACCCAATTCCTTTGGTTCCACCAGTTACGAGAGCAGTCATTCCTTCGAGAGACCATCTCCTCTTCTCTGCTGCTGCTTCCATAATTTCTTATTTTCTTCTATGATAAGGCACGGCTGTTATGTTCTCTATATATTCTAAAGCTGAAGCCATCTGGGGGCGTTGCTCTCATTTATTTACTGTGAAAATTTTGATACGCGAACCACTACAAAAGTTCGATACATATCTCCCCAAATAATGGCACGCGTTAACCTCTTTCTTGCCGCCTAACCCATGGAGCAGTATTTGTCAGTGGTTTCAATTGGAAGACATTTTCCTCATGAAATATTCTCTAATCCAATGGCTATGAACACCAATCATAATGATTTACTGACTTTCATGTGGGGTCTAAAAATTTCCCATATGGTACACTCGCTCCATCTTATGGTGAGTTTTTAAGATGACACCATTATTTTCGTGTCCTTGTCTCTCAAAAATCCACCTTTCCAAGTAAAGAGTCGAGGTAGCTTGACTAACTTAATAAGATTTTAAATCTTATTGATGAATATTTGTGAGCTTAGATCTTGGTATCCAAAAAATGAGGAGATCATCTTCACCAAATATCAACTCAATCTAAAATGTTTTACCTCGTTAAAAATGATTTATACAAAATGGACGGTTCATAATTCTCCAACTCATAAATATGAGGTTACAAATTTTAGAATTAGTTGATTTTTGGTGAGGATGATCTCCTCATCATAAAGATCATCATCACCAAAAATCAGCTCAATCCAAAAATTTTAGCCCACATAAGACAAAACACATTCTAGATATATGTGTACATGGATCTTGATATATATATATATCAAGGGTCAAGTTCCGTAGACACATAAAGCTACTTATAAAGTTACAATATTTTTGTCTTATATGATTAAAAAGAATCAAAATGGGTTGATTTTTTGTGAGGATGATCTCTGTGGTAAGGGGATCATCCTTGTTAAAAATCATTTCATTCCAAAACTTCTAGCTCCATCAAAAGTGATTTACAAAAATAGGACGGTCTAAATTTTTTCAACTTGTAAACATGGGGCTAGAAATTTCATAATAGGTTGATTTTTGGCAAGGACGATCTCCTCACCATAGAGATCATCCTCACAAAAAATCACCCAATTCCAAATATTGTTGCCTATATAAGACAAAACACATTGTAGCTTTATGTGTATACGGATCCTAATTCATATACATATATATATATGGGGACGGTTCAGCAGCCCTAAAGTTTGCTAAACATTTTTCAAAAGATGGGTTAGAAGCTTTGGAATGAGTTGATTTTTTGAAAGAATGATCTTTATGATGAGGAGATCATCCTCACCAAAAATCAGCCTATTCCAAAACTTCTAACCCCATCAAAAGTGATTTACAAAAATTGGATAGTTCACAATTCTTCAACTTGTAAACTACGGTTAAAAGTTTCATAATGAGCTGATTTTTGGTGAGGATGATCTCTTCATCATAGAGATCATCTTCACAAAAAATCAGTCAATTCCAAAACTTCTAACCCTATCAAAAGTGATTTACAAAAAATGTTTGGCAAACTTTAGGACTGTCGAACCGCTCCATATATATATATATATATATATATATATATATATATATATATATATATATATATATATATATTTATTGACTTACACTTACAAGTTGTATTACAAAATTGTAGTAAATGTTCTGGTTCTTCTTGTTCACTAGAGCTTGGTGTTGTTTCTTCAATTGTTTCTTCTTGGCTACTACTAGTGTTATTGTAATCAGAATTTATCATTAAGTTTTCTAATTGTTCCTTTAGATCTTTGTCTATTTCTAGTTCACTTATTTTCTGCTTTACTTTACATTGGTTATTGTAATGTCTTACTTTTCCACATTTGAAACATGTAGGTATCTTTTTCTTTTGGTTTGCTTGTTTAAAACGTTCAAAAGGTTTCTTCTTCCGTTGCTTAGAAGTTTTCTTATAATAAGTTTGCTTTGGCTTGATTTTGTTTTCATTCTTGTATATATATATATATATATATATACATATGTATGTATATATGTATACATATATACATACATATGTATACATATATACATATATATGTATATATATAGATACATATATATGTATATATATATATATATATGGGAAATGTTCAGCACCCTAAGTTTTACCACACACTTTAACAAACGTTTTTTGTCCTACATGGGTTAGAAGTATTGGAATGAGCTGATTTTTGGTGAGGATGATCTCTATGATTAGAAGATCATCCTCCCCAAAAATCAGCCCATTCTGAAATGTTTAGCCCCATGTTTATAGGTTCAAAAATCGTGGACAGTCCATTTTGTGTAAATCATTTTTGATGGGGTTAGAAGTTTTGGAATGAGCTGATTTTTGGTGAGGATGATCTCCTCACCATAGAGATCATCCTCACCAAAAATCAGCCCATTCCGAAACTTCTAACCCATGTAGGACAAAACGCGTTTGTTAAAGTGTGTGGTAAAACTTAGGCTGCCGAACGGGACCCTATATATATAGGGTCCCTATCCGTGGCCAACAGTTTGGCAAACATTTTGGCAAACACTTTTTCAAAACATGGGTTAGAGGTCTTGGAATGGGCTGATTTTTGGTGAGGATGATCTCTATGGTGAGGAGATCATCCTCACCAAAAATCAGCTCATTCCAAAACTTCTAGCCCCATTTTACAAGTTGAAAAATCGTGAACCGTCCATTTTTTGTAAACCATTTTTGATGAGGTTAGAAGTTTTGGAATGGGCTGATTTTTGGTGATGATGATCTCCTCACCATAGAGATCATCCTCACCGAAAATCAGCCCATTCCAAGACCTCTAACCCATGTTTTGAAAAATGCGTTTGCCAAACTGTTGGCCATTGAACGCTACTCATATATATATATATATATAGGGTAGCGTTCAAGGGCCATATGAGAAAACATATGAGAAAACTTTTGTTTTTCAAAATAAGGGTTAAAGGTTTTGGATTGAGCTGATTTTTTGCAAGGATGATCAGTATGATGAGAAGATCATCCTCACAAAAAATCAGCTCAATCAGAAACTTCTAAATCCATCAAAAGTGATTTACAAATTAGTGATAAAAATTGGTAAAAAATCGACGGTCCACAATCTAAATCACTTTTAATGGGGTTAGAAGTTTCAGATTGGGCTGATTTTTTTTTTCTTTTTGATGATCTTCCCATCATAGAGATCATCCTCACAAAAAATCAGCTCAATGCAAAATTTCTAACCCATATTTTAAAATTTTATTTACCGTCGAAAGTTTTCTTATATGTTTTCTCATATGGCCCTTGAACCTGACCCATATATATATATATATGGGTGCAACTCGGTTCGGGTTGGTTCGGTTTAGAGCAAAATCAGAATCGAATCGACCAAGATCGGTTCTATCATATGAGAATCAAAACCGAACCGAATTGGTCTAGAACCGAACCAACCCAAACCGACCTTAATTCGGTTTGGTTCGATGGATTGTCAAAAAGAGAAGAACATTCAAATTCTACACAAAATTGATTCCCAGTTCTTCGATTTAAAGTTTGAATTTCAAACCCTATAATTACTAAAGATCAACACAATATAAAGAAGGAATTAAAAATAAAAAATAAAAAAACAAAAAAAAAAAAAAAAAAGAAAAAAACCCAATCTCAAACCTGTCGCAGATCGTATATCACCGGCTGCAGGTTACAAATCAGAGGTCGCAGCCACAGCGCAAGAGAGAGAGAAAGAGAGAGAGGGATGGAGGGAGGGAGGGAGATGTGCCGATGGCAGCCGCAGGTTGCAGGTCCCACCGTCGCAGCCGCAGAGACAATGATGGAGAGAGAGAGAGAGAGAAAGAGAGAGACGGTTGTAGCTGGTGGCAGTCGGTGGCAGCGCAGATTGTAGTCGCAGTCGCAGCCGCAACTGAGAGATGAGAGACGAAGAGGGTTTTTATTTAAAAAAAAAATTACATTTTTGTTTTTATATATAGTATCGGTTTTCAAGTTGGTTCGGTTATTTATCAATCTTGAATCGAAAACCAAACCGAACTCATCGGTTCTTGTTTTCTTTTATCCGAAACCGAACCGCATTTAACTAAAACCGAACCAATCCAATCCAAAATTCACGGATTGGTTCGGTTCTCGGTTTGAACCGAATTAAGTTGCACCCCTAATATATATATGAGAAATGTTCAGCAACAAACATTTTGGCAAAACATTTTTCAAAACATGGGTTAGAGGTCTTGGAATGGGCTGATTTTTGGTGAGGATGATCTCTACAGCGAGGAGATCATCATCACCAAAAATCAGCCCATTCCAAAACTTCTAACCCCATCAAAAACAGTTAACAAAAAATGAACGGTCCACGATTTTTCAGCTGGTACACTGGGGCTAAAATTTTTGGAATGGGTTGATTTTTGGTGATGATGATCTCCTTGCCGTAGAGATCATCCTCACCAAAAATCAGCCCATTCCAAGACCTCTAACCCATGTTTTGAAAAATGTTTTGCCAAAATGTTTGTCAAAATGTTTGTTGTTGAACGGGACCCTATATATATATATATATATATATGGGAAATGTTCAGCACCCTAAGTTTTACCACACACTTTAACAAACGTTTTTTGTCCTACATGGGTTAGAAGTTTTGGAATGAGCTGATTTTTGGTGAAGATGATCTCTATGATTAGAAGATCATCCTCCCCAAAAATCAGCCCATTCCGAAATGTTTAGCCCCATGTTTACACGTTGAAAAATCGTGGACCGTCCATTTTTTGTAAATCAATTTTGATGGGGTTAGAAGTTTTGGAATGAGCTGATTTTGGTGAGGATGATCTCCTCACCATAGAGATCATCCTCACCAAAAATCAGCTCATTCCGAAACTTCTAACCCATGTAAGACAAAACGCGTTTGTTAAAGTGTGTGGTAAAACTAAGGGTGGCGAACGGGACCCTATATATATATATATATATGGAAATGCTCAACACCCAACTATTTGCCCAACATGTTTTGTCCTACATGGGTTAGAAGTTTTGGAATGGGCTGATTTTTAGTGATGATGATTTCTACTGTTAGAAGATCATCCTCACCAAAAATCAGCCTATTTCAAAACTTCTAACGCCATGTTTATAAGTTGAAAAATTGTGGAGCGTCCACTTTTTGTAAATCATTTGTGATGGGGTTAGAAGTTTTGGAATGAGCTGATTTTTGGTGAGGATGATCTCCTCACCATAGAGATCATCCTCATAAAAAATCAGCCTCAAACCCATGTAAGACAAAATATATTGGGCAAATTATTAGGTAAATGGTTGGGTGCTGAATGGGACCTATATATATATATATGGGTAGCGATCGATGGCAAACTTTTTGGCAAAACATTTTTCAAAACATGAGTTAGAAGTTTTGGAATGGGCTGATTTTTGGTGAGGAGATCATCCTCACCAAAAATCAGACCATTCCAAAACTTCTAACCCATGTTTACAAGCTGAAAAATCGTAGACCGTCAATTTTTTGTAAACTATTTTTAATGGGGTTAGAAGTTTTGGAATGGGCTGATTTTTGGTGATGATGATCTCCTTACCGTAGAGATCATCCTCACCAAAAATCAGCCCATTCCAAAATCTCTAACTCATGTTTTGAAAAATGTTTTGCCAAAAAGTTGGCCCTTGAACGCCCCCATATATATATATATATATATATATATATAATTTTGTTCACTCATTGGGATTAGTTTGATTTCTTTTTATCACTTATTCGATTATTTAAACAATATTTTAAAGGTGATTCCAACAACTCTCTCTTATTATATTAGTCGGGGTTTGTCTTTACATAAAATTTTCAATGAATCTAATATCTGTAAAATAAGACATCTTGTCTTTACATAAAATTTTCAAGGAATTTAATATCTGTAAAATAAGACATCTTCATTATTATAATGAGAGATTCTCGTAAGGTGTGGGGCACATGTTAAAGTCCACTAAATATACTTTGAAAATTGGATTATGAGGGTATTTCGATATAATGTTATTTTTAAGGGTATTTTGAAATAAAATTTTATTTTCAAAGTGTATTTATTACAGTTTAACATTGTTATTGCTCATGTGAAATGCACATGTGCATAGACTAAGATTTTCTGATAGATGAATCTCAAACATGATGGACTACAATTTCGCAGTGCCTTGAGTTTTCATGTACGGAAAAGATTCACTCTATTTATTATTCATATTCAAACAAATAAGAGAATAAAATCATTTATAATTATTCAATATGAGACTAAAATTTAGAGGAGTTGTCTCTACAACTCTCACAAATAAATAAATAAACAAAAATAAAGTGAATCTTTTACTATCAACTTGCACATTTTTTGAAAAAATTATTTGGTTTTTGTGTTTCTCTAAAAATGAAAATCTCTAAAAACTCAAGAGGTCTTGAGTTCAAGTCTTGCCCCAAACAAAATAATAAAAATTCTGAATTTTTACAATAACCCCTCATAGGTTCAAAATTGGAAGAAAAAAAGAAATGGTGTTCGTATAGGGTAACATAACGAATATCTAATGTCGATGTCTTTTGGACTTAATCGACACTTAATATAGATAGATAGAACTTTTATAGTATTACGTTATGATGTAATCTCATATCCCATATCTAAGATCATATAAAACTTAGAGGGTTATAAAAGACAAAATTTAAGGACTTTGAAAAAAATTCAAAAAAAGAAGGGTTAATTTTCACCATTAAATTTCAGTTTTAATATTTGAGAGTTCGGTAATCATCCATTTTCAACACCAACGACTAAGTTCAAAAATGTTTTTATTTTTTAAATTTTTTTTCTTTTTAATATGAGTTTTCTATGAAATATACATAATTATGGTCTTGGATTACTAATTTGATAACCCATCTGGAACCAAAGTCCCTTAGTAATATTTGAAATCTTATTTAGTCATTCTAATCTAACTCATAAAGTAAGGTTTGTTCGGGTGACAAATTTGATAAAGTAAGAGTTTTTTAACTAAAATTACAACAGTTGGGTCTGCCCAGTAAATCTCTCTTTATTTTTATTTATTTATTTTTATTATACCCATCACTCAGTTGGTTTGACCTCCCATTGCAAAGCAACTTTGAGGCAGTGGAAAGGGTTTCTCTCCATTTTATAGACGGGAAAATATTTTTCTATTTATTTGTGGGCACACACCACCACCCCCACCCCCTGTTGGTAAAGCGGTGCTTTGCTGAATAATAATTAACCTCAACCTCTTTTTTGGTGCAAATTATTTTATAGACGGGAAATTATTTTTCTATCATAAAAGGGTCCCGAAAAGTAGTGGCTCCATGTTAGTGACTGATCATTAAATAATTTTCCATTAAAAACCTCCATCTCCATATTGAATTGATGATGTAACATTTATTTGAAGAATCTGCCTAAAGACTGATTTCTGAGAATAAGAAATAGAAATTTCATTTGATAAAAATATTTAATTAGAAGAAAGAAAAATTGTGATAATCTAATAATCCAACGTGTTGAGTTTAATCCCACATCGGACACACATACCAAGTCTCTCTCCTTATAAGTTCTTGAGCCTCTTAACTCATAGTCAATTGATTTTGAGTTGGATCCCTAAATTTATCATGGTATCAGAGTAGTCATTTCTTTTCTTCGTGTCACCTAGTTCATATCTTCGCGATGTGTTTTAATTTGACCCCTTATGGCCCATAAATGTGGGGGTGAGTTGAATTTAGTCCTACATCAGACACACATTGCCTTGTCTCTCTCCTTATAAGTTTTTGGGCCTCTCCACTCATGGTTAATTGGTTTTGAGTTGGACCCCCAAATTTATCATGGTATCAGAGTGGCCATTTCTCTCCGTGGTGTCACTTAATTCATATCTTCGCAATGTGCTTTGGCCTACTATGGCCTATACATGTGGGGGCGAGTTGAATTTAATTCCACATCGGACACACATTGCCTTGTCTCTCTCCTTATAAATTCTTGGGCCTCTCAACTCATAGTTAATTGGTTTTGAGTTGGACCCCCAAATTTATTACCACGTGGCACACTCAATCAACTCTCCTGACGTACCAAGTTCGGGAATCGTAGATTTGTGCACCTGGGATACAAAACTGCACTTCCCCATTTGAAAAAAGTGTATCCCAAGGGAACCATGTATCTTGAGGCGTACAGATCTACGGTTTACGATTCCCAATCTTCTCACGTCAGGAGAGTCGATTGATTGTGCCACGTAAGGTAGTTAGATTATCACAACTCAAGAAAGAATTCTATGACTCCAAACACGAGTAGCTATTGATGGTTAACAAATCATTTAGCGATAAAAACCATAGACAATTATGCCCTGCCAGTAATGTATGAAATGGTTGGTAGACAAAGGAATGCCATAATTGATGAAACTTCCTTAAGTTCTCTCCCATGTGACCAACTAGAGGGGTGCGATGCAAGACATGTATCCTTTCATATTTCATGATTTTAGGTGCTCGAAATAATTAAAATTTTAAAAAGAAGGGAAAATAACTTAAAGGACCCTTGTGGAAGAGTTTCTTTCTAAATAGTCCCTAAGTTTTGCAGGGTTGCTTGAGTTGATCGCTTTTTTATTTAAAAGGTGTTCATCGCTTTTTATTTACTATCAAGTTCACCACCTTTTAAATAAAAAGTGGTGAACACCTCACTGGTGAAATCCACCCATTTTCAATTTTCGAATTTTCCGACTAAAATACATCGCAAGATCGACTAAAAACTTGGGATAACGACTTGTTTAGATGATTCCAACCTAAAAGAACCATTCTTAATTGATTTTCATCCAAAAACTAAGAAAAAACTGGAGAAAAAAAAAAAAACTCTAATTTTTTACATACATATCTTCAAAATTCCTTGAAAATAACTTCTTCTTTCTTAATCCTTTCCAATGGAATGAATTATCTAAAACTCAATTGAGATGTCAAAATTTTAATTTTTGGATGAAAACGATGAGTTGGAATGGTTGGGGCAGTCAATCATGAGAAATGTGGGAAATAACATCAGGGACCATTGAGAAGAAAAAAAAAAGTTTACTAAATGTCTACCATCGAAAACTTAGGGACTTTTTAGAAAGAAACCCTTCCGTGAGAGTCCTTTAAGTAATTTTCCCTAAAAAGAGAGAGAACCTAAGAATTAGCTCATTATTATTATTATTATTATTATTATTATTATTTTCATTTAAAAAATAGTTTAATTTGAGTGACCAATTTCTGGATTTTGAGTGTTCTCTATCGGTATCATTGTTCAAATAAAAATTCCAACATAATAATATAAGTTTCTTATCATTCTAGGTGCAATGCTGTTAGTCTGAAAATTATCGTTTGCCCATTCAGACACTAAATTCTTAGTAAATTGATTTATTTTTCCTGACATTTCAAAGAAATGTTTTTTACTAAAGTTTGTAATTAAGGATCTGTGTGATTGCATGGATTTTGAATTCCTTGGGAAAATGAATTAGAACATCTGATGGTACGCAGGAAAGTATGCATCCAAAAGAGAATTGGTTTCGAGAATAATTTTAAAACTCATCGAGCCGACTCAAAACTCAGTCAAATCAATTTTCCGAGTGAATTTGATAAATTATCAAATCAATTCAACGACTCAGTCGAGTCATCTTGAAAATGCACCTAATCATGTCAATAACTTTACCGAGTTATTCATCTATGTATAATACTTTTGTGGAGAACAATATATAAATATTTTATTTATTTTAATTCTTATAAAACCTATTTTATTTAACTCTTTATAAATTTAATTAATTTTTTTTATTTCACTCATCCAATTCAACTTGACATCTTCAAGTTTTAAGAATATGATTGTTTTTTTTAGTTTTGGGGATATAGAGAAATCGTGAGAAAATGGCATTAGAAGGTGGGAAAATAATTTTCCTGGAGGGTTAAATGGGAAAATAATTTCCCCTCAATAAGATAAAAATCACTTTGGATGGAAAATTAAAATCCAGCGAAAATACATGCATAATCTAAGACTTAAAAAATTTTATTTTTTAAGGGAAACTATTCTCCCACCTATTTTCCATGTACAATCATACGTACACATATTGGTAGCCATCATGAATGAGAAATCCTCGGCCGTATAATCAACAATTGATCTTTATATATTTGTCCCAACATTGCTTTTCTATTTGACCATAATAACTAAATAAAGCAAGTCAATACTATCTACTTTCTTAGCATTTTATCCAGGGATAGAGCCAAGATTTTGCCCATGTCGGGGGGGGGGGGGTGTTTCGACGGACCAAGAGGTTGAATTGGAGTCAAATTTTTCATTGTCAAATTTTTTTTTTTTTTTCAACGAACCAAAACTATCAAATTAATAAAGGATGAAATAATTTGACAGTTCTAAACCGTCAAATTTGGGAACATCAAGAATTTTGACGATCCCAGACCATCAAAATTCAATTTCTAGAATTCATGGGCCTTGGTTGTCAATTTTTTTATGTCGAAATTTTCAATTTTCATGTAATGTACGAACATTTATTATTTATTAGTCCAAAATTTCCATTGAGCCAACCACTCGGGGTTATTCTATCCCCTCTTTCAGGTCATTACTCCCCAATGAAAACGTAAACCAAGAAACCTAATAATTAACTTTGCTTTTTCTATTTCACCATAATAATTAACTTGTGTTTAATTTGAGGAGGGCAAATTTCCATCAAAATACGTGAAGTCCTCTCTTTTCGAGTAGACTTACAAAGGAGAGTTGTTGGTTCATTGATAATTAAAAAAAAAAAAATTGGAAGGTAGGGAGTTGAAAGCTATTGTTGCGTGTGTGTGTGTGTGTGTGTGTGTGTGTGTGGGTGGGGGGGGGGGGGGGGGGGGGGGGGGGGGGGGGGGGGGGGGGGTATAAGATGACAAAACCATCCTCATGTAAAATCAAATTCATATCCATCTTTCAAGAAATCTTAAAGAAAACTCAAATTTATTTGGTTTTTGTACTAAAAGAACATGCAATACAATTAGGGATGCAAATCTGCCCATGAGCCCCAAACTCGGTCTAGCCCAACTTCAAGCCCAGACCCTATCAGACCCAACCCGAGCTCGTTTATATCTGGGCTAGCTTGGGCCTAGACTTTGGAAGCCAGGCTTGTCCCCTACACATCCGGACCCTCCCCCGTACCCACACACTAAAAAGCCATTTTTCTTAAACCACCCTTCAAAAAAAAACCCCAAGTCCGCGAACCGATCCAAAGACTTGGGCAGCCAATTTTTCGGAATTGATTATAAGTATTGGATTTCAATATTAAGATCCAGATCAGATCCATTTACAATCTGATTAGTTTCAGATCGGGTCAAACCAGAATTTAGATACAAAATCTAAATAAACTGTATATATCTCAACAAATATATAATATAATTTATATATTTTCTAATAAATTATCAGATTGGGACATGATTGATCCAGGTCCGATCCGATAAGATATTATATTGAAATCTTATTGTATTGGATCCTTATTGGAATCCAAAACAGTAATGCTTTTAGTTTAGTATTTTTCCTAGCCACAAATCAAATCAGTACAACAGAGGCTCCACGTTTCATATAGATTGACATGTTATAAGTAAAAGTTGGTGTATTAATAGAAGCTCTCCAAACATTTCCTATAGATCAGTACAGGTTAAGTTTATACATAGGGTCGTATCCCAATGTGTTTTCAAAATCCCCCTTGACATGTTTTATTGGTTCTGTGCGATATTAACAAGAGTCCTACTAGCCTTACTAAGGTAGTAAGGATTTCACCCTTGCTAAGGGTCCTTAAGCTCACCTTCAGGGTTGTGAAGGAAAAAATCCCATAAACTTTGAATTTTATTCTTTTCAAAAAATATTATTTTTCACTATTGAATTTCAATTTTAACTTATGTGGAAGTTCAGTAATCATCTATTTTCAAAATAAAGTGTTTCTTGAATTTTTATTCCTTTTTATCTGAGTTTTTCAATGAAACTTAGAGGGTGGTTGTGTTGGATTATCTGAGCTTCTCTATTAACAACCACCATATTTGTAAAACCGCCACATCAACGAGATGGTAACTGTTTGACTTTGGAAAAACAGTGACCATCAAATTCAAGTCTTGAATCGGATTAAAAAATTATAAATATTCATTTTTACTTTTTTAAAATAAAATCTAGACCATAAACATAGAGTCATGTATTGTAATTTTTCCTAAACATTGGCCATTCTCTCCTATGGAGAGAGTAATAATCGAAGGTACATGAAACATGGGATATAGAGGATTTGCTCCCATTTACAGGGACGGATAATCTGCAGCGCTTTGTTTATGGCACGATTACACGGTTGTAAATTCGCAATGTCAACAAGGTGGTAAAATCTCATTGTTTGACTTTGGAAGAATAGTAAAGATCTATTTCAACAGCCTTGGATCTGATTAAAAAATTATAAATTTTCATTTTTATTTTTTTTTAAATCAAATTTAGGCCATCAACATTAGAGGCCAGTATTATACTTTTTGGTAAATATGGTCATCTCTTTCCTATGGAGAGAGTTCTATATGAAGCTACAAGAATCATGGGTTAGAGAGGATTCCCTCCCCACTGACTGGAACGTATCCTCTGTAGCCATTTTGTCTGTAGCCCTTTGTAGCAGGATTATACGGTTGTAAAACTGTCATGTCAACAAGATAGTAAAATCTCACCATTTGCCTTTGAAAGAACAATAACCATTTATTTCAAAAGCCATGGATCTAATAAAAAAATTGTTAGTTATGTCTTCTATTCCTGTATGTGGAGGGTTGTCGTGGATTCAACCCAGATCTTTTGAGATCCGTTAACGACCCGCATGACCCGTTTAATTGGTAATGTGTGGGGTTTCCGACCCGTTTAATCTCTTTGTAACCCTAAGTATATAAAGAGTAAGAGATGAAACCCTAAAGGGGTGTGTGAAAGATACGAGAGACAGAGAGAAAAATTGTAATCGCGTTCTTCTTTGGTTGATATAGTGAAATCGTCGTTTTCGCCCGTGGACGTAGGTCGATTCTTTGACCGAACCATATATATTTTGTGTCGTGTAAGATTCTTGTGTTCTTTCTTGATTTATACTTCGGATCATAGGGTTCAGTCTAACAAAAATTATAATTTTTATTTTTATTCTTTTAAAAGTAAATCTAGGCCATCAACATTAGAGGCATGTATTGTACTTTTTCTTAAACATTGTCAACATAGCATTATATTTTTCACTACAAGTCTAATTGAGTAATAATATTATTGAAAAAAAATGTGTTGGATAATCCAAATGTCTTCATGAGATCTTGAATGTTGTCATTCCCTATATATATATATTTGAACAACATTCGATAGACAAAGTTTGATCTTATATGGTTACAAAGTTTTGGATGGTCTAATTTTTTGTAAGGATGATCTCTATGGTGAGGAGATCATCCTAAAAAGAAACCAGTCCATTTCAAAAATTCAAACCCCATTAAAAGTGGTTACAAACTAACGGTAAAAAATTAATGGTCAATGATTCGTCAACTTATAAATTAGGATTAGAAATTTTAGAATGGAATCATTTTTTGTGAGGTTGATTTCCTTATCATAGAAATCATCCTCACAGAAAAACATGTCATTCCGAAACTTTTAGCCCAGATAGGATAAAACTTTGTCTACAAAATCCAAGCCCCCACTCACTCTCTCTCTCTCTCTCTTTGCGTGTGTGTGTGTGTGTGTGTGTGTGTGAGTATATGGACAAAGTTTGATAGACAAAATTCTAGAGAACGTTCTTAACAAAATTTTGTCTTATATGACTAAAAAGTTTCAAAATAGGTTGATTTTTTGTGAGGATGATCTCTATGGTAAACCGACTATCTTCACAAAAAATTTGCTTATTCCAAAACTTCTAACCCATATATTAAAAAATATTTTGCACAATGTTTGCCTCTCTTTATGGTCTCCGGAAGCTCCCCATATTAATATTTTTAGACAAGTGAGTGAAGATGACATTGAACTCAAGGCCATTTAATGAATTTAATTGATACCTGCAATAAGACATATATGATAGTGATTATGTTGGCAATAGTTACTATTGGTACACACAAAATATAAAGCAAGCATCTTTGAAAGCGGATGGATCGCATCAAACTTTTGGAGGAATCCTCCTCGTAACATGACACATGGCTTTTTGAGTTTATTTTACACACCTACATTTTCGTTAATAATTGGGATAGCTCCTTGTAGACACTAGGTATGATCAAAAGGAGAAGTTTCTATCCAAATTTTGAAGCCGAATTCGCAAAAGTTTTTCCCGAGCATCAACCATCAAACCGTAAAATATATATACGTGATTTTGCACTTAGACGGCACAAGCGTGAAGAAATGGGCTCTACTTTTCCATGTATCCCCCATTAATACTCATTGTAAGGAAGTTGAAATTCCAAATGGGTAAAAGCCAGCAAAGTCAAGAAAACAGGGACTTAAATGAAAAAAAAAATCATATAGATATCCAAAAATAAATTAGAAAAAATAGTCAATTCTTTTTCTTAAAATGAGCAATTTTCCAAAGGAAAATGCTGAAATGACAAAAAAAAATCTCAGCCATTCTCACAAATCTGCCGTGGGATGTGCACATAATCATAGATGTGTTTTCTCACGATACAAGTAAAAACCATTTACGATTATGTATGCATGTCCACATCAGAATTGTAAGAATCTTAGTAAATTCTGTGTCACCCCAGCACGACTCTTTTCCAAAATCTTGTTTAAAAAATTTGCAATAAATTGACACTTAATAATTTTTTGTTTGTTTACGCAAACCAACTATTAAAAAAAAAAAATGCATGTATACTGACACCACTTAATAAAATTGTAAATATATTTAAAAATAAGCCAAATATTTCTTTTTTCACTAGGTAAGAATTCTCGTATGTGGAAGCATCTATGACTAAAAATTTTATATTTAAATAAACCAATCCAAGGATGGCGTATGAAGGTGACCAATACAAATGGTTTTAGGATTCCAAGTAGTAAAATAACAACGATTGATGATTAACTAGTCTTTTGTTGCTAGAAACTATTAACAGTAATGCCCCCCCCATCAACACATATAATTTGGCCAGTAATGGATGATTAACTGGTCTTTTATTGCTAGAAACTATTAACGGTACTGCCCCCATCGCACATATAATTTGGCCAGTTATGGATGATTAACTGGTCTTTTATTGCTAGGAACTATTAACAGTTATGCCCCCATCAACACATATAATTTGGCCAGTAATGTATGAAGCGGCAGGTAGGCAAAGGAATGCCACCATCGACGAAACTTCCTTAGGCTTTCCGGCGCGACCAAGAGGAGTACGGACCGCATATTTTTCCATAAATTCTTTGTCTTCAAGAAGCTGAATAGTTGTTTTTAAAATGAAAATAAAAAAGGAATCAGAAAATCATAATTAATAAATTACTTCAAGTCAATCAATACGATCTAAAGACCATTTGTCCAATTTTGAAATTTTTACTAATCTCTGTTTCTGTTCTAATTAAAACAAGAGTCGTCCTGGAGTAACATTGCGGGGGACATCGGCTGATGTGGATGCATGTTAGAATCATAGATGCTTATCATCGACAGACATACGAGTCAGATCTCGATGAAAGCATCTATGGTTCAGCATTATTCTTAAAACAATTCCAAGAGAAGCAAAATTATCATAAAAGTAAATGTAGTTGTACCCAATTGGCCATTTCTGTCTGTATAACTCCCGGTGCAACGCTGTTAGTCCGAATATTATCTTTCGCCCACTCACACGCAAAATTCTTCGTTATTTGATTTATTGCTCCTGATAATTCCAACATAAGATTTACAAAAAAAAAAAAAAAATTTAATCAATTTAAATCTTTAGCATTGGAAACAAAAGTCTTATTTTGCATATAAAGTTCTATTTTTTCCTTTAAAATTATTTTACCTTTAGTTGCTCCATAAGCACTCGACATATGTGTACTGCTCACACCAGAAATAGAGGAGATGAATACAATGCTTCCTTCACCAGAGGCTTTTAAAAGAGGGTGTGCAAGTTGACACAAATGGTAAGCAGATTCTAAGTTTGTAGTCATCAATAATGAGAACTCTTCAGCAGTATAACCAACAACTGGTTTCGGTATAAATACTCCAGCATTGCTTACCTATTTCAATAAAATCAAACTGAACGAATCAATCCAAGATGGAAATTTTAACATGTTCCCCCTATTTTAGGTCTTGAGGAAGGGAAGCAAAAAAGGGAAATTTCTGAAAAAGAGATCAACTTTTGAAAAATTTATGATTCTGGTTCACTGTTCATTTTAATTATCAAAATGTGAACGATAACGAAGCCGGAGGTTTTTAAAGTGACAATTTCGCAGGTTTAAAGTGACTCGTAGGAATAGTAACTTTATACCTCGAAATAAGCACTTTAAAACTGTAGATTTCGTTACTACTCTGAATTTTATTTTAATGAAAACGTGATGATTTACGATTGATAATTAAAATGAACAGTTAGCCGGAATCATAAATAACTTATTTTCAGCTCACGAAATGATAATTCACCCAAGAAAAAAACCAATATTTTCTTTATTAGATATCAAATGAGAAGTATGATCAATTTTTGAACTATTTTACCTAAGAGTCCTTTGAGGGAAAATATCGACCATTTAAGGCCCTCTTAGTTAAACATTCTTCAAATAAGAATATTTCAATTTAAGAAATCATCTGACTCTCTTGGTGAATGAAACCACCTTACAAATGTAATGCGCCCCTAGATGTTTTGGTGGACATTTGAGATACACCTATATTTTAAAATTATCGAAAATTAATTTAAAAATCTTTAAAAAAAATTTCAAAATTAGACATTTATTCTCTTGAATAATGAGGAGGAGGATGGCGAATATGGACACGATGATAATCACAAATTCATAATGAACATGATATTTATCTTGTTTTAAGTTGGGATCTTAAGATTCTCTTTGTATATCACATTAATTTGGCAGAGTTTTTCTTGAGAATTCCAATCAAATAAATCAATAAATCGTTGCTTGCCAAGCACCAAAATTGTCTCTTTGAAACAAATAAAGTAACAAATTTACTGCTTGTAGCAAACAAAGCAATGAATTCGTTACTCTGTTTATTTCAAGATAATGAATTATTCATTTTAATAGAAAGCGACAAATTCACTTCTTGTCATTTGACATGTGGTGCAACAAGACAAAGGAAATGGGAAAAAAATTATCTTTCCTACCCACACATTCTTTACCGACAAATTTAATTTAATTTTAAGATTTCAAATATTAAAAAGAGTACGTGGGCCCACATAAAATGGATTAGCACATCGACAATCTAACACTCCAGCTTTCAATATTTGATATAAAAAAATCTCCTATTGAAAAAAAATCAAGTTTTGTCACAGCTATTAAACCCCAAAATCTAAATTTCAAAATTAAAATTCAGGGGAAAAATAAGTTTAAAAGAGAAGGGGTTGCAGAGAATAAAACTATATGAACTTTAATAGAAAAGGAAAACCAAAAAAAAAAAAAAAAAACAGTTATTTTTCACCGTTAAATTTTATTTTTAAATATGAGTGCTTGGTACCCGTCTGTTTTAAACACCATGGATCAAGTTAAAAAGAAAATTGTTTTTAATTTTATTTTTTTAAATATGAATATTTTCATGAAATCTATATGTCTATGTTGTTGGATTGTCAATGTGCTAATCAATATGGGCCCAACGACCTTTTTTAAGATTTGAATCTTAAAAAATAAATATGTGGACAAAAAACGGGCAAGAGAGAGATTTTTTTTTTCTTTTTTATAAATTACGTGCTTCCATTGGAACCACAAAAATCGATCATATTATGAGCACTCTTCTTATTTTTGTCTTTGTAACTAAGGGTGCAAATTGGTTCGGTTTGAGGTCAAACTGGAACCTAACCGACACAGGTCGGTTCCACGAAATAAGAATCAGAATAGAACCAAATTCCACTGGAACCAATGCAACCCAAATCGAATTAAAGTCAATTCGGTTCTACGGATTGCTAATATTATATAAATTGTAAGTAATATTTTTTTAATGAAAAAACAAACATAAAATTTCATACAATAAATCACATATCTATTCATAAAAAGTTATTAGTTTATCCATAAAAAAATCACTAATCTATGTCCTAACTCCTAAAATAATTCATAATAATAGTAATAATAATAATTATTATTATTATTATTATTATTATTATTATTATTACATTACTTAGGGTTCAATGCTTAGTTGGTTTGATTCGAGAACCGAATCAAATTAATCGATTCTCCATTTTCATTACCTGGAATTGAATCACAACTTTCTCCAAACTAAACCAAACCACCCCAAAGCTATCTATTTGGTTCGATTATCAGTTTGAACCAGACCAAGTTGCACCCCTATTTTTAATCATACGTCAAGCGGCTGCGTTGCCGTGAGCAAAAAGAGTTGTGCTGGCGTAACAGAGTTCGCTTCCCAATCGCATCGTTGTGTAGGCACATCAACGTCAGTAAGGTCTGAAGCGATGTCAATTTCAATGTTACTTCAGCATTTTCCGAGCAAAAAATACTCAATATTGGTTTCTTAGTCCAAGTTTCTTAGAGATCGACTCTAGGGAATCCCTAAGAGAAAAGAAATCTCCCAAAGAATATTTTCTTAGGGATCTCAACCCCGGAAGATTTCCATACAGATCCCGAAGAAAACTGAACTAATCACTAGGAAATTTGTGCTGATCATCCCATCTCAGCCGTATGTTTTGCCAAATCGTTATAGAAGGAAAAAAGTGAAGATGATCGTACACTACAGTTGCAGAACTAAATATGATGAACATGGGAAAGAATCTCACAAAGATGTTGAGCTTCCCTTTGAAGATGTTTGAGACATCCTCCATGAGTTTCTCTCGTTGGGCTCTCACTGTCACATCACAGACCGATCCAGTGACTCGGAAGCCTAACTCAGTCCACTCACGTACGACTTGGTTGACTTCAGCTTCTTTGCGGGAACATGTGTGCACAGACGCTCCCAAACCAGCGAGCTCCTCCACGATTGCATGGCTGAACAAAAAACAACAATCTATAGTGAGAGAGAGAGAGAGAGAGAGAATCTATGAGAGAGAGAGAGAGAGAGAAAGAGAGACCCAATTCCTTTGGTTCCACCAGTTACGAGAGCAGTCATTCCTTCGAGAGACCATCTCCTCTTCTCTGCTGCTTCTTCCATAATTTCTTATTTTCTTCTATAATAAGTCACTGCTGTTATTCTCTCTATGTATACTAAACCTGAAGCCATTTCCTCATGAAATATTCTCTAATCCGATGGCTATGAATCACCAATCACAATGATTTCCTGACTTTCATGTGCCCCTCCATGTTATGGTGAATTTTTAAGATACCCCATTATTTTCATTTCCTCATCTCCCAAAAATCCATCTTTCCATCTCTCCGAGTAAAGAGTTAGGCTAGCTTGACTAACTTAGTAATATTTCAAATCTTGCTAATTAAGGGTTGTGAGCTCATATATTCGTATTCGAAAACATGATTGATGCCACCAGCTTAGAACTTTGAAAAATAAAATTAAAGACCTTAGACCAAGTTCAAATAAACCAAAAACATGATTTGTTTATTTTAGAATAACGATTTTCTAAACCCCCCCCCTCCCTCCCTCCCTCCCCCTCTGACACATGCCCCCATACGCCCTCTCATGTAATATGTACTAGAATCATAGATTATTTTCCTTGGGATACACAACTGCACATATTTATGGGGGTGTACAATTGTGTATCTCAATGGAAAAATCTATGATTCTAGCCCAGGCCATATTAGGGGGTGTGTGTCAGAGGAGGCGTTAGAAAATCATAACTCTTTTTTTTAATATGAGTTTTTCTACTAAATTGTGTTGGATTGGCAATGGGCAAAACAACCTTATTACGATTTCAAATCTTACTAAGGAAAATAATTTTTTATCCTGAACTAAAGTTTGCATAGGCACAGTCATCTCTTTGAATTTTAATGTGAAAAAAATGAAAGACAATAAAATTGTAAAGGGTATTATTGGACGAAGAATGAAAGAGTGAAGGTAAAAAATTTAAAGGGGCATTCTTAGAAAAAAAAACAAAAGCAAAGAGGAAATAAAATAAAGTTAAAAAGAGTATTATAGGAGAGAGGTAAAATAGAAAAAGAAATAAAGGTGAAGGAGTATTCTTAAAAAGATGAAGAGAGAAATGAAAAAGGGAATAAAGTTGAAATCATTTTTTGAGATACGTGTGAAATTGACAACATAGGAAAAAGATAACCATTGTGCTTTATTATATAAATTATTTTTAGAAAAAAAAATATATGGCTCTAATGTAGACCACGTCAAGAGAGTATGTCAAGGGGGGAGTCAAAAATCATTATTCTTATTCTTATTTTTAACTTTTCAACCTCTTTGGATTCACACATCCCCATCTTAACCTCTTATCAAAAATCCCATAATTTTTCTACTCAAATTCCCATCGCCTTATACTTCTTCGAAAAAAATTATTGTTCTTTTGGTTTGAAGGTAGAACGAATCTTTGAGTTGAAAAATATCAAATATTTTACCTAAGAACTTGAAGATAGCCAGATTTTTATAAGGGATGCTTAATTAATCCCTACTTACTTTCCAATGTAATTAAACACTTCGACTTCGAGGAACATACTAACATTGACCTATTAACCAAAATTGAATATCCTTATATTAGGAAATGATGAAATTTTCACTCACACTAGTTACAAGACCTATATTTGAACCAGAATGTACTGTAACAAAAACAGATAGATAGATAGATATAGAGAGAGAGGAAGAGAAGGAGAGAGACCGAGATGAATAACAACCTTGATTTATTAATCAAGTTGATACTTCCCAACTTGATTAATAAAAATTTCAAGAAGAATAGTAACCTTAGTCTAAATATGGTTTCAAATCTTGTTAAAGACTGAGATGGTTCTCCTGAGTCATCTCAATATTGTTCACTAAATAGATGAATTTACATGGCATCTCAAGTTTCAAAGTCATCTCACAAGATAAATAAGATGACTGATGAAATTTTGAAATTTCATCTAAGTCGGTAAAACTTGGCACAGTCAACAAGAGTTTTGTTTAATTGATTAAAATAATTAAGTATTTTTGAAATTTCATCTAACTCAGTAAAACTCAGCCAAATATTATACCAAACATTTTTCAAAATAGAAATTTTTGAATGGGCTGATTTTTTGTGAGGATGATCTCTATCATAAGGAGATGATCCTCGCCAAACATCAGCCCATTCCAAAACTTTTAAACCCATCAAAAATGATTTACAAAAATTGGACAGTCCACGATTCTTCAACTTGTAAACTAAGGTTATAAGTTTCGGAATGAGCTGATTTTTTATGAGGATGATCTCCTCATTATAGAGATCATCCTCACAAAACATCAGCCCATTCGGAAACCTCTAACCCCTATTTTGAAAAATGTTTGATACAATGTTTGACTCTTTTTAGGGCCTCTGAATACCACCCATGTATAGGGGGCGGTTCAAGGGACATATGTAAAAACAATAGTTTTTCAAAATATGGGTTAGAGGTTTTGAATTGAGCTGATTTTTTGCAAGGATGGTCATTATGATGAGAAGATCATCCTCACAAAAAATCAGCTCAATCTGAAACTTCTAAATCCATCAAAAGTAATTTATAAATTATTGACAAAAATTAGTAAAAAATCGACAATCCACATTCTAAATCACTTTTAATGGGGCTAGAAGTTTCAGATTTGACTGATTTTTTTTCGGATGATCTTCTCATCATAGAGATCATCCTCACAAAAATCAATTCAATCCAAAACTTCTAACCCATATTTCGAAAATTTATTAATGTTTCATAGTTTTTACACATGTTTTTTCATGTCCCTAGATCCTGACCCATATATATATACATGCACAAGTGTACCAAACTAGTAAATCGATCTATGAAAGCAAAGCTAACCAATAAATGAATTAATTTTATCCAGTCATGTGACCTGGTTCGAATAGGTAACATAGGTTTAGACCAGGTTTCAAAACTAGCGAGTCGATTTTTTGCCAATTTTTGTATATAGATCATCCTAATAAAAAATCTGCCAATTCCGAAACTTCTAATTAAAAGTGGTTTGCAAAAATAGGATGATCCACGATTCTTCAACTTGTAAATTAAGGTTAGAAGTTTTTAAATGTGTTTGGTGATGATAATCTCTTTACTATAGAAATCATCCCCACAAAAAATCAGACCATTATAAAACTTCTAACTCTTATTTTTAAAAATGTTTCGCACAATGTTTGGCTCTCTTTTAGGCCTCCGAACACTTCCCATATATATAATTCAAGTATACAAATTATAAGTATAATTATAATGTTAAAAAATTCTAAATTAAATAAAAATAAGTTAATATCATAATTCAAATTTTAAATATAAATAATAATAAATTGATTTGGCAAACCGATCCAAATATCATTATGTGGAGAAAGGGATAAATTTGATGTCAAGCTCCGTCGAATTTGACTAAATCCAACTGACTGGTTTTCAATCAGTTCTTGCTCGAGAAGAGTAACAACGAATGGGGGTAACATAGGTTCAAATTCAAAAAGAAATTTTGAATACGACTTCAAAAATGACATATTTGTCCAGTTATCGTGATTAGTTTGGTTTCAATCAGTTCTTGCTCGAGACTAGTAACAATGAATGGGGGTAACATAGGTTTAAATTCAAAAAGACATTTTGAATACGACTTCAAAAATGACATATTTGTCCAGTTATCGTGATTAGTTTGGTTTCTCTTTATCCTTATATTTGTCCTTTGTAATTATTCAATATGAAGCTAAAGGTTAGAGGAATTGTCTCTACGTCTCTTATATAAAAAAAAAAAAAAGCAAAGAGAATTTTTAACTATCAACTTGCACACTTTTAGAAAAAAATTCTCTAGTTTTATGTTTTTCTAAAAAAAGAAAATTTCTACACAACTAAAAACTCAAGAGGGCTTGAGTTCAAATCTTACCCTAAACAAAAAATAAAAATTATGAATTTTACAATAATCCCCCACGGATTCATAGTTGGAAGAAAAAAAAGAAACGGTATTCGTATAGGATGAAATAACTAATGTCTTTTGGATTTAATTGACACTTAGTATGAATAGATAGAATTTGCAGGTTTCCATTATAATGTAATCTCATAGCCTATATCCAAGATTATATAGAACTTATAGGGTTAAAAATGACAAAATTTAAGGACTTTAAAAAATAAAAGGTTAATTTTCACCATTGAATTTTAATTTTAAATTTGGGAATTCGTTAACCATCCATTTTCAGCACCAACGATCAAGCTCAAAAAGGTTTTTGTTTTTGAATTTTTTTTCTTTTTAATATGAGTTTTCCATGAATTATAAAAGGCTGTGATGTTGGATTACTAATTTGGTAATCTTTGTGGATCCAAAGTCTCTTACTAAGATTTAAAATCTTTGTAAGTTGGTCATTCAAATCTAACTCATAAAATAAGGTTTGTTCAAGTAACAAATTTGATAAAGTAAAGAGAGTTTTTGTACTAAAATTGCAACAATAGGTCTGCCCTTGAAAATCTCTCTTTATTTTTATTTTTATTTTTAATTATTATACCCATAACTCAGTTGATTTGACCTCGCTACCTCAAGTCACTTTGAGGTAGTGGAAAGGGTTTCTCTCCATTTTATGGACAGGAAAGTATTTTTCTATTTATTTATTTTTTTGGTGAGTGGTTTCATATATTTTCTTTTATTTAGTATCACCCTAGCTCAACGTTTGAATAATAATCGACTTAACCTCAACCTCTTTTTTTATGCAAATTATTTGTGGGCACACCACCACCCCCTGTTGGTGCAGTGGTCCAGTGGTGCTTGGCTGATTTTTTATTTTATTTTTCTATCATAAAAAGGTCCCAAAAAGTAGTGGCTCCATAGCGGTGACTGACCATTAAATAATTTTTCATGAAAAACCTCCATCTCCATATTGAATTGAGGACGTCACATTTTTTTTTTGTAAGAGTCCGCCTAAATACTTATTTCTCTGATAATAAGAAATAGAAATTTCATTTGATAAAAATATTTAATTAGAAGAAAGAAGAATCGTGATAGTTTGACTATCCCACTTGTTGAGTTTTAGTCCCACATCAGAGATACATTGCCCGGTCTCTCTCCTTATAATTTATTGGGTCTTTTCACTTATAATCAAATGATTTTAAGTTGGACCTCCAAATTTATCATGGAATCAAAGTAGGCTTTTCTATCCTTTGCGTCAACTAGTTCATATCTCCACGATGTGCTTTGGCCCAGTCATGCCCATACGCGTGGGGGCGTATTGAGTTTAGTCCCACATCGGACACACATTGCCTTGTCTCTCTCCTCCCAAGTTATTGGGTCTCACCACTCATAGCCAATTGGTTGTGACTTGGACCCCCAAATTTATTACCATGTGGCACACCCAATCGACTCTCCTGGTGTAACAAGTTCGGGAATCGTTGATCTATGCACCTGGGATACAAAACAGCACTTTCCAATTTGAAAAAAGTGTATCCCAAGGGAACCATGTATCTTGAGGTGTACAGATCTACGATTTACAATTCCCAAACTTGCCACATCAAGAGAATAGATTGAGTGTAGCACATTGGGTAGTTAGATTATCAGAACTCAAAGAAGAATTCTACGACTCCAAAGAAGAAAGAGTAGCTATTGATGATTAACAAATCATTTAGCGATAGAAACCATAGATAGTTATGCACCGCCAGTAATCTATGAAACAATTGGTAGACAAAGGAATGCCATAATTGATGAAACTTCCTTAGGTTCTCTCCCATGCGACCAATTAGAGGGGTGTGATGTGAGACATGTATCACTACGTGAAAATTGAAAAATTCGACAGAAAAATTTGAGGGGCAAAGACCTATGAATTTTAGAAACTGAATTTTGACGGTCTACGACCGTCAAAATTCTTGATGTTCCCAAATTTGACGGCTTAGAACCGTCGAATTTCTCCCATACTTCATTAATTTGATAGTTTCAGCCTATTGAAAAATAAAATTTGACAATGAAAAATTCGACCCTTTGGTCCGTTGAATTTTATGAAATTTGACGGCCCAGGACCATCAAATTTGGGCTTCTTTCACATTGTGTATCCTTTCAATATTTCATGATTTTAAGTACTTGAAATAATTAAAATTTTAAAAAGAAGGGAAAATAACTTAAAGGACCCTTGTGGAAGGGTTTCTTTCTAAATAGTTCCTAAATTCTGCAGGGTAGCTAAATAGGAAATTTAAAAAACTTTTTTTTTTAATGGTCCCTCGTTACTGGTGAACTCACCTTTTTTTTTTTTTACTGTCAAGTCTACCACTTTTTAAATAAAAAAAAGGTGAACTCGACACTGGTGAAATCTACCCATTGTCAATTTTTGAGTTTTTTCTATTAAAATACATGGAAAGATCGACTAAAAACTTAAGATAACAACTTGTTTAGATGATTTCAACCCAAAAGAACCATTCTTGATCGATTTTCATTCAAAAAAAAAAAAAACTCTAGTTTTTTACATTCACATCTTCAAAATGTTTGAAAAACCCTTGAAAATAACTTCTTTCTTAAATCCTTTCTGACAGAATGTATTTTCCGAAACTCGATTGAGATGGAAAAAATCCAATATTTGGATGAAAACGATGAGTTGGAATGGTTAGGGCATTCAATTGTGAGAAATGTGGGAGATGAGATTATCATTACAGGTGTCATGCTGTTAGTTCTATGGACACTCCAATTTGAACGGACGCCTCCTCGAAAAGACTCAAAAAAAGTAATTTTCTATCAAAATTCGTCAACGAGCATCAAAAAGTCCAAATCGTCGAAATTCGACATTTTGATCAAATCAAAGATTCCTAAGACCCCAAAAGGTCTAATGGACCTACAATGAGGTTTTGCACGCCCCTCACCTCTTCCATCTTTCAGCGCTACATTCCCAAATCCGAAACTACCCCAAGCCCGCTTAAAGCCCACAAACCCTCAATTCCAAAAAAAAATCATTTTTCACCCCACCCAACTTAGCCTAACTTTAACTCCATACAACCCAAATCCTAAAAACCACTTACCTGCAAAATATTATCCTAAAATAAATCCTAATCAATGCTAACAACCTAAAATCCTAAGCCCAACATATCAAAGCCCACATCCACATCCATAAACCTAATCCACAAACCATTACTCACAAATTATTATTCACATCAACCAATCTATATTTGATCATCAAATGGGATACTTGTCCTCAATACAACTTACATCCCAAAAATCATTCTATCCAACCTAACCCATCACCTTTCTCCAATAAAATCGTCACATATACCACTCCCTACACTTCATATTATAAACCTAAACCATCACTTTTATCTAACAAAACTATCAACCCACACATTTCCTCATCATGCACTTTAAACATATTCTCACAAGCCATCCTCACACCTCTTCCTCCCAATCAACTCACTTAAACACTTCATCTCTACACCTTTTAGACACTTGTCACCATCCCCTTCACTTTTTCAAAGCCTAACCACCTAACTCCTTACACAACTCATTCTTTCAACAAAACACCACATCATTTCATTTTACCAAGCACTCAATCTAAATGGTTTTGGGGTATCCAATCAATTTGAATTTAAAAAAAAACTATTTATTTACCTCTCATTCCACAAATACCCTTATTTCAACTCTAAATTCCACACCCCTCACCCTCAAACCTCATGCCATTCCCTATTTTTCTACCTTTTCACCTCATCCTACCCTCAACACCTATAAATACCCCCCTTCCTCACCTCCTAAAAAAAGGGCATCAAATCTAAACAAAAAAAAAAATCATTTAACTTTCTTCTACTCCATTCTCACATCACTTTAAAATATATTCTCATAATTCTACTAAGGACTCAAGAAGAAAAAGAAGAAGAATGAAGGAAAGAAATAAGAAGTCAAGGCCTCAAGGTCAGTTAAAGGAAACATTGTACTTTCCCTCTCTCTCCACTCCATTTCCCTCTTCTACTTCTCCTGCTCACTTCTTTAATTTTTCTTTTAGAAAACTTCTAAGATGTGATGCTCCCCCCTCTCCTATCTCTGATAGATCGAACTTCAATTCTATCGAAAGTGTAGGGATTGTAATCATTTTTAACAAAAAAAAAATCTTTTTAAAATTCTCTCAAAGAACTTATTTTGAGGTAATCGGTAATTAGGTCATTCTCCCAAACAACCATTAGCCAACACTTTAAATATATATATATATATATATATATATATATATATATATATATATATATATATGTTGTTCCAAGGCTAGATCTCTAAGGATTATCTCCATCAGTGAAATGATCTTTATAATCCGAGTCGATAGTAAATCCCTTCTTAAGGTACAAGTTGTTAACCGGAAGACTTTTATTTTATTTTATTTTGTTTTCATCCAAAAATGGCCTAGTTACTTTTAAGGTTACCACCAATTAGTGGAGAGAAATGGGTGCTTAACACCTTCCCCTTTCTCTAATCGAACTGCTTACCTATATCTTAAGTGGATCGATTTTTTATCCGTACGAGAATCACTAAACGTCAAAATGACACTTTTTCTAAAAATTTACCCAGGGTGACTATTCACACCCTTTTACAAAAAGGAATGGTGGCGACTCCAAACATTCGTAGTGGTGATCTTTTGAATTGAACGTCACACATCTACAAGACCAAATTTTGTCCTTCGCCCATTCAAACATCAAATTCTTCGTAAATTGATTTATCTCCTGACATTTCAAAAAAACAAATTTACCAAAGTTTGTTCAAACTTTAGCCTTGAAAATTAGGGATTTGTATGATTGCATGGAATTTGAATTCCTTGGGAAAATGAATTAGAACATTTGATAGTACCTAAGAAAGTACGCATCAAAAGAGAATTGGTTTTGGAAATAGTTTTAAAACTCGTCGAGTCGACTCAAAACTCAATCAAATCAATTTTTCGAGTGAATTTGGTAAATTATCAAATCAATACATTGACTCAATCGAGTCATCTTGAAAATGCACCTAATCAAGTCAACAACTTGACCGAGTTATTCATCTACATATAATACTTTTGTTGAGAACAATATATAAATATTTTATTTATTTTAAGTCATATCAAACCTACTTTAAATCTTTATAAATTTAATTAATTTTTTATTTCACTCGTCCACTTCGACTTGATGTCTTCAAGTTTTCAGAATATGGTTTTTTTAGTTTTGGGGATAATGAGTAATCATGAGAAAATAGCATTAGAAGGTGGGAAAATCATTTTCCTTGAGGGTTGAATGGCAAAATAATTTCCCCTCAGTAAGATAAAAATCCCTTTTGATGGAAAATTGAATTCCTACGAAAATACATGCATAATCTAAGACTTAAAAATTTTATTTTTCAAAAGAAATTATTCTCCCACCCATTTTCCATGTACAATCATGCATACAAGTATTTGCAATTGTCATAGGCATGTAAAAGAGGGTATTCAAGTTGGCAAAAATGGTAAGCAAATTCAAAGTTGGTAGCCATCATGAAAGAGAATTCCTCGGCCATATCATCAACAATTGATCTTTATATCTTTGTCTCAACATTGCTTTTATATTTGACCATAATAATTAAATAAAGCAAGTCAATCCTAGGCAGTTTCTTAGCATTCTATCCAGGGCGGAGCTAGAATTTTGCCCATGTGGGAGGCAACTAAGAGTAGAAAAAAATTTGTGGGGACAACCAAGAGTGGAAAAGAAATTTGTGGGGGTAATAGTGGCAGATTTTTGTACCCGCTGTTAATATGTGTTGCAATAACTCATTTATCTAGACTTCTAAAATTCTTGTAGGGGCAAGTATCACCATTGCCCCCAATGTAAATCCGCCCCTAATTATATCTTTTTTTTCTTTTTTTTTAATAATCAGTTATCCTTGTAGACAACGAATCAAGCTTGTATCTGGCCTTTTTTCCAATCCATAGACCATGGTCTTGTATAAGGACTAGTCCCGGGTCACATGCAACGACCACACATTACACACACTAGGTAAGTGAGGGAGTGTGCCCTCACGGGTGTCCCCCAAAGAATTAATACTCATACTGGGTATCGAATTGATGACCTACAGACATTTACCGCTTGTTGGTTAGAAATTTCCATTGAGCCAACCACTCGGGGTTATTCTATCCCCTCTTCTAGGTCATTTTTCCCCAATGGAAACGCAAACCAAGAGACCTAATAATTAACTTTGCTTTTTCTATTTCACCTAAATAATTAACTTGGGTTTAATTTGAATAGGGTAAATTTCCATCAAGATACCTGAAGTCCTCTCTTTTCGAGTAGACCTTACAAGGGAGAGTTGTTGGCTCATTGATAAAAAATGGAAGGTTGGGAGTTGAAAGCTATTGTTGTGTGTGTGTGTGTGCGCGCGCGCGCGCGTGTGTGTGTTTGTTTGTTGGGGAGGCGGGGAAGAGAGCCCACTTGGTGGGATGTGATAAGATGACAAAACCAACAACTTTAGTCGTCCTGTAAAATCAAATTTAGATCCAAAGAAATCTTAAAGAAAACTCAAATTTATTTCCATTTTGTACTAAAAGAACATGCAATACAATTAGGGATGCAAGTCTGCCCATGAGCCTCAACTCGGCCTGGTCCAATTTCAAGCCCAGACCCTATAAAACCCAACCCGAGCTCGTTCATATCTGGGCGGGCTTGGGCCTAGACTTTGGAGGCCAGGCTTGTACCCTGCACATCGGACGCACCCTCCCCCATACCCACACACCAAAAAGCCATTTTTCTTAAACTGCCCTTTAAAAAGAAAAATCCCCAAGTCCACGAACCAATCCAAAGACTAGGGCAGTCAATGAATCGGATCGGGGTCAATTATGTACCAATTCAATAAGGATCAGATCAGTTTCAGAATTGATTATAAGTATTGGATTTCAGTATTAAGATCCAGATCAGATCGATTAACCATCAGATTAGGTCTGGATTGGGCCAAACTCAAATTTATATACAAAATCTAAATAAACTTTACATACCTCTTCAAATATATAATATAATTTATATACTTTCTAATATAGGATAGGATTGGGACATGGTTGATCCATATCCGATCCAATAAGATATCATATTGAAATCTTATTGTGTCAGATCCTTATTGGAATCCAAAACATTGATCCAGACCCAAGGTTATCGGTCGGAATGGATCAGTTTTGGTGTTAAGAAATCCCTTCGTCAGGGTCTGGGAGTGACCTCAATTCACACTTTGTTGACATGAAGGTGTGCACATAGCACAGAACAATAGACGTTTTTCACTCATACATCGATGAAAAGCTTCTATTGTTCCGTACACACCTCCACATCAGCAAATGTGAATTGAAGTCACTCCAACATTTTTCTAAAGGAAATGGATTGAGCAAGACGATGCGAAAACACTCAAATTCATAAGACATGACTTTAAATAGAATTTAATGGGGGAAATAGATAAGACTTTGGTGATGAAGATGATAATTTTAAGAGTTTTATGTAGCCGTTAATAGTGGCTGATGATTTGATTTTAATGCAACAGAATTCGAAATTTAAATTACTCCAAAAGAACCAAAAATTAAAATATTCAAACAGATGTTCTAAAACTTTTTTTTTTAAATACAAAAGGAAGAGAGAGATTACCAAATAAAACTATAAAAGTATATACAAAGTGCAAAAAAAAAAATTGAAAAATATAAATAAAACAAGGACACATAAATTGAAATATTTGCTCCAATTCATCACATTATAGAGCAAGCATTGGGATTATCATCACTGAACATGGCTCCAGCACGTTCATTGAAGATGGTTGAATGCGGAGGTTGATGATAATAACCATGATCATGCCCATCATACCCATGTTTGTAGTAGTTGTAAGATGAGGTGTGATGGGTAAATGGATGGCTCTGATGGTGTTGCTGATAGTATTGATTGGTGTACATATGATACTCCGGGTTGTATGGGAACGGCCACAGCTCTGCTCTCCTTCCAGTCTTCCTCACAGTCTTAAGGACCTTCTTCTGTTCTGCCCATCCAGTGACTGTCACTTTCTGCATGCCCATATCTATGTCGATGTCATCCACTCCTGATACATACATCGAGAGAGTACATACTCACGTCAGGATGGGAGGACGCTAAGGGATTTTATTGTAAGATTTGCATGTAATATAGTTAAGTAACATACATACTACATATATACCTTCTATTTTCTGAAGAGCTTTCTTTATCTTACTCTCACATCCAGCACAGTCCATATGGACTCTCATCTCTACGATCTGAGACACCAAAACCAAACAATTTAGTCTCTATTTGTAGAAGCTTTAAATTCAACTCAACTGCTTCTATATTCAAGAAGTAAATTTCTTTTTCTTGTTGTTTTTGGATGGATAAGCTAAAGAAATGTAAAAAACAATCCAAGGTATTTTTGTCATTAAGTAAAAAAATTGGGATATTTTCATTCTAAAATCCTATAATTTTCATCATATTAACTGATATCGATAAAAACAAAAAGCTAAAAGTGGGTCCAAGCAACTTTGGCTTCTGCTTTTGTGGCAATTTTCCCTCCAAAATATGATTTTGATGGACAAACTAAAGACCACCTCCAAACACAGCCTGAAATGCAACCATAAATGACCATGATCATCATCATTATGGTATGAAATAGTGAATATGGGCTTGGACGCACCTATGGACCTGCTTATAATGTCAGTCCATTATAAAATTTAAAAACAATAATAATAATGCTCTAATCCACAACATCAAGAAATCACCACATAGGTTGATATGCGGAGAAAAAGAGTTAATTATATGGGTCAGTCTCTCAGTTGGGGTCTGAATGATATTGACATGTGGCACACAGAGGACGTTTGATTTAGGGTTTGTTATCCAACACCCTAAGTACATGACATGCACTCCTTCAAAAAGCTTGAAGTACTAAAAGAAAAGGAAACTCACAGTCATGTTGGGCGTTGGGAAATCTTCTTGTCTTTCTTCTGAAAGCTAATTTAGTTGCAAAATCTGATTTAAAATGTTGCAAAAGTTGATGAATAAGTTATGAGAACAAGCACTCTATATATAGCGATCTCTTATTCTTTCTTGTAGAGATAGATAAGAAAGAATACTTTCTTTATTGCTTTGGCTCCACCGACTCTTCTCCAATTGGTTTACTTGTGAGAGACAAACCCTGTGAAGGGAAAGTGAAGAGAAGTTGCCATGTGACGTGGGTGGAGTCCCTCTCTATAAGAAAGAGAACTTTCAATAAGAAACTGCCACGTGTATATTGTAACTCAATACAAATGTGACACGTGTTAGCTGAGTCCATAAATTAACATTAAAGAACTAAGTCAACCAGATGAGGATCATGGAAGTGTTTGGGTAATTCATGTGATGGCGTCCCCATCGGATCATGTCTTGTGTCTATAATGCATCATTGCGGGGGCCTCATTGCTTTGCAATTACTATGTAACTTGTCGTCAAAGAATAGTTTATTATGACTTCCATTACAAAGTCTTTACTTAATTATTATATTAATGATAATAATGTCAGTTGAATTATTTATAAAAAATAATATTTTTATTTAGACATTATTCATTTATTATTGTGTTGATCTATACTTACTACTTACTCCCTCTTTGTACTCTTGTTTGTAGGATCCATGTGAACAATAATTTGGGTGAAATATTTTTAACTTAGAGACTATTCTCATAAAATTTTAGGCCATTTTTTATGTACTTAATCCCATGAGAGTAATTTGAATTTGAAATTTTTAAATCATTCATTAATTTGTATCATTAGTTAAAGTTAGCTTATTTATGCTCAATCTCATTAAATGTTGATTTGAATTTGAAAAATCTAATTTATTTATATAAAAAAATCATGAATTAAAGTTAGTGATATTTATATATTTATTAGAGTTCAAATTAATTATTTTTTTCACTTTAAGAATGACTAAATATTCAGTTGGATTGTCCAAACTATTTTCCATATGAACCTCACAAGTCGAATCAAACAGGGAGTAGCAATAAGGTGGAAATATACATAAAACGCATTTTTGACAAGAAGGTTCATATTCGTTTCCCAATGGCGATTTCAATCAATATCCAACACGAATTCAACTTATTATATAATGACTCTAAAACACTTAATATTTTGTGAATATATATATATATATATATATATATATATATATATATATATATATATATATTTCAAGAATATATATGAAAGAAACATAATTGTGGAGAATGCTAACATATATTTTATTGTAGGCAAACACGTGCTTATTTTGAAATCCTTCATTCAATGTTTCTAAGTCCATCTCCACAAAGAAATATTGATCTTATTGTCGATCTAATACATTTTGTTTGGCTAGTTACATCCATCTCCAAAATGCAATGTTAATTTTATAGTGAAATTTTTCTTAGTTAATTTGATTGGATTTTGGCAATCACATAATATTCTAAAAGCACATATCCTTTTTAAACCATTTAATTTTTATCAACTGACAACATTCTCATCACATAATATATATATATATATAGGGAAATGTTCTACCCAACGTATTTTGTCCTACATGGGTTAGAAGTTTTGGAATGGGCTGATTTTTGATAAGGATGATCTCTACAGTTAGAAGATCCTCTTCATCAAAAATCAGCCCATTCCAAAATGTCTAACCCCATGTTTACAAGTTAAAAAATCGTGGACCGTCCATTTTTTGTAAACCATTTTTTATGAGGTTAGAAGTATTGAAATGGGATGATTTTTGGTGAGGATGATCTCCTCACCAAAAATCAGCCTATTCCAAAAGTTCTAACCCATGTAGGACAAAACATGTAGGGTAAAGTGTAGGGTGTCGAACGGGACCCATATATATATATATATATATAGGGAAGCGTTTGGAGGCCCTTAAAAAGAGCCAAACATTTTTCAAAATAGATAGAGATAATCCTCACAAAAAATCAGTTCATACTTAAACTTCTAACCTTAATTTACAAGTTGAACAATCATGAACCGTCCAATTTTTATAAACCACTTTTGATGTGGTTAGAAGTTTCATAATGAGCTGATTTTTTGTGATGACGATCTTCTCATCATAAAGATCACCCTCACAAAAAATCAGCCCATTCCGAAACTTTTAACCCATAGATTGAAAAAATGTTTGGCTCTCTTTAGGGCCTTCGAACACTATATATATATATATATATATATATATATATATATATATATATATATATATATATATGCTAACGTTCAAGATCTTATGGGAACGTTAGCATTCTCCACTACTTTATGTTTTTTAATAATACCCTATGAAATCTTAGACGTTAGCATTTCCTTTTATATATATATATATATTGGGAAATGTTCAGCAACAAACATTTTTCAAAACATGGGTTAGAGGTTTTGGAATTGGCTGATTTTTGGTGAGGATGATCTCTATGGTGAGGAGATCATCATCACCAAAAATCAGCTCATTCCAAAACTTCTAATCCCATCAAAAATGATTTACAAGATATGGACGGTCCACGATTTTTCAACTTGTAAACTGGGGCTAGAAATTTTGGAATTGGCTGATTTTCGGTGAAGATGATCTCACCGTAGAGATCATCCTCACCAAAAATCAGCCCATTCCAAAACCTCTAACCCATGTTTTGAAAAATGTTTTGCCAAAATGTTTGTTACTGAACGGAACCCATATATATTATGTTCCATCTTTTATATACCCCATAAAAATGTTTGTCAAAATTTCATTGGCCCATCTTTTATTAGGTTCCATTTTTAAATTGGTCAAGATCCGAGGACTGGAAAAAGGATTCATTAACATGTGTCCTGAAGATACATCATGAATCTCTTGGAAAAAATTGAACAATCTGATTTTATATTTCAACGGTGTGATTACATTCTATGTACTTTGATGACTCCACGGATCCCAAACTCTTTTTAAATTTGCATTCTCTATACTTGATCTAGTTTGTTTCTACCTCCCTTGGATTCCAAAGCAGCTAATTATAACTTTCTGTTTATTTTAGTATCTATGCACTCAACCCATCCAACCAACTTTACACAAACTTAACCCGAGTTGGGTTTGGGCCAAGTGAAGAGGTTGAGCACCAATCAAGCTCATTCATCATTCAAAGTTGATGGATCAATACTATACAATAGAGATGTGGAGTTGGATTTTATACTATTGAACTCATATATTTCTAAGTTTTCTCACCATTTTTCTTCAAGTAATCTAACGACTTTTCTTTAAAATACCATTTACTTAAATGTAAGAAGTCAGTAACTTCAAATAAAGAAAAATGGTGGTCATTGTTGTTCATTATATAATTTTCCTATTTAATTTAATATATTAGATATAAGTCAGCTCTTATACAAGCAAGATATCTATATCATTATTTTAAAATTCGATGAGTGATCTCGAAACTCGCATGGCTCGGCTAAACTCAACTCTTGAATGGAATTTCTAGATAACTCGATTTACAAATTCAAAAAGGGTATATTTAAGTAATCCAATTGTGAACTCATCTGAGTTATACATACTATATTTAATACTTTTTCAAAAGAGAAAATAAATGTGATTTTAAGTTTAATATTACAATTTTATGAATTAGTTTATATAATTATTCCTTACTTTTTGTCCATCCTAGGGTTCATATGGATATCATGTTAGATGATCTAACCCTACAATGAATTTTACATAATTTAGAGATCATCCAACAAAATTTTAATCCATTATGACATACTAAATTTCATTCAAATTCGAGAAATTTTTTCTTCTCTTTTAAATTGTTTAGGATAAATAGATAGATTCAATGGGTTTGGATCGGATCGTTACCAATAATACTGCACCAATCAAATCCAAATTGATCCATTGACAGCCCTACATTCTACAGACTCCAATTGGGATAAGAGAGGGATAAGATGTGATGATCAAACAGAATCTGATGACTCGGTACAGATGGCTACATGTGAATATTTCTTCATGCACATCCATGTGTGGTATCATACATTGGACTTTGACTGTGAGTTGTCTAATAGCACTTTCACTCGGCCAGATTCCAATTCTTTTACTAAAGGTTAGTACAGAAATTGACCCATTTAAAGGGGAAAGCTACATGCATAACTCGGACAAGCTAGGTCCACCATAGTATTTAACTCAGACGAGTCAACACAGTGATTCGAACACATTTGGGCCCATCAAGGTGAACAAATTTAACATTAGTAAAATTGAAATAAGATTAATTTTACCTTTATATTAATTAGCAAAAGTCCATCCAAATTTTTTTTTTTAATTCAGTCGAGTTTATTAATGTCAACCATATCAGTTGATTTTACTGTTTTTATATATATCTATATATATAATAGTCAATTTTTAATAATTTAAATATTTCTAATGGGAGCGGTTCAACGGTCCTAAAGTTTGCAAAACATTTTTCAAAACATGGGTTAGAAGTTTTGGAATAGACTGATTTTTGGTGAGGATGATCTCATAACATCCTCACCAAAAATCAGTCCATTCCAAAACTTTTAACCCCATCAAAAGTGATTTACAAAAATTGGATGATCCACGATTATTCAATTTGTAAATTAGGGTTAGAAATTTCAAAATGAACTGATTTTTGAAGAGAATGATCTCTTCACCATAGAGATCATCCTCACAAAAAATCAGCTCATTCCAAAGCTTCTAACCCATGTTTTGAAAAATGTTTGACACAATGTTTGACTAACTTTAGGGTCGCTGAACCGCTCCCATTTCTAATATATTGCCAAGTTTGGTGTCAAACATTTTTCAAAATATAGGTTAGAAGCTTTGGAATGAGCTGATTTTTTGTGAGGATGATCTCTATGATGAGGAGATCATTCTCACCAAAAATCAGCATATTCCAAAACTTCTAACCCCATCAAAAGTGATTTACAAAAATTAGATGGTCCACGATTCTTCAACTTGTAAACTAGGGTTAGAAGTTTCAAAATGAGCTGATTTTTTGTGAGGATGATCTCTTCACCGTAGAGATCATCCTCACAAAAAATCAGCCTATTCCAAAACTTCTAACCCCATCAAAAGTGATTTATAAAAAATATTTGACACAAAACTTGGCAAACTTTAGGCCTGCCGAACCGCTCCCTTAAGTAAATAATACATTGTTATAAAGCTTCTATTAACCCAACATACAGTCCAATAACTTTAACAGTTATTTTAATATAATAAAGAAAAAATCTTGTTTTCTTCAGAATTCTAAACCCATTTTAAAGGGTATGACTCAAGAAAACCATGATTATATATGAGTAGGAATAGGCCTGTCAATGGATAGCCGAAATCCGAATTCAAATTTAAATCCGTATTCGAAAAACTCGGATATTATCCAAAAATTTCAGATTCGAATTCAGATGCATTTTAATATTCAATAACATTTCAGATACGAATTTGGATATCGATATGTCCAATTCAATAATATCCAATTCATTTGAAAAAAATAATTTTTTAATTAAACTATCTAAAGTTCTAAACCATAAGTCTTCCACCATCTCCACTTATTACAACTATAAGGGCGAACTGTCCAGGCTCGCTCTCTCTCTCTCTCTCTCTCTCTCTCTCTCTCTCAACTAAAACCAAAAAAGAGTTTTGAGAAGCTCCACCATGGCATATATCCCCATTGAAATCTTAGACTATTTAATCCCTATGATAAATCAAACTAAGATGAATAACAAGAAAAAGTTCCTTGATTTATATGTCTTCTTCTTCTTCTTGTAGTCTGCATCTCTCTCTCTCTCTCAACTTCAACTCATGCAACAACAAAAAAAAAACCCCTTATTTCTTAGGCCTCTCACATCTTCAATCTCAAATAAAAAAATTGAATCTTTCTACACAGAATAAAGGTTGTAGATGTATGGCTTTAGGAAGAAAACAATAGATTTTTTATTTTTATTTTCATGGATTATTGATAAATGGGTTTGAAAAAAAAAAGAGTTTCTTCAGGGTGGAAATGATGGATTTTGAAATCGATTCTATGGATTTGAGAAATAATGAAGAGGTTGAATCCAAATCGGATATCTGAAAGGTTAATCGGATATGAATTTGAAATTCCTTTTGAGTATCCGCTGGATTCGAATTTGAATTCAGATATTGATGATTTATTTCAGATTCGAATTTGGATGTATCTATATCCAATCGGATAGGTATCCATTGACAGCCCTAAGTAGGACCTCCATATAGTGATTGGCGAGAAAGATAGATAGATGTATAGGTTCCCGCATAGATATTGTGATTAAACACAAATGCCGGAACCTACAATGTTGCAATTGGGGATATCTATGGGATCCACAATATGGAGTGCTCAGCCTTTTGTAATGTTAATGTTTTTGACCATTTAAAGAAAAACCATAGACCATCAATTAGTTCATGCAACGGCAACATGAGATCCTAAGCTGAAACATTTTTTATTCATAATTAGGCCGATACCGACTAAAATTACCAAAGACAGACCCAGGCCCCGGAGCCTGTAACATCCAGAATGGATTGAACTAAAACATCAGGAGACAATGCCTGCTTTTGCGGATGGTGTGGCAATGGGATGACATCACAAGAACATGTAAACATAGCAGAGAGACCCTGCTTTGCTTATCTTAAGCCATCATCATTGCCAAAGCTTTATCCGAAACATATGGGGTCAACTTCATTCAATTTTGTCTAAATCCATGTGTCGTGTATTAATTCAAGTGTGTTAAGCATACCAAGTTCTATTTTTAATAGTTATAAACGATTTCATTCTTTTTGTATGGGCCATATTTTTAAGTGAATGATGATGCCATGCAACTGATTAATTAAGTGAAGAAAATACTAACATATCTTATAGCCTGATCTTTAAAAATTGATACAAAAATCCTAACACCACAACTAAAACTGATCAATACCATATAGTAGTTTTCTAATCAAATGTGCACGGAAAGATCAATTAAGAGTATAACGGCAAATTTGGAAAACCTAGCAACAAAAATTTAAAACGGCTAACTCACCGCTCTTCCAAGACACGAATGATGAGGAGATGGACATCTTTCTTTTCTTGGGATGACTTGGGTAACACGTCACTTTGGTATTCTCCTAAGCAGTTTGTACATGCCAAATACATTCTTTTGCTGCCATAAATATGGGATGAAGAAAGACCGGTATTTAGCAGGTGAGAGCTCCCTATCAAGGTATGGTAGTGCAGCGACAACCTGAAACGTACGCGATTCAGTATAACGATGAGCATATTAAAAAAAATGAAGAAAAACCCATTTGAAAAGATATTAAGGTATTTACCTCCCATGTTGATAAATCACTTCCACGAGAAGGGTAAGGCCGTTGAAGTTGAAGTTCGACAAGGAAAGTACAGGCCTCAAGATCCCTAAGCTGTAATGTCAATTTGACCAAGGGTAAACAGGTGAGGACATTACAAAAACAACATAAAGAAAAGTAAATTTTAAAATGGATAGGTTTGAGATGGTGATCACATATTGCTCATCTGACGCCTTGTTTTTGTTGTTGAAATAAGGTGGTGCTGCAGCAGTGCCGCCCAAGGTGGAATTATAAGGGAATGGAAGTAGCCCACGGAACCCATCATCTATCCAACGAACTTCACCCACGTAATCAGGAACAAAGAAGGATGACGGGAAACGATGCCATTCACTTCCCACACAGACCACAGAGCCTGAAAAACAAATATTAGATCCACATAAAGATAGAGAGAGCTGCTATTGGCACCCCAACTTTTACTTATTACAAATAATTTCTTAAATTATCATCTCCTAATTATAGATTAACATACACTCTTCAAACATTACCAAGGTTTGGCTCAAATTATAATCTCAACATTACAAAACATTATAATACTCACTCAAACAATTTCAGTAGTTGTTTACAATTATGATTAAGCTCATATAAAATCCTAAACCCAAAAAATAGAAATCTAGCAATTATATATATATATATATATGGATATAGATATATATTGAGAGAGTTTCTATTGCACCCCCAACTTTTACTTATTCTCAACCATTCACTTATTTTCTTTATTTTTTTATTGGGGTGTCAATAGCAGTTCTCGAAAAATATTATAGATATTTTGCATGAATACTTCCAATATTTTACTCTCTGGTATTCCAAGTTCAAAGACAACATAGTATAAGAAGAGACTATTACCAATCCCAGCATCATCGTGGTGCTCTAAATGCTTGTATACCTCCAAAGGTGCAGAGTAACCATGAATCAGTGAGAAAGTTCGACTATGGGAGGCACATAATATGAAGCTAAGAACCAGAGGTCTAAGGAATTTTGCGATCTGTTTCAGGAATGCACATGGAGGTGAGACATTATAAGTGGCAGGACATTGTGATTGAAAGAGAAATATGGGGAATACAGATGAAGCTCACCATAAGCAGCAAAGAACTGTCATTTGGGTTGTACTTATCCCGGAAGAAATCGGGAAAGCTCTCTATGACAGCAGCTGCAGCAACACAAATAAGTGGGTATACTGGATAGAGGAACCTGCAAGATAAATAAATAAAACAGAATTGTCGTTTGGGTTATCATTTCTTTGATTCTTCTCAAAAAAAAATTGTAGTATAACTATCACACAAAAACTAATCCAAAAATATTTTAGTAACACAGGAGTATCTAATATTGGAACCCATGGCCACATCCATGTCAGGTCAGGTCAACCAAAACTGCTACCTTGGGATTTCAAGGATCCAAGTACCATAGGATGAAGATAGCTAGTTTGACTCATAACGTAGCTTTACGATGCATATGTTGAATCCAGAGATAAGTCGGAACAGACTAAAAAAATCTTGTTCCCCCATTCCACTATGTCCATATAAATGTCTTCCATAATTGAAAGTGTGTTCATATCTGCTTTCATCATCCAATCTACGCTCTTTTGGGTCTTCCTCTCGCTCTTTCAAAAACTTTAAGTTGAATATTTCTTCTAATGGGGCTGTAATCGGCCGTCGCTGAGCATGCACAAACCATCTCGATCAACTTTCTCGTAGTTTACTGCCTATTGGAGCTACTCCATTTTCTCAGATACATTCATCTCTAATTTTGTCTTTCTACTCATTCATCTCAACATCCCCATTTTTGTTGCTCAATTTATTAGCATGATGTTTATCTTTTACACATCCAAGCTACATTGATATAACAAATGCATAAACGGAAGTGCATTGTTATATGCTGGGTTATAACTATTGTCATCATGCTCTTTCTACCATTTCCTTAAATATCAATGTGTGCTTTTCAATATGTTTGCATTAATTCTCTAATTTTCTAATTTATATGAAACTTCTTCATGTCAAACTAAACTTCCTAGAATTAATTCTGAATTTAACTTTGCAAAGTTTTGGGGAAAGTTGAAGTTTATACATTCTTTCCTACTAAAACAACAAAAGCATCTAATAGAAAGATACATGTTCAAGATATTATTGTGCTATGTGGATAGCTCACACTTTTTTTTTTTTTTGGGGGGGGGGGGGGGACCCTAAATAAGTGCAAATACTCTTTGTTGCATTTTTTGTCTGACCAAAGCCTGGTTTTGATCTCCCATGCATACTGGCATGCTTTTGGACCACCTAACTGAAGTGAACTGCTACGGAACTTTCATAAACATCACAAGGTGTTTGGTTTCCCATATTGAAGAAGCACAATTTTTCTATGGTTGATATAAGAAAACTATGTTTTTCACATTGAAGGTAACCCCACATCCTACAAGAACAGACTACAGAAAGACCTGCTGGAAATGACCTAAAATGTATAGCATTTTCAAGAAACAATTGAAACTGATGTTTTACGAGAACATGGATACAAAAAAAATGCTGCATACAGGATAAAAAATGTTGGTAGTACTCATAATATACTCTAACCTTTCTTCTTTGTGGGGCTGCAAAGACATAAATGCCAGCCAAATATAAATGGGTGAGACTACGACCAGAAGATCTGGGGCATACTTCTTCCTTGTGATTGGCAGAATACAGAGGAACAGTAGTGCAAGAATGAAACAAAAGTTGAAATTGTTAAATCCATTCCTCAGATAATACAATGGCCCTTCAGTCCCATACAAATGGCTCTCACCACCTCCCAGGACATTATATACTAACAGATTGAGAACTGATGATGTCCATCTTCTGTAGTAGTAATAATCTGTGAGTACTGAAAGTGCCTGGAACAAACCCGATGTACTTAGTAGTGTAAACGTACAACCACATAAAAAGTTAAGAAAGAATAATTGTAATTTCTTGATAATTATAATTTCTTAATTAAAAATCTGAAATAACTTACAAGAATGACAAGAGAAGTGGTTGCAGCTGATAGAAACACTTTTTTGAATTGTTTAGTTAGACAGTAGCATGTAATCGGAAGAACGGCCAGGATTGAGAATGGCCAACCAAGGATGACACCCGCAGCTGCCACTGAAACTGCCATAGCGGGTTTCTCAAGAAGAAACAGTGCTGATGAAAGAGTAACAGCATACATAGAGAATGAACTTGGCAATAAACCTGGCAATGCACCCCACAAAATGAACATCAGAAAATCAAAAAGGGAAAACAAAAAATATTCCTTTTGAGAGAAAATTTATTTTTTATCACATTTTCTTTGAGGGTAATGGAACATGCAACTGCATGGAACATTTATTAAAAAATTTGACTCACTTCTAAGATGGCATAACTAGCAAACCATTTCTTTTAAAAATAAAACTAGAAAAGCCATAGTTCGAAAACATAAAGAAAAAATAAAATAAAAATAAAGTAGAAAGTGACATTGTTGGCATAGTATAGGAAAGAAATGAAAACAATATACTCACTAGTGCTAGCGAAAAAACAGCCACTTGTTAAACATAGCATTGCAAGCGTGTAAGAAGCAAGGCGTTTTCCATACTTCTTAGAAAGGGCTACCACCAAAACTGTCTCTGTGATGGCTGAGATAAGACCAAGAAAGAGTCTTACTGCATAAAATACCCTAACCTGGCACGTTTGGAAAATAAGGTTGGAGCAATCCAAAAAAACAAAAACACTTTAATAGAAGAAAAAAAACAATATTTGCCAGATGAATAAACAATTAGAAGCTAAATATACTTCAAAATGAATGGAAAATCTCACTTTTTCATCAGTGAACAACCAAGAAGTAGGTCGAGCAACTAATTCATGGAAAAGAATGTACAGATATGATCGAAGGGCAAACTGGGAGCTGCAATGCACATTTTAGGATAATCAGTGCTTCAATGCAAAGCAAATATTAATCAAGAAAATTTTCCTCTAATCAAGTAAAATATCAACAACTAGTTGGTCATTTTGATACATGAAAACCCTACATAGCTATATAAGATAATAATTTTAACCAAGTCAAGAATAATTATGAAGCAACCAGAAACACTAATCAAACAAATCTATAAACCATATAACTGGAAAGAAAGGACAAAAAATTCTGAATCTAGAAATAGATAGTTAAAACAGGATGCAAAATGATGGTTCAACAAAATTTTGATCTTCATCTTTCTTAAAAATAAAAAAGATCATGCAATTTATCAAAAACAAAAGAAAAAATGACAGAACAAGTATAACTTGCACCAGGTTTTGAAACAAACGGTGGACCAATCTTATAGATAATATGAAGTCTTGACTCATCCACTTTTTCTAGGATTTGTTTATGTCCTAGATGAGTAAGTTTTGAGTGACACTATAATTGGACCATTAATAAGATATAGTCCAAGAGGAAAATCCATAATGCCTAAATCTAACCTTATATCAAGATAACCAATAGAAGAAGTAAAATGAAGGAAATTACCATGAGATAACTTTTATAAAGACTAATATTTAATGTGGTTGTGTCTATTATCCTCATTTACAGAAAACGTGCCTATGAATCTCAATTCTTATTTCTTATGGGTAGTACCCATTTCAAGGCAATAAGGTTTTTTAACCAATATACAATAAAAATTGATGATCTAAAAATACACCTAAATGACCATTTTCATTATCACAGGATTTATTGTACATATGGATTGAGAGATTGAGGAAGATGTTGCCCATGGTATATAAATTCAGTACGTAAAGTGGAGGTACAGGGGTACACTTTTGAATTGTATTGTGACCAACACACAACAATCAAATTAAAAGGAAAATTTTATAAGACGGCAAAAAGGGATTGAGTATCGCATAGATGAGGATGCTAATGGAGGAAAAATGATTGATAAATTAGAGTATTATAGAATCTGGGTTCATACCAACAATCACATGGGTAGTTACAAAACCAGTTCATAACAGTAATATGGGTAGTTAAGGGCAGAAAAATTGTTGACAGTTGCAATGCCCTTCCCAAGAGTTATACACCTCTTCAAATAGGTGTATCAAATGTTAACAGGTGCAGTACCCTTTCCAACAGCCATGTACCTCTATGAATAGGTGTTTTAACTTCTCATGTTCCTTCTATTTATAGTCCATCCCTCGTTGCATTTGACACAGAATTTTTCTTGATTATTTTGCATACTAGTTTCATAGAGAAAGAGAGAGAGCAAGTCATAGTTGTTTCATTGTTCTTGTGGTTTGAAGTGCTACTATCACAAAAAGGAGATCGTTGTATCCTGGGAGATAATCGCCAAAGACTGTGAATACCAGTGCGGGGCGAATATTGTCTTAAGGACATAGAGTCAAACTCTAGTCTCGGTCTCATTCTTATTTTTTCTGTATTCGTATACACCATTGTAAGTGTTTTGAATTCTATTTTAATTCAATTTCCATTAGGTATTGTTTACTTGCTTCTTCAATAAATATAGTATATTGCCATATTAAATAAGTTTAACAATCTTAAGACAATTTTTCGTTCATAGACATTATTTCATTATTATAATAGCAAGTGTTTTAGTACATTAGTGGCTTTATCTACTTTTGTATTATTATAAACCTATATAATATTAAACTTGCTTTCTTATTGCTATTTACAAAGGTAGATAATACTTTTGAATATAATATCAATTTTTTTTTACTTCAAATTATATTAAAAGGGGTGGGGAACAAATTTTAAATTTTGTTTTGGTATAAATTGTGACATTTGTTTTAAATCCTAGTTGTTTATTATTTAGAGTTTGTATTTTATAGGAATAGCTACTATATCTGTTACAAATTTTGTTACCCCTCACTATTCCAATCCATGTTAGTCATGGGGAGAAACCCGAGAAATTCAATGGGGCTGAGTTTAAGAGATGGCAACAGAAAATGTTGTTCTATCTCACTATATAGAATCCCGTGAGATTTTTGCATGAGGAAGCCCCTACTTCAAAAGAAAATGAAACTGATACTCAAGTAGTGGTTGTTGTGAATGCATGAAAACATTCTGATTTTTTATGTAAAAATTGTTTATTCAATGGATTGGACAACACTTGTATAACGTGTATAACCAAATCAAAACTTCTAAAGTGTTATGGGAGTCTTTGTATAAAAAATATAAAACAGAAGATACTAGCATAAAGAAATCTGTCACCAGTTGTTTTCTTGATTTTAAAATGATTGATTCAAAGACTATCATAAGTCAAGTCCAAGAGTTACAACTCATTTTGCATAAAATACATGCAAAAAAATATGGTGCTTATTGAGTCATTCCAAGTGGTTGCACTAATTGAAAAATCACCACCAACTTAGAAAGACTTTAAAAATTATTTAAAGCACAAACGTAAAAAGATGGGACTCGAGGACTTCATTGTGAGATTGAGGATATAGAAAGATAACCGTACTTCTGAAAAGAAAATGGGAAATGTTTCTATGGAATCCAAGGTAAACATCGTGGAGGCAAGGCAGAAAACCAATAAAAAGAGAAAGCATTTTGATTAACCAAGCCAAGGCTCTATTCAAAAAGGTTCAAAGGAAAATGTTATGTGTGTCATAAGCAAGGTCATCATGCTAAGGAATGTTGTTTGAACAAGGAACAGGAGAACTTCAAAAATAAGACAAACCAAGTGTATATGACCGAGGAAGAGAGATAAGTAACTGAAATTTCCAACATAAAACTTTCAATCGTAGTATCTGAAGTTAATTTGGTAAGCAACCCAAAAAAATGGTGGGTGGACACTGGAACTACTTGCCATATTTGTTCGAACAAGAAAATGTTCTCTTCATATGAGGAAGTAAAGAATGAAGAATAATTATTTATACGAAATTATGCAACTTCCAAGATTTCAGGCATAGGCAAAGTCATAATGACAATGACCTTGGGCAAGGAACTCACTTTCAACAATGTGTTTGCATGTTCCAGATATTCGAAAGAACTTAGTTTCAAGGTCGTTGTTGAACAAAAATGGGTTCAAGTTGGTTTTCGAATCCCACAAATTTGTACTTACAAAGAAATGGGTGTATGTGGGCAAAGGGTATTTAACCAATGGTCTGTTTAAGATGAATGTAATGACAATTGTATTGATAATTTCTAATATTAATAGAGTTAACTCTTCTGATTATATGTTTGAGTCTTTTAATGTGTGGCATGATAGAATAGGTCATGTGAATTTTAATACCTTGCGTAAATTAATAAATTTAGATTTATCGCCTAAATTTCAAATTGACCTAAACCATAAGTGTGAAATGTGTGTGGAGGCTAAACTAACCAAAACACCTTTTCATTCTGTTGAAAGAAACATTAAACCTCTAGTTAATTCACAGTGATATATGTGATTTAAAGTTTGTGCAAACTAGAGGTGGTAAAAAATACTTTGTTACTTTTATTCATGATTGCACAAAATATTGTTGTGTATTTGCTAAAGAGTAAAGACGAAGCCTTAAAAATATTTAAGCATTACAAGAATGAAGTTGAGAATCAACTTAGGAAAAAGATAAAAGATAATAAAAAGCGATAATGGTGGTGAATATAAAATACATGTTGGTGAGTTCTGTATAGAACAAGGTATTATTCACTAAAACTACCGCTCCTTATTCACCTCAATCTAATGATGTTGTTGAACGCAAAAATCGAATCTTAAAGAAAATGATGAATGTTATGTTAATATGTTCTAGTTTACTTCAGAATTTGTAGGGAGAAGCAATTCTTTCCGCAAATCACATTCTCAATAAAATACCTCACAAGAAAAAATACCAAATTCCATGAGTATAAAAAAGGACGAAAACCGTCATATAAATATTTAAATGGTTCTTACTCCTAAAAGGGTTAAGATAGGACCAACAACCATTGATTGTATATTCATTAATTTTGCACATAACAATAGTGTATATCAATTCCTTGTGCACAAATCTGACATTCATGTTAAATATCAATATTGAGTCAAGGATTGCTTCATTTTTTTAAGACATTTTTCCTTATAAAAATGTACAAGAAATAAATTATCATAAAAGAACTCATGATACTGCGTGTAGTAGTTCTCAAAGGAAATGAGAATGAACCTAGACGGGGTAAGAAAGCTAAAGTGATTAAGTCATTTGGACCTGATTTTCTAACTTATTTGTTAGAAAATGAGTCTCCGGGTTATAAGGAAGCAATGTCAACTCCTGAAACTCCATTTTGAAAAGAAGCTATTAATAGTGAAGTCGAATCCATTTTACAAAATAACTCATGGGAGTTGGTGGATCTTCCACCAAGTAATAAGCACGTAGGATACAAATGGATATTCAAATGAAAATTGAAATCTAACGGAATAATTGATAAGTATAAGGCTAGATTAGTAACCAAGGGCTTTAAACAAAAAGAAGACTTGGACTTCTTTGATACATATTCACCAATTACCAGGATAACAGCCATTAGAATGTTAATAGCAATTGTTGCATTGCATAAACTTGAAATTCATCAAATAGATGTTAAAACAGCTTTCTTAAATGGTGAATCAGATGAAGAAATCTATATGGAACAACCGGAAGCGTTTATCGTTCCTGGATAAGAAAAGAAAGTGTGCAGACTTATTAAATCTCTTTATAGATTGAAGTAAGCACCAAAGCAATGACATATGAAATTTGACAATGCAATGTTGTCAAATGGCTTCAAAATCAATAAATGTGATACATGCGTATATGCCAAGAGCACACAAAATGATTATGCAATTGTGTGTCTCTATGTAGATGATATGCTTATTATAGGTAGCAATAATGATATCATTAAAGCTACCAAGAAAATGCTTATCAAAAATTATGATATGAAAGACTTGGGTGTTGCGAATGTTATATTAGGAATAAAGATTTCTAAAACATCTTATGGACTAATATTATCTCAATCACACTATATTGAGAAAATACTATAAAATTTTAATAAATATGGAGATAGTCCATTAAAAATACCTGTAGATGTAAATTTACATCTAGCTAAAATATTGGTCAAGTTATATCTCAGATAGAATATGCTCGTATCATATGCAATTTAATGTATATCATAAACTCAACACATCCTTACATAGCATACTCAGTTAATAAATTCAGTAAATTTATAAGTAATCTAGGAAAAGATCATTGAACGACAATAATTACAGTTCTTAGATATCTAAGATACACCCTAAATTATGGGTTGCACTTCACAAGATATCTAGTTGTACTTGAAGGGTATAGCAATGCTAATTGGATATCAAACACTAAGGACTCCAAGTCCATTAGAGGATTTGTACTTACAATTGGAGGGGCAGCTGTATCAAGGAAATCTTCAAAATTGGAGAGCAAACCGAATGGCTTCATAATTTCTTAGAGGATATTCCATTTTGGTCAAAATCCATGCCAGCAATATGTATACATTGCGATAGTCAATCAGTGATTGGAAGGGCACAAAGTAATATATATATATATATAAGGTCCCGTTCGGCACCCAACCATTTGCCCAACATGTTTTGTCCTACATGGGTTAGAAGTTTTGGAATAGGCTGATTTTTAGTGAGGATGATCTCTATGATGAGGAGATCATCCTCACCAAAAATCAGCGCATTCCAAAACTTCTAACCCCATCACAAATGATTTACAAAAAATGGACGGTCCACGATTTTTAAACTTGTAAACATGGGGTTAGAAGTTTTGGAATGGGCTGATTTTTGGTGAGGATGATCTTCTAACCGTAGAGATCATCCTCACCAAAAATCAGCCCATTCCAAAATTTCTAACCCATGTAGGACAAAACATGTTGGGCAAATGGTTGGGTGCTGAACATTTCCAACATAGTCGTCGAAGACACAATATCGTGAAGTAATACTCTCAAATGGAATAATTTCCATAGATTATATTAAATCAAAAGACAACATTATGGATCCATTTACTAAAATTTTAACAAGAGATAAAGTTAACTACTTATCGAGGGGAATGGGATTAAAGCGTATATCTAAAGAACCTTCATAGTAGCAATCCAACCAAATTGACTAGAGATCCCTAGATTTAGGTTAAAAAGGGACAACTAAACTATGTATGATTCAATAGTAGCACTAGGGAGAAAACTACTCCCAATCAATCCTATGATGAAACAATGTCACCTACGACGCGTGTATTAGGATAAGCTATGCTTTTAATAGTAACTATAACTTGAAAATTCAAGTAGGGTATAGCAGGATACTCTTAATAAGAAATCACATATATGAATGTGAAAAGGGGCCGCTTCTATGAGAATTTTAAAAGTTAAAATTATCTAAAGCACTCATGAAACCAGGAATTGTTTAGTGCCAAAAAGAACACAACCGTGAGAATTGTCCAAAAAGGAATTGTGTGAATTCTATTGTCTAGGTTTACACCAAAGGTTGAATAGTTCAAGACATCATGTTCACTGATTAGCTAGTAAATCCAATACTCTTTCACTAGGGAAGGTACAAACCCACAAGCTACCTATCTCAATACAATTTTTTTCCAATCGTACTCTCTCAAGTGTCTGCATTTTCATTTACATTTTTTTTATTTAATTTCCATTCATGTAAGGAATTGTTAGAAAAATGAATGATAAATTAGAGTTTGGATTTGTCTCAAATTATAGAATCTGAGTTCAAACCAACAGTCACATAGGTAGTTACAAAACTTGTTCATAACAGTCATGTGGGTAGTTAAGGGCAGAAAAATGTTGACAGTTGCAATACTCTTTCCAAGAGTTATGTACCTCTTCAAGCAGGTGTATTAAATGTTAACAGGTGCAATACCATTTCCAACAGTACCACTACGAATAGGTGTTCTAACTTCCCATGTTCCTTCTATTTATAATCCATCTCTCATTACATTTGACACTGATTTTTTCTTGATCATTTTGCATACTAGTTTCATAGAAAGAGAGTGTGTGCAAGTCATAGTTGTTTCGTTGTTATTATGGTTTAAAGTGCTGCTATCGCAAGAAGGAGATCGTTGTATCTTGGGAGACAATCATCAAAGACCATGGGCACCAGTCGGAGCGAATATTGTCTTAAGGACATAGAGTCAAACTCTAGTCTCGGTCTCATTTTTTTGTCTGTATTCATATACATCATTGTAAGTGTTTTGAACTCTATTTTAATTCAGCTTCCATTGGGCATTGTTTACTTGCTTCTTTAAATATAGGATACTGTCATATTAAATTAGTTTAACAGCTAAGATGGATGGGAGAAAACATTAAGAAAGATATAATTAGAAATGAATGCATTCAAGAAAATGTAGTATTAGCTCTAGCAAGGTTAAAAAAGAGATAATGTCAAGCAAGATGGTTTGGACACATTCAACGCCAGCCAATTACAGCACCAATTAGAAGCAATATGCAAATTGAAGGTTCTAAAAGAGCTGGGGAGACCCAAAAGAATGTGAATTATGAAGTAGAGAAAGTTGGCATGAACTCACTTCCAATAATAGAGAAGACGTTGCTCTTGATGGAATTGAATGGAGGAACATAATTCATTCAATTGACCCCAAATCTTTGGGATAAGACTTCAAGGATGATATTAATGATGATTACACATGAATCCAAAATCTGAGTCTATTGGCATCTTTAAAAATATTGAGAAGCCTCTCTTAAAATGGGTAATGGAAAACCGGAGCTTTCACAAGTAATGTCGACAGTAGAAAGAAAATAAAAAATCAATAAAATTGGAAGCAATATTCATAAAGATAAGATATCATGATCATGGTTTCAATAAGAAAAATATATAACTTAAAAGTTAAATCGAAACCATACTAATGTCAGCATTTAGAATCAATTCAAACTCATTGTCTACTTGTGCTATAATTACAGAGAATAACCAATCCACCAAGAAATATCCAAATATACCAAACACTAGGGCTTTCAAATTGAAACAAAATAACCCACAGTTCTAAATCTCAAAGCTATGACACCCATAAATCGACTAAAGTTCTTAAATAAGTACCAATCCACCAAAAGAGATCCAATTACTCTAAAAACTAGAATTTCCAGATTGAAACAAAAGAACCCATAGTTATAAATCTCAAAGCAAACACACCCATAAATTGAATAAAGTTCTTAAATAAGTACCAATCCACCAAGAGAGATCCAATTACTCTAAAAACTAGAATTTCCAAGTTGAAACGAAAGAACCCATAGTCATAAATCTCAAAGCAATCACACCCACAAATCGAATAAAGTTTCTAAATAAGCACTAATCCTACAAATTGAAACAAAAGACCCACATATTCAAAACAAGTCCAGCTCTCATTGCGTTTTTTTTTGAGATCTTGGGCTTTTTTAACCTTTGGTCAAAACTGAACAGAGAATTTGCGGGACTACTTTCAATGACTTTGTTTTTAGATGGAATTCCCTCTGTAATCACTCACGTTTTAGATTTTTTTTCGTTCGTTTTGCTTTTCTTTGAGGGGCTTCCTCTGCCTTCTCTCCTTGTATTTTGTTCCTCCTTCTTTCTTCAATATATTTTATAATTATAAAAAAAAATACAAGTCCAGCCATGGTTCAAATAAAATTTATAATCAAGTACATATAGATAGACAAATACACAGAGAGAGAGAGACCTGTACTCCCAAGTTTGAAAACCCGATTTGTAGAGAAGGTAATGGAGGGGCTCCCAATAATTAAAGACCTCATCACAGTCGTGGATAATGTTGGAGGTGGCGCTCATGTACCTTAGCACCCCTAGAGCAAACAAGGGCAGAGTCCAACTCAACCCTCCATCTCTCCCATCCTTTGATTTCTCTGGTTTATCAAGCTTCGAATAAGATGATGAAGACGTAGACGAGGACGAGATTTCGGAGATTTGTGGGCGTCGCTGCCTCGTAGAGATTTCCATTCTCCAGATGTTTGTTGGTTTGTCTAAAAGAGAAGTAAAACAACAAATATGACTTAGAGTGAAGGTTTCCTCATTTTCATTCTCTCATGCTTCGTTGAACCAAATGGTAGCTTTTTTGGATTCCGAGGTCCAAAAACTGATGCTTTATTTTACTTTTGCCATTGGTCACTACTGCTAATATTACTTTCAAGTTTTAATGACCACAACCAATCAATGGATCGGATTATACCCGAAATCCGATAATTTAGGGTCTGGATCAAGGATTTGGTTTTGGATTTAGAATAGGATTAGACCCAATCCATAAGGATCCAATGAGGACAATGTTTAAAACAAGAGCCTTGGAAGGTTCTATTTGCAAAGAATCGTGATAATATGACACTCCCCCCTGACACATGCCCCCGTCACAAAATCACATATTATTTGACTCAGGGTGCACAAGAAAAAAGTTATGATTATATGTATCCCGAGGCAAATGATCGATGGTTCTGTGATGGGGGCGTGTGTCAGAGGGGGGCGTTAGGAAATCATTACACATTTGCAAATAGGTGACTCACTGGTAACATTTTTCAAATGTGTACATCACAGAATCGTAGATCATTTGCTTCGGGATACATACAATCATAAATCTCTTTCTTATGTATCCAAAAGCAAATAATCTACAATTCTATTATGGGGACATATGTCAGAGGGGCATCATTTTATCACGACTATTTTCAAATTGTTGGTCTACATGTTCATTTCCCCTTTTATTAAATAGTTCATATTATAATATGCAATCCTAATATTAAAACATGGAAATTTTGCTTAAAAATACCTTGGTGGGGGACTTTTTCTAACTAGTCCATAAGTTTAATTTGGACGATCTCTTAATAGTCCATTTAGTAAATTTTTCTTTTTTTTAACAGTCCATGAACCTCATCTCCCACATTTCTCACGATTAAATGCCCTAACCACTCGATCTCACTGTTTTCATCCAAAAAATTAGATTTTTGGCATCTCAAGGGAGTTTTAGAGACTCCATTCTATTGGAAATGATTTAAGAATGAAGAATAAACCATTTTCAATGGGGGTTTTTAAACATTTTGAAGATGTATGTAAAAACTTAAGGTTTTTCACTTTTTCTTAGTTTTTGGATGAAAAGTAATCAAGAATGGTTCTTTAAGGTTGAAATCACCTAAGCAAGTCATTATCTTGAATTTTTAGTCAATCTTTCCATGTATTTTAGATGAAAAAACTCGAAAATTGAAAATGGGTGGGTTTTATCAATGTTGAGATTGAGTTCACCACTTTTTATTTTAAAAGTAGTGAATTCATCAATAAATAAAAAGAGTCAAGTTCGGTAGTAAATAAAAAGTTGTGGTGCCTCGCCGAACACTAATACAAAACCCCATGTCAAAACTCGGGTACTAGGTGGCCCCTCAAAATTTTGGCATGGTCTCCTCTGTTTATGTTAGCATTCCAAGGCGTTCAACATGTACCTGATAAACGATATACATTCCTGCATATATACACTCAAAATATAATACTAGCGGAAGTCTAGATACATCTAATAACGAACAAAAATCAGAGTGCGGAAGAAGAAGTTTATATACATGATTATACAGGAATTCCTTACTCTAACAAAATTCCTAACGCTCAAAATCAAATCTATATTACTCTTAGACAAATCGACACCATTAGGGGGTAATAACCCCAATACTCACCAGCTAATGGACTTTGATCGTCTATCTGACCCACCAGATGGTCCTCACACACTGGTTCTATACCCGCCTAGCCAACTGTAGGCTCTGAAGCTAAAAAAATATAAAGGAACGGGTAAGTAATAATGGTTACTTAGTAAAGAAACAAACAATTTCTGTTAATAACCCCTCCTAACATGAACGAATAAATTTACTGAATCATTCTAAAATATACAAAATTTTATAGAAGAAACTACGATTAACCGGTACATATAGTCAGGGATGAGCAACTAAACATTTTAAAACTCACATTACATCGATCATCATTACTCACTATAACATTCTCTTTTTATACAAATCTAATTAATCAAATGGAAACATTAAACATGAATTTCATTTTATATATCAAAATAAGCAACAGATACATAATATACAATGGTGGAGTATTGAAATTAGAGAGTTGGGATTCACGACTGGATCGCTCCCAGTCAGGACATGATGTTACAATTCTTCTCTGATTTTAGTTTCTGATTTTGTGACTGGTCCCTATTTACCACGCTTGATTGACCATTTATCCGGCTCAAGCTGGCCGTTTAACATGACCGTAAACAATAGGTCTCTTTTCGATGTGTCAGAACGTTCGACTACTATAGATTGTTAGTGATCACTGACTAATCATCTTCGTCTATGCCTATTAGGTGTGCATGTGATTCCCAAATATACAAATCATTCGTATACGACCACCTTTATATTACAAGTTCACTGGTAAAGATAAAGAGGAATAATCTGGATTCCAGTTATGACTCCACTCTCATACGCGTCCCATACCACGTATGAGCTTGGTGGTCCCTACCGTACATCCCAGGATAGTACACCACTCCGAATGATATGACGTACTATCCCTTTAGGCATTCACAGACTCTTTAACAGCTCACAAAATAACTACATATATATATAATATATATATAATATATATATATATATATATATATTATTTTCATTTGAAAACAAAAGAGAAATTAACAATACAAGATTGAGAATGGATATCCAGTTTTCTACCATGCAAGTGTGGCCACCCGGCCTAAAATAAATAGCATAACGGAAAGTAAAACAGCGTCTCGCGCTAACAGAAATTTAAATAAACATGCAACCAACAATATTATTCTTAGATATATGTTCACCAACCTACACACAACACAACAACGTAAAATGCAAACATCACCCCTCGGGTGTGACTCTAACATTTTACCGTTTCATACTATTTTTTCCTTTTTTAGATTTTTACAATTTTTAATCTCTTCAATAAAATATCCATTTTCTGATATTCATCAACTCAATATGAGTTCATTGAATATTAAATCACATTTTTCAATTGAAGAATTTATTTCTATCAATAATATTGAAAAAGAATACAAATTTTATATCAAAACAGGGTCCGAACAGTGCACAAGACCCAATTTATGGAAATAACCCATTAAAATATCCTACCCACGTATAATTTGTTAAAAATACAATTAAACATATCAAACATGCAATTTCTGACGTGAATTTTTTAAATAACAAAAGAATTCTATATTTTGGAAATACATCTAAATTTTTTTGATAAAATCCTAAATGCAATTTTCACAACCTACAATTACTAATAAAATTGAGAGTTCCTTACCATCTCTAGGTAAAAGGATCGAAGCGTGTGCGTCGAAATCGAGGTGAATGACATGAAAATCGAGACTACCCGAACTTCGAAACGGCTGATTTTTGAATCTGACCCGGTGGTTTTAAAGATCTCAACACCGTCGTCCTTTCTCCATTCTACGACGAAAGATGGTTTGACCCCGAAATCGATGAAATTCGATGTCGAAGTTTCAAAATCTCCGTATATAAATACGACTGATTTTTGACGATATTGGATGAAAAAGTAAGTGAAACGAAAAAAGGTTGGATGGATTTTGTAGATGTCGAGGCTGCAGACGTTTCTCCCTTCTGCGTCGATCATCGACGACGAGCCGTTTGCACGAGATCTGAGGTGGAAGTTAAAAAAATAATTTTTTTTATATAACGCGTTGGCTGTGTTTGGATGGGTTGGAGAAAACGAAGGAATAAAAAAAAATTAAAAATTTTATTTATATAAAATTTGGGACGAATTCGATATTTTGTCAATTGTTTTGATCGACTATAACTTGACCGTTCAGACTCCAAAACTGATAAATGAATATTCTATTTTGCTTAATTTTTCATTCTGGATATAATGGTATAGTCAATTTCAACAAATTTTATCTCTAACAAAAATTTACATTTTTTACCTTAGGCGACCCCTAAACTTAATGTCGTTTTCGTTTTTGACGATAATTTAACTTTCTAATCTCCAAAAATGACAAATAAATAGTCCATATTTAATAATTTTTTGTTATGAATCCAATGGTATAATCGAATTTTAATAATTCTTACTCTAGCAAAAAGTTACGATTTTAACCTGGTCCGACCCGATAATCGAGGATTTTGCAACTTTTATATTCGGACTCGCATTTGAGCGTGCTTCCAGGCTAAAGTATGTTTTTTGATAATTTTAAATCCAATGGTGAGGTCAGATTCCATTAAAAATGATCAAAAACATCCTAAAATTTTACCCCTAAGTCCCACTTTCAAGATTTTCTCAAAATTTCACTATTTATTTTTTCTCGAGATACGAATCAGAAATTCGGGATTTTACAAAAGTGGTGAACTCGAGAATACATAATTGTGAGTTTGATAATAGAAATTGTAAGCTCGACACTAGATAAAAAAACATCAAGTTCAACAAAAAAAATAAAAAGTGGTGAACTTGACAATAAATAAAAAATCGATGAGTGCGCCAATAATGAGAGACCATTAAGAAATAAAAGTTTACTAAAAGTCTTATAAAACTACTGAAAAAAAAAATCAAAACAAAACAAAAAAACTAAAGGACTATTTAAAAATAAATCCCTCCGTCAAGGTCCTTTAAGTAATTTTCCCTTGAAACATACATTCCTTTTTGGAGAGGTCTTGAGTTCAAACCCTCTCATTGGCCACCCACATAGATTCGTTTCAGCTTACCTGTTTTGTAGGGTATTACATGAAACTAGGGGATCTGGCCAAGATATGGTGCTCTAAGAAGCCAGTTGCCTCATCCTTACAAGTCGGGTCTATGAGTCTAGATACCCTCACCATAAAAAATAAATAAATAAAAATTAAAACATGCAATCGAACAATAAGAATAAAACTTATAAGTCAAAAATATATCATGTATCCCTAATATTTAGCCTTAACTATCGTACGAGTCATTGTTCATTAATCCATGGATCCTGATACAATTATTATGCTAATAAATTTAACCTAATGCTTGAAAAAACAAATAATGATTTTGAAAATTTTAAAGTTTAGTAAAGAAAAGAAAAAATAATAAAATAATCTCAATCTATTTCAAAAGGTCTAATCCAAATAAATTGAGACATGGGATCTGATTTGGTTAGGCCTTGGAGTCAACATTTGTTTTTCAATCAGGTTTAAATCCCCACCCATTGAAATCGTGCTTAGGATCGAGTGAGCATAACGTTAATTGAGTTGGACTTGGACAAAAAGTATTTACTAAAATTTTGATAAAGTCATTTCAATATTTCAAGCATTGCAAATTTCTAGGCATAGTCACAAAACATTTTCAATTTAAAAAAAAAAATCATAAAATTCTCCAAATAAGGGACTAGCCCATTAAATCCACAACATTGAATAATTGCGAATATGATAACAATTTTACCCTTCACCTTCAAATTTTTATTTCCTACAACATTTGAATTTCAAGATTAAGAGGATCTTCATAGGGAGTCTAAGTAAAATACCATATGTACAATCTCTGAAATTTCTCCCATTTTTTTAACTTCACCAAAATTATCCAACTCTATACCTAAATGTATAGGTTTCGCAACAAAAAAAAAGATTGATTTTGGAAAAATTATGCATTGGATCAAAATACTTCGATTGTTGATTAACAGATAAGGGGTATGTTTGATAAACAAGAGTTGCGTGTGCGAGTTGATAACTCACACAAGTTGCACAACTGTACAAATTTGAAAACCTAACAAATGCAAGTTCGCAACTTTCCAACTTTCAATGTCTCTAATCATTTGTGTCGTTCAACAGTCACCTTGAGAGGTGAATGTTGAGAACATTTTGTTCAACGTTCTTCAGAGGGAGAGAAAATGGTGTTGCATTGGATTCCGAAGCTCATGAAGTCTCGCATTGTCTTTCTCATTTCGCTTCTTTTTCAACCCGCCATTGGAATCGCCCCCTTCGCTGCCTTCCAACTCTTATGTTTTTTCTCTTCTAAACAACCCCCTATAAAATTAGGGTTAGGGCATCAAATCCTAATATGTGTTTTTTTAATTCTAATATGGCCCACCTCTTTCTCTCCTTTCCCAACCCATGTTTTACCGAATCCGTGTGGGGTAGATGAGGTTGGAGATCTAATCTTCTACCCTTTTAACCTTTTAATAGATTTTCAAGATAAACCCTAATTCGAATCTGATTTTTCAATTTGGGGAAGAAGGTAAATTGAACTCTTAGAATAATCAAACACAAAAGTTGTAATAAACTCTCACCCTCAACATCCGAGAGATTTGAACTTCGAGAGTCAAACTCTTGAATGTTCAACTCTTTCAAGGAACTGTCTTTTATCAAATACACTCAAAGTCTTTTGCATTGAAATTAGTGCCCTCATTGTATTAATTACCTTTGTGGTATTTATAAGTTCTTCGAGGTCCCCTTTCATTGTACCTTCAACATTCGTACTTACCCACATGTTCTTGGCGGTTCTGCTTGAAAGGGGGGAGTGGCATGTTGACCCTTTCTTAGGTGTGTATGGAGGAGGTGGGGACCACTAACCAACTCCCCTACTTAGTGAGTCAGTTGCCAATGATTTGTCTTTCCATACGCTTTAGGCACTTGTTTTTATCTTTTTTGCCATCGTTGCAATTGTTCTCCATTAAGGGCATCACGCCAGTCGCACTAAATGACATGATAGTCACAAAGTTGCTCATCCACCATGGTGATCCTCTGTTGGGTCAACTTTCCACAGGCCTCCGTCCACAAATTACTTAATGAATTTTGACATAGGGATATCGTTTTAAATACCCCTACTTTTAGTATGATATCTTGAATATAAATTAGTAAATTTCTTCTTTATTAACGCCCCTCACCCTTTTTTCAATCGTTGAGAGCATCTCCAATGGCATCTCAAATTTTAGTAGCAATTCCAAATTTTCTAAAGTGTCTCTCATAAATATCTCCAATGCAAGTGATGTGTGGACTTTTGAAAGTAAAATATGTTAAAAGTAATATAATGTTATATTTAGCATTGCTTTTAAAATATCTTAAAATACATTAAAGTGTATTTTATGTTGAAAAAATTATATTTTGAATTATTTTGAAATAATCAAATTGTAATATAAAATATATATATATTGTTTGACATGAAGCATTAGAGAGGCATGTGTCAAATATGACATTTTTCACTTTATTATTTCAAAAAATAAATTTGAGAAAGCAAATATAGCGTTGCCATTAGAAATGCTCATAACTAGATGATTCCAATTATACGCAACGAAAAATTCATATCATTGAGATCAACCTTTACAACAATAGTTAGCTCCAAGTGCCAAGCACAACATTTTACAATCGTCTAGATTGTGTTAGAGTCGTTGTAAACTGATTTTCCTTCGACATAGAACTGGCGTGGTAGTGTACAAAAAACCATAGGTGGTTGAGAGTTTTACTGGGTAGAACTATTTGTTGCAATTTTATTACAAAAACTAACAACCTTTACTTTATAAACCAAGCTAACATAACTAACTTAGTAAGATTTCAAATCTTATCAAGGGTTGTTGGGCCACATGGATTATCAAATTGGCAATCAACACAACATACTTCTAAATTTCATGGAAACAATTAGATTAAAAGGAAAAAAATCAAACAAAAATCATTTTTAACTTGATCCAAGGTGTTAAAAATAGATGGCTACCGAACTCTAAAATTTAAATCTAAAATTCAACGATAAAAATTAACTTTTTTTTTCTTCAAAGTTCTTAGAAATTTTGTCCTTTATATCCATGTGGCATTAGATTATGTTTTTGAATGCCATGAATTAATGTCGTTAGGATCATTCGAAGGTATATTGAGCAACAAATTAATGGATCAATTTGAATTTTACCCAACTTTAGGGTTTGTTAGGTAACAAACTTGATAAAGTAAGATTTAGTGAGAAACAAATATTATAAAGTAAGGTTCTTTTGAAATTGTCAAAACTCCAATGGATTTTTTTAAAATAAAAATGCAATAATTGAATCTGTCGGATAAATCTCTCTAAATTGTTTTCCTTGAAGTAGCGGGCAAAACCTAACAGGATAACTAAAGAACTCACTAATGTGACAGGTACAAGAACCATAGATTTTTCCTTAAAATATACAACTGCACATGTTTTATAGGGATGTGATTCCCAAGGAAAAATCTACTATTCTTATAGGACACACGTCTGTTGAATTTTTGAGTGCCCCTCTTTGAGATACAAAATCAATGGTTCTCAAAACACTACCACGTCAATGTATAAAAGGAAGTCAGCTTAGTAAAAATCTCTCTCTTGACATGACAACTTTGCGAACCGTAGATTTGTACACTTCAAAATATAAAATTGCACTTCCTCATAAAAATGTGTATCTCTAGGGAGTTATGTATCTCGAGATGTACAAATCTACGAAATTGTCACATTAAGAGAGCCGATTGAGTGTGCCCCGTGGGATAGTCAGATTATCATGACTGAACTTTTTTATTACATTAATCAACATTCCACCTTACGATTGTGTCAGGAGAATCAGTAAGAGCATGCCAAGTGGCATATGTGACGTCTTTATTAATTCTATAATTTAAATAAAATAAAAAAAATAAAAAAATCTTGATTGATGGCTTGATCTTTTTCATCGATCTTCCCACACTTTCACTCAAATTTAAATTGTACGAAACAATAAAAACATATCCATTTAGGGAACCTCCGCTTGAAACCTCGATTTCCCCCAAATCCTTCTCTCCTACCCAACCGAAGGTAACTTTCAATCCCCCACCATTCTCTCATATTTTAAACTTCTTCTCCAAAACCCAATCTTTAATTTCCACTTTACCATCAAAGATCAAACAGATATGGCGTTCCACAGAGGCCAAACGGTCGAAATTAGCCTCAAAGAAGAAGGGTTTCTTGGCTCATACTACGTGGCAACGGTTCTATCTCCTCTAAAAGAGAACGATTATATGATCGAGTACAGAACACTCTTATCTGACGACAAGTCGAGATTATTAAGAGAGATCGTTAATGGTGTCCATGTGAGGCCTTCTCCTCCTGAAATTCCTGTTTCTGGGTTCTCTTTGCACGACAGTGTCGATGCTTACGACAACGATGGTTGGTGGGTTGGGAGGATTACGGCAAAATCTGGGTCGAAGTACTCTGTGTATTTCGAGAGCACAGGAGATGAAGTTAGGTATCCAATCTCCCAATTGAGGGTTCATCAAGAATGGGAAGATGCCAAATGGGTTATTTTCCGAAAGAGGGTATGATTCTCGGATGAATTTCCTTTTTTTTTTTTTTTTTTTTGAAACAGAGGTTGGTAGCTTTAATGATAGCCATATAATCCAATCTGAGTCTCAATGTTGGTGTTTTTTTGGTTTAAATCTGTAATGGGTTTTCCTTCTAACAGATGTATGTTTAGCTTTTATTTCTTATTCAAGCTTGTGATGAAGGCTTTAATGGTTATATAATTCTATCTAGTTTTTTTTTTTTTCTTTCTTTCTTTCTGAAACCCTTTCCTTACTAACATAATAAGATTTTGAGCCTTACTAAGGTCGTTTTGCTCAAATGGATTACCTCATCAAAAATTCAACACCACAGCCCTCTAAGTTGCATCTAAGAACTCAGATCCAAAAAAAAAAAAAAAAAATTCAAAAACAATTTCTTTCAAACTAGATCCAAGGTTTTGAAAATTGACGGTTATCGAACTTCCACTAACTCCCAAACTTAAAAATGAAATTCAACGTGAAAATTAACTATTTTTTGAATTTTATTTTTCAAATTCCATAGAATTTCGTCCTTTACAAACCTGAAGCATCAAATCGGGGGACTCTTTTGTTTTTTTAGAGAGAGAGAGAGAGAGAGACAAAAATGGGCATCAACTTATGAGGAAGATTTTAACGGTCATCTAATTATATCTAGGCGTCTGCAATGGTGTTCTCTGGTCTAATTATGTGTTTTATTTTTGTCTCTTTAAAGTAAAAAAATTATTTTCTTCTGTTTTTCTTCTTTGATTTCTCTTGTAATAACAGAGGGGGGTCAATATTTTTGTGGCATTGAAGGTTGTGATGAAGGCTTTAATGGTGACATAATTCAATCCAGGTGTCTATAAATTGGTTTTCTCTGGTCTAATTCTGTATTTGATTTTCGCTTTCTCTTTCCTTTGGTTTCTCTTGTAACAGAGTTGGGTTAGCTATTGTTTCCCCCCTCATTGAAAGGCTTTAGTGGTCATATAATTCTAAGTGTGTATTGGTGTTCTCTGGTCTGATTCTATATTTGATGTTTCTCTCGTAATAGACACGGATTAGCTTTTCTTCTCATTCTAGCTTGTTGTAGAAAATTGGTGCGAGAGACAACAATAACAATAAACAAAATAAAAGAACACGACATAGAATTTAAGTGGTACATCAAGATTGGTACGCCCACAAACAACTATGTTTCAATATTTTCGTGAAAGGTTACAGTCTCTCAATCTCAGTTCCTCAGTAAAACTGAAAAATCTCGCTCATCAAAATCCTAAAACAAATTTACTATGAATTTACATTGTATACAAAACCATCTCTGACCGTACTATACCACCAACCGAATACAAGGCACAAACATCTAGGTGTTCGCATTGGTGTTATCTGATCTAAATCTATATTTATTTTTTGTTTTTTCTTTCTTTCATTGGTTTTCTTTCTTTGGTTTCTCTTATAACCAGTGTTGTCAAATGCGGTTGCATACGCGCTCGCATTTGCTATTTTCAAAGTGAAAATCACATATGCTACAGTTGCATACCCCAAATTATGCTACCTGCCAGTATGCGATGGTATATTTTTGTGTGCGATGGCATATGCGATTTGTGAGATGGCATGTTTTTCTGCATTTGCTTTTCACAATTTTTTTTCTTGCATCATATGCAATGAGCGAAATCGCATATACGAACAGCATGTGCTGGTCGCATATGTTATCTAACAACATTGCTTATAACATAGATGGGCTCTTCTATTTATTTATGCTTATGATAATTATGAAGGTTTAACTGGTCGTAAAGTCCTATCTAAGTTTATATAGTAGTGTTATCATGTCTAATTATGCATTGGGTTTTCTTTCCCCCCCTGTTTCTTCAATGTTTGTAATAAATTTGTTTCAGATCTTAGAAAATTATCGGTTTTCTATTTATAGCTATTGAAACCTAGCAGAGCTGTTCTCAGCCTTCTCCTTTTTATCAGATTTTCTCCATATCTTTCAGTCCCACTGTTTGTGCCCCCATCGAATATGAGATTTTTTTTTTGTTTCTATATATACTGTTAGTGGTGTTTCTTCCTCGTTAATGAACCCATGTCCGATTCTGTTGAGTTGTGTTTCAGGAATTGAAATAACAATGATCGAATAGAAGTAAAGGAAGATGAGTGTAGGAGCATCTGAGCACACTATAAGTATTTTCGAAGTAAAACAGACATGAAGAAAAGAAGTAACATTGCTGTAACTAGTTTTTGGGTTATAAGGGTACATCTTGGTCTGTTTTTTGGTTTGTGTAGAAGGTGGGTAGGTCTTTAAGAAAATGCAAATAGTAGATTCATATAATTCTATAAAATTGGAATCCGTTTGAATGAGGTCATTGTACTGACTCCATGTTTTTTATGCTATTTGAAATATATTTTAATCTCATCAAATTAAGTTCGATCCTTCGTGAAAGAACAAGAAGACGACCCAAAAGAACGTGGATGGAGATAATGAAAGTAGACATGATCTGTGTGTGTATGTGTGTGTGTGTGTGTTAATCACTCAAAAAACAGAAGAATTGGCTTTGGACAAGGTGGAATGGTATACACGATTTGTTTAGCCAACCTCAAATCTTCATAATACGGCTTTGTTGTTGTCGTTGTTGTTGTTATAAACTAATCTCGATCCCTCTTCTCATGGCCTTCTATATGTGTTTATGAATAATAAGGGTAATCATAGTATATGTTGCATCAATGTAATTGGGGTGAGACAACCAACAGTTATGTCAAAAAGAAATTATTTCAACAAAGGGACCGAGCGGGCGGCAAAAGTCTGTTTTGAAAGCCTAATTATTGAGGTTGAGATGAAGCACATTCAAAAGAGAGCCTCATGGGGATGTCTTGGTTCATTTTCAACACTAAATTCCTCAATGAACCCAAAAGAAAAAGGCAAACCGCGTTGATTAATCTATCCTACTTATCTTGCCCACATTTTTGAAATAAGGCGTTGATGATGACAATGACAATGAAGATGATGGAAAAGGCGTCTCAACCAAGGATACTTTAAATATCAGGAGTCAACTTAAATTGGAAAATCATATAGTTGTTGTCTGCTTACCACAAGATGGTACAAACTTCAAAGTATAGATGGGTTAGAACCTAAAGTCAACATGAGAAAGAGTGATTAACTATAGTTTGCTAATGAGTCTTATTATAGCAGGAAAAAATTCTTGAGTGACCAACAATTGGAGAGCACTTAGAAGGAACAATTAACAATTGTAAAGAGCATCTTTTTCATCTTTCAAGATGGAAAAAAGAAGGCTTCCATTGACACACCAACTTTTGCTAATGCCACCTCAAGATGTTCGTCAATTCTTTGGTGATTTAGATATGAATTGGAGTGGCATTAGCAAAATGTGGTGCGGTAATATAATCTCTAAAAAAAGATTGCTTTGGTCTCTATTTTGCATGAAATCGTGAAGTTTAGGACTATAATTCTACCATCACCATTATTAACATCGTCAATGTGATGCATGATTTCCAGGACTTTCTCGCTCAATTGCCTCTGAGATCAAGATTACTCGAGTGAGTCATCTCAATCTAGAACAACTTCTAAAATCATGGTTGAGGACTTTATCAATGTCTAATTTGTGAAGACAATACATCTTTAATTAAAATCTATTAGAATTACATGCTATTGTGTGTCTCCTATGTGTTGTTTCTAAAGATTATTGGGGTTCTTTGAAGTGGAGGTCTTCACTTTGAATCCCCCCCTTAGGGGCAACCCTTAGGCATTTATCCCAAAAATTATGTGGTGGGTGTGCGGAGGGGACTGCAAATGCCTTAAGGATTAGTTGAGTGCTTTCAGTCCTAAAACTCTCGATTCTCAAAAAAAAAAAAAAAAAAATTCAATCTTAATTGATATCCTATTACACCTTAATATCAGAGGGGAAACAAAAGAGTTGTCATTTGCCGTTTATTTGATGAGATAGGTACCTTAATTGGAATAAAAACTATTTATCTTCTCTCTCCACTTTACCAATAAAGGTTATGTTAGAGCAATCATTTTTAGATATCCTTTTGTAAGTAACAGAGAAGAAAAAGAAGGTAAGTCAAGAGATTACCAAGTCATTGACACATTTGGGGTGACTAACGTTTGCTTTCATCCACTATGGGAAAAACAAGATTCTCCTCTTATGATAGTAAGGATAAATGGCGGGTAGATCAATCATTTCTCAAAATCACGAGTTTTTGCTATTGTATTATATTTTACTTTATTTTTTTATTAAAAAAAATAATAGTACCACCTCTTTGCTATTAAAGATATGTTGTAATTTATGGAGTCCAATGGTACTAGTCAACAAAGAGGTATTGTAAATCAAGCCATGCCTTCACACTGGTCGATAATAATCCCAAAGGTATTTTCATAATTTCATTAATATTATATAAAACTCTAATTAGGTTTCTTAGGGTATATATATATATTTATCGTTTTGGTGAAAGGGTATAATCTGTAACTGTGAGTTTTTTCTTCATAGTGGAATCGGAGTAATTTGTGGACATACCTCAATCTACAGAGAACCACTAGAAATCTTTATGTTTCTTTGTGTGATTGCATCTTGTATTTTATTTTTTCGATTTGTTTTCTTATTTCAATTGCACTTATTTTCTTAACAAGACACTTGATGGCTGATTTTTGGTAAGGACAATCTCCTCACTAAAATCAAGTAAGCTAAATTTCTTACCCTATCAATTATTTACTCAAACTTTTTGTTGATTATTTCGAATCCACTTATAATAGAATTAGAAAATTCACAATTAATTAAACTTTGACAAGGAGATGAAAAATTGAAACTAGCCTAACTCAGGAGCGGATGCCCCCCCCCCCCCCCCCCCCTCCTCTTTTGAAGTCTATGAAGATACATCAATAATTGCAAGAAAATCCACCTTTATTACCTTCATAAATGGTTGCCCGCACAAAAAATTTCCTTTATTGGTTGTCCCTACAATTTTTTTTCTTCTCTTGGTTGCTCCCATGAGAGCAAAATCCTGGCTCCTCCCTTGCTTCAACTCATGTACAAAAATCATATTAAAAAAAACTTGGCCCCAATAATTTAAAAAAAAAAAAAATCACATGTGGAAGAATAGATGGCGTTTTTAAGGCATTAATATATTTAAATAAAAGCAATTTGATGGTTCACCTCACCATTAAAAGCAAGCAGACATGCTACTTTAACCTTTCCAACCACCCAATCTCTACTTTTTCTATTCAAAAGGAAGAACCCAAAAAGTCAAAAAAAATCCAAGTGAAGAAGAGATATGCTTCTTTATATAATATTTATGAGAAAAAGTGATTGAAGAAACCACTTTCGCTTTGATTGATTAAGATTCCTTACTAAATTAAGTTCAATGCGTATGGACATGAGTTTCATATTCCATTACCATGAAAACTATCCAAACAACCTTTCTTTTTTTTCTTTTTTTTTATATAGGAAAATTACTTAATAGACAAGTTTTTTTTTCTTCTAAAATGCCTTCCAATTTTTGGGAGATAACTTACTCATCCAGTTAATGAACTTCATTTGAACTAAATGTTCTTTGCCTTTCCCAAAAAATGTAAACTATTGAAAATACTCTTTCAATTAAATGTCCCCCTTTCACATCACCATCTCTTACCTTATGTGCGGTATCCAATGAAAATGACATTAATATTCTAACATCTTTTAATGGCGAAGGATTATAAAGTCTAAAGATTAAATCTCAACTCCTCTTTATGGGCAGATAAAAGATTGAAACAAAGGGAAGGTACAACTTGTTAAGAAAATAGGTGCAATTAAAATCAAAAAATAAATCGAAAAACAAACACAAGATACAATCATACAAAGAAATACAAAGATTTTATGTGATTCCCTATAGATTGAGGTATGTCAACGGATCACACTGATCCCACTATAAAGAGAAAACTCTTAGTTACAAATTACATTCTTTCACTAAAAATGAGAAATATAAGTACTCCATGAAACCTAACTAGGATTTTACATAATATTGGTGAAATTATGAAAATACCCTTAAAAAATTTCTTTCGAGTGTTCGCCAGCAAGTTCACCACTCAACCAATGTGAAGGCATGACTTGATTTATAATATCTCCTTGTTGACCAATACTATCAGGTTCCACAAACACAACGCAACTATCCTATTTTATATATAGATTAAAATGTGGTGTGTTGGAATAAGATTGGAATCGATCGAACTAGTGTGGATGATCAAAGATATGTAAATCAATTGGATGGTACAAATCACTTAAACTGAATTCTTATACAAACCTCGCACAGAATATGATTCAATTAATAAATTCATGAACTTTACCAGCACGAGCTTATGATGTGGCAATATATCTATAATCTACAAAGTATAAAGGGGAAAGCAGAATTAACACATTTGAATAATGCTGGAGTGACCTTACTTAACTCTTTATTGATGTATGGAACAATAAAAAATGGCTTTCTTTTCCTGAACCAACTAATTAATTTGATGTTTTGGTAAAAACATTGGGAATAAGGAAAATTGTGATGGAATAGAGACTAATTTGAGAGGAAATATTATAGGATATATAAGCGAACCTTGTGTAAATGATTAGAGATCAAATTCATTCAAAATAAGCAAAGAGAAGAAATAATGTAGGATAAGCGAACCTCTTGTAAATGATCAGAGATCAAATTCATTCAAAATAAACGAACACAACTAAGACGGAATCCGTATGGGAATGATAGAGGATATGGGATCCTAAGAGCAAACACTAAATTCAAGAAATCGATCTCTTCCATATGCATGGTGATATATTGAATTCATCCAACCCAAAATTTTGTAAGTCGACAAGGTTATAATCCATCAACTACATTCACACACTAAACAACGAAGCATGTGATTTGACATGGTGTGATCACCATTGGAGAAAAGCTTCATGAATATATGCCAAAGTAAGAGTACAAAATTACGACCAGATGCAATGTTGATAAATAAGAAGAGTAATGATAATCTAACATCCCATGTAGCATACTCAAAATATTCTTCTAACGTGGCATGTGCCAAAATCATAAATTTTCTTTCACGGGGATACACAACTCCATAGATTGATGGGGATGTGCAGTTGTGTATCCTGAGGCATAAACTTTATGATTCTAGCACATGTCACGTCAGGAGATTATTTTGAGTATGCCACGTAGGGGAGTCCGATTATCATGACTCAAATAAAAAATGAATAAAGACAAATCTATGCTTGGCTTTGAATTATTTGTTAATTTACTCGTCAAAACATTTTCTTACAAATTGACGCGAATTTAGGAAATCACCACCATCATCAAAAAGAATGATAGAGGAGAAAGGGTCAAGTCATCAAAAGAACCCTCATAAATTATTTGTAATTAATACAAATTAAGGTTCTACTATTGATATTTTATTAATTCATATTATAATAAAATATATACATTGATAATTTTAATTGACATCAAAATTGGCTTGTATCAAACTGAGAAGGCCAGTCAAACCGGACTTGTTAGGTGCAGATCCAATCACACCACCTATATATACTACATTACATTGCCCTCTTGTTTTTTTGCTAAGTCACCTCTCTCTCTCTCTCTCTCTCTCTCTCTCTCACACACACACACACACACACACATATATACACATATGGGTGACATTGATAAAGGCCAAGAAACTCAAGGCTTCAAGCTTTTCGGCACAACAATTCCAGTAGAGATCAAGAAAGTCGTTGATCACGACGAAACGATTAAGCCAACGGATATATCGGCGAGAAAAGCCGATAAAACGATACCATGCCCGAGATGCAAAAGCACGGAGACCAAGTTTTGTTACTTCAACAACTACAACCTCAAACAGCCACGCCATTTCTGTAAGGGCTGCCATAGGTACTGGACAGCTGGTGGGACCCTCAGGAACGTACCCATTGGAGCGGGTCGACGAAAAACCAAACCGATGGGTCATGGGTCAACTGGATTCTCTAACGACTGCATGTTTAATGGTTCTGAGTTGAGGGAATTTGACTTCAATGGGGTGGTGGAGCAATGGCATATGTGATATGGCCACCTCAAGAGGCGGTTTTCGGCAAATTTTCAGGCGAAAAGGTGGTGCAATGGCTTGAGTGGTCAAATATGTTGACTTATTTGTTTGTTGTGTCAAGTTGATATATATATATATAGGGTCCCGTTCGCCACCCTTAGTTTTACCACACACTTTAACAAACGCGTTTTGTCTTACATGGGTTAAAAGTTTTGGAATGAGCTGATTTTTGGTGAGGATGATCTCTATGGTGAGGAGATCATCCTCACCAAAAATCAGCTCATTCCAAAACTTCTAACCCCATCAAAATTGATTTACAAAAAATGGACGGTCCACGATTTTTCAACGTGTAAACATGGGGCTAACATTTCGGAATGGGCTGATTTTTGGGAAGGATGATCTTCTAATCATAGAGATCATCCTCACCAAAAATCAACTCATTCCAAAACTTCTAACCCATGTAGGACAAAAAACGTTTGTTAAAGTGTGTGGTAAAACTTAGGGTGCTGAACATTTCCCATATATATATATATATATATATATATATTATATTATATAAAATTGCAAGTGGTAGACAGATCAGAAAGAGTACTTACAGACTGGAATTTATTAATCTTGATTATGTCTTCTAATAAATTATTTTTATTGAACAATGCTAGAGTGACTATCCAGGACACTGCTCTCGTCACTGGGTTGTCATGGAGGTGTGCTGAAAACAATAATTGCTTTTCACTCGTATAGAATTGACCCACAAACCCTTCCAAACCCATTTAGATGGAGTCAATGTTATCAACTTGAATGCAGTATCGTTGGATGTCACTTTAATACTTCTCTCATTTTTAGGAATTTAAATATTTGTAAGATTTTGTGATTGAGCCTATGTTAAGTAAGTTTATAACATTGACTCCATTTAAATGGGTTTGGAGGGTTTGTGGTTAAATTGTAGTCAGACCTCAAAATTCTAGCCCAAGCTGGATCCCTCTTAAGGGTTTGGGTTAGGTCAAATAAAAAACTACTACGTTCAAGTCTCGTTGAAGTATTTGATTATTTGTGTCTATTTATTGATAAGACAAGTCCCATTTTAAACAATGGTTATTGTGGAGGGGTATAAAATTCTAATGTCCTAAGTCTTTTTGTAATCTTGCAATTAATGTTCTCATAGGGATATATGTGAAAATTCTTCAACGATTAAGTTAGACAAAAATTTTGTAAAGTCAACGTGTGAGTGTGAGTGTGAGTGATCAAATTATGTACCTTTACCTTGGTCCGGCACCCTCTTTTTTTTTTTTTTTTCTTTTTCTTTGAATCTTTCTAAATTCAAGTTTATTCCTTAATTGCTAATTTTTTTCCTAATGAAATAGGATTCGAAGTTTTCTCATTGCCACATGGATCATAACTAGCTCAACATTTTTCAAGTCCTAAGAGATCTTACCATTGATTTTTAAGAGTATATATGTTATTTTCTAAACAATTGAATATGGACAAGAATGTATGATGGTCTCTACTAGGATTACAAGTTTAAATTCTCGGAATTCAAAATTATATTATAACTTATAATTAATTTGCCTTGGACAGATCATTTGACAAGCTGGACTCTAAGGAACCAAGATGAATTGAAATGGCTGTCGAGACAAGATGAGATGTGTAGACGCGTGATTTCGTCATTACGACGATCACATCTACAATGGTTTGGAGTCGCCACCATTCATATTATAAGTGGGTGTGAATGGTCACCCAATGTGCATTTTTTGAAAAAAGTGACATTTTTGACGTTTTAGCGACTCTCGATGGATAGGAACTAATCGAACATTTAGATTCGGGGTAAGCGGCTCGGTTGGAGAAAAGGGAAGGTGTTAGGTACCCTTTTCTCCCCACTAAAGAGTGGTAACCTCAACTAACTCGATCATTTTTTATTTAAAAAAAGTGTAAAAGATAATGTGCCACGTGGGTGCATTTGTGCCCTAGATAGGGGTTCATTTTCGGCTTGATCATAGGGTCATTCCATTGATGGAAATGACCCTTATAGACCTTTAGCCTTGGGGTCCATTCATCCTAAAAAATAAAATGAAAGGGAGAAGGGTGATAGAAGAGGGAGGAGGAGAGGGTGTATAAGAGAAAGGGGGGGTTGCTTTGAACCCACCTTGTATCTTCTTTCTTCTTCTTCTTTGAGTCTTCTTGAGTCCTTAGTATTTTGAGCAAATACAACTTTTGTATGGTTGAAGGAATGGAGAAGAGATGATGAGAGAGATGAGTGTAGTAGGTGGTTTTTTTTGTGTGAGACTTGAGGATGATTAGTGAGAGAGAAGTGGTAATCTTGGTGAGAATTGGTGATGATTGTTAGTAGAGAGAGTGTTGGGGAGAAGTTTTGTAATAAGAAGTTGGGGGCCATTTTTGGGAAGAGGATGAGGGTATTTATAGATGTTTAGGAGTTATTTTAGGGATATAATGGGGTGAAGTGAAGAAAATGGGTAGAATGGTTATGAGTTTGAGAGAGAAGTGGGTGTAATTTAGAGGAGATTGGAGGGTATTTAGGGAAGGGGGGTTAAATGGGTGAGTTTTGACCCAAATGGTTTGGATCCTACCCAACCCATTTGGGTGGAGTGTTTGGTGAGGTAAGTTTCAGATGGTGGTTGAGATTAAATGGTGTTTGGTTTAAGAGAATGGAGGATTTAAAGAGGTGGTTGATGATATTTTGGGAGGATGAAGGAGATGATGCCATGTGTTAAGTGGGTGAAAATGAAGGGTTGGGATAGGTTGATGGGAGAGGTTGAGTGTTTGACTTGAGAGGATGGTGTAGGTTTAGGTTGTAGATGTAGGTTTTGTAGGGAATGATGAGGGTAGATTAGGGGAGGTATAGGTTAGGGGTGGGGGTAGATGTGTTTGATTTGAGAGAAAAGGTGATGGGTTGATGTGTGGGTAGATGAGATTTAAAGCAAATTAATGGGGTAGGTAGTTGGGTGAGGGAGGTGAGATGGGGTGATGACATGTGTCATCTTTTGATGATAAAAGAGTGATTGGTTGATGTGGGTTGTGGTTTATGGGTTAGGGTTGTGGGTTGGATAATGAATTGGATATGGTTAATGATTTGTGGGCTTTGTAGTGTTGGGCTTGGGTTTTAGAAATGGTTTTTCCGAATACGGAGGCGGAGCGCTGATAGTAGAGAGGGGTAGGCATCTCAAGTCTCACCTTTTTAATTTTTAATTTTTTTTTCGATTTTTGCAATCATTAATTTGATCAAAAATGCCACGTGTTGGCGAATCGGGCTTTTTAGGCCCGTTGGTGAAATTTATCGAAAATTTGACGTTTTTTATTTTGGAAGCGGAGCGGTGAATGTTGGGAAGTCGTAAGGTAGGCCGAGTCCTTTTGGTGGCCTCCTAAACCATTGAGAGGTCTTAGGGGCCTCGGTTTGGTAAAAATGTCCCTTTTCAATGAGTTGGGCCCTTAAGGCCCGTTGGCCCATTTATTTGGAAAATCGATATTTTTGGGCCCTTTCGAGAAGTGGCCCGTTCAAATTGAGGTGTCTACAGCTGCCCTTCTTTGCAGGAATTGCGTGCAAAGAACTGCAAAGAATAGACTAAACCCCTATTTGTACGGGCCTGAAAAATTCTGTAAAAACACGATCTTGAATTATCGATTGTATTGAAGATTTTTGTGGAAAATGGTTACTCAAGCACGGGGTCTGACAGAGTTTTGCTTTATTAATTCATTGATCTCGATGGCGCGGAGCTCGTGTGAGATCTTTGATTTGATGAAAATTTGATGAGTTTTGAAATCCGACTATTTCTTCGATCGTGTTTTGACAAATCGGAGTTGAGTGCAACTCGAAAGGTTTTTGAAATTCTTTTGATTTTTTTTTTTTTTTTTTTTTGTTACCTTCTTTTGTTGATCTTGCTCTGTTTCTATCATAAGCTACCCCTTCAATTCATGCATTGTCCTTTGATACCTTTGATCCTTTCAATGGTGCAAGCACTGAGGTTGTTAGCAGTCGCCACAAATCCAAGAGAGAGTTTTGCTGTTTAGAGTACTCGCAATATGGTTGTTAACAGCTGTCACAGATCCAAGAGAGTTTTGCAGTTGGAACCGAATCGACCAAGACCTGTTGCATTGGTGCTACTCTCTTGTAATATCAACATGTTGTTTTGACTGGAATTTGGAGTATTAACTCGCAGTAGAGAAACACAGTTACCAGGATCTCTACCATTAGCAATATGTGCCATTTCTTGAACAGCACCGCTATTAGAAAGAATGTCCCACTCACTTTTAAAGTTCTCATCGCGAAGGAAATTGAAAACTCCCTTTGGTGGGACTGGAAGCCAGAAAGAAGTAGCTGCACTTAGCACAATACCAGGAGCCTACCGGATCATCTATGCTTTTTCCAATCATGGCCCTTACATCTTCAGCGCCACTTCCCGATAATGTTGTCCATGTGTGAACAGTAGAAGCACTTACACCAGAACAAAAACTCATCACCATTCTTTCAGCTAACTTCAACATACTCTTTCGCCCTTCTTGACTTGTGATCACACCAACATCTCCAGCGGGTATGTTACTACTAGCCATAACACTTGCAAGGCGTTCACATTGTTGATCTAGGGTAGCAACCCAACGCTTTGCGCCAAACCCAAGGCTGGAGTTAACCAGTGTTTTATATATACTATGAACTGCTTTATTATCCACTTTTACGTGTTCGACCTATATAACCTTGGAGTAACCATTTGACATTTCTTGGATTTAAACAACCTGATGGCCTTCTTCGACATTTCGATATCGGGCTAGGACGCAAATGATCCAAGGAAACATCGACCACCGTCCAAATTCCCTCAGCATGTTGTTTACAATACCTTACAAAGAAACTCTCTCGAGTCAGAACAATAGGTGAAGGGACTTGAAATTCTGTTGTCATCACTTGGAGGGCTCCATTGTAGTTTTCTGCTACGCCTATTGACACGACTTCAAGAGTTGTTGCTTTTGAAACAATGTTAGAAAACACGGTGGACCACTGATTCACATCCATAAGGATCTCAACAAGGTTAATGTGATTCATGATAACAACGACAGTTTCTCAGAAGCTTCTGATTTCAATCCAAATAGTTTTGGTCCAATTCCCCTCGGGAATGTTTGTATGTACTTATCTTCACTTAGAATCTCATAAGCATCGTTAAGGTCACGCATCCCTAAGGGTTTTTCCTAGTTAGGTCATTCTTATAAACTCTTCCATTGCTGCAACTGTAAGTTCGATGATCAATGGTTTATCTACTTCAGTAGGCCCGGAGAGTGATCTTAGGAGGGGCTTGCTTGCGGTCCCTTCTTCGATGCCTTCGCGTCTTGTCTAGTGAGTCGTGATGATGAGTCAGGTTGAAAATTTGATGATGAGTCGGGCTGCCCGGATCCGTGTTTTGTAGGAACGCCTTGACTCATTTTTTTATGATGTTTGATTGATTTCTTTTATATACAAAATGTTGAAAGAATAATGTAAAGAAAATAGGTTTTGTACTTACTTGGCCTCAGGTGTATCTAATGCTTTGAAAACTTGAAGTTTGAATAAGTCCTAGAATCTTCATCATCGGCCAAAATAGTAGTTTTTTCTTTTTTTAAAATTTTATGAAATATCTTTATCAAATGAGTACGATAAATTCAAAGTTTGTAAAACCTTTGGTTGCGACGATCTTGGTATTTTTGCCAATCACAGAGGATATAAACGTCAATTACTCTTTTGATTCCTTTAGAGTCATTCCCAGTGCCATGGTATTGGAAGACTATTTTGGGTCTCGGGATTTTGGAAAGATTTTGCCGTTCACAGTTTATACTCTTGCGGGCCAGGAGTTGTGTTTTTTTTTTTTTTTTATAACCTTTATTGCCCCTTATGCCAATTACGATTTTCATCAGACCCGGTTTCCACATTTTTACGCATCGACGTCCTTTTTGGGATTTTCATCGTGCTGGTGGCTTTGATCTTGCCATAGTCTGATTCTTTTACTCATAGCGCCCTTTCAGGTTTTCACTATGCCCTTTCAGACCATGCTTGTATTTTTCTAGATTTTTCATTACAATTCTGCTCGGAGTCTCTGTGTCTTTGTGGCTTGGTGACTTAAGTTGAGCTGCAAGATCGACGACTCTACTCTTGTAGGGGTACTTTTTTTTTTTTTCGAATATCCGATCTGGATTCCCCTCTCGAGTCTTCCAACGACTGATAAGACTTTGAGGTCCGGACCAAGTTGCAAGATCATTGGTGTTGTCACTGTCGTTATGTTGCCCTAGAACATTTTCTGATCAAAAAGGACTTTAAGTAGGACGAAACGTTGGCTTAGGCTTATGGTAGTGGAAGGTTACAAAAAGGTTAAGGTCTGGATCTAAAGTGGAATAAACATGGGGTTCGTCTATTTTTGTTTCGGAAAAGTGATCTATGTCTCCCCCAGCGTCTCTCGAACTTGTTTAGGCTGGAGATTTGGGTCGAGCCAAGATCAAGTGTTCGAGTTTTTGACTTTCTTGATTTTTTTTGTATTTTTAGCCGTTCACAGTTTATCCTCATGCGGGCTAGGAGTATTTTTGATGCTTTTGATTTTTCTATTTCTTTCTGATCTTTTTTTTTTTTTTTTTTGTAGTTGTTGACTTACCCCAGTCTTAGGTTAAGAAATGAACGTGATGGCTCAAAAGGGTTGACTAGGGTGTGATGGTTTGTTTGGGATAACAAAAATGGCCTTTCGTTATCTCAGGGTCAGGTCTTAGGCGTAATATTTCTTAACAGTGTCAGCATTGATCGGTTGTGGGAAGACTTGTCCGTCCATTTCTGTGAGAATCAGAGCTCCTCCCGTCATTACCTTCTGTACGATGAATGGTCCCTCATAGTTTGGTCTGAACTTTCCTCTAGCGTCTTCTTGAATTGGTAGAATCTTCTTTAAGACCAGGTCTCCTGGCGAGAAATCTCTAGGCTTAACTTTCTTGTTATAGGCACGAGCTATTCGTCGTTGATAGATCTGTCCATGACAAATGGCTGCAAGGCGTTTCTCTTCAATCAGATTCAGCTGATCAAACCGGGCTTGAATCCATTCAGTCTCATCTAACTCTGCTTCTTTTAAGATTAGGAGGGAAGGAATCTCAACCTCTACGGGCAAGACTGCTTCCATTCCGTAGACCAATGAATACGGAGTTGCCCCAGTCGAAGTTCTGAACGAGGTTCGGTAGGCGTGTAGCGCAAATGGCAACATGTCGTGCCAATCTTTGTATGTAACTGCCATCTCTCTCAATTATTTTCTTGATGTTCTTGTTG